>NC_135052.1:0-600000 GCF_051014685.1 Ptiloglossa arizonensis
AAGAAAGAAACGGAGAAACGGAGAAATAAATGGAGAAACGAAGAAATAAACGGAGAAACGAACAAACAAACGGAGAAACGAAGAAAGAAACGGAGAAACGAAGAAACAAACGGAGAAACGAAAAAGAAACGGAGAAACGAAGAATGAAACGGAGAAACGAAGAAAGAAACGGAGAAACGAACAAAGAAACGGAGAAACGAAGAAAGAAACGGAGAAACGAACAAAGAAACGGAGAAACAAAGAAAGAAACGAAAAAACGAACAAAGAGAAGGAGAAACGAAGGAAGAAACGGAGAAACGGAGAAAGAAACGGAGAAACGATGAAAGAAACGGAGAAAGAAACGGAGAAACGATGAAAGAAACGGAGAAACGAACAAAGAAACGGAGAAACGAAGAAAGAAACGGAGAAACGGAGAAACGGAGAAACGGAGAAACGGAGAAACGGAGAAACCGAGAAACGGAGAAACAGAGAAACCGAGAATCGGAGAAACCGAGAAACGGAGAAACGGAGAAACCGAGAAACAGAAAAACGGAGAAACTGAGAAACGGAGAAACCGAGAAACGGAGAAACGGGGAAAGCGAGAAACGGAGAAACGGAGAAACGGAGAAACCGAGAAACGGAGAAACGGAGAAACGGAGAAACCGAGAAACGTAGAAACGGGGAAACGGAGAAACGGAGAAACGGAGAAACGGAGAAACGGAGAAACGGAGAAACCGAGAAACGGAGAAACGGAGAAACCGAGAAACGGAGAAACGGAGAAATCGAGAATCGGAGAAACCGAGAAACGGAGAAACGGAGAAACCAAGAAACGGAGAATCCAAGAAACGGAGAAACAGAGAAACCGAGAAACGGAGAAACGGAGAAACGGAGAAACGGAGAAACGTTTCTCCGTTTCTTTGTTCGTTTCTCCGTTTCTTTGTTCGTTTCTCCGTTTCTTTCATCGTTTCTCCGTTTCTTTCTTCGTTTCTTCGTTTCTTTCTTCGTTTCTCCATTTCTTTCTTCGTTTCTCCGTTTATTTCTTCGTTTCTCCGTTTCTTTGTTCGTTTCTCCGTTTGTTTCTTTGTTTCTCCGTTTCTTTCTTCGTTTCTCGGATTCTTTCTTTGTTTCTCCGTTTCTTTCTTCGTTTCTCCGTTTATTTTTTCGTTTCTCCATTTATTTCTCCGATTCTTTCTTCGTTTCTCCGTTTCTTTGTTAGTTTCTCCGTTTCTTTCTTCGTTTCTTCGTTTCTTTGTTCGTTTCTCCGTTTCTTTCTTTGTTTCTCCGTTTCTTTCTTCGTTTCACAGTTTATTTCTTCGATTCTCCATTTATTTCTCCGTTTCTTTCTTCGTTTCTCCGTTTCTTTGTTCGTTTCTCCGTTCCTTTCTTCGTTTCTCCGTTTCTTTCTTCGTTTCTCCGTTTATTTCTTCGTTCCTCCATTTATTTCTCCGTTTCTCCGTTTCTTGCTTCGTTTCTCCGTTTCTTTGTTCGTTTCTCCGTTTCTTTGTTCGTTTCTCCGTTTCTTTCTTCGTTTCTCCGTTTCTTTCTTCGTTTCTCCGTTTCTTCCTTCGTTTCTTCGTTTCTCCGTTTCTCCGATTCTCCGTTCCTCCGTTTCACCGTTTCTCCGTTTCTCCGTTTCGATTAAATGATTAAATGATTATAATAGTTATAATTTCTATTATAAATCATTTGAGCTATAGTTAAATTATACACTAATACTCTAAGTACATATTTAATATATTTTTTAATCTCTTTAGCCTCCAGAAGAATTTTATTTATACTATTTACTGTATATAATAATTTACACAGAAACGGAAATAAATCTAATTATTTATTTATAATAATTATCTTTTTTTCACTTATCTTAAAAATGGGGATGTTCTCTTTAAATGTTCGATTCATTTCTTTAATTTATTCATTAAATTGAATTAATCTATTCTTTATGATAACTTTAATAAAATTAATCCCTGTAATTATTATAGAACTCATATTAAAATTTAATAATGAAATTTATTTTATATGCCTAATTAATGTAATTATTGCCACTATCATTTGCTTAAATCAAAAATCAATCATAATAATTATAGGATATTCATCTGTTATACAAACATCTATTATAGTTATTTTATTAATAATTTACAAAAATACATTTTTAACATATTTCGTTTTATATTTAATAATTTCTTTAATTTTAATTTTTATATGTAAAATAATAAAGATTAACTCTTCTTCCTTATTTAATACATTAACCTCTGATAAAAGAAAAATTATTTTATACTCAATAATTATTATGTAGACAAATTTCCCACCTATAGCATTCTCTATACTGAAATAAATCGTCCTGGAGACATTAATAAATTCAAGAATAAAATTTACCGTGGAAGGTTTAATTTTACATTTATTCGAAAAATGAAACATACAAAAGCTTGTACAAAAGTATTTATTTATTTTATCGCACGGTAGGGAATATGATACAAATGGAAATACTTATCTCTAATGTCGGTAAATTGTACTTGTCGCGCCATCTATTTGTGGAAATTAGAACAATTCCTCGACAAACTTGAGCGTTTCTCCGCCAGGTGTTTTCACCCCTTAAGTGTAGTTTAACCCTATCTCCAATAGATGGCAACCCATGTAATTACCACGTTACAGGGATTTGTAATTGCGGGTTCAGAATATATTTACATACATACAAACTATAATTCCGATATGTAGAGAAATATTCATTTATTTTATCCCACGGCTTCTTCGATCGTATTTGTTCGGTCTAACCAAGTATTTCAAGAAATTGATGGCTTTTTATACCGAAACAATTTCAAAAATTGTTTAATCTACGGTCCAGCGTCGGTTGTTAATAATTATGATAAATAAATGTCAAGATATTGCGAAGTCTGCGACGGCGAACGGTTTCAGTGAATATTTGTTCATTTCAGCGATTGTTATTAACATGTACGCATGTTCCCTATATTGATCGAACAATGTGCATCTTATTTATGTATTGCTATTAATTAAGAAACTTATCGAAATTGATTTTGATCGAGACTCCACGTTAAAACGTGTTTCGTAAAGTTTTAAAGCACGGAAAGTAACAATTGTTCACTAGATACATTAATTTAACATTTGTTTAATTCTTATAATTTACACAATACGCGTAGAAGTGGTATTTTTTACACAAAAGTGCCAAAATACAATTAATCGCTTTTTTAGATAGAAAAATCACCACGATAAATACTTGTGAATCGATAATCGATACGTGTAGCCTTGAGAATTGCAGTTGGATCTCAGCGAAAAATTCCTCGGCGAACACAGAATATTTCAACGAAATGATATTTTAAGGCATTATTTATACTAGGACATTGTTAATAATTGTCTAATGTATGGTTCTACGACGCTTGTTAATAAATATGATAAATAAACATCGAGATTTTGCAATATCTGCGAAGACGAACTGTTTCGGAGAATGTTTGTTCATTTCTACGATTGTTACTAACATTTATACATGTTCTGAACATTTATCTTACAATATGCACCTTATTTATGCATTAAATATGATTGGTTCGCCTACAGCAATTAATTTTGACCGAGACTCGAGGTATAAACGTGTTTCTTAATGTTTCAAAGCATGGGAAGTGGCAATTGTTTATTAGATACATTAATTTAACATTTGTTTCGTTCTTATAATTTTCGGAATACGCGTGGAAGCTGTATTCTTAAAGTAAAAGCGTCGAAATTCAATTAATCGCTTTTCTAGACAGAAAAATCATCGTGATGGACGTTTGTGAATCGATAAACATTTCCAGCCTTGACAATGTCGGTTCGATCTCAATAACAACTATTCCATCGCGAAAAAAGAATATTTCAACGAAATGATATTTTAAGACATGATTTATACTAGGACATTGTTAATAATTGTTTAAAGTATGGTCCTACGACGGTTGTTAATAATTATGACAAACAAACCCCGAGATATTGCGATATCTGGGAAGGCGAACGGTTTCGGTGAATATTTGTCCATTTCCGCGATTGTTACTAACATTTACGCATGTTCCCAATATTGATCGAATAATGTGCATCTTACTTAGGCATCATTAATCATTAGCTAGTTTTCAGAAATTAATTGCGATCGGAAATGAAAGTAAAATATTTGTATTCATATATTTCTCGATTTGCAACCAATATTTATCTTCATAAGGAAATTATTGATTTACAATGCAAAAGAATATGCATTTTGTAAAATTAATAATCCCAACTTTTACAGTGCAAACCATTAATTAGTTTACAAATATTAATTTTCATTAAAAATCGTGAAATATATGTATACCAAACTATTAGTTAAATTTTCCGATAAAATTTAATTTTCATTCTGTAATATAAAAGTTGGGAACTTGCAAAAATGTTTATAACAATCGCCTAGAGACATAAACATTCGCTATAGCAATACGCATTCGCAGATTTCGCAATATCTTGATGTTTGTTTACATTATTATTAACAACCGTCGTAGGATCATACATTACACAATTTTTAACAATGTCCTAGTATAAATAATGCCTTAAAATATCATTTCGTTGAAATATTCTGTGTTCGCGGAGGAATTTTTCGCTGAGATCCAACTGACATTCTCAAGGCTACACGTATCGATTATCGATTCACAAGTATTCATCGCGGTGATTTTTCTATCCAGAACAGCGATTAATTAAATTTTGGCACTTTTCTGTAAAAAATACCACTTCTACGAGTTTTGTGTAAACTATAAGAATTAAACAAATGTTAAATTAATGTATCTAATGAACCTTTGTTACTTTCCGTGCTTTAAAATTTTACGAAACACGTTTTAACGCGGAGTCTCGATCAAAATCAATTTCGATATGTTTCTTAATTAATTGCAATACATAAATAAGATGCACATTGTTCGATCAATATAGGGAACATGCGTAAATGTTAATAACAATCGCTGAAATGAACAAACATTCACTGAAACAGTTCGCCTTCGCAGACTTCGCAATATCTTGACATTTATTTAGCATAATTATTAACAACCATCGCTGCACCGTAGATTAAACAATTTTTGAAATTCTTTCGGTACAAAAAGCCATCAATTTCTTGAAGTAATTGGTTAGATGGAACAAATACGATCGAAGAAGCCGTGGGATAAAATAAATGAATATTTCTCTACATATCGGAATTATAGTTTGTATGTATGCAAATATATTCTGAACCCGCAATTACAAATCCCTGTAACGTGG
Organism: Ptiloglossa arizonensis; assembly: GCF_051014685.1. Classification (NCBI taxonomy): domain Eukaryota; kingdom Metazoa; phylum Arthropoda; class Insecta; order Hymenoptera; family Colletidae; genus Ptiloglossa; species Ptiloglossa arizonensis. The sequence continues at coordinate 5,221 of NC_135052.1, forward strand.
TAATTACATGGGTTGCCATCTATTGGAGAAAGGGTTAAACTACACTTAAGGGGTGAAAACACCTGGCGGAGAAACGCTCAAGTTTGTCGAGGAATTGTTCAAATTTCCACAAATAGATGGCGCTACAAGTACAATTTACCGACATTAGAGATAAGTATTTCCATTTGTATGATATTCCCTACCGTGCGATAAAATAAATAAATACTTTTGTACAAACTTTTGTATGTTTCATTTTTCGAATAAATGTAAAATTAAACCTTCCACGGTAAATTTTATTCTTGAATATATTAATGTCTCCAGGACGATTTATTTCAGTATAGGGAATGCTATAGGTGGGAAATTTGTGTACATAATAATTATTGAGTATAAAATAATTTTTCTATTATCAGAGGTTAATGTATTAAATAAGGAAGAAGAGTTAATCTTTATTATTTTAAATATAAAAATTAAAATTAAAGAAATTATTGAATATAAAATGAAATATGTTAAAAATGTATTCTTGTTAATTATTAATAAAATAACTATAATAGATGTTTGTATAACAGATGAATATCCTACAATTATTTTGATTGATTTTTTATATAAGCAAATGATAGGGGCAATAATTACATTAATTAGGCAAATAAAATAAATTTCATTATTAAATTTTAATATGAGTTCTATAATAATTACAGGGATTAATTTTATTAAAGTTATTATAAAGAATAGATTAATTCAATTTAATGAATAAATTAAAGAAATGAATCGAACATTTAAAGAGAACATCCCCATTTTTAAGATAAGTGAAAAAAAGATAATTATTATAAATAAATAATTAGATTTATTTCCGATTCTGTGTAAATTATTATATATAGTGAATAGTATAAATAAAATTCTTCTGGAGGCTAAAGAGATAAAAAAATATATTAAATATGTATTTAGAGTATTAGTGTCTAAGTTAACCATAGATCAAATGATCTATAATAGAAATTATAAATATTATAATCATTTAATCGAAACGGAGAAACGGAGAAACGGAGAAACGATGAAACGAAGGAAGAAACGGAGAAACGAAGAAATAAACCGAGAAACGGAGAAAGAAACGGAAAAACGAACAAAGAAACGGAGAAACGAGCAATGAAACGGAGAAACGAACAAACAAAGGGAGAAACGAACAAAGAAACCGAGAAACCAACAAAGAAACGGAGAAATGAAGAAAGACACGGAGAAACGGAGAAATAAATGGAGAAACGAAGAAATAAACGGAGAAACGAAGAAAGAAACGGAGAAACGAAGAAAGAAACGGAGAAACGAAGAAAGAAACGGACAAACGAAGAAAGAAACGGAGAAACGAAGAAAGAAACGGAGAAACGAAGAAACGAAGAAAGAAACGGAGAAACGGAGAAATAAATGGAGAAACGAAGAAATAAACGGAGAAACGAAGAAAGAAACGGAGAAACGAAGAAAGAAACGGAGAAGCGAAGAAAGAAACGGAGAAACGCAGAAAGAAACGGAGAATCGGAGAAAGAAACGGAGAAACGAACAAAGAAACGGAGAAACGAAGTAAGAAACGGAGAAACGGAGAAATAAATGGAGGAACGAAGAAATAAACGGAGAAACGAAGAAAGAAACGGAGAAACGAAGAAAGGAACGGAGAAACGAACAAAGAAACGGAGAAACGAAGAAAGAAACGGAGAAACGAAGAAAGAAACGGAGAAACGAAGAAAGAAACGGAGAAACGGAGAAATAAATGGAGAAACGAAGAAATAAACGGAGAAACGAAGAAAGAAACTGAGAAACGAAGAAAGAAACGGAGAAACGAAGAAAGAAACGGAGAAACGAACAAAGAAACGGAGAAATGAAGAAAGAAACGGAGAAACGGAGAAATAAATGGAGAAACGAAGAAGGAAACGGAGAAACGAAGAAAGAAACGGAGAAACGAAGAAAGAAATGGAGAAACGAAGAAAGAAACGGAGAAACGAAGGAAGAAATGGAGAAACGAACAAAGAAACGGAGAAACGAACAATGAAACGGAGAAACGAACAAAGAAACGGAGAAACGGAGAAAGAATGGGAGAAACGAAGAAAGAGACGGAGAAACGAAGAAACGAAGAAACGGAGAAACGGAGAAATAAACCGAGAAACGGAGAAATAAATGGAGAAACCAAGAAATAAACGGAGAGACGAAGAAAGAAACGGAGAAACAAAGAAAGAAACGGAGAAACGAAGAAAGGAACGGAGAAACGAAGAAATAAACGGAGAAACGAAGAAAGAAACGGAGAAACGAAGAAAGAAACGGAGAAACGAAGAAAGAAACGGGGAAACGAAGAAAGAAACGGAGAAACGAAGAAAGAAACGGAGAAACGGAGAATGAAACGGAGAAACGAACAAAGAAACGGAGAAACGAACAAAGAAACGGAGAAACGAAGAAAGAATCGGAGCAACGAAGAATGAAACGGAGAAACGAAGAAAGAAACGGAGAAACGAAGAAAGAAACGGAGAAACGGAGAAAGAAGCGGAGAAGCGAAGAAAGAAACGGAGAAACAAACAAAGAAACGGAGAAACGAACAAAGAAACGGAGAAACGAAGAAAGAAACGGAGAAACGAAGAAAGAAACGGAGAAACGGAGAAATAAATGGAGAAACGAATAAATAAACGGAGAAACGAAGGAAGAAACGGAGAAACGGAGAAACAAATGGAGAAACGAATAAATAAACGGAGAAACGAAGAAAGAAACGGAGAAACGGAGAAAGAAGCGGAGAAACGAAGAAACAAAAGGAGAAACGAAGAAAGAAACGGAGAAACGAAGAAAGAACCGGGGAAACGAAGAAAGAAACGGAGAAACGGAGAAAGAAACGGAGAAACGAAGAAAGAAACGGAGAAACGTAGAAAGAAACGGAGAAACGAAGAAAGAAACGGAGAAACGGAGAAAGAAGCGGAGAAACGAAGAAACAAACGGAGAAACGAAGAAAGAAACGGAGAAACGAAGAAAGAAACGGAGAAACGAAGAAAGAAACGGAGAAACGGAGAAACGAAGAAAGAAACGGAGAAACGAAGAAAGAAACGGAGAAACGAACAAAGAAACGGGGAAACGGAGAAAGAAACGGAGAAACGGAGAAATAAATGGAGAAACGAACAAAGAAACGGAGAAACGAACAAAGAAACGGAGAAACGAACAAAGAAACGGAGAAACGAACAAAGAAACGGAGAAACGAAGAAAGAAACGGAGAAACGAAGAAAGAAACGGAGAAACGGAGAAATATATGGAGAAACGAATAAATAAACGGAGAAACGAAGGAAGAAACGGAGAAACGAAGAAAGAAACGGCGAATCGGAGAAATACATGGAGAAACGAAGAAATAAACCGAGAAACGGAGAAACGGAGAAAGAAACGGAGAAACGAACAAAGAATCGGAGAAACGGACAAAGAAACGGAGAAACGAACAAAGAAACGGAGAAACGAAGAAAGAAACAGAGAAACGAAGAAAGAAACGTAGAAACGAAGAAAGCAACGGAGAAGCGAAGAAAGAAACGGGGAAACGAAGGAAGAAACGGAGAAACGGAGAAATAAATGGAGAAACGAAGAAATAAACGGAGAAACGAAGAAAGAAACGGAGAAACGAAGAAAGAAACGGAGAAACGAAGAAAGAAACGGGGAAACGAAGAAAGAAACGGAGAAACCAAGAAAGAAACGGAGAAACGAAGAAAGAAACGGAGAAACGTAGAAAGAAACGGAGAAACGAAGAAAGAAACGGAGAAACGAAGAAAGAAACGGAGAAACGAAGAAAGAAACGGAGAAACGAAGAAAGAAACGGAGAAACGAAGAAAGAAACGGAGAAACGGAGAAATAAATGGAGAAACGAAGAAATAAACGGAGAAACGAAGAAAGAAACGGAGAAACGAAGAAAGAAACGGAGAAACGAAGAAAGAAACGGAGAAACGAAGAAAGAAACGGAGAAACGTAGAAAGAAACGGAGAAACGAAGAAAGAAACGGAGAAACGAAGAAAGAAACGGAGAAACGAAGAAAGAAACGGAGAAACGAAGAAAGAAACGGAGAAACGAAGAAAGAAACGGAGAAACGGAGAAATAAATGGAGAAACGAAGAAATAAACGGAGAAACGAAGAAAGAAACGGAGAAACGAACAAAGAAACGGAGAAACAAAGAAAGAAACGAAGATAGAAACGGAGAAACGAAGAACGAAATGGAGAAACGAACAAAGAAACGGAGAAACGGAGAAAGAAGCGGAGAAACGAAGAAAGAAACGGAGAAACGAAGAAAGAAACGGAGAAACGAAGAAAGAAACGGAGAAACGAAGAAAGAAACGGAGAAACGAAGATAGAAACGCAGAAACGGAGAAATAAATGGAGAAACGAAGAAATAAGCGGAGAAAGGAACAAAGAAACGGAGAAACGAAGAAAGAAACGAAGAAACGAAGAAAGAAACGGAGAAACGAAGAAAGAAACGAAGAAAGAAACGAGGAAACGAAGAAACAAACGGAGAAACGAACAATGAAACGAAGAAACGGTCAAAGAAACGGAGAAACGGAGAAAGAAACGGAGAAACCTAGAAATAAACGGAGAAACGAACAAAGAAACGGAGAAACGAGCAAAGAAACGGAGAAACGAAGAAAGAAACGGAGAAACGAAGAAAGAAACGGAGAAATGAACAAAGAAACGGAGAAACGAAGAAAGAAACGAAGAAGTAAATGGAGAAACGAAGAAATAAACGGAGAAACGAAGACATAAACCGAGAAATGGAGAAAGAAACGGAGAAACGAAGAAAGATACGGAGAATCGAAGAAAGAAACGGATGAACGAACAAAAAACGGAGAAACGGAGAAATAAATGGAGAAACGGAGAAACGGAAAAACCGAGAAACGGAGAAACGTAGAAACCGAGAAACGGAGAAACCGAGTAACGGAGAAACGGAGAAACCGAGAATCGGAGAAACCGAGAAACGGGGAAACGGAGAAACCGAGAAACGGAGAAACGGAGAAACGGAGAAACGGAGAAACGAAGAAACGCAGAAACGGAGAAACGGAGAAACGGAGAAACGGAGAAACGGAGAAACGGAGAAACGGAGAAACGGAGAAACGGAGAAACGGAGAAACGGAGAAACGGAGAAACGAAGAAACGCAGAAACGGAGAAATCGAGAAACGGAGAAACCGAGAAACGGAGAAACCGAGAAACGGAGAAACCCAGAAACGGAGAAACGGAGAAACGGAGAAACCGAGAAACAGAGAAACCGAGAAACGGAGAAACCGAGAAACGGAGAAACGGTGAAACAGAGAAACGGAGAAACGGAGAAACCGAGAAACGGAGAAACGGAGAAAAGGAGAAAAGGAGAAACGGAGAAGGAAACGAAGAAACGAACAAAGAAACGGAGAAACGAACAAAGAAACGGAGAAACGAACAAAGAAACGGAGAAACGAAGAAAGAAACGGAGAAACGAACAAAGAAACGGAGAAACGAAGAAAGAATCGGAGAAATAAATGGAGAAACAACGATATAAACGGTGTAACGAAGACAGAAACGGAGAAACGAAGAAACGATGAAAGAAGCGGAGAAACGAAGAAAGAAACGGAGATTCGAAAAAAGAAACGGAGAAACGGAGAAAGAAACGGAGAAACGGAGAAATAAATGGAGAAACGAAGAAATAAACGGAGAAACGAAGAAAGAAACGGAGAAACAAAGAAAGAAACGGAGAAACGAAGAAAGAAACGGAGAAACAAAGAAAGAAACGGAGAAACGAAGAAAGAAACGAGAAACGAAGAAATAAACGGAGAAACGAAGAAAGAAATGGAGAAACGAAGAAAGAAACGAAGAAAGAAACGGAGAAACGAAGAAAGAAACGGAGAAACGGAGAAATAAACGGAGAATCGGAGAAATAAATGGAGAAACGAACAAAGAAACGGAGAAACGTTTATCCGTTTCTCGGTTTCTCCGCTTCTCGGTTTCTCCGTTTCTCCGTTTCTCGGTTTCTCCGTATCTCGGTTTCTCCGTTTCTCCGTTTCTCAGTTTCTCCGATTCTCGGTTTCCCCGTTTCTCGGTTTCTCCGTTTCTCCGATTCTCCGTTTCTCCGTCCCTCCGTTTCTCCGTTTCTCCGTTTCTCCGTTTCTCCGTTTCTCCGTTTCTCCGTTTCTCGGTTTCTCCGTTTTTCCGTTTCTCCGTTTCTCCGTTTCTCGGTTTCTCCGTTTCTCCGTTTCTCCGTTTCTCCGTTTCTTTCTTCGTTTCTCCGTTTCTTTGTTCGTTTCTCCGTTTCTTTCATCGTTTCTCCGTTTCTTTCATCGTTTCTCCGTTTCTTTCTCCGTTTCTCCGTTTCTTTCTTCGTTTGTCGGTTTCTTTGTTCGTTTCTCCGTTTCTTTGTTCGTTTCTCCGTTTCTTTCTTCGTTTCTCCGTTTCTTTCTTCGTTTCTCGGTCTCTTTCTTCGTTTCTCTGATTCTTTCTTCGTTTCTCCGTTTGTTTGTTCGTTTCTCCATTTATTTCTCCGTTTCTCCGTTTCTTTCTTCGTTTCTCCGTTTCTTTGTTCGTTTCTCCGTTTCTTTCTTCGTTTCCCCGTTTCTTTCTTCGTTTCTCCGTTTCTTTCTTCGTTTCTCCGTTTCTTTCTTCGTTTCTCCGTTTCTTTCTTCGTTTCTCCGTTTCTTTCTTCGTTTCTCCGTTTCTTTTTTCGTTTCTACGTTTCTTTCTTCGTTTCTCCGTTTCTTTCTTCGTTTCTCCGTTTGTTTGTTCGTTTCTCCGTTTATTTCTTCGTTTCTCCATTTATTTCTCCGCTTCTCCATTTCTTTCTTCGTTTCCCCGTTTCTTTGTTCGTTTCTCCGTTTCTTTGTTCGTTTCTTCGTTTCTTTGTTCGTTTCTCCGTTTCTTTCTTCGTTTCTCTGTTTCTTTGTTCGTTTCTCCGTTTCTTTGTTCGTTTCTCCGTTTCTTCGTTTCTTTCTTCGTTTCTCTGTTTCTTTCTTCGTTTCTCCGTTTGTTTCTTCGTTTCTCCATTTATTTCTCCGTTTCTCCGTTTCTTTCTTCGTTTCTCCGTTTCTTTCTTCGTTTCTCCGTTTATTTCTTCGTTTCTCCATTTATTTCCTCGTTTCTCCGTTTCTTTCTTCGTTTCTCCGTTTCTTTCTTCGTCTCTCCGTTTCTTTCTTCGTTTCTCCGTTTCTTTCGTCGTTTCTCCGTTTCTTCCTTCGTTTCTTCGTTTCTCCGTTTCTCCGATTCTCCGTTCCTCCGTTTCTCCGTTTCTCCGTTTCGATTAAATGATTAAATGATTATAATAGTTATAATTTCTATTATAAATCATTTGAGCTATAGTTAAATTATACACTAATACTCTAAGTACATATTTAATATATTTTTTAATCTCTTTAGCCTCCAGAAGAATTTTCTTTACACTATTTACTGTATATAATAATTTACACAGAATCGGAAATAAATCTAATTATTTATTTATAATAATTATTTTTTATTCACTTATTTTAAAAATTGGGATGTACTCTTTAAATGTTCGATTCATTTCTTTAATTTATTCATTAAATTGAATTAATCTATTCTTCATAATAACTTTAATAAAATTAATCCCTATAATTATATATTATAGAATTCATATTAAAATTTAGTGATGAAATATATTTTATTTGCCTAATTAATGTAATTATTGCCCCTATCATTTGCTTAAATAAAAAATCAATCAAAATAATAATAGGAGATTCATCTGTTATATTATACAAACATCTATTACAGTTATTTTATTAATAATTAACAAAAATACATTTTTAACATATTTCATTTTATATTCCATAATTTCTTTAATTTTAATTTTGATTTTTAAAATAATAAAGATTAACTCTTCTTCCTTATTTATTATATTAACCTCTAATAAAAAAAAATTATTTTATACTCAATAATTATTATGTACACAAATTTCCCACCTATAGCACTCTATATACTGAAATAAATCGTCCTAGAAACATTAATAAATTCAAGAATAAAATTTACCGTGGAAGGTTTAATTTTACATTTATTCGAAAGATGAAACATACAAAAGTTTGTACAAAAGTATTTATTTATTTTATCGCACGGTAGGGAATATCATACAAATGGAAATACTTATCTCTAATGTCGGTAAATTGTACCTGTCGCGCCATCTATTTGTGGAAATTAGAACAATTCCTCGACAAACTTGAGCGTTTCTCCGCCAGGTGTTTTCACCCCTTAAGTGTAGTTTATCCCTTTCTCCAATAGATGGCAACCCATGTAATTACCACGTTACAGGGATTCGTAATTGCGGGTTCAGAATATATTTGCATACATACATACTACAATTCCGATATGTAGAGAAATATTCATCTTTTTTATCGCACGGTTTCTTCGATTGTATTTGTTCGATCTAACCAAATACTTCAAGAAATTGATGGCTTTATAGCCATTATTTATACCGGAACATTGTGAAAAATTGTTTAATAAAGAAACGGAGAAACGAACAAAGAAACGGATAAACGAATAAAGAAACGGAGAAGCGAAGAATGAAACGGAGAATCGAAGAAAGAAACGGAGAAATAAATGGAGAAACGAAGATATAAACGGAGAAACGAACAAAGAAACGGAGAAGCGAAGAAACGATGAAAGAAACGGAGAAACGAAGAAAGAGACGGAGAAACGAAGAAAGAAACGGAGAAACGAACAAAGAAACGGAGAAACGAACAAAGAAACGGAGAAACGAACAAAGAAACGGAGAAACGAACAAAGAAACGGGGAAACGAACAAAGAAACGGAGAAACGAACAAAGAAACGGAGAAACGAACAAAGAAACGGAGAAACGAACAAAGAAACGGAGAAACGAACAAAGAAACGGAGAAACGAACAAAGAAACGGAGAAACGGAGAAATAAATGGAGAATCGAAGAAATAAACTGTGAAACGAAGAAAGAAACGGAGAAACGAACAAAGAAACGGAGAAACGAACAAAGAAACGGAGAAACGAAGAAAGAAACGGAGAAACGAAGAAAGAAACGGAGAAACGGAGAAATAAATGGAGAATCGAAGAAATAAACTGTGAAACGAAGAAAGAAACGGAGAAACAAAGAAAGAATCGGAGAAACAAAGAAAGGAACGGAGAAACGAAGAAAGAAACGGAGAAACAAAGAAAGAAACGGAGAAACGAACAAAGAAACGGAGAAACGAACAATGAAACGGAGAAATGAACAAAGAAACGGAGAAACGAACAAAGAAACCGAGAAACGAACAAAGAAACGGAGAAACGAAGAAAGAAACGGAGAAACGAAGGAAGAAACGGAGAAACGAAGAAAGAAACGGAGAATCGGAGAAATAAATGGAGAAACGAAGAAATAAACCGAGAAACGGAGAAAGAAACGGAGAAACAAACAAAGAAACGGAGAAACGAACAAAGAATCGGAGAAACGGACAAAGAAACGGAGAAACGAACAAGGAAACGGAGAAACGTTTCTCCGTTTCTCGGTTTCTCCGCTTCTCGGTTTCTCCGTTTCTCCATTTCTCGGTTTCTCCGTTTCTCGGTTTCTCCGTTTCTCCGTTTCTCAGTTTCTCCGATTCTCGGTTTCTCCGTTTCTCGGTTTCTCGGTCTCTCCGTTTCTTCGTTTCTCCGTTTCTCCGTTTCTCCGTTTCTCCGTTTCTCCGTTTCTCCGTTTCCCCGTTTCTCGGTTTCTCCGTTTCTCCGTTTCTCCGTTTCTCCGTTTCTCGGTTTCTCCGTTTCTCCGTTTCTTCGTTTCTCCGTTTCTCCGTTTCTCCGTTTCTCCGTTTCTCCGTTTCTCGGTTTCTCCGTTTCTCCGTTTCTCCGTTTCTCCGTTTCTCCGTTTCTTTCTTCGTTTCTCCGTTTCTTTCTTCGTTTCTCCGTTTCTTTCTTCGTTTCTCCGATTCTTTCTTCGTTTCTCCGTTTGTTTGTTCGTTTCTCCGTTTATTTCTTCGTTTCTCCATTTATTTCTCCGTTTCTCCGTTTCTTTCTTCGTTTCTCCGTTTGTTTGTTCGTTTCTCCGTTTATTTCTTCGTTTCTCCATTTATTTCTCCGTTTCTCCGTTTCTTTCGTCGTTTCCCCGCTTCTTTGTTCGTTTCTCCGTTTCTTTCTTCGTTTCTCCGTTTCTTTCTTCGTCTCTCCGTTTATTTCTTCGTTTCTCCGTTTCTTTGTTCGTTTCTCCGTTTCTTTCATCGTTTCTCCGTTTCTTTCTCCGTTTCTCCGTTTCTTTGTTCATTTCTCCGTTTCTTTCTTCGTTTCTCCGTTTATTTCTCGTTTCTCCATTTATTTCTCCGTTTCTCCGATTCTTTCTTCGTTTCTAAGTTTCCTTTTTCGTTTCTCCGTTTCTTTCTTCGTTTCTCCGTTTCTTTCTTTGTTTCTCCGTTTCTTTCTTCGTTTCTCCGTTTCTCTCTCTGTTTCTCCGTTTCTTTCTTCGATTCTCCGTTTCATTCTTCGTTTCTCCGTTTCTTTCTTCGTTTCTCCGTTTCTTTCTTCGTTTCTCCGTTTCTTTCTTCGTTTCTCCGATTCTTTCTTCGTTTCTCCGTTTGTTTGTTTGTTTCTCCGTTTATTTCTTCGTTTCTCCATTTATTTCTCCGTTTCTCCGTTTCTTCCTTCGTTTGTCCGTTTCATTCTTCGTTTCTCCGTTTATTTCTTCGTTTCTCCGTTTCTTTCTTCGTTTCTCCGTTTCTTTCTTCGTTTCTCCGTTTCTTAGTTCGTTTCTCCGTTTCTTTCTTTGTTTCTCCGTTTCTTTCTTCGTTTCTCCGTTTATTTCTCGTTTCTCCATTTATTTCTCCGTTTCTCCGATTCTTTCTTCGTTTCTAAGTTTCCTTTTTCGTTTCTCCGTTTCTTTCTTCGTTTCTCCGTTTCTTTCTTTGTTTCTCCGTTTCTTTCTTCGTTTCTCCGTTTCTCTCTCTGTTTCTCCGTTTCTTTCTTCGATTCTCCGTTTCATTCTTCGTTTCTCCGTTTCTTTCTTCGTTTCTCCGTTTCTTTCTTCGTTTCTCCGTTTCTTTCTTCGTTTCTTCGATTCTTTCTTCGTTTCTCCGTTTCTTTCTTCGTTTGTCCGTTTCTTTCTTCGTTTCTCCGTTTATTTCTTCGTTTCTCCGTTTCTTTCTTCGTTTCTCCGTTTATTTCTTCGTTTCTCCGTTTCTTTCTTCGTTTCTCCGTTTATTTCTTCGTTTCTCCATTTATTTCTACGTTTCTCCGTTCCTTTCTTCGTTTCTCCGTTTCTTTCTTCGTTTCACCGTTTCTTTCTTCGTTTCTCCGTTTCTTCCTTCGTTTCTTCGTTTCTCCGTTTCTCCGATTCTCCGTTTCTCCGTTTCTCCGTTTCTCCGTTTCGATTAAATGATTAAATGATTATAATAGTTATAATTTCTATTATAAATCATTTGAGCTATAGTTAAATTATACACTAATACTCTAAGTACATATTTAATATATTTTTTAATCTCTTTAGCCTCCAGAAGAATTTTCTTTATACTATTTACTGTATATAATAATTTACACAGAATCGGAAATAAATCTAATTATTTATTTATAATAATTATTTTTTATTCACTTATTTTAAAAATTGGGATGTACTCTTTAAATGTTCGATTCATTTCTTTAATTTATTCATTAAATTGAATTAATCTATTCTTCATAATAACTTTAATAAAATTAATCCCTATAATTATATATTATAGAATTCATATTAAAATTTAGTGATGAAATATATTTTATTTGCCTAATTAATGTAATTATTGCCCCTATCATTTGCTTAAGTAAAAAATCAATCAAAATAATAATAGGAGATTCATCTGTTATATTATACAAACATCTATTACAGTTATTTTATTAATAATTAACAAAAATACATTTTTAACATATTTCATTTTATATTCCATAATTTCTTTAATTTTAATTTTGATTTTTAAAATAATAAAGATTAACTCTTCTTCCTTATTTATTATATTAACCTCTAATAAAAAAAAATTATTTTATACTCAATAATTATTATGTAGACAAATTTCCCACCTATAGCACTCTATATACTGAAATAAATCGTCCTAGAAACATTAATAAATTCAAGAATAAAATTTACCGTGGAAGGTTTAATTTTACATTCATTCGAAAGTTGAAACATACAGAAGTTTGTACAAAAGTATTAATTTATTTTATCGCACAGTAGGGAATATCATACAAATGGAAATACTTATCTCTAATGTCGGTAAATTGTTCTTGTCGCGCCATCTATTTGTGGAAATTAGAACAATTCCTCGACAAACTTGAGCGTTTCTCCGCCAGGTGTTTTCACCCCTTAAGTGTAGTTTAACCCTTTCTCCAATAGATGACAACCCATGTAATTACCACGTTACAGGGATTTGTAATTGCGGTTTCAGAATATATTTGCATGCATACAAACTATAATTCCGATATGTAGAGAAGTATTCATTTATTTTATCCCACGGCTTCTTCGATCGTATTTGTTCGATCTAACCAAGTATTTCAAGCAATTTATGGCTTTTTATACCGAAACATTGTCAAAAATTGTTTAATCTACGGTCCAACGACGGTTGTTAATAATTATGATAAATAAATGTCAAGATATTGCGAAGTCTGCGAAGGCGAACGGTTTCAGTGAATGTTTGTTCATTTCAGCGATTGTTATTAACATGTACGCATGTTCCCTATATTGATCGAACAATGTGCATCTTATTTATGTATTGCAATTAATTAAGAAACTTATCGAAATTGATTTTGATCGAGACTCCACGTTAAAACGTGTTTCGTAAAGTTTTAAAGCACGGAAAGTAACAATTGTTCATTAGATACATTAATTTAACATTTGTTTAATTCTTATAATTTACACAATACGCGTAGAAGTGGTATTTTTTACACAAAAGTGCCAAAATTCAATTAATCGCTTTTTTAGATAGAAAAATCACAGCGATAAATACTTGTGAATCGATAATCGATATGTGTAGCCTTGAGAATTGCAGTTGGATCTCAGCGAAAAATTCCTCGGCGAACACAGAATATTTCAACGAAATGATATTTTAAGGCATTATTTATACTAGGACATTGTTAATAATTGTCTAATGTATGGTTCTACAACGCTTGTTAATAAATATGATAAATAAACATCGAGATTTTGCAAAATCTGCGAAGACGAACGGTTTCGGAGAATGTTTGTTCATTTCTACGATTGTTACTAACATTTATACATGTTCTGAACATTTATCTTACAATATGCATCTTATTTATGCATTAAATATGATTGGTTCGCCTACAGCAATTAATTTTGACCGAGATTCGAGGTATAAACGTGTTTCTTAATGTTTCAAAGCATGGGAAGTGGCAATTGTTTATTAGATACATTAATTTAACATTTGTTTCGTTCTTATAATTTTCGGAATACGCGTGGAAGCTGTATTCTTTAAGTAAAAGCGTCGAAATTCAATTAATCGCTTTTCTAGATAGAAAAATCATCGTGATGGACGTTTGTGAATCGATAAACATTTCCAGCCTTGACAATGTCGGTTCGATCTCAATAACAACTATTCCATCGCGAAAAAAGAATATTTCAACGAAATGATATTTTAAGCCATGATTTATACTAGGACATTGTTAATAATTGTTTAAAGTATGGTCCTACGACGGTTGTTAATAATTATGACAAACAAACCCCGAGATATTGCGATATCTGGGAAGGCGAACGGTTTCGGTGAATATTTGTCCATTTCCGCGATTGTTACTAACATTTATGCATGTTCCCAATATTGATCGAATAATGTGCATCTTACTTAGGCATCATAAATCATTAGCTAGTTTTCAGAAATTAATTGCGATCGGAAATGAAAGTAAAATATTTGTATTCATATATTTCTCGATTTGCAACCAATATTTATCTTCATAAGGAAATTATTGATTTACAATGCAAAAGAATATGCATTTTGTAAAATTAATAATCCCAACTTTTACAGTGCAAACCATTAATTAGTTTACAAATATTAATTTTCATTAAAAATCGTGAAATATATGTATACCAAACTATTAGTTAAATTTTCCGATAAAATTTAATTTTCATTCTGTAATATAAAAGTTGGGAACTTGCAAAAATGTTTATAACAATCGCCTAGAGACATAAACATTCCCTATAGCAATACGCCTTCGCAGATTTCGCAATATCTTGATGTTTGTTTACATTATTATTAACAACCGTCGTAGGATCATACATTAGACAATTTTTAACAATGTCCTAGTATAAATAATGCCTTAAAATATCATTTCGTTGAAATATTCTGTGTTCGCGGAGGAATTTTTCGCTGAGATCCAACTGACATTCTCAAGGCTACACGTATCGATTATCGATTCACAAGTATTCATCGCGGTGATTTTTCTATCCAGAACAGCGATTAATTAAATTTTGGCACTTTTCTGTAAAAAATACCACTTCTACGAGTTTTGTGTAAACTATAAGAATTAAACAAATGTTAAATTAATGTATCTAATGAACCTTTGTTACTTTCCGTGCTTTAAAATTTTACGAAACACGTTTTAACATCGAGCCTCGATCGAAATCAATTTCTATAAGTTTCTTAATTAATTGCAATACATAAATAAGATGCGCATTGTTCGATCAATATTGGGAACATGCATAAATGTTAGTAACAATCGTGGAAATGAACAAACATTCACCGATACCGTTCGCCTTCGTAGATTTCGCAATATCTTGTTGTTTATTTATCATGTTTATTAACAACCGTCGTAGGACCGTAGATTAAACAATTATTAACAATGTTCTAATATAAATAATGGCTAGAAAGCCATCAATTTGTTGAAATATTCGATTAGATCGAACAAAGACAATGGAAGTAACGGTAAGTCACTGGTAAGTGACCTTGCGGTGGGTATATAAGGAGCCGCCGATTGTTTAAAATTTCATTCTTCCTGGAGGCTCCAAGATGGACGGATCTCTTCGTTTTAGGTTTATGGAAGGGGGACCCCCCACCTTGGTAACCGGTACTGGCCGCCGGTAGGCGGTGGTCAGTACTGGCGACCACTCTCTCAATCCTTTCTTTTTTTTTTTTAATTGTTTCTTTGTCTAATTCATTTCATTTGTTCTCTGATTTTAATTTCTACTTGTTTTTACATGTTTATTCCTTTCCACTAACCAAATTCATTTCTATTTTCTATTATGCCTTGACTTTAGGTTTCTCTTAGGTTTCTCTTAGGTTTCTCTTAGATACATTCTCTTAGATGTACCGGAAAACGAAGAACGAAGAACGAAGAGGACTGATGTATTGCATCCTCCGCGGGACTGTTAATTCCAAGTATAGACTAAGTTAGTTTTAAGGTCACCATGTACGAATATCTGTCATCTGCCGAGCAATTATCCAATCTTTAGCTTCTTTTTGCTCGCTTGCTCGTATCTCAGTCCGGCCACCTCTGCTTGTTGCATAAGCAAGTGACCGGCCGTGGAGGTGGACCGAACGCTCGATCGCCGTCTCTTCTGGTGCGTCCGCTTTGAGAGAGAATATGCTGCGAACACAGGGGCAGGTGTTCCCACCGGTCCCTGCGGAAGCCCTTGTGCCACAAGACCCTCTCTTCGTCATCCTCCGTAAGTCAGGTCCACGCTATGCGTGGTTCCTGACGCGGAGTTGGGAGAAACGGGGCACTCTATATGAGTGGACGGCGTCGTGCATTTCCTCTTTAATCGGGCCCATTGGGGGGAAACGGGACCGACCTAGTAGGACCAACTGCACGGTTCGTGTCGCGTCTTTCCCAATTTTGCCTAATTTTTCCATAATGTAATTGCTCGGCAGAATGAAACGAGGAGATCGAAGGAACATTGATTCCTTCTATCTCTGCAGTTAGAATAAGTTAGTTTTAAGGCTGTGATCTGCCAAGCAATTATCCAATCTTTAGCTTAATTTTGCTCGCTTCCTCGTTCCTCGGCCCGGTCACCACTGCTTCTTGTACAAGCAAGTGGCCGGCCGTGTAAGTAGTCCGAACGGTCTATCGCCGTCTCTTCCGGTGTGTCCGCTTCCAGAGGGGGCATGTTGCGAGCACAGGAGCAGGCATTTTTGCCGGTCGTGCGAAAGCCTCCAAAATAAGACCCTCTCGTCGTAAAGATGGAGAAACGGGGCACTCCTCTAGGGGAGTGGTAGGCGTCGTTCGTTTTCTCTGGAATCGGAACCACGGAGGGGAAACGGGATAGACCTAGTAGGACCAACTGCACGGTTCGTGTCGCGTCTTTCCCAATTTTGCCTAATATTTCCATAATGTAATTGCTTGGCAGAACTAAACGAGGAGATCGAAGGAACATTGATTCCTTCCATCTCTTTGGTTTAGTATCTTCGTTTGTATCGCGTGTCGAGGGAGATCGATGGAACTTTGATTCCATCTATCTCTCTCCGGGTCTCCGCTCGCAGCAACCTCCACGTGGTGAGACCTGGTAATCGGTATTACTCGCGACGAACAATAATTATTCGTCTTGGGTAGTACCGAGCTAATCGGCTGCGAATTTAGAATAGTAATTTTTACGGTACAGTAGAGTACATTACGGTACAGTACTTTCTACAAATAGAGTACTTTAAAGAACAACATTTTTGGAATGAGTATGAAAGTGCGAATATGTTAATGGATCGAAGAAAAGCGATTGTATTTCCGATGAATTGATGTATTGAAATAAAATCAATTTCACTGACAACGGAAACTTTATTTTTGTCCATTATTTGTTTCCATTTCTTTAACCCGATCCTATCAAACTGGTAAAACAACTTAAATCTATATGTCCTCGACTATCATGTTCCCCTGATACAAAGAAAATCGGGATCCATGATTCAGAAATTCGTTCGAAAGTCCTACAAATTTCCGATTCGCGGAAATTCTTGGAATTTGACGTCAATTCGAAGAATCCGCGAAATCGTGCCACTTCCTCACATATCGTATACTGACACCAAGAGTACCAAAATCAAACATTTTCTAAAATTTATGCCTGAATTTCAACCATTGGTATCAGGAAAATACCAAAAATTTCGATTCTTCATGTATTAATCAAATGTTAAATTGATATATTTCATAGACAATTATTACTTTCCATGTTTTAAAACTTTAAGAAACATCTCTTTACTTTGAAGTTCGATCAAAATCAATTGCTAGAGGCGAATCAATCATTTTTAATGCATAAATAAGATGCACATTGTTCGATCAATATAGGGAACATGCGAAAATGTTAATAACAATCGCTGAAATGAACAAACATTCACCGAAAACATACGCCCTCGAAGATTTCGCAATATCTAGACGTTCATTTATCATAATTATTAACAACCGTCGTTGGACCGTAGATTAAACAATTTTTCACAATGTTCCGGTATAAATAATGGCTATAAAGCCATGAATTTCTTGAAGTATTTGGTTAGATCGAACAAATACAATCGAAGAAACCGTGCGATAAAATAAATGAATATTTCTCTATATATCGGAATTATAGTTTGTATGTATGCAAATATATTCTGAACCCGCAATTACAAATCCCTGTAACGTGGTAATTACATGGGTTGCCATCTATTGGAGAAAGGGTTAAACTACACTTAAGGGGTGAAAACACCTGGCGGAGAAACGCTCAAGTTTGTCGAGCAATTGTTCTAATTTCCACAAATAGATGGCGAGACAAGTACAATTTACCGACATTAGAGATAAGTATTTCCATTTGTATGATATTCCCTACCGTGCGATAAAATAAATAAATACTTTTGTACAAACTTTTGTATGTTTCATTTTTCGAATAAATGTAAAATTAAACCTTCCACGGTAAATTCTATTCTTGAATTTATTAATGTCTCCAGGACGATTTATTTCAGTATAAAGAATGCTATAGGTGGGAAATTTGTGTACATAATAATTATTGAGTATAAAATAATTTTTCTTTTATCAGAGGTTAATGTATTAAATAAGGAAGAAGAGTTAATCTTTATTATTTTATATATAAAAATTAAAATTAAAGAAATTATTGAATATAAAATGAAATATGTTAAAAATGTATTCTTGTTAATTATTAATAAAATAACTATAATAGATGTTTGTATAACAGATGAATATCCTATAATTATTATGATTGATTTTTGATTTAAGCAAATGATAGGGGCAATAATTACATTAATTAGGCAAATAAAATAAATTTCACTATTGAATTTTAATATGAGTTCTATAATAATTACAGGGATTAATTTTATTAAAGTTATTATAAAGAATAGATTAATTCAATTTAATGAATAAATTAGAGAAATGAATCGAACATTTAAAGAGAACATCCCCATTTTTAAGATAAGTGAAAAAAAGATAATTATTATAAATAAATAATTAGATTTATTTCCGATTCTGTGTAAATTATTATATATAGTGAATAGTATAAATAAAATTCTTCTGGTGGCTAAAGAGATAAAAAAATATATTAAATATGTATTTAGAGTATTAGTGTCTAAGTTAACCATAGATCAAATGATTTATAATAGAAATTATAAATATTATAATCATTTAATCGAAACGGAGAAACGGAGAAACGGAGAAACGATGAAACGAAGGAAGAAACGGAGAAACGAAGAAAGAAAAGGAGAAACGAAGAAAGACGCGGAGAAACGAAAAAGAAACGGAGAAACGGAGAAATAAATGGAGAAACGAAGAAATGAACGGAGAAACGAAGAAAGAAACAGAGAAACGAAGAAAGAAACGGAGAAACGAAGAAAGAAACGGACAAACGAAGACAGAAACGGAGAAACGAAGAAAGAAACGGAGAAACGAAGAAACGCAGAAAGAAACGGAGAAACGGAGAAATAAATGGAGAAACGAAGAAATAAACGGAGAAACGAAGAAAGAAACGGAGAAACGAAGAAAGAAACGGAGAATCGGAGAAATAAATGTATAAACGAAGAAATAAACCGAGAAACGGAGAAACAAACGGAGAAACGGAGAAATAAATGGAGAAACGAAGAAATAAACGGAGAAACGAAGAAAGAAACGGAGAAACGAAGAACGAAACGGAGAAACGAAGAAAGAAACGGAGTAACGGAGAAAGAAACGGAGAATCGGAGAAGTAAATGGAGAAACGAAGACATAAACCGAGAAACGGAGAAAGAAATGGAGAAGCGAACAAAGAAACGCAGAAACGAACAAAGAAACGGAGAAACGAACAAAGAAACGGAGAAACGAACAAAGAAACCGAGAAACGAACAAAGAAACGGAGAAATGAAGAAAGAAACGGAGAAACGGAGAAATAAATGGAGAAACGAAGAAATAAACGGAGAAACGAAGAAAGAAACGGAGAAACGAAGAAAGAAACGGAGAAACGAAGAAAGAAACGGAGAAACGAAGAAAGAAACGGAGAAACGAAGAAAGAAACGGAGAAACGAAGAAAGAACCGGAGAAACGAAGAAAGAAACGGAGAAACGAAGAAAGGAACGGAGAAATGAACAAAGAAACGGAGAAACGAAGAAAGAAACGGAGAAACGAAGAAAGAAACGGAGAAACGAAGAAAGAAACGGAGAAACGAAGAAAGAAACGGAGTAACGGAGAAAGAAACGGAGAATCGGAGAAGTAAATGGAGAAACGAAGACATAAACCGAGAAACGGAGAAAGAAATGGAGAAGCGAACAAAGAAACGCAGAAACAAACAAAGAAACGGAGAAACGAACAAAGAAACGGAGAAACGAACAAAGAAACCGAGAAACGAACAAAGAAACGGAGAAATGAAGAAAGAAACGGAGAAACGGAGAAATAAATGGAGAAACGGAGAAATAAATGGAGAAACGAAGAAATAAACGGAGAAACGAAGAAAGAAACGGAGAAACGAAGAAAGAAACGGAGAAACGAAGAAAGAAACAGAGAAACGGAGAAAGAAGCTGAGAAACGAAGAAAGAAACGGAGAAACGAAGAAAGAAACGGAGAAACGAAGAAAGAAACGGAGAAACGAAGAAACGGAGAAACGGAGAAATAAACCGAGAAACGGAGAAATAAATGGAGAAACCAAGAAATAAACGGAAAACGAAGAAAGAAACGGAGAAACAGAGAAAGAAACGGAGAAACGAAAAAAGAAACGGAGAAACGAAGAAATAAACGGAGAAACGAAGAATGAAATGGAGAATCGAAGAAAGAAACGGAGAAATAAATGCAGAAACGAAGATATAAACGGAGAAACGAACAAAGAAACGGAGAAACGAACAAAGAAACCGAGAAACGAACAAAGAAACGGAGAAATGAAGAAAGAAACGGAGAAACGGAGAAATAAATGGAGAAACGGAGAAATAAATGGAGAAACGAAGAAATAAACGCAGAAACGAAGAAAGAAACGGAGAAACGAAGAAAGAAACGGAGAAACGAAGAAAGAAACAGAGAAACGGAGAAAGAAGCTGAGAAACGAAGAAAGAAACGGAGAAACGAAGAAAGAAACCGAGAAACGAAGAAAGAAACGGAGAAACGAAGAAACGGAGAAACCGAGAAATAAACCGAGAAACGGAGAAATAAATGGAGAAACCAAGAAATAAACGGAAAACGAAGAAAGAAACGGAGAAACAGAGAAAGAAATGGAGAAACGAAAAAAGAAACGGAGAAACGAAGAAATAAACGGAGAAACGAAGAATGAAATGGAGAATCGAAGAAAGAAACGGAGAAATAAATGCAGAAACGAAGATATAAACGGAGAAACGAACAAAGAAACGGAGAAGCGAAGAAACGATGAAAGAAACGGAGAAACGGAGAAATGAAAAAAGAAACGGAGAAACGAAGAAAGAAACGGAGAAACGGAGATATAAATGGAGAAACGAAGAAAGAAACGGAGAAACGAACAAAGAAACGGAGAAGCGAACAAAGAAACGGAGAAACGAACAAAGAAACGGAGAAACGAACAAAGAAACGGAGAAACGAAGAAATAAACGGAGAAACGAAGAAAGAAAAGGACAAACGAAGAAAGAAACGGAGAAACGAACAAAGAAACGGGGAAACGAAGAAAGAAACGGAGAAACGGAGAAATAAATGGAGAAACGAAGAAATAAACGGAGAAACGAAGAAATAAACGGAGAAACGAAGAAAGAAACGGAGAAACGGAGAAATAAATGGAGAAACGAACAAACAGACGGAGAAACGAAGAAACGATGAAAGAAACGGAGAAACGAACAAAGAAACGGAGAAACGAAGAAATAAACGGAGAAACGAAGAAAGAAACGGACAAACGAAGAAAGAAACGGAGAAACGAACAAAGAAACGGAGAAACGAAGAAAGAATAGGAGAAATAAATGGAGAAACGAAGAAATAAACGGAGAAACGAAGAAAGAAACGGAGAAACAAAGAAAGAAACGGAGAAATGAAGAAAGAAACGAAGAAATGAAGAAAGAAACGGAGAAACGAACAAAGAAACGGAGAAACGAAGAAAGAATCGGAGAAATAAATGGAGAAACGAAGATATAAACGGAGAAACGAAGAAAGAAACGGAGAAACGAACAAACAAACGGAGAAACGAAGAGAGAAACGGAGAAACGATGAAGGAAACGAGGAAACGAAGAAAGAAACGGAGAAACGAACAAAGAAACGGAGAAACGAACAAACAAACGGAGAAACGAAGAAAGAAACGGAGAAACGAAGAAAGAAACGGAGAAACGAACAAAGAAACGGAGAAACGAAGAAAGAATAGGAGAAATAAATGGAGAAACGAAGAAATAAACGGAGAAACGAAGAAAGAAACGGAGAAACAAAGAAAGAAACCGAGAAACGAAGAAAGAAACGGAGAAACAAAGAAACAAACGGAGAAACGAACAAAGAAACGGAGAAACGAAGAAATAAACGGAGAAACGAAGAAAGAAATGGAGAAACGAAGAAAGAATCGAAGAAACGAAGAAAGAAACGGAGAAACGAAGAAAGAAACGGAGAAACGATGAAAGAAACGGAGAAACGAAGAAAGAAACGGAGAATCGGAGAAATAAATGGGGAAACGTAGATATAAACCGAGAAACGGAGAAAGAAATGGAGAAGCGAACAAAGAAACGCAGAAACGAACAAAGAAACGGAGAAACGAACAAAGAAACGGAGAAACGAACAAAGAAACCGAGAAACGAACAAAAAAACGGAGAAATGAAGAAAGAAACGGAGAAACGGAGAAATAAATGGAGAAACGAAGAAATAAACGGAGAAACGAAGAAAGAAACGGAGAAACGAAGAAAGAAACGGAGAAACGAAGAAAGAAACGGAGAAACGAAGAAAGAAACGGAGAAACGAAGAAAGAAACGGAGAAACGAAGAAAGAACCGGAGAAACGGAGAAATAAATGGAGAAAAGAAGAAATAAACGGAGAAACGAAGAAAGAAACGGAGAAACGAAGAAAGAAACGGAGAAGCGAAGAAAGAAACGGAGAAACGAAGAAAGAAACGGAGAATCGGAGAAAGAAAAGGAGAAACGAACAAAGAAACGGAGAAACGAAGTAAGAAACGGAGAAACGGAGAAATAAATGGAGGAACGAAGAAATAAACGGAGAAACGAAGAAAGAAACGGAGAAACGAAGAAAGGAACGGAGAAACGAACAAAGAAACGGAGAAACGAAGAAAGAAACGGAGAAACGAAGAAAGAAACGGAGAAACGAAGAATGAAACGGAGAAACGGAGAAATAAATGGAGAAACGAAGAAATAAACGGAGAAACGAAGAAAGAAACGGAGAAACGAAGAAAGAAACGGAGAAACGAAGAAAGAAACAGAGAAACGGAGAAAGAAGCGGAGAAACGAAGAAAGAAACGGAGAAACGAAGAAAGAAACGGAGAAACGAAGAAAGAAACGGAGAAACGAAGAAACGGAGAAACGGAGAAATAAACCGAGAAACGGAGAAATAAATGGAGAAACGAAGAAAGAATCGGAGAAATAAATGGAGAAACGAAGAAATAAACGGAGAAACGAAGAAAGAAACGGAGAAACAAAGAAAGAAACCGAGAAACGAAGAAAGAAACGGAGAAACAAAGAAACAAACGGAGAAACGAACAAAGAAACGGAGAAACGAACAAAGAAACGGAGAAACGAAGAAAGAAACCGAGAAACGAAGAAAGAAACGGAGAAACGAACAAAGAAACGGAGAAACGAAGAAAGAATCGGAGAAATAAATGGAGAAACGAAGAAATAAACGGAGAACGAAGAAAGAAACGGAGAAACAAATAAAGAAACGGAGAAACGAAGAAAGAAACGGAGAAACGATGAAAGAAACGGAGAAACGAAGAAAGAAACGGAGAAACGAACAAAGAAACGGAGAAACGAACAAAGAAACGTTTCTCCATTTCTCCGTTTCTCCGTTTCTCGGTTTCTCTGTTTCTCCGTTTCACGGATTCTCCGTTTCTTGGTTTCTCCGTTTCTCCGTTTCTCTGTTTCTCCGATTCTCGATTTCTCCGTTTCTCCGTTTCTCGGTTTCTCCGTTTCTCCGTTTCGCGGTTTCTCGGTTTCTCCGTTTCTCCGTTTCTCCGTTTCTCCGTTTCTCAGTTTCCCCGTTTCTCCGTTTCTCGGTTTCTCCGATTCTCCGTTTCTCCGTTTCTCCGTTTCTCGGTTTCTCCGTTTCTCCGTTTCTCCGTTTCTCGCTTTCCCCGTTTCTCCGTTTCTCGGTTTCTCCGTTTTTCCGTTTCTCGGTTTCTCCGTTTCTCCGTTTCTCGGTTTCTCCGATTCTCGGTTTCTCTGTTTCTCCGTTTCTCGGTTTCTCCGTTTCTCCGTTCCTCCGTTTCTCCGTTTCTCCGTTTCTCCGTTTCTCGGTTTCTCAGTTTCTCCGTTTCTCGGTTTCTCCGTTTCTCCGTTTCTCTGTTTCTCGGTTTCTCCGTTTCTCCGTTTCTCCCTTTCTCCTTTTCTTTCTTCGTTTCTCCGTTTCTTTGTTCGTTTCTCCATTTCTTTCATCGTTTCTCCGTTTCTTTCTCCGTTTCTCCGTTTCTTTCTTCGTTTCTCCGTTTCTTTCATCGTTTCTCCGTTTCTTTCTTCGTTTCTCCGTTTGTTTGTTCGTTTCTCCATTTATTTCTCCGTTTCTCCGTTTCTTTCTTCGTTTCTCCGTTTCTTCCTTCGTTTCTTCGTTTCTCCGTTTCTCCGATTCTCCGTTCCTCCGTTTCTCCGTTTCTCCGTTTCTCCGTTTCTCCGTTTCTCCGTTTCTCGGTTTCTCAGTTTCTCCTTTTCTCGGTTTCTCCGTTTCTCGGTTTCTCCGTTTCTCCGTTTCTCCGTTTCTCCATTTATTTCTCCGTTTCTCCGTTTCTTTCTTCGTTTCTCCTTTTCTTTCTTCGTTTCTCCAATTCTTTGTTCGTTTCTTCGTTTCTTTCTTTGTTTCTCCGTTTCTTTGTTCGTTTCTCCGTTTCTTTCTTCGTTTCTCCGTTTCTTTGCTCGTTTCTCCGTTTCTTTCTTCGTTTCTCCGTTTGATTCTTCGTTTCTCCGTTTCTTTTTCGTTTCTCCGTTTGTTTCTTCGTTTCTCCGTTTCTTTCTTCGTTTCTCCGTTTGTTTGTTCGTTTCTCCGTTTATTTCTTCGTTTCTCCATTTATTTCTCCGTTTCTCCGTTTCTTTCTTCGTTTCCCCGTTTCTTTGTTCGTTTCTCCGTTTCTTTCTTCGTTTGTCCGTTTCTTTCTTCGTTTCTCCGTTTATTTCTTCGTTTCTCCGTTTCTTTGTTCGTTTCTCCGTTTCTTTCATCGTTTCTTCGTTTCTCCGTCTGTTTGTTCGTTTCTCCATTTATTTCTCCGTTTCTCCGTTTCTTTCTTCGTTTCTCCGTTTATTTCTTCGTTTCTCCGTTTATTTCTTCGTTTCTCCATTTATTTCTCCGTTTCTCCGTTTCTTTCTTCGTTTCCCCGTTTCTTTGTTCGTTTCTCCGTTTCTTTCTTCGTTTGTCCTTTTCTTTCTTCGTTTCTCCGTTTATTTCTTCGTTTCTCCGTTTCTTTGTTCGTTTCTCCGTTTCTTTGTTCGTTTCTCCGTTTCTTTCTTCGTTTCTCCGTTTGTTTCTTCGTTTCTCCGTTTATTTCTTCGTTTCTCCATTTATTTCTACGTTTCTCCGTTCCTTTCTTCGTTTCTCCGTTTCTTTCTTCGTTTCTCCGTTTCTTTCTTCGTTTCTCCGTTTCTTCCTTCGTTTCTTCGTTTCTCCGTTTCTCCGATTCTCCGTTCCTCCGTTTCTCCGTTTCTCCGTTTCTCCGTTTCTCCGTTTCGATTAAATGATTAAATGATTATAATAGTTATAATTTCTATTATAAATCATTTGAGCTATAGTTAAATTATACACTAATACTTTAAGTACATATTTAATATATTTTTTAATCTCTTTAGCCTCCAGAAGAATTTTATTTATACTATTTACTGTATATAATAATTTACACAGAATCGGAAATAAATCTAATTATTTATTTATAATAATTATTTTTTATTCACTTATTTTAAAAATTGGGATGTACTCTTTAAATGTTCGATTCACTTCTATAATTTATTCATTAAATTGAATCAATCTATTCTTTATAATAACTTTAATAAAATTAATCCCTATAATTATTATAGAATTCATATTAAAATTTAATAATGAAATTTATTTTATTTGCCTAAATAATGTAATTATTGCCCCTATTATTTGCTTATATAAAGAATCAATCAAAATAATTGTAGGATATTCATCTGTTATACAAACATCTATTATAGTTATTTTATTAATAATTAACAAAAATACATTTTTAACATATTTCATTTTATATTCAATAATTTCTTTAATTTTAATTTTTATATTTAAAATAATAAAGATTAACTCTTCTTCCTTATTTAATATATTAACCTCTAATAAAAGAAAAATTATTTTATACTCAATAATTATTATGTACACAAATTTCCCACCTACAGCACCCTTTATACTGAAATAGATTGTCCTAGAAACATTAATAAATTCAAGAATAGAATTTACCGTGGAAGGTTTAATTTTACATTTATTCGAAAGATGAAACATACAAAAGTTTGTACAAAAGTATCTATTTATTTTATCGCACGGTAGGGAATATCATACAAATGGAAATACTTATCTTTAATGTCGGTAAATTGTACTTGTCGCGCCATCTATTCGTGGAAATTAGAACAATTCCTCGACATACTTTAGCGTTTCTCCGCCAGGTGTTTTCGCCCCTTAAGTGTAGTTTATCCCTTTCTCCAATAGATGGCAACCTATGTAATTACCACGTTACAGGGATTTGTAATTGCGGGTTCAGAATATATTTGCATACATACAAACTCTAATTCCGATATTTAGAGAAATATTCATTTATTTTATCGCACGGTTTCTTCGATTGTGTTTGTTCGATCTAACCAAATATTTCAAGAAATTGATGGCTTTTTATACCGAAACATTGTCAAAAATTGTTTAATCTACGGTCCAACGACGGTTGTTAATAATTATGATAAATAAATGTCAAGATATTGCGAAGTCTGCGAAGGCGAACGGTTTCGGAGAAAGTTTGTCCATTTCTGCGATTGTTACTAACATTTATACATGTTCCCAATATTGATCGAATAATGTGCATCTTACTTAGGCATCATAAATCATTAGCTAGTTTTCAGAAATTAATTGCGATCGGAAATGAAAGTAAAATATTTGTATTCATATATTTCTCGATTTGCAACCAATATTTATCTTCATAAGGAAATTATTGATTTACAATGCAAAAGAATATGCATTTTGTAAAATTAATAATCCCAACTTTTACAGTGCAAACCATTAATTAGTTTACAAATATTAATTTTCATTAAAAATCGAGAAATATATGTATACCAAACTATTAGTTAAATTTTCCGATAAAATTTAATTTTCATCCTGTAATATAAAAGTTGGGAACTTGCAAAACTGTTTATAACAATCGCCTAGAGACATAAACATTCGCTATAGCAATACGCCTTCGCAGATTTCGCAATATCTTGATGTTTGTTTACATTAATATTAACAACCGTCGTAGGATCATACATTAGACAATTTTTAAAAATGTCCTAGTATAAATAATGCCTTAAAATATCATTTCGTTGAAATATTCTGTGTTCGCGGAGGAATTTTTCGCTGAGATCCAACTGACATTCTCAAGGCTACACGTATCGATTATCGATTCACAAGTATTCATCGCGGTGATTTTTCTATCCAGAACAGCGATTAATTAAATTTTGGCACTTTTATGTAAAAAATACCACTTCTACGAGTTTTGTGTAAACTATAAGAATTAAACAAATGTTAAATTAATGTATCTAATGAACCTTTGTTACTTTCCGTGCTTTAAAATTTTACGAAACACGTTTTAACGCGGAGTCTCGATCAAAATCAATTTCGATATGTTTCTTAATTAATTGCAATACATAAATAAGATGCACATTGTTCGATCAATATAGGGAACATGCGTAAATGTTAATAACAATCGCTGAAATGAACAAACATTCACTGAAACAGTTCGCCTTCGCAGACTTCGCAATATCTTGACATTTATTTATCATAATTATTAACAACCGTCGCTGGACCGTAGATTAAACAATTTTTGAAATTCTTTCGGTACAAAAAGCCATCAATTTCTTGAAATAATTGGTTTGATCGAACAAATACGATCGAAGAAGCCGTGGGATAAAATAAATGAATATTTCTCTACATATCGGAATTATAGTTTGTATGTATGCAAATATATTCTGAACCCGCAGTTACAAATCCCTGTAACGTGGTAATTACATGGGTTGCCATCTATTGGAGATAGGGTTAAACTACACTTAAGGGGTGAAAACACCTGGCGGAGAAACGCTCAAGTTTGTCGACGAATTGTTCTAACTTCCACAAATAGATGGCGCGACAAGTACAACTTACCGACATTAGAGATAAGTATTTCCATTTGTATGATATTCCCTACCGTGCGATAAAATAAATAAATACTTTTGTACAAACTTTTGTATGTTTCATTTTTCGAATAAATGTAAAATTAAACCTTCCACGGTAAATTTTATTCTTGAATTTATTAATGTCTCCAGGACGATTTATTTCAGTATAAACAGTGCTATAGGTGGGAAATTTGTGTACATAATAATTATTGGGTATAAAATAATTTTTCTTTTATTAGAGGTTAATATATTAAATAAGGAAGAAGAGTTAATCTTTATTATTTTATATATAAAAATTAAAATTAAAGAAATTATTGAATATAAAACGAAATATGTTAAAAATGTATTTTTGTAAATTATTAATAAAATAACTATAATAGATGTTTGTATAACAGATGAATATCCTATAATTATTATGATTGATTTTTGATTTAAGCAAATGATAGGGGCAATAATTACATTAATTAGGCAAATAAAATAAATTTCATTATTAAATTTTAATATGAGTTCTATAATAATTACAGGGATTAATTTTATTAAAGTTATTATAAAGAATAGATTAATTCAATTTAATGAATAAATTAAAGAAATGAATCGAACATTTAAAGAGAACATCCCCATTTTTAAGATAAGTGAAAAAAAGATAATTATTATAAATAAATAATTAGATTTATTTCCGATTCTGTGTAAATTATTATATATAGTGAATAGTATAAATAAAATTCTTCTGGAGGCTAAAGAGATAAAAAAATATATTAAATATGTATTTAGAGTATTAGTGTCTAAGTTAACCATAGATCAAATGATCTATAATAGAAATTATAAATATTATAATCATTTAATCGAAACGGAGAAACGGAGAAACGGAGAAACGATGAAACGAAGGAAGAAACGGAGAAACGAAGAAATAAACCGAGAAACGGAGAAAGAAACGGAAAAACGAACAAAGAAACGGAGAAACGAGCAATGAAACGGAGAATCGAACAAACAAAGGGAGAAACGAACAAAGAAACGGAGAAATGAAGAAAGAAACGGACAAACGGAGAAATAAATGGAGAAACGAAGAAATAAACGGAGAAACGAAGAAAGAAACGGAGAAACGAAGAAAGAAACGGAGAAACGAAGAAAGAAACAGACAAACGAAGAAAGAAACGGAGGAACGAAGAAAGAAACGGAGAAACGAAGAAACGAAGAAAGAAACGGAGAAACGGAGAAATAAATGGGGAAACGAAGAAATAAACGGAGAAACGAAGAAAGAAACGGAGAAACGAAGAAAGAAACGGAGAAGCGAAGAAAGAAACGGAGAAACGCAGAAAGAAACGGAGAATCGGAGAAAGAAACGGAGAAACGAACAAAGAAACGGAGAAACGAAGTAAGAAACGGAGAAACGGAGAAATAAATGGAGGAACGAAGAAATAAAAGGAGAAACGAAGAAAGAAACGGAGAAACGAAGAAAGAAACGGAGAGACGGAGAAAGAAGCGGAGAAACGAAGAAAGAAACGGAGAAACGAAGAAAGAAACGGAGAAACGAAGTAAGAAACGGAGAAACATATGGAGGAACGAAGAAATAAACGGAGAAACGAAGACAGAAACGGAGAAACGAAGAGAGAAACGGAGAAACGAACAAAGAAACGGAGAAACGAAGAAATAAACGGAGAAACGAAGAATGAAACGGAGAATCGAAGAAAGAAACGGAGAAATAAATGGAGAAACGAAGATATAAACGGAGAATCGGAGAAAGAAACGGAGAAACGAACAAAGAAACGGAGAAGCGAAGAAAGAAACGGAGAAATAAATGGAGAAACGAAGATATAAACGGAGAAACGAAGAAAGAAACGGAGAAATAAATGCAGAAACAAAGATATAAACGGAGAAACGAACAAAGAAACGGAGAAGCGAAGAAACGATGAAAGAAACGGAGAAACGGAGAAATGAAAAAAGAAACGGAGAAACGGAGAAATAAATGGAGAAACCAAGAAATAAACGGAGAAACGAAGAAAGAAACGGAGAAACAGAGAAAGAAACGGAGAAACGAAAAAAGAAACGGAGAAACGAAGAAATAAACGGAGAAACTAAGAATGAAACGGAGAATCGAAGAAAGAAACGGAGAAATAAATGGAGAAACGAAGATATAAACGGAGAAACGAAGAAAGAAACGGAGAAACGAACAAAGAAACGAAGAAACGAAGAAAGAAACGGAGAAACGAACAAAGAAACGGAGAAACGAAGAAAGAATCGGAGAAATAAATGGAGAAACGAAGATATAAACGGAGAAACGAAGAAAGAAACGGAGAAACGAACAAAGAAACGAAGAAACGAAGAAAGAAACGGAGAAACGAACAAAGAAACGGAGAAACGAAGAAAGAATCGGAGAAATAAGTGGAGAAACGAAGATATAAACGGAGAAACGAAGAAAAAAACGGAGAAACGAAGAAAGAAACGGAGAGACGGAGAAAGAAGCGGAGAAACGAAGAAAGAAACGGAGAAACGAAGAAAGAAACGGAGAAATGAAGAAAGAAACGGAGAAACGAAGAAATGGAGAAACGGAGAAATAAACCGAGAAGCGGAGAAATAAATGGAGAAACCAAGAAATAAACGGAGAAACGAAGAAAGAAACGGAGAAACAAAGAAAGAAACGGAGAAACGAACAAAGAAACGGAGAAACGAAGAAATAAACGGAGAAACGAAGAATGAAACGGAGAATCGAAGAAAGAAACGGAGAAATAAATGCAGAAACGAAGACATAAACGGAGAAACGAACAAAGAAACGGAGAAGCGAAGAAACGATGAAAGAAACGGAGAAACGGAGAAATGAAAAAAGAAACGGAGAAACGGAGAACGAAACGGAGAAACGGAGATATAAATGGAGAAACGAAGAAAGAAACGGAGAAACGAAGTAAGAAACGGAGAAACGGAGAAACATATGGAGGAACGAAGAAATAAACGGAGAAACGAAGACAGAAACGGAGAAACGAAGAAAGGAACGGAGAAACGAACAAAGAAACGGAGAAACGAAGAAAGAAACGGAGAAATAAATGGAGAATCGAAGAAATAAACTGTGGAACGAAGAAAGAAACGGAGAAACAAAGAAAGAAACGGAGAAATGAACAAAGAAACGAAGAAACGAAGAAAGAAACGGAGAAACGAACAAAGAAACGGAGAAACGAAGAAAGAATCGGAGAAATAAATGGAGAAACGAAGATATAAACGGAGAAACGATGAAAGAAACGGAGAAACGAAGAAAGAAACGGAGAAACGAAGAGAGAAACGGAGAAACGAAGAAGGAAACGAAGAAACGAAGAAAGAAACGGAGAAACGAACAAAGAAACGGAGAAACGAAGAAAGAAACGGAGAAACGAAGAGAGAAACGGAGAAACGAACAAAGAAACGGAGAAACGAAGAAAGAATCGGAGAAATAAATGGAGAAACGAAAAAATAAACGGAGAAACGAAGAAAGAAACGGAGAAACAAGGAAAGAAACCGAGAAACGAAGAAAGAAACGGAGAAACAAAGAAAGAAACGGAGAAACGGAGAAAGAAACGGAGAAACGAACAAAGAAACGGAGAAACGAAGAAAGAAATGGAGAAACGAAGAAGGAAACGAAGAAACGAAGAAAGAAACGGAGAAACGGAGAAACGATGAAAGAAACGGAGATACGAAAAAAGAAACGGAGAATCGGAGAAATAAATGGAGAAACGTAGATATAAACCGAGAAACGGAGAAAGAAACGGAGAAACGAACAAAGAAACGGAGAAACGAACAAAGAAACGGAGAAACGAACAAAGAAACGGAGAAACGTTTCTCCGTTTCTCCGTTTCTCGGTTTCTCTGTTTCTCCGTTTCTCGGATTCTCCGTTTCTTGGTTTCTCCGTTTCTCCGTTTATCGGTTTCTCCGATTCTCGATTTCTCCGTTTCTCGGTTTCTCCGTTTCTCCGTTTCTCGGTTTCTCCGTTTCTCCGTTTCTCCGTTTCTCCGTTTCTCCGTTTCTCCGTTTCTCCGTTTCCCCGTTTCTCCGTTTCTCGGTTTCTCCGTTTCTCCGTTTCTCCGTTTCTCGGTTTCTCCGTTTCTCCGTTTCTCCGTTTCTCCGTTTCTCGCTTTCCCCGTTTCTCCGTTTCTCGGTTTCTCCGTTTTTCCGTTTCTCGGTTTCTCCGTTTCTCCGTTTCTCGGTTTCTCCGATTCTCGGTTTCTCTGTTTCTCCGTTTCTCGGTTTCTCCGTTTCTCCGATTCTCCGTTTCTCCGTTTCTCCGTTTCTCGGTTTCTCAGTTTCTCCGTTTCTCGGTTTCTCCGTTTCTCCGTTTCTCCGTTTCTCGGTTTCTCCGTTTCTCCGTTTCTCCGTTTCTTTCTTCGTTTCTCCGTTTCTTTGTTCGTTTCTCCGTTTCTTTCATCGTTTCTCCGTTTCTTTCTCCGTTTCTCCGTTTCTTTCTTCGTTTCTCCTTTTCTTTGTTCGTTTTTTCGTTTCTTTCTTTGTTTCTCCGTTTCTTTGTTCGTTTCTCCGTTTCTTTCTTCGTTTCTCCGTTTCTTTGTTCGTTTCTCCGTTTCTTTCTTCGTTTCTCCGTTTCATTCTTCGTTTCTCCGTTTCTTTTTCGTTTCTCCGTTTGTTTCTTCGTTTCTCCATTTATTTCTCCGTTTCTCCGTTTCTTTCTTCGTTTCCCCGTTTCTTTGTTCGTTTCTCCGTTTCTTTCTTCGTTTGTCCGTTTCTTTCTTCGTTTCTCCGTTTATTTCTTCGTTTCTCCGTTTCTTTGTTCGTTTCTCCGTTTCTTTCATCGTTTCTCCGTTTCTTTCTCCGTTTCTCCGTTTCTGTCTTCGTTTGTACGTTTCTTTGTTCGTTTCTCCGTTTCTTTGTTCGTTTCTCCGTTTCTTTCTTCGTTTCTCCGTTTCTTTCTTCGTTTCTCCGTTTATTTCTTCGTTTCTCCATTTATTTCTACGTTTCTCCGTTCCTTTCTTCGTTTCTCCGTTTCTTTCTTCGTTTCACCGTTTCTTTCTTCGTTTCTCCGTTTCTTCCTTCGTTTCTTCGTTTCTCCGTTTCTCCGATTCTGCGTTCCTCCGTTTCTCCGTTTCTCCGTTTCTCCGTTTCTCCGTTTCGATTAAATGATTAAATGATTATAATAGTTATATTTTCTATTATAAATCATTTGAGCTATAGTTAAATTATACACTAATACTCTAAGTACATATTTAATATATTTTTTAATCTCTTTAGCCTCCAGAAGAATTTTATTTATACTATTCACTGTATATAATAATTTACTCAGAATCGGAAATAAATCTAATTATTTATTTATAATAATAATTTTTTATTCACTTATTTTAAAAATTGGGATGTACTCTTTAAATGGTCGATTCATTTCTTTAATTTATTCATTAAATTGAATTAATCTATTCTTTATAATAACTTTAACAAAATTAATCCCTATAATTATTATAGAACTCATGTTAAAATTTAATAATGAAATTTATTTTATTTGCCTAATTAATGTAATTATTGCCCCTATCATTTCTTAAACAAAAAAATCAATCATAATAATTATAGGATATTCATCTGTTATACAAACATCTATTATAGTTATTTTATTAATAATTAACGAGAATACATTTTAAACATATTTCATTTTATATTCAATAATTTCTTTAATTTTAATTTTTATATCTAAAATAATAAATATTAACTCTTCTTCCTTATTTAATATATTAACCTCTAACAAAGAAAAATTTATTTTATACTCAATAATTATTATGTACACAAATTTCCCACCTATAGCACTCTTTATACTGAAATAAATCGTCCTGGAGACATTAATAAATGCAAGAATATAATTTACCGTGGAAGGTTTAATTTTACATTTATTCGAAAGATGAAACATACAAAAGTTTGTACAAAATTATTAATTTATTTTATCGCACGGTAGGGAATATCATACAAATGGAAATACTTATCTCTAATGTCGGTAAATTGTACTTGTCGCGCCATCTATTTGTGCAAATTAGAACAATTCCTCGACAAACTTGAGCGTTTCTCCGCCAGGAGTTTTCACCCCTTAAGTGTAGTTTATCCCTTTCGCCAATAGATGGCAACCCATGTAATTACCACGTTACAGGGATTTGTAATTGCGGGTTCAGAATATATTTGCATACATACAAACTATAATTCCGATATGTAGAGAAGTATTCATTTATTTTATCCCACGGCTTCTTCGATCGTATTTGTTCGATCTAACCAAGTATTTCAAGAAATTGATGGCTTTTTATACCGAAACATTGTCAAAAATTGTTTAATCTACGGTCCAGCGACGGTTGTTAATAATTATGATAAATAAATGTCAAGATATTGCGAAGTCTGCGACGGCGAACGGTTTCAGTGAATGTTTGTTCATTTGAGCGATTGTTATTAACATGTACGCATGTTCCCTATATTGATCGAACAATGTGCATCTTATTTATGTATTGCAATTAATTAAGAAACTTATCGAAATTGATTTTGATCGAGACTCCACGTTAAAACGTGTTTCGTAAAGTTTTAAAGCACGGAAAGTAACAATTGTTCATTAGATACATTAATTTAACATTTGCATAATTCTTATAATTTACACAATACGCGTAGAAGTGGTATTTTCTACACAAAAGTGCCAAAATTCAATTAATCGCTTTTTTAGATAGAAAAATCACCGCGATAATTACTTGTGAATCGATAATCGATACGTGTAGCCTTGACAATTGCAGTTGGATCTCAGCGAAAAATTCCTCCGCGAACACAGAATATTTCAACGAAATGATATTTTAACGCATTATTTATACTAGGACATTGTTAATAATTGTTTAAAGTATGGTCCTACGATGGTTGTTAATAATTATGACAAACGAAACCCCGAGATATTGCGATATCTGGAAAGGCGAACGGTTTCGGTGAATATTTGTGGATTTCCGCGATTGTTACTAACATTTATGCATGTTCCGTACATTTATCTTACAATATGCATCTTATTTATGCATTAAATATGATTGGTCCGCCTACAGCAATTAATTTTGACCGAGATTCGAGGTATAAACGTGTTTCTTAATGTTTCAAAGCATGGGAAGTGGCAATTGTTTATTAGATACATTAATTTAACATTTGTTTCGTTCTTATAATTCTCGGAGTACGCGTGGAAGCTGTATTCTTTAAGTAAAAGCGTCGAAATTCAATTAATCGCTTTTCTAGATAGAAAAATCATCGTGATGGACGTTTGTGAATCGATTATCATTTCCAGCCTTGACAATGTCGGTTCGATCTCAATAACAACTATTCCATCGCGAAAAAAGAATATTTCAACGAAATGATATTTTAAGCCATGATCTATACTAGGACATTGTTAATAATTGTTTAAAGTATGGTCCTACGACGGTTGTTAATAATTATGACAAACAAACCCCGAGATATTGCGATATCTGGGAAGGCGAACGGTTTCGGTGAATATTTGTCCATTTCCGCGATTGTTACTAACATTTATGCATGTTCCCAATATTGATCGAATAATGTTCATCTTACTTAGGCTTCATAAATCATTAGCTAGTTTTCAGAAATTAATTGCGATCGGAAATGAAAGTAAAATATTTGTATTCATATATTTCTCAATTTGCAACCAATATTTATCTTCATAAGGAAATTATTGATTTACAATGCAAAAGAATATGCATTTTGTAAAATTAATAGTCCCAACTTTTATAGTGCAAACCATTAATTAGTTTACAAATATTAATTTTCATTAAAAATCGAGAAATATATGTATACCAAACTATTAGTTAAATTTTCCGATAAAATTTAATTTTCATACTGTAATATAAAAGTTGGGAACTTGTAAAACTGTTTATAACAATCGCCTAGAGACATAAACATTCGCTATAGCAATACGCCTTCGCAGATTTCGCAATATCTTGATGTTTGTTTACATTATTATTAACAACCGTCGTAGGATCATACATTAGACAATTTTTAACAATGTCCTAGTATAAATAATGCCTTAAAATATCATTTCGTTGAAATATTCTGTGTTCGCGGAGGAATTTTTCGCTGAGTTTCAACTGACATTCTCAAGGCTACACGTATCGATTATCGATTCACAAGTATTCATCGCGGTGATTTTTCTACCCAGAATAGCGATTAATTAAATTTTGGCACTTTTATGTAAAAAATACCACTTCTACGAGTTTTGTGTAAACCATAAGAATTAAACAAATGTTAAATTAATGTATCTAATGAACCATTGTTACTTTCCGTGCTTTAAAACTTTACGAAACACTTTTTAACGCGGAGTCTCGATCAAAATCAATTTCGATATGTTTCTTAATTAATTGCAATACATAAATAAGATGCACATTGTTCGATCAATATAGGGAACATGCGTAAATGTTAATAACAATCGCTGAAATGAACAAACATTCACTGAAACAGTTCGCCTTCGCAGACTTCGCAATATCTTGACATTTATTTATCATAATTATTAACAACCGTCGCTGGACCGTAGATTAAACAATTTTTGAAATTCTTTCGGTACAAAAAGCCATCAATTTCTTGAAATATTTGGTTGGATCGAACAAATACGATCGAAGAAGCCGTGGGATAAAATAAATGAATATTTCTCTACATATCGGAATTATAGTTTGTATGTATGCAAATATATTCTGAACCCGCAATTACAAATCCCTGTAACGTGGTAATTACATGGGTTGCCATCTATTGGAGATAGGGTTAAACTACACTTAAGGGGTGAAAACACCTGGCGGAGAAACGCTCAAGTTTGTCGAGGAATTGTTCTAATTTCCACAAATAGATGGCGCGACAAGTACATTTACCGACATTAGAGATAAGTATTTCCATTTGTATGATATTCCCTACCGTGCGGTAAAATAAATAAATACTTTTGTACAAACTTTTGTATGTTTCATTTTTCGAATAAATGTAAAATTAAACCTTCCACGGTAAATTTTATTCTTGAATTTATTAATGTCTCCAGGACGATTTATTTCAGTATAAAGAATGCTATAGGTGGGAAATTTGTGTACATAATAATTATTGAGTATAAAATAATTTTTCTTTTATCAGAGGTTAAGGTATTAAATAAGGAAGAAGAGTTAATCTTTATTATTTTATATATAAAAATTAAAATTAAAGAAATTATTGAATATAAAATGAAATATGTTAAAAATGTATTCTTGTTAATTATTAATAAAATAACTATAATAGATGTTTGTATAACAGATGAATATCCTATAATTATTATGATTGATTTTTGATGTAAGCAAATGATAGGGGCAATAATTACATTAATTAGGCAAATAAAATAAATTTCATTATTAAATTTTAATATGAGTTCTATAATAATTACAGGGATTAATTTTATTAAAGTTATTATAAAGAATAGATTAATTCAATTTAATGAATAAATTAAAGAAATGAATCGAACATTTAAAGAGAACATCCCCATTTTTAAGATAAGTGAAAAAAAGATAATTATTATAAATAAATAATTAGATTTATTTCCGATTCTGTGTAAATTATTATATATAGTGAATAGTATAAATAAAATTCTTCTGGAGGCTAAAGAGATAAAAAAATATATTAAATATGTATTTAGAGTATTAGTGTCTAAGTTAACCATAGATCAAATGATCTATAATAGAAATTATAAATATTATAATCATTTAATCGAAACGGAGAAACGGAGAAACGGAGAAACGATGAAACGAAGGAAGAAACGGAGAAACGAAGAAATAAACCGAGAAACGGAGAAAGAAACGGAAAAACGAACAAAGAAACGGAGAAACGAGCAATGAAACGGAGAAACGAACAAACAAAGGGAGAAACGAACAAAGAAACCGAGAAACGAACAAAGAAACGGAGAAATGAAGAAAGAAACGGACAAACGGAGAAATAAATGGAGAAACGAAGAAATAAACGGAGAAACGAACAAAGAAACGGAGAAACGAAGAAAGAAACGGAGAAATAAATGGAGAAACGAAGATATAAACGGAGAAACGAAGAAAGAAACGGAGAAATAAATGCAGAAACAAAGATATAAACGGAGAAACGAACAAAGAAACGGAGAAGCGAAGAAACGATGAAAGAAACGGAGAAACGGAGAAATGAAAAAAGAAACGGAGAAACGGAGAAATAAATGGAGAAACCAAGAAATAAACGGAGAAACGAAGAAAGAAACGGAGAAACAGAGAAAGAAACGGAGAAACGAAAAAAGTAACGGAGAAACGAAGAAATAAACGGAGAAACGAAGAATGAAACGGAGAATCGAAGAAAGAAACGGAGAAATAAATGGAGAAACGAAGATATAAACGGAGAAACGAAGAAAGAAACGGAGAAACGAACAAAGAAACGAAGAAACGAAGAAAGAAACGGAGAAACGAACAAAGAAACGGAGAAACGAAGAAAGAATCGGAGAAATAAATGGAGAAACGAAGATATAAACGGAGAAACGAAGAAAGAAACGGAGAAACGAACAAAGAAACGAAGAAACGAAGAAAGAAACGGAGAAACGAACAAAGAAACGGAGAAACGAAGAAAGAATCGGAGAAATAAGTGGAGAAACGAAGATATAAACGGAGAAACGAAGAAAAAAACGGAGAAACGAAGAAAGAAACGGAGAGACGGAGAAAGAAGCGGAGAAACGAAGAAAGAAACGGAGAAACGAAGAAAGAAACGGAGAAATGAAGAAAGAAACGGAGAAACGAAGAAACGGAGAAACGGAGAAATAAACCGAGAAGCGGAGAAATAAATGGAGAAACCAAGAAATAAACGGAGAAACGAAGAAAGAAACGGAGAAACAAAGAAAGAAACGGAGAAACGAAGAAAGAAACGGAGAAACAGAGAAAGAAACGGAGAAACGAAAAAAGAAACGGAGAAACGAAGAAATAAACGGAGAAACGAAGAATGAAACGGAGAATCGAAGAAAGAAACGGAGAAATAAATGGAGAAACGAAGATATAAACGGAGAAACGAAGAAAGAAACGGAGAAACGAACAAAGAAACGAAGAAACGAAGAAAGAAACGGAGAAACAAACAAAGAAACGGAGAAACGAAGAAAGAATCGGAGAAATAAATGGAGAAACGAAGATATAAACGGAGAAACGAAGAAAGAAACGGAGAAACGAACAAAGAAACGGAGAAACGAAGAAATAAACGGAGAAACGAAGAATGAAACGGAGAATCGAAGAAAGAAACGGAGAAATAAATGGAGAATCGAAGAAATAAACTGTGGAACGAAGAAAGAAACGGAGGTACAAAGAAAGAAACGGAGAAATGAACAAAGAAACGAAGAAACGAAGAAAGAAACGGAGAAACGAACAAAGAAACGGAGAAACGAACAAAGAAACGGAGAAACGAAGAAAGAAACGGAGAAACGAACAAAGGATCGGAGAAACGAACAAAGAAACGGAGAAACGGAGAAATAAATGGAGAAACCAAGAAATAAACGGAGAAACCAAGAAAGAAACAGAGAAACAGAGAAAGAAACGGAGAAACGAAAAAAGAAACGGAGAAACGAAGAAATAAACGGAGAAACGAAGAATGAAACGGAGAATCGAAGAAAGAAACGGAGAAATAAATGCAGAAACGAAGATATAAACGGAGAAACGAACAAAGAAACGGAGAAGCGAAGAAACGATGAAAGAAACGGAGAAATGGAGAAATGAAAAAAGAAACGGGAAACGAAGAACGAAACGGAGAAACGGAGATATAAATGGAGAAACGAAGAAAGAAACGGAGAAACGAACAAAGAAACGGAGAAACGAACAAAGAAACGGAGAAACGAAGAAAGAAACGGAGAAACGAAGAAAGAAACGGAGAAACGAACAAAGAAACGGAGAAACGAACAAAGAAACGGAGAAACGAAGTAAGAAACGGAGAAACGGAGAAACATATGGAGGAACGAAGAAATAAACGGAGAAACGAAGACAGAAACGGAGAAACGAAGAATGAAACGGAGAATCGAAGAAAGAAACGGAGAAATAAATGCAGAAACGAAGATATAAACGGAGAAACGAACAAAGAAACGGAGAAGCGAAGAAAGAAACGGAGAAATAAATGCAGAAACGAAGATATAAACGGAGAAACGAAGAAAAAAACGGAGAAACGAAGAAAGAAACGGAGAGACGGAGAAAGAAGCGGAGAAACGAAGAAAGAAACGGAGAAACGAAGAAAGAAACGGAGAAATGAAGAAAGTAACGGAGAAACGAAGAAACGGAGAAACGGAGAAATAAACCGAGAAGCGGAGAAATAAATGGAGAAACCAAGAAATAAACGGAGAAACGAAGAAAGAAACGGAGAAACAAAGAAAGAAACGGAGAAACGAACAAAGAAACGGAGAAACGAAGAAATAAACGGAGAAACGAAGAATGAAACGGAGAATCGAAGAAAGAAACAGAGAAATAAATGCAGAAACGAAGATATAAACGGAGAAACGAACAAAGAAACGGAGAAGCGAAGAAACGATGAAAGAAACGGAGAAACGGAGAAATGAAAAAAGAAACGGAGAAACGGAGAAATAAATGGAGAAACCAAGAAATAAACGGAGAAACCAAGAAAGAAACAGAGAAACAGAGAAAGAAACGGAGAAACGAAAAAAGAAACGGAGAAACGAAGAAATAAACGGAGAAACGAAGAATGAAACGGAGAATCGAAGAAAGAAACGGAGAAATAAATGCAGAAACGAAGATATAAACGGAGAAACGAAGAAAGAAACGGAGAAACGAAGAAAGAAACGGAGAATCGGAGAAATAAATGTATAAACGAAGAAATAAACCGAGAAACGGAGAAACAAACGGAGAAACGGAGAAATAAATGGAGAAACGAAGAAATAAACGGAGAAACGAAGAAAGAAACGGAGAAACGAAGAACGAAACGGAGAAACGAAGAAAGAAACGGAGTAAAGGAGAAAGAAACGGAGAATCGGAGAAGTAAATGGAGAAACGAAGAAATAAACCGAGAAACGGAGAAAGAAATGGAGAAGCGAACAAAGAAACGCAGAAACGAACAAAGAAACGGAGAAACGAACAAAGAAACGGAGAAACGAACAAAGAAACCGAGAAACGAACAAAGAAATGGAGAAATGAAGAAAGAAACGGAGAAACGGAGAAATAAATGGAGAAACGAAGAAATAAACGGAGAAACGAAGAAAGAAACGGAGAAACGAAGAAAGAAACGGAGAAACGAAGAAAGAAACGGAGAAACGAAGAAAGAAACGGAGAAACGAAGAAAGAAACGGAGAAACGAAGAAAGAACCGGAGAAACGAAGAAAGAAACGGAGAAACGAAGAAAGGAACGGAGAAACGAACAAAGAAACGGAGAAACGAAGAAAGAAACGGAGAAACGAAGAAAGAAACGGAGAAACGAAGAATGAAACGGAGAAACGGAGAAATAAATGGAGAAACGCAGAAATAAACGGAGAAACGAAGAAAGAAACGGAGAAACGAAGAAAGAAACGGAGAAACGAAGAAAGAAACAGAGAAACGGAGAAAGAAGCTGAGAAACGAAGAAAGAAACGGAGAAACGAAGAAAGAAACGGAGAAACGAAGAAAGAAACGGAGAAACGAAGAAAGAAACGGAGAAACGAAGAAAGAAACGGAGAAACGAAGAAACGGAGAAACGGAGAAATAAACCGAGAAACGGAGAAATAAATGGAGAAACCAAGAAATAAACGGAAAACGAAGAAAGAAACGGAGAAACAGAGAAAGAAACGGAGAAACGAAAAAAGAAACGGAGAAACGAAGAAATAAACGGAGAAACGAAGAATGAAACGGAGAATCGAAGAAAGAAACGGAGAAATAAATGCAGAAACGAAGATATAAACGGAGAAATGAACAAAGAAACGGAGAAGCGAAGAAACGATGAAAGAAACGGAGAAACGGAGAAATGAAAAAAGAAACGGAGAAACGAAGAAAGAAACGGAGAAACGGAGATATAAATGGAGAAACGAAGAAAGAAACGGAGAAACGAACAAAGAAACGGAGAAGCGAACAAAGAAACGGAGAAACGAACAAAGAAACGGAGAAACGAACAAAGAAACGGAGAAACGAACAAAGAAACGGAGAAACGAAGTAAGAAACGGAGAAACGGAGAAATAAATGGAGGAACGAAGAAATAAACGGAGAAACGAAGAAAGAAACGGAGAAACGAAGAAAGGAACGGAGAAACGAACAAAGAAACGGAGAAACGAAGAAAGAAACGGAGACATAAATGGAGAATCGAAGAAACAAACTGTGAAACGAAGAAAGAAACGGAGAAACAAAGAAAGAAACGGAGAAATGAAGAAAGAAACGAAGAAATGAAGAAAGAAACGGAGAAACGAACAAAGAAACGGAGAAACGAAGAAAGAATCGGAGAAATAAATGGAGAAACGAAGATATAAACGGAGAAACGAAGAAAGAAACGGAGAAACGAACAAAGAAACGGAGAAACGAAGAGAGAAACGGAGAAACGATGAAGGAAACGAGGAAACGAAGAAAGAAACGGAGAAACGAACGAAGAAACGGAGAAACGAAGAAAGAAACGGAGAAACGAAGAAAGAAACGGAGAAACGAAGAAAGAAACGGAGAAACGAACAAAGAGACGGAGAAACGAAGAAAGAATCGGAGAAATAAATGGAGAAACGAAAAAATAAACGGAGAAACGAAGAAAGAAACGGAGAAACAAAGAAAGAAACCGAGAAACGAAGAAAGAAACGGAGAAACAAAGAAACAAACGGAGAAACGAACAAAGAAACGGAGAAACGAAGAAATAAACGGAGAAACGAAGAAAGAAATGGAGAAACGAAGAAAGAAACGAAGAAACGAAGAAAGAAACGGAGAAACGAAGAAAGAAACGGAGAAACGATGAAAGAAACGGAGAAACGAACAAAGAAACGGAGAAACGAACAAAGAAACGGAGAAACGTTTCTCCGTTTCTCCGTTTCTCCGTTTCTCCGTTTCTCCGTTTCTCCGTTTCTCCGTTTCTCGGTTTCTCTGTTTCTCCGTTTCTTGGATTCTCCGTTTCTTGGTTTCTCCGTTTCTCCGTTTCTCGGTTTCTCCGATTCTCGATTTCTCCGTTTCTCCGTTTCTCGGTTTCTCCGTTTCTCCGTTTCTCGGTTTCTCCGTTTCTCCGTTTCTCCGTTTCTCGGTTTCTCCGTTTCTCCGTTTCCCCGTTTCTACGTTTCTCGGTTTCTCCGTTTCTCCGTTTCTCCGTTTCTCGGTTTCTCCGTTTCTCCGTTTCTCCGTTTCTCGCTTTCCCCGTTTCTCCGTTTCTCGGTTTCTCCGTTTCTCAGTTTCTCCGTTTTTCCGTTTCTCGGTTTCTCCGTTTCTCCGTTTCTCGATTTCTCCGATTCTCGGTTTCTCTGTTTCTCCGTTTCTCGGTTTCTCCGTTTCTCCGTGTCTCCGTTTCTCCGTTTCTCCGTTTCTCGGTTTCTCAGTTTCTCCGTTTCTCGGTTTCTCCGTTTCTCCGATTCTCCGTTTCTCGGTTTCTCCGTTTCTCCGTTTCTCCGTTTCTCCGTTTCTTTCTTCGTTTCTCCGTTTCTTTGTTCGTTTCTCCGTTTCTTTCATCGTTTCTCCGTTTCTTTCTCCGTTTCTTTCATCGTTTCTCCGTTTCTTTCTCCGTTTCTCCGTTTCTTCCTTCGTTTCTCCTTCTCTTTGTTCGTTTTTTCGTTTCTTTCTTTGTTTCTCCGTTTCTTTGTTCGTTTCTCCGTTTCTTTCTTCGTTTCTCCGTTTCTTTGTTCGTTTCTCCGTTTCTTTCTTCGTTTCTCCGTTTCATTCTTCGTTTCTCCGTTTGTTTGTTCGTTTCTCCATTTATTTCTCGGTTTCTCCGTTTCTTTCTTCGTTTCTCCGTTTATTTCTTCGTTTCTCCGTTTATTTCTTCGTTTCTCCATTTATTTCTCCGTTTCTCCGTTTCTTTCTTCGTTTCTCCGTTTCTTTGTTCGTTTCTCCGTTTCTTTCTTCGTTTGTCCGTTTCTTTCTTCGTTTCTCCGTTTATTTCTTCGTTTCTCCGTTTCTTTGTTCGTTTCGCCGTTTCTTTCATCGTTTCTCCCTTTCTTTCTCGGTTTCTCCGTTTCTGTCTTCGTTTGTCCGTTTCTTTGTTCGTTTCTCCGTTTCTTTGTTCGTTTCTCCGTTTCTTTCTTCGTTTCTCCGTTTGTTTCTTCGTTTCTCCGTTTATTTCTTCGTTTCTCCATTTATTTCTACGTTTCTCCGTTCCTTTCTTCGTTTCTCCGTTTCTCCGATTCTCCGTTCCCCCGTTTCTCCGTTTCTCCGTTTCTCCGTTTCGATTAAATGATTAAATGATTATAATAGTTATAATTTCTATTATAAATCATTTGAGCTATAGTTAAATTATACACTAATACTCTAAGTACATATTTAATATATTTTTTAATCTCTTTAGCCTCCAGAAGAATTTTATTTATACTATTTACTGTATATAATAATTTACACAGAATCGGAAATAAATCTAATTATTTATTTATAATAATTATTTTTTATTCACTTATTTTAAAAATTGGGATGTACTCTTTAAATGTTCGATTCATTTCTATAATTTATTCATTAAATTGAATCAATCTATTCTTTATAATAACTTTAATAAAATTAATCCCTATAATTATTATAGAATTCATATTAAAATTTAATAATGAAATTTATTTTATTTGCCTAAATAATGTAATTATTGCCCCTATTATTTGCTTATATAAAAAATCAATCAAAATAATTGTAGGAGATTCATCTGTTATATTATACAAACATCTATTACAGTTATTTTATTAATAATTAACAAAAATACACTTTAACATATTTCATTTTATATTCCATAATTTCTTTAATTTTAATTTTGATTTTTAAAATAATAAAGATTAACTCTTCTTCCTTATTTATTATATTAACCTCTAATAAAAAAAAATTATTTTATACTCAATAATTATTATGTACACAAATTTCCCACCTATAGCACCCTTTATACTGAAATAAATCGTCCTAGAAACATTAATAAATTCAAGAATAAAATTTACCTTGGAAGGTTTAATTTTACATTTATTCGAAAGATGAAACATACAAAAGTTTGTACAAAAGTATTTATTTATTTTATTGCATGGTAGGGAATATCATACAAATGGAAATACTTATCTTTAATGTCGGTAAATAGTACTTTTCGCGCCATCTATTTGTGGAAATTA
Source organism: Ptiloglossa arizonensis (assembly GCF_051014685.1). NCBI lineage: Eukaryota > Metazoa > Arthropoda > Insecta > Hymenoptera > Colletidae > Ptiloglossa > Ptiloglossa arizonensis. The sequence continues at coordinate 50,174 of NC_135052.1, forward strand.
GAACAATTCCTCGACATACTTTAGCGTTTCTCCGCCAGGTGTTTTCGCCCCTTAAGTGTAGTTTATCCCTTTCTCCAATAGATGGCAACCTATGTAATTACCACGTTACAGGGATTTGTAATTGCGGGTTCAGAATATATTTGCATACATACAAACTCTAATTCCGATATTTAGAGAAATATTCATTTATTTTATCGCACGGTTTCTTCGATTGTGTTTGTTCGATCTAACCAAATATTTCAAAAAATTGATGGCTTTTTATACCGAAACATTGTCAAAAATTGTTTAATCTACGGTCCAACGACGGTTGTTAATAATTATGATAAATAAATGTCAAGATATTGCGAAGTCTGCGAAGGCGAACGGTTTCGGAGAAAGTTTGTCCATTTCTGCGATTGTTACTAACATTTATATTAGGTGGACCGGAAAGTAATGTCGTTTCTGCGCATGTCACTATTTGATTGTCATTTGTCAGCTCATTGTGTACATTAAAGTCGTAGCAAAGACATTCTGAGGTTATAGTGACTTGTTTAGTTGTAAATAATTAAATTTAAAATTTTTCTTTACAATTTTGTGTGAAATGGCCAGCCAAATACCAGAAGAGGTACATATCCGGCATTGCATGCTTTTTGAGTTTCGCAAGGGTAGTAACGCAACAGTTGCTACCAAAAACATTTGCGATGTTTATCCAAATGCATTAGACGTTCGTAAATGCCAAAGGTGGTTTTCCAAGTTCAAATCCGGTAATTTTGATCTTTCCGACTCGTATCGATCAGGAAGACCAACAACGTTAGACAATGACGTGTTAAGTGCGGAAGTGGAAGCAAATCCGTGTCAAACAATCGAGGAATTGTCAAACAGTCTTAACCAACCTTGGTCGACCATCCAAGAACATTTGCAGCAGATAGGGAAAGTAAGCAGAGCAGGTGTTTGGGTCCCGCATAATCTGTCCGAAGAGAACAAGGCTAACCGATCCACCACATGCAACTTATTGCTTCAACGGCACAATACAGAAGCGTTTTTTGATCGCTTGATCACCGGAGATGAAAAGTGGGTTCTTTATGATAATCCAAAACGCAAAAGGCAGTGGCTCTCTCCAAATGAATCGCCACAAAGTACTGCTAAGCCAGGTTTACACCCCAAAAAGGCCCTTTTGTGTGTTTGGTGGAGTATTCGCGGCGTTGTTCATTTTGAAGTGCTGAAACCTGGACAGACTGTGAATGCAGACCTTTACTGTGAACAATTAGATCGTGTAAATAAATCTTTAATTGAAAAGTGGCCAGCGATTGTCAACAGAAAAGGCGTTATTCTGCAAGACGATAATGCAAGACCGCACTGCGCAAGACGAACCTTGGCAAAAATTAATGAATTGGGGTGGGAGGTACTGCCTCACCCACCATACTCGCCCGATGTTGCACCATCGGATTTCCATTTATTCCGATCGCTTCAACACATTCTAAGTGGCAAAAGATTTGCAAATTTGGATGATATTCAAAATGCCATCTCTGTATATTTTGCTCAAAAACCAATTGATTTTTATCGATCCGGCATTGAAAATTTGCACACTAGATGGCAAAAGGTTGTTGATAATGAGGGTGATTATATCATTGATTAAAAATAAAAACTCGTTAAAAATTTATGTATTTGAATTTAATGTCGGGAAACGACATTACTTTCCGGTCCACCTAATACATGTTCCCAATATTGATCGAATAATGTGCATCTTACTTAGGCATCATAAATCATTAGCTAGTTTTCAGAAATTAATTGCGATCGGAAATGAAAGTAAAATATTTGTATTCATATATTTCTCGATTTGCAACCAATATTTATCTTCATAAGGAAATTATTGATTTACAATGCAAAAGAATATGCATTTTGTAAAATTAATAATCCCAACTTTTACAGTGCAAACCATTAATTAGTTTACAAATATTAATTTTCATTAAAAATCGGGAAATATATGTATACCAAACTATTAGTTAAATTTTCCGATAAAATTTAATTTTCATACTGTAATATAAAAGTTGGGAACTTCCAAAACTGTTTATAACAATCGCCTAGAGACATAAACATTCGCTATAGCAATACGCCTTCGCAGATTTCGCAATATCTTGATGTTTGTTTACATTATTATTAACAACCGTCGTAGGATCATACATTAGACAATTTTTAAAAATGTCCTAGTATAAATAATGCCTTAAAATATCATTTCGTTGAAATATTCTGTGTTCGCGGAGGAATTTTTCGCTGAGATCCAACTGACATTCTCAAGGCTACACGTATCGATTATCGATTCACAAGTATTCATCGCGGTGATTTTTCTATCCAGAACAGCGATTAATTAAATTTTGGCACTTTTATGTAAAAAATACCACTTCTACGAGTTTTGTGTAAACTATAAGAATTAAACAAATGTTAAATTAATGTATCTAATGAACCTTTGTTACTTTCCGTGCTTTAAAACTTTACGAAACACGTTTTAACGCGGAGTCTCGATCAAAATCAATTTCGATATGTTTCTTAATTAATTGCAATACATAAATAAGATGCACATTGTTCGATCAATATAGGGAACATGCGTAAATGTTAATAACAATCGCTGAAATGAACAAACATTCACTGAAACAGTTCGCCTTCGCAGACTTCGCAATATCTTGACATTTATTTATCATAATTATTAACAACCGTCGCTGGACCGTAGATTAAACAATTTTTTAAATTCTTTCGGTACAAAAAGCCATCAATTTCTTGAAATAATTGGTTAGATCGAACAAATACGATCGAAGAAGCCGTGGGATAAAATAAATGAATATTTCTCTACATATCGGAATTATAGTTTGTATGTATGCAAATATATTCTGAACCCGCAGTTACAAATCCCTGTAACGTGGTAATTACATGGGTTGCCATCTATTGGAGATAGGATTAAACTACACTTAAGGGGTGAAAACACCTGGCGGAGAAACGCTCAAGTTTGTCGAGGAATTGTTCTAATTTCCACAAACAGATGGCGCGACAAGTACAATTTACCGACATTAGAGATAAGTATTTCCATTTGTATGATATTCCCTACCGTGCGATAAAATAAATAAATACTTTTGTAAAAACTTTTGTATGTTTCATTTTTCGAATAAATGTAAAATTAAACCTTCCACGGTAAATTTTATTCTTGAATTTATTAATGTCTCCAGGACGATTTATTTCAGTATAAAGAGTGCTATAGGTGGGAAATTTGTGTACATAATAATTATTGGGTATAAAATAATTTTTCTTTTATTAGAGGTTAATATATTAAATAAGGAAGAAGAGTTAATCTTTATTATTTTATATATAAAAATTAAAATTAAAGAAATTATTGAATATAAAACGAAATATGTTAAAAATGTATTTTTGTAAATTATTAATAAAATAACTATAATAGATGTTTGTATAACAGATGAATATCCTATAATTATTATGATTGATTTTTGATTTAAGCAAATGATAGGGGCAATAATTACATTAATTAGGCAAATAAAATAAATTTCATTATTAAATTTTAATATGAGTTCTATAATAATTACAGGGATTAATTTTATTAAAGTTATTATAAAGAATAGATTGATTCAATTTAATGAATAAATTAAAGAAATGAATCAAACATTTAAAGAGAACATCCCCATTTTTAAGATAAGTGAAAAAAAGATAATTATTATAAATAAATAATTAGATTTATTTCCGATTCTGTGTAAATTATTATATACAGTGAATAGTATAAATAAAATTCTTCTGGAGGCTAAAGAGATAAAAAAATATATTAAATATGTATTTAGAGTATTAGTGTCTATGTTAACCATAGATCAAATGATTTATAATAGAAATTATAAATATTATAATCATTTAATCGAAACGGAGAAACGGAGAAACGGAGAAACGATGAAACGAAGGAAGAAACGGAGAAACGAAGAAAGAAACGGAGAAACGAAGAAAGAAACGGAGAAACGAAGAAAGAAACGGAGAAACGGAGAAATAAATGGAGAAACGACGAAAGAAACGGAGAAACGAAGAAAGAAACGGAGAATCGGAGAAATAAATGGAGAAACGAAGAAATAAGCGGAGAAAGGAACAAAGAATCGGAGAAACGAAGAAAGAAACGAAGAAAGAAACGAAGAAACGAAGAAAGAAACGGAGAAACGAAGAAAGAAGCGAAGAAACAAACGAGGAAACGAAGAAAGAAACGAGGAAACGAAGAAAGAAACGGAGAAACGAACAATGAAACGAAGAAACGGTCAAAGAAACGGAGAAACGGAGAAAGAAACGGAGAAACCTAGAAATAAACGGAGAAACGAACAAAGAAGCGGAGAAACGAACAAAGAAACGGAGAAACGAAGAAAGAAACGGAGAAACGAACAAAGAAACGGAGAAATGAAGAAAGAAACGGAGAAACGGAGAAATAAATGGAGAAACAAAGAAATAAACGGAGAAACGAAGAAAGAAACGGAGAAACGAAGAAAGAAACGGAGAAACGAAGAAAGAAACGGAGAAACGAAGAAAGAAACGGAGAAACGAAGAAAGAAACGGAGAAACGAACAAAGAAACGGAGAAACGAACAAAGAAACGGAGAAACGAAGAAAGGAACGGAGAAACGGAGAAAGAAGCGGAGAAACGAAGAAAGAAACGAAGAAACGAAGAAAGAAACGGAGAAACGAAGAAAGAAACGGAGAAACGAAGAAAGAAACGGAGAAACAAAGAAAGAAACGAAGAAAGAAACGGAGAAACGAAGAACGAAATGGAGAAACGAACAAAGAAACGGAGAAACGGAGAAGGAAGCGGAGAAACGAAGAAAGAAACGGAGAAACGAAGAAAGAAACGGAGAAACGAAGAAAGAAACGGAGAAACGAAGAAAGAAACGGAGAAACGAAGATAGAAACGCAGAAACGGAGAAATAAATGGAGAAACGAAGAAATAAGCGGAGAAAGGAACAAAGAATCGGAGAAACGAAGAAAGAAACGAAGAAAGAAACGAAGAAAGAAACGAAGAAACGAAGAAAGAAACGGAGAAACGAAGAAAGAAGCGAAGAAACAAACGAGGAAACGAAGAAAGAAACGAGGAAACGAAGAAAGAAACGGAGAAACGAACAATGAAACGAAGAAACGGTCAAAGAAACGGAGAAACGGAGAAAGAAACGGAGAAACCTAGAAATAAACGGAGAAACGAAAAAAGAAGCGGAGAAACGAACAAAGAAACGCAGAAAAGGAGAAATAAATGGAGAAACGAAGAAATAAGCGGAGAAAGGAACAAAGAATCGGAGAAACGAAGAAAGAAACGAAGAAAGAAACGAAGAAACGAAGAAAGAAACGGAGAAACGAAGAAAGGAGCGAAGAAACAAACGAGGAAACGAAGAAAGAAACGAGGAAACGAAGAAAGAAACGGAGAAACGAACAATGAAACGAAGAAACGGTCAAAGAAACGGAGAAACGGAGAAAGAAACGGAGAAACCTAGAAATAAACGGAGAAACGAACAAAGAAGCGGAGAAACGAACAAAGAAACGGAGAAACGAAGAAAGGAACGGAGAAACGAAGAAAGAAACGGAGAAACGAACAAAGAAACGGAGAAACGAAGAAAGAAACGATGAAATAATTGGAGAAACGAAGAAATAAACCGAGAAACGATGAAAGAAACGGAGAAACAAAGAAAGAAACGGAGAAACGAAGATAGAAACGGAGAAACGAAGAAACGAAGAAAGAAACGGAGAAACGAAGAAAGAAACGGAGAATCGGAGAAATAAATGGAGAAACGAAGACATAAACCGAGAAATGGAGAAAGAAACGGAGAAACGAAGAAAGATACGGAGAATCGAAGAAAGAAACGGATGAACGAACAAATAACGGAGAAACGGAGAAATAAATGGAGAAACGGAGAAACGTAGAAACCGAGAAACGGAGAAACCGAGTAACGGAGAAACGGAGAAACCAAGAATCGGAGAAACCGAGAAACGGGGAAACGGAGAAACCGAGAAACGGAGAAACGGAGAAACGGAGAAACGGAAAAACTGAGAAACGGAGAAACGGAGAAACGGAGAAACCGAGAAACGGAGAAGCGGAGAAAAGGAGAAAAGGAGAAACGGAGAAGGAAACGAAGAAACGAACAAAGAAACGGAGAAACGAACAAAGAAACGGAGAAACGAACAAAGAAACGGAGAAACGAAGAAAGAAACGGAGAAACGAACAAAGAAACGGAGAAACGAGGAAAGAATCGGAGAAATAAATGGAGAAACGACGATATAAACGGTGAAACGAAGACAGAAACGGAGAAACGAAGAAACGATGAAAGAAGCGATGAAACGAAGAAAGAAACGGAGATTCGAAAAAAGAAACGGAGAAACGGAGAAAGAAACGGAGAAACGGAGAAATAAACGGAGAAACGACGAAAGAAACGGAGAAACGTAGAAAGAAACGGAGAATCGGAGAAATAAATGGAGAAACGAAGAAATAAACCGAGAAACGGAGAAAGAAACGGAGAAACGAACAAAGAAACGGAGAAACGAACAAAGAAACGGAGAAACGAACAAAGAAACGGAGAAACGAAGAAAGAAACGGAGAAACGAACAAAGAAACGGAGAAACGAGGAAAGAATCGGAGAAATAAATGGAGAAACGACGATATAAACGGTGAAACGAAGACAGAAACGGAGAAACGAAGAAACGATGAAAGAAGCGAAGAAACGAAGAAAGAAACGGAGATTCGAAAAAAGAAACGGAGAAACGGAGAAAGAAACGGAGAAACGGAGAAATAAACGGAGAAACGACGAAAGAAACGGAGAAACGAAGAAAGAAACGGAGAATCGGAGAAATAAATGGAGAAACGAAGAAATAAACCGAGAAACGGAGAAAGAAACGGTGAAACGAACAAAGAAACGGAGAAACGAACAAAGAAACGGAGAAGCGAACAAAGAAACGGAGAAACGAAGAGAGAAACCGAGAAACGAACAAAGAAACGGAGAAATGAAGAAAGAAACGGAGAAACGGAGAAATAAATGGAGAAACGAAGAAATAAACGGAGAAACGAAGAAAGAAACGGAGAAACGAAGACAGAAACGGAGAAACGAAGAAAGGAACGGAGAAACGAACAAAGAAACGGAGAAACGAAGAAAGAAACGGAGAAATAAATGGAGAATCGAAGAAATAAACTGTGGAACGAAGAAAGAAACGGAGAAACAAAGAAAGAAACGGAGAAATGAACAAAGAAACGAAGAAACGAAGAAAGAAACGGAGAAACGAACAAAGAAACGGAGAAACGAAGAAAGAATCGGAGAAATAAATGGAGAAACGAAGATATAAACGGAGAAACGAAGAAAGAAACGGAGAAACGAAGAAAGAAACGGAGAAACGAAGAGAGAAACGGAGAAACGAAGAAGGAAACGAAGAAACGAAGAAAGAAACGGAGAAACGAACAAAGAAACGGAGAAACGAAGTAAGAAACGGAGAAACGGAGAAACATATGGAGGAACGAAGAAATAAACGGAGAAACGAAGACAGAAACGGAGAAACGAAGAAAGGAACGGAGAAACGAACAAAGAAACGGAGAAACGAAGAAAGAAACGGAGAAATAAATGGAGAATCGAAGAAATAAACTGTGGAACGAAGAAAGAAACGGAGAAACAAAGAAAGAAACGGAGAAATGAACAAAGAAACGAAGAAACGAAGAAAGAAACGGAGAAACGAACAAAGAAACGGAGAAACGAAGAAAGAATCGGAGAAATAAATGGAGAAACGAAGATATAAACGGAGAAACGAAGAAAGAAACGGAGAAACGAAGAAAGAAACGGAGAAACGAAGAGAGAAACGGAGAAACGAAGAAGGAAACGAAGAAACGAAGAAAGAAACGGAGAAACGAACAAAGAAACGGAGAAACGAAGAAAGAAACGGAGAAACGAAGAGAGAAACGGAGAAACGAACAAAGAAACGGAGAAACGAAGAAAGAATCGGAGAAATAAATGGAGAAACGAGAAAATAAACGGAGAAACGAAGAAAGAAACGGAGAAACAAAGAAAGAAACCGATAAACGAAGAAAGAAACGGAGAAACAAAGAAACAAACGGAGAAACGAACAAAGAAACGTAGAAACGAAGAAATAAACGGAGAAACGAAGAAAGAAATGGAGAAACGAAGAAAGAAACGAAGAAACGAAGAAAGAAACGGAGAAACGAACAAAGAAACGGAGAAACGAACAAAGAAACGGAGAAACGAAGAAATAAACGGAGAAACGAAGAAAGAAATGGAGAAACGAAGAAAGAAACGAAGAAACGAAGAAAGAAACGGAGAAACGAAGAAAGAAACGGAGAAACGATGAAAGAAACGGAGAAACGAAAAAAGAAACGGAGAATCGGAGAAATAAATGGAGAAACGTAGATATAAACCGAGAAACGGAGAAAGGAACGGACAAACGAACAAAGAAACGGAGAAACGAACAAAGAAACGGAGAAACGAAGAAAGAATCGGAGAAATAAATGGAGAAACGAAGATATAAACGGTGAAACGAAGAAAGAAACGAAGAAACGATGAAAGAAACTGAGAAACGAAGAAAGAAACGGAGATTCGAAAAAAGAAACGGAGAAACGAAGAAAGAACCGGAGAAACGGAGAAATAAATGGTGAAACGAACAAAGAAACGGAGAAACGAAGAAAGAAACTGAGAAACGAAGAAAGAAACGGCGAAACGAACAAAGAAACGGAGAAACGAAGAAAGAATCGGAGAAATAAATGGAGAAACGAAGAAATAAACGGAGAAACGAAGAAAGAAACGGAGAAACAAAGAAAGAAACCGAGAAACGAAGAAAGAAACGGAGAAACAAAGAAACAAACGGAGAAACGAACAAAGAAACGGAGAAACGAAGAAAGAAACGGAGAAATAAATGGAGAATCGAAGAAATAAACTGTGAAACGAAGAAAGAAACGGAGAAACAAAGAAAGAAACGGAGAAATGAACAAAGAAACGAAGAAACGAAGAAAGAAACGGAGAAACGAACAAAGAAACGGAGAAACGAAGAAAGAATCGGAGAAATAAATGGAGAAACGAAGATATAAACGGAGAAACGAAGAAAAAAACGGAGAAACGAAGAAAGAAACGGAGAAACGAAGAAAGAAACGGAGAAACGAAGAGAGAAACGGAGAAACGAAGAAGGAAACGAAGAAACGAAGAAAGAAACGGAGAAACGAACAAAGAAACGGAGAAACGAACAAAGAAACGGAGAAACGAAGAAAGAAACGGAGAAACGAGAAAGAAACGGAGAAACGAACAAAGAAACGGAGAAACGAAGAAAGAATCGGAGAAATAAATGGAGAAACGAAGAAATAAACGGAGAATCGAAGAAAGAAATGGAGAAACAAAGAAAGAAACCGAGAAACGAAGAAAGAAACGGAGAAACAAAGAAACAAACGGAGAAACGAACAAAGAAACGGAGAAACGAACAAAGAAACGGAGAAACGAACAAAGAAACGGAGAAACGAAGAAAGAAACGGAGAAACGAAGTAAGAAACGGAGAAACGGAGAAATAAATGGAGGAACGAAGAAATAAACGGAGAAACGAACAAAGAAACGGAGAAACGAAGAAAGAAACGGAGAAATAAATGAAGAATCGAAGAAATAAACTGTGAAACGAAGAAAGAAACGGAGAAACAAAGAAAGAAACGGAGAAAGGAACAAAGAAACGAAGAAACGAAGAAAGAAACGGAGAAACGAACAAAGAAACGGAGAAACGAAGAAAGAATCGGAGAAATAACTGGAGAAACGAAGATATAAACGGAGAAACGAAGAAAGAAACGGAGAAACGAAGAAAGAAACGGAGAAACGAAGAGAGAAACGGATAAACGAAGAAGGAAACGAAGAAACGAAGAAAGAAACGGAGAAACGATGAAAGAAACGGAGAAACGAAAAAAGAAACGGAGAGTCGGAGAAATAAATGGAGAAACGTAGATATAAACCGAGAAACGGACAAAGAAACGGAGAAACGAACAAAGAAACGGAGAAACGTTTCTCCGTTTCTCGGTTTCTCTGTTTCTCCGTTTCTCGGATTCTCCGTTTCTCGGTTTCTCCGATTCTCGATTTCTCCGTTTCTCCGTTTCTCGGTTTCTCCGTTTCTCCGTTTCTCGGTTTCTCGGTTTCTCCGTTTCTCCGTTTCTCCGTTTCTTTGTTCGTTTCTCCGTTTCTCCGTTTCTCCGTTTCTCCGTTTCTCGGTTTCTCCGTTTCTCCGTTTCTCCGTTTCTCGGTTTCTCCGTTTCTCCGTTTCTCCGTTTCTCGCTTTCCCAGTTTCTCCGTTTCTCGGTTTCTCCGTTTTTCCGTTTCTCGGTTTCTCCGTTTCTCCGTTTCTCCGTTTCTCCGTTTCTCGGTTTCTCCGTTTTTCCGTTTCTCCGTTTCTCGGTTTCTCCGATTCTCGGTTTCTCTGTTTCTCCGTTTCTCGGTTTCTCCGTTTCTCCGTTTCTCCGTTTCTCCGTTTCTCCGTTTCTCCGTTTCTCGGTTTCTCAGTTTCTCCGTTTCTCGGTTTCTCTGTTTCTCCGTTTCTCGGTTTCTCCGTTTCTCCGTTTCTCCGTTTCTTTCTTCGTTTCTCCGTTTCATTGTTCGTTTCTCCGTTTCTTTCATCGTTTCTCCGTTTCTTTGTTCGTTTCTCCGTTTCTTTCTTCGTTTCTCCTTTTCTTTGTTCGTTTTTTCGTTTCTTTCTTTGTTTCTCCGTTTCTTTGTTCGTTTCTCCGTTTCTTTCTTCGTTTCTCCGTTTCTTTGTTCGTTTCTCCGTTTCTTTCTTCGTTTCTCCGTTTCATTCTTCGTTTCTCCGTTTCTTTTTCGTTTCTCCGTTTGTTTCTTCGTTTCTCCGTTTCTTTCTTCGTTCCTCCGTTTGTTTGTTCGTTTCTCCGTTTATTTCTTCGTTTCTCCATTTATTTCTCCGTTTCTCCGTTTCTTTCTTCGTTTCCCCGTTTCTTTGTTCGTTTCTCCGTTTCTTTCTTCGTTTGTCCGTTTCTTTCTTCGTTTCTCCGTTTATTTCTTCGTTTCTCCGTATCTTTGTTCGTTTCTCCGTTTCTTTCATCGTTTCTCCGTTTCTTTCTTCGTTTCTCCGTTTGTTTGTTCGTTTCTCCATTTATTTCTCCGTTTCTCCGTTTATTTCTTCGTTTCTCCGTTTATTTCTTCGTTTCTCCATTTATTTCTCCGTTTCTCCGTTTCTTTCTTCGTTTCCCCGTTTCTTTGTTCGCTTCTCCGTTTCTTTCTTCGTTTGTCCGTTTCTCTCTTCGTTTCTCCGTTTATTTCTTCGTCTCTCCGTTTCTTTGTTCGTTTCTCCGTTTCTTTCATCGTTTCTCCGTTTCTTTCTCCGTTTCTCCGTTTCTGTCTTCGTTTGTCCGTTTCTTTGTTCGTTTCTCCGTTTCTTTGTTCGTTTCTCCGTTTCTTTCTTCGTTTCTCCGTTTGTTTCTTCGTTTCTCCGTTTATTTCTTCGTTTCTCCATTTATTTCTACGTTTCTCCGTTCCTTTCTTCGTTTCAACGTTTCTTTCTTCGTTTCTCCGTATTCTTCCTTCGTTTCTTCGTTTCTCCGTTTCTCCGATTCTCCGTTCCTCCGTTTCTCCGTTTCTCCGTTTCTCCGTTTCGATTAAATGATTAAATGATTATAATAGTTATAATTTCTATTATAAATCATTTGAGCTATAGTTAAATTATACACTAATACTCTAAGTACATATTTAATATATTTTTTAATCTCTTTAGCCTCCAGAAGGATTTTATTTATACTATTTACTGTATATAATAATTTACACAGAATCGGAAATAAATCTAATTATTTATTTATAATAATTATTTTTTATTGACTTATCTTAAAAATTGGGATGTACTCTTTAAATGTTCGATTCATTTCTATAATTTATTCATTAAATTGAATCAAACTATTCTTTATAATAACTTTAATAAAATTAATCCCTATAATTATTATAGAATTCATATTAAAATTTAATAATGAAATTTATTTTATTTGCCTAAATAATGTAATTATTGCCCCTATTATTTGCTTATATAAAAAATCAATCAAAATAATTGTAGTATATTCATCTGTTATACAAACATCTATTATAGTTATTTTATTAATAATTAACAAACATACATTTTTAACATATTTCATTTTATATTCAATAATTTCTTTAATTTTAATTTTTATATTTAAAATAATAAAGATTAACTCTTCTTCCTTATTTAATATATTAACCTCTAATAAAAGAAAAATTATTTTATACTCAATAATTATTATGTACACAAATTTCCCACCTATAGCATTCTTTATACTGAAATAAATCGTCCTGGAGACATTAATAAATTCAAGAATAAAATTTACCGTGGAAGGTTTAATTTTACATTTATTCGAAAAATGAAACATACAAAAGTTTGTACAAAAGTATTTATTTATTTTACCGCACGGTAGGGAATATCATACAAATGGAAATACTTATCTCTAATGTCGGTAAATGTACTTGTCGCGCCATCTATTTGTGGAAATTAGAACAATTCCTCGACAAACTTGAGCGTTTCTCCGCCAGGTGTTTTCACCCCTTAAGTGTAGTTTAACCCTATCTCCAATAGATGGCAACCCATGTAATTACCACGTTACAGGAATTTGTAATTGCGGGTTCAGAATATATTTGCATACATACAAACTATAATTCCGATATGTAGAGAAATATTCATTTATTTTATCCCACGGCTTCTTCGATCGTATTTGTTCGATCTAACCAAATATTTCAAGAAATTGATGGCTTTTTGTACCGAAAGAATTTCAAAAATTGTTTAATCTACGGTCCAGCGACGGTTGTTAATAATTATGATAAATAAATGTCAAGATATTGCGAAGTCTGCGAAGGCGAACTGTTTCAGTGAATGTTTGTTCATTTCAGCGATTGTTATTAACATTTACGCATGTTCCCTATATTGATCGAACAATGTGCATCTTATTTATGTATTGCAATTAATTAAGAAACATATCGAAATTGATTTTGATCGAGACTCCGCGTTAAAACGTGTTTCGTAAGGTTTTAAAGCACGGAAAGTAACAATGGTTCATTAGATACATTAATTTAACGTTTGTTTAATTCTTATAGTTTACACAATACTCGTAGAAGTGGTATTTTTTACATAAAAGTGCCAAAATTTAATTAATCGCTGTTCTGGATAGAAAAATCACCGCGATGAATACTTGTGAATCGATAATCGATACGTGTAGCCTTGAGAATGTCAGTTGGATCTCAGCGAAAAATTCCTCCGCGAACACAGAATATTTCAACGAAATGATATTTTAAGGCATTATTTATACTAGGACATTGTTAAAAATTGTCTAATGTATGATCCTACGACGGTTGTTAATAATAATGTAAACAAACATCAAGATATTGCGAAATCTGCGAAGGCGTATTGCTATAGCGAATGTTTATGTCTCTAGGCGATTGTTATAAACATTTTTGCAAGTTCCCAACTTTTATATTACAGAATGAAAATTAAATTTTATCGGAAAATTTAACTAATAGTTTGGTATACATATATTTCACGATTTTTAATGAAAATTAATATTTGTAAACTAATTAATGGTTTGCACTGTAAAAGTTGGGATTATTAATTTTACAAAATGCATATTCTTTTGCATTGTAAATCAATAATTTCCTTATGAAGATAAATATTGGTTGCAAATCGAGAAATATATGAATACAAATATTTTATTTTCATTTCCGATCGCAATTAATTTCTGAAAACTAGCTAATGATTTATGATGCCTAAGTAAGATGCACATTATTCGATCAATATTGGGAACATGCGTAAATGTTTATAACAATCGCGGAAATGGACAAATATTCACCGAAACCGTTCGCCTTCCCAGATATCGCAATATCTCGGGGTTTTTTTGTCATAATTATTAACAACCGTCGTAGGACCATACTTTAAACAATTTTTAACAATGTCCTAGTATAAATAATGCCTTAAAATATCATTTCGTTGAAATATTCTGTGTTCGCGGAGGAATTTTTCGCTGAGATCCAACTGACATTCTCAAGGCTGCACGCATCGATATCGATTCACAAGTATCTATCGCGGTGATTTTTCTGTCTAAAAAAGCGATTAATTGAATTTTGGCACGTTTGTGTAAAAAATACCACTTCTACGCGTATTGTGTAAATTATAAGAATTAAACAAATGTTAAATTAATGTATCTAATGAACAATTGTTACTTTCCGTGCTTTAAAACTTTACGAAACACGTTTTAACGTGGAGTCTCGATCAAAACCAATTTCGATAAGTTTCTTAATTAATTGCAATACATAAATAAGATGCACATTGTTCGATCAATATAGGGAACATGCGTAAATGTTAATAACAATCGCTGAAATGAACAAACATTCACTGAAACAGTTCGCCTTCGCAGACTTCGCAATATCTTGACATTTATTTATCATAATTATTAACAACCGTCGCTGTACCGTAGATTAAACAATTTTTGAAATTCTTTCGGTACAAAAAGCCATCAATTTCTTGAAATATTTGGTTAGATCGAACAAATACGATCGAAGAAGCCGTGGGATAAAATAAATGAATATTTCTCTACATATCGGAATTATAGTTTGTATGTATGCAAATATATTCTGAACCCGCAATTACAAATCCCTGTAACGTGGTAATTACATGGGTTGCCATCTATTGGAGATAGGGTTAAACTACACTTAAGGGGTGAAAACACCTGGCGGAGAAACGCTCAAGTTTGTCGAGGAATTGTTCTAATTTCCACAAATAGATGGCGCGACAAGTACATTTACCGACATTAGAGATAAGTATTTCCATTTGTATGATATTCCCTACCGTGCGGTAAAATAAATAAATACTTTTGTACAAACTTTTGTATGTTTCATTTTTCGAATAAATGTAAAATTAAACCTTCCACGGTAAATTTTATTCTTGAATTTATTAATGTCTCCAGGACGATTTATTTCAGTATAAAGGATGCTATAGGTGGGAAATTTGTGTACATAATAATTATTGAGTATAAAATAATTTTTCTTTTATCAGAGGTTAATGTATTAAATAAGGAAGAAGAGTTAATCTTTATTATTTTATATATAAAAATTAAAATTAAAGAAATTATTGAATATAAAATGAAATATGTTAAAAATGTATTCTTGTTAATTATTAATAAAATAACTATAATAGATGTTTGTATAACAGATGAATATCCTACAATTATTTTGATTGATTCTTTATATAAGCAAATAATAGGGGCAATAATTACATTATTTAGGCAAATAAAATAAATTTCATTATTAAATTTTAATATGAATTCTATAATAATTATAGGGATTAATTTTATTAAAGTTATCATAAAGAATAGATTAATTCAATTTAATGAATAAATTAAAGAAATGAATCGAACATTTAAAGAGAACATCCCCATTTTTAAGATAAGTGAAAAAAAGATAATTATTATAAATAAATAATTAGATTTATTTCCGTTTCTGTGTAAATTATTATATACAGTAAATAGTATAAATAAAATTCTTCTGGAGGCTAAAGAGATTAAAAAATATATTAAATATGTACTTAGAGTATTAGTGTATAATTTAACTATAGCTCAAATGATTTATAATAGAAATTATAACTATTATAATCATTTAATCATTTAATCGAAACGGAGAAACGGAGAAACGGTGAAACGGAGGAACGGAGAATCGGAGAAACGGAGAAACGAAGAAACGAAGGAAGAAACGGAGAAACGAAGAAATAAATGGAGGAACGAAGAAATAAACGGAGAAACGAAGAAAGAAACGGAGAAACGAAGAAAGGAACGGAGAAACGAACAAAGAAACGGAGAAACGAAGAAAGAAACGGAGAAATAAATGGAGAATCGAAGAAATAAACTGTGAAACGAAGAAAGAAACGGAGAAACGAACAAAGAAACGGAGAAACGAACAAAGAAACGGAGAAACGAACAAAGAAACGGAGAAACGAACAAAGAAACGGAGAAACGAACAAAGAAACGGAGAAACGAAGAAAGGAACGGAGAAACGTAGAAATAAATGGAGAAACGAAGAAATAAACGGAGAAACGAAGAAACAAACGGAGAAACGAAGAAAGAAACGGAGAAACGAACAAAGACACGGAGAAACGAACAAAGAAACGGACAAACGAAGAAAGAAACGGAGAAACGGAGAAATAAATGGAGGAACGAAGAAATAAACGGAGAAACGAAGAAAGAAACGGAGAAACGAAGAAAGGAACGGAGAAACGAACAAAGAAACGGAGAAACGAAGAAAGAAACGGAGAAATAAATGGAGAATCGAAGAAATAAACTGTGAAACGAAGAAAGAAACGGAGAAACAAAGAAACAAACGGAGAAACGAACAAAGAAACGAAGAAACGAACAAAGAAACGGAGAAACGAACAAAGAAACGGAGAAACGAAGAAAGAATCGGAGAAATAAGTGGAGAAACGAAGATATAAACGGAGAAACGAAGAAAGAAACGGAGAAACGAAGAAAGAAACGGAGAAACGAAGAGAGAAACAGAGAAACGAAGAAGGAAACGAAAAACGAAAAAAGAAACGGAGAAACGAACAAAGAAACGGAGAAACGAACAAAGAAACGGAGAAACGAAGAAAGAAACGGAGAAACGAAGAAAGAAACGGAGAAACGAACAAAGAAACGGAGAAACGAAGAAAGAAACGAAGAAATAAATGGAGAAACGAAGAAATAAACCGAGAAACGAAGAAAGAAACGGAGAAACAAAGAAAGAAACGGAGAAACGAAGATAGAAACGGAGAAACGAAGAAACGAAGAAAGAAACGGAGAAACGAAGAAAGAAACGGAGAAACGAACAAAGAAACGGAGAAACGAACAAAGAAACGGAGAAACGAACAAAGAAACGGAGAAATGAAGAAAGAAACGGAGAAACGAAGAAAGAAACGGAGAAACGGTGAAATAAACGGAGAAACGAAGAAATAAACGGAGAAACGGAGAAAGAAACGGAGAAACGAACAAAGAAACGGAGGAACGAACAAAAAAACTGAGAAACGAGCAAAGAAACGGAGAAACGAACAAAGAAACGGAGAAACGAACAAAGAAACGGAGAAGCGGAGAAATAAATGGAGAAACGAAGATATAAACGGAGAATCGCAGAAAAAAACGGAGGAACGAAGAAAGAAACGGAGAAACGAACAAAGAAACGGAGAAACGAACAAAGAAACGGAGAAACGAACAAAGAAACAGAGAAACGAACAAAGAAACAGAGAAACGAACAAAGAAACGGAGAAAGGAAGAAAGAAACGGAGAAACGGAGAAATAAATGGAGAAACGAAGAAATAAACCGAGAAACGGAGAAAGAAACGGAGAAACGATGAAAGAAACGGAGAAACGAAGAAAGAAACAGAGAAACGAACAAAGAAACAGAGAAACGAACAAAGAAACGGAGAAACGAAGAAAGAAACGGAGAAACGGAGAAATAAATGGAGAAACGAAGAAATAAACGGAGAAACGAAGAAAGAAACGGAGAAACAAAGAAAGAAACGGAGTAACGGTGAAATAAATGGAGAAACGAAGAAATAAACGGAGAAACGAAGAAAGAAACGGAGAAACGAAGAAGGAAACGGAGAAACGAAGAAAGAAACGGGGAAACGATGAAAGAAACGGAGAAACGAAGAAAGAAACAGAGAAACGAACAAAGAAACGGAGAAACGAACAAAGAAACGTTTCTCCGTTTCTCCGTTTCTCCGTTTCTCCGTTTCTTTGTTTCTCCGTTTCTCCGTTTCTCCGTTTCTCGGTTTCTCCGTTTCTCCGTTTCTCGGTTTTTCCGTTTCTCCGTTTCTCCGTTTCGCCGTTTTTTGTTCGTTCCTCCGTTTCTTTCTTCGATTCTGCGTTTATTTCTTCGTTTCTCCATTTATTTCTCCGTTTCTACGTTTCTTTGTTCGTTTCTCCGTTTCTTTGTTCGTTTCTCCGTTTCTTTCTTCGTTTCTCCGTTTCTTTCTTCGTTTCTTCGTTTCTTTCTTCGTTTCTCCGTTTCTTTCATCGTTTCTCCGTTTCCTTCTTCGTTCCTCCGTTTCTTTCTTCGATTCTCCGTTTATTTCTTCGTTTCTCCATTTATTTCTCCGCTTCTCCGTTTCTTTGTACGTTTCTTCGTTTCTTTGTTTGTTTCTCCGTTTCTTTCATAGTTTCTCCGTTTCTTGTTCGTTTCTACGTTTCTTTCTTCGTTTCTCCGTTTCTTTCTTCGTTTCGCCATTTATTTCTCCGTTTCTCCGTTTCTTTATTCGATTCTCCGTTTCTTTGTCCGTTTCTTTGCCCGTTTCTCGGTTTCTCCGTTTCTTTGTTCGTTTCTCCGTTCCTTTCTTCGTTTCTCCGTTTATTTCTTCGTTTCTCCATTTACTTCTACGTTTCTCCGTTTCTTTCGCCATTTCTCGGTTTATTTCTTCGTTTCTCCATTTATTTCTCCGTTCCTTCGTTTCTTTGTTCGTTTCTCCGTTTCTTTCTTCGTTTCTCCGTTTCTTTCTTCGTTCCTCCGTTTCTTTGTTCGTTTCTCTGTTTCTTTCTTCGTTTCTCCATTTATTTCTCCGTTTCTCCGTTTCTTTGTTCGTTTCTCCGTTTCTTTGTTCGTTTCTCCGTTTCTTTCATAGTTTCTCCGTTTCTTTGTTCGTTTCTCCGTTTCTTTCTTCGTTTCTCCGCTTCTTTCTTCGTTTCTCCGTTTCTTTCTTCGTTTCTTCGTTTCTTTCTTCGTTTTTCCGTTTCTTTCTTCGTTTCTGCGTTTGTTTCTTCGTTTCTACATTTTTTTCTCCGTTTCTCCGTTTCTTTCTTCGTTTCTCCGTTTCTTTCTTCGTTTCTCCGTTTATTTCTTCGTTTCTCCGTTTCTTCCTTCGTTTCTTCGTTTCTCCGTTTCTCCGTTTCTCCGTTTCTGCGTTTCTCCGTTTCTCCGTTTCGATTAAATGATTATAATAGTTATAATTTCTATTATAAATCATTTGAGCTATAGTTAAATGATACACTAATACTCTAAATACATATTTAATATATTTTTTAATCCCTTTAGCCTCCAGAAGAATATTATTTAAACTATTTACTCTATATAATAATTTACACAGAATCGCAAATAAATCTAACTATTTATTTATAATAATTGTTTTTTATTCACATATTTTAAAAATTGGGATGTACTCTTTAAATGTTCGATACATTTCTTTAATTTATTCATTAAATTGAATTAATCTATTCTTTATAATAACTTTAATAAAATTAATCCCTATAATTATTATAGAATTCATATTAAAATGTAATATTGAAATTTATTTTATTTGCCTAATTAATGTACTTATTGCCCCTATCATTTGCTTAAATAAAAAATCAATCAAAATAATTATAGGATATTCATCTGTTATAAAAACGTCTATTATAGTTATTTTATTAATAATTAACAAAAATACATTTTTAACATATTTCATTTTATATTCAATAATTTCTTTAATTTTAATTTTTATATTTAAAATAATAAAGATTATCTCTTCTTCCTTATATAATATATTAACCTCTAATAAAAGAAAAATTATTTTATACTCAATAATTATTATGTACACAAATTTCCCACCTATAGCTCCCTTTATACTGAAATAAATCGTCCTAGAAACATTAATAAACTCAAGAATAAAATTTACCTTGGAAGGTTTAATTTTACATTTATTCGAAAGATGAAACGTACTAAAGTTTGTACAAAAGTATATATTTATTTTATCGCACGGTAGGGAATATCATACAAAAGGAAGTACTTATCTCTAATGTCGGTAAATTGTACTTGTCGCGCCATCTATTTGTGGAAATTAGAACAATTCCTCGACATACTTGAGCGTTTCTCCGCCAGGTGTTCTCGCCCCTTAAGTGTAGTTTATCCCTTTCTCTAATAGATGGCAACCCATGTAATTACCACGTTACAGGGATTTGTAATTGCGGGTTCAGAATATATTTGCATACATACAAACTATAATTCCGATATTTAGAGAAATATTCATTTATTTTATCGCACGGTTTCTTCGATTGTATTTGTTCGATCTAACCAAATACTTCAAGAAATTGATGGCTTTATAGCCATTATTTATATCGGAACATTGTGGAAAATTGTTTAACAAAGAAACAGAGACACACGAACAAAGAAACGGAGAAACGAAGAAAGAAACGGAGAAACGAAGATGTAACGGAGGAACGATGAAAGAAACGGAGAAATAAATGGAGAAACGAAGATAGAAACGGAGAAACGAAGAATGAAACGGAGAAACGAAGAAGCGATGAAAGAAACGGAGAAACCGAGAAATAAATGGAGTAACGAAGAAATAAACGGAGAAACGAAGAATGAAAAGGAAAAACAAAGAAATAAACGGAGAATCGAACAAAGAAACGGAGTAACGAAGAAGCGAAGAAACAAACCGAGAAACGAAGAAAGAAACGAAGACACAAAGAAAGAAACGGAGAAACGAAGAAAGAAACCGAGAAACGAAGAAAGAAACGGAGAAACGAACAAAGAAACGGAGGAACGAACAAAGAAGCGGAGAAACGAACAAAGAAACGGAGAAACGAACAAAGAAACGGAGAAATAAATGGAGAAACGAAGAAATAAACGGAGAAACGAAGAAAGAAACGGAGAAACGAAGAAAGAAACGGAGAAACGAAGAAAGGAACGGAGAAACGAACAAAGAAACGGAGAAACGAAGAAAGAAACGGAGAAACGGAGAAATAAATGGAGAATCGATGAAATAAACTGTGAAACGAAGAAAGAAACGGAGAAACAAAGAAAGAAACAGGAAAACGAACAAAGAAACGGAGAAACGAAGAAAGAAACGGAGAAACGAAGAAAGAAACGGAGAAACGAAGAAAGAAACGGAGAAACGATGAAAGAAACGGAGAAACGAAGAAAGAAACGGAGAATCGGAGAAATAAATGGAGAAACGAAGAAATAAACCGAGAAACGGAGAAAGAAACGGAGAAACGAACAAAGAAACGGAGAAACGAAGAAAGAAACGGAGAAAGAATCGGAGAAATAAACGGAGAAACGAAGAAAGAAACGGAGAACCGAAGAAAGAAACTGAGAAACGAAGAAAGAAACGGAGATTCGAAGAAATAAACGGAGAAACGAAGAAAGAAACGGAGAAACGAAGAAAGAAACGGAGAAACGGAGAAGTAAATGGAGAAACGAAGAAATAAACCGAGAAACGAAGAAAGAAACGGAGAAGCGAAGAAAGAAACGGAGAAACGAAGAAAGAAACGGAGAAACGAAGAAAGAAACGGAGAAACGAAGAAAGAAACGGAGAAAAGAAGAAAGAAACGGAGAAACGATGAAAGAAACGGAGAAACGAAGAAAGAAACGGAGAAACGATGAAAGAAACGGAGAAACGAAGAAAGAAACGGAGAATCGGAGAAATAAATGGAGAAACGAAGAAATAAACCGAGAAACGGAGAAAGAAACGGAGAAACGAACAAAGAAACGGAGAAACTAAGAAAGAAACGGAGAAAGAATCGGAGAAACGGAGAAACTAAGAAAGAAACGGAGAAAGAATCGGAGAAATAAATGGAGAAACGAAGATATAAACGGAGAAACGAAGAAAGAAACGGAGAACCGAAGGAAGAAACTGAGAAACGAAGAAAGAAACGGAGATTCGAAAAAAGAAACGGAGAAACGAAGAAAGAACCGGAGAAACGGAGAAATAAATGGAGAAACGAAGAAATAAACGGAGAAACGAAGAAAGAAACGGAGAAACAGTGAAAGAAACGGAGAAACGAAGAAAGAGACGGAGAAACAAAGAAAGAATCGGAGAAACGAAGAAAGAAACAGAGAAACGAAGAAAGAAACGGAGAAACGGAGAAATAAATGTAGAAACGAAGAAATAAACGGAGAAACGAAGAAAGAAACGGAGAAACGAAGAAAGAAACGGAGAAACGGAGATGTAAATGGAGAAACGAAGAAATAAACCGAGAAACGAAGATAGAAACGGAGAAGCGAAGAAAGAAACGGAGAAACGAAGAAAGAAACGGAGAACCGAAGAAAGAAACGGAGAAACGAAGAAAGAAACGGGGAAACGAACAAAGAAACGGAGAAACGAAGAAAGAAACGGAGAAACGGAGAAATAAATGTAGAAACGAAGAAATAAACGGAGAAATGAAGAAAGAAACGGAGAAACGAAGAAAGAAACGGAGAAACGAACAAAGAAACGGAGAAACGAAGAAAGAAACGGAGAAACGGAGAAAGAAACGGAGAAACGAACAAAGAAACGGAGAAACGAAGAAAGAAACGGAGAAACGGAGAAATAAATGTAGAAACGAAGAAATAAACGGAGAAACGTAGAAAGAAACGGAGAAACGAAGAAAGATACGGAGAAACGAAGAAAGAAACGGAGAAACGAAGAAAGAAACGGAGAAACGAAGAAAGAAACGGAAAAACGAAGAAAGAAACGGAGAAACGAACAAAGAAACGGAGAAACGGAGAAACGAAGAAAGAAACCCAGAAACGAAGAAAGAAACGTAGAAACGAAGAGAGAAACGGAGAAACGGAGAAATAAATGGAGAAACGAAGAAATAAACGGAGAAACGAAGAAAGAAACGGAGAATCGGAGAAATAAATGGAGAAACGAAGAAACAAACCGAGAAACGAAGGAAGAAACGGAGAAGCGAAGAAAGAAACGGAGAATCGGCGAAATAAATGGAGAAACTGAGAAATAAACCGAGAAACGCAGAAAGAAACGAAGAAACGAACAAAGAAACGGAGAAACGAACAAAGAAACGGAGAAACGTTTCTCCGTTTCTCGGTTTCTCCGCTTCTCGGTTTCTCCGTTTCTCCGTTTCTCCGTTTCTCCGTTTCACGGTTTCTCCGTTTCTCTGTTTTTCCGTTTCTTTCTTCGTTTCTCCGTTTCTTTGTTCGTTTCTCCGTTTCTTTCATCGTTTCTCCGTTTCTTTCTCTGTTTCTTCGTTTCTTTCTTCGTTTGTCCGTTTCTTTGTTCGTTTCTCCGTTTCTCCGTTTCTTTCTTCGTTTCTCCGTTTCTTTCTTCGTTTCTCCGTTTCTTTCATCGTTTCTCCGATTCTTTCTTCGTTTCTCCGTTTGTTTGTTCGTTTCTCCTTCTATTTCTCCGTTTCTCCGTTTCTTTCTTCGTTTCTCCGTTTCTGTCTTCTTTTCTCCGTTTATTTCTTCGTTTCTCCATTTATTTCTTCGTTTCTCCGTTTCTTTCTTCGATTCTCCGTTTCTTTCTCCGTTTCCCCGTTTCTTTCTTCGTTTCTCCGTTTCTTCCTTCGTTTCTTCGTTTCTCCGTTTCTCCGTTTCTCCGTTTCTGCGTTTCTCCGTTTCTCCGTTTCGATTAAATGGTTATAATAGTTATAATTTCTATTATAAATCATTTGAGCTATAGGTAAATTATACACTAATACTCTAAATACATATTTAATATATTTTTTAATCACTTTAGCCTCCAGAAGAATTTTATTTATACTATTTAGTGTATATAATAATTTACACAGAATCGGATATAAATCTAATTATTTATTTATAATAATTATTTTTTATTCACTTATTTTAAAAATTGGGATGTACTCTTTAAATGTTCGATTCATCTCTTTAATTTATTCATTAAATTGAATTAATCTATTCTTTATAATAACTTTAATAAAATTAATCCCTATAATTATTATAGAATTCATATTAAAATTTAATAATGAAATTTATTTTATTTGCCTACATAATGTAATTGTTGCCCCTATTATTTGCTTATATAATAAATCAATCAAAATAATTATAGGATATTCATCTGTTATACAAACATCTATTATGGTTATTTTATTAATAATTAACAAAAATACATTTTTAACATATTTCATTTTATATTCAATAATTTCTTTAATTTTAATTTTTATATTTAAATTAATAAAGATTAACTCTTCTTCCTTATTTAATATATTAACCTCTTGTAAAAGAAAAATTATTTTATACTCAATAATTATTATGTACACAAATTTCCCACCTACAGCACCCTTTATACTGAAATAAATCGTCCTAGAAACATTAATAAATTCAAGAATAAAATTTACCTTGGAAGGTTTAATTTTACATTTATTCGAAAGATGAAACGTACTAAAGTTTGTACAAAAGTATTTATTTATTTTATCGCACGGTAGGGAATATCATACAAAAGGAAATACTTATCTCTAATGTCGGTAAATTGTACTTGTCGCGCCATCTATTTGTGGAAATTAGAACAATTCCTCGACATACTTGAGCGTTTCTCCGCCAGGTGTTCTCGCCCCTTAAGTGTAGTTTATCCCTTTCTCCAATAGATGGCAACCCATGTAATTACCACGTTACAGGGATTTGTAATTGCGGGTTCAGAATATATTTGCATACATGCAAACTATAATTCCGATATTTAGAGAAATATTCATTTATTTTATCGCACGGTTTCTTCGATTGTATTTGTTCGATCTAACCAAATACTTCAAGAAATTGATGGCTTTATAGCCACTATTTATATCGGAACATTGTGGAAAAATGTTTAACAAAGAAACAGAGACACACGAACAAAGAAACGGAGAAACGAAGAAAGAAACGGAGAAACGAAGATGTAACGGAGGAACGATGAAAGAAACGGAGAAATAAATGGAGAAACGAAGATAGAAACGGAGAAACGAAGAATGAAACGGAGAAACGTAGAAACGATGAAAGAAACGGAGAAACGAAGAAAGAGACGGAGAAACGAAAAAAGAAACCGAGAAACGAAGAAAGAAACGGAGAAACGGAGAAATAAATGGAGTAACGAAGAAATAAACGGAGAAACGAAGAATGAAACGGAGAAACAAAGAAAGAAACGGAGAATCGAACAAAGAAACGGAGTAACGAAGAAGCGAAGAAAGAAACCGAGAAACGAAGAAAGAAACGAAGACACGAAGAAAGAAACGGAGAAACGAAGAAAGAAACGGAGAAACGAAGAAAGAAACGGAGAAACGAAAAAAGAAACGGAGAAACGAAGAGAGAAACGGAGAAACGGAGAAATAAATGGAGAAACCGAGAAATAAACGGAGAAACGAAGAAAGAAACGGAGAAACAAAGAAAGGAACGGAGAAAAGAACAAAGAAACGGAGATACGAAGAAATAAACGGAGAAACGAAGAATGAAACGGAGAATCGAAGAAAGAAACGGAGAAGTAAATGCAGAAACGAAGATATAAACGGAGAAACGAACAAAGAAACGGAGAAACGAAGAAAGAAACGAAGAAAGAAACGCAGAAACGAAGAAAGAAACGAAGAAAGAAACGGAGAAACGAAGAAAGAAAAGGAGAAACGAAGAAAGAAGCGGAGAAACGAAGAAAGAAACGGAGAAACGAAGAAAGAAACGGAGAAACGAACAAAGAAACGGAGAAACGAACAAAGAAACGGAGAAACGAACAAAGAAACGGAGAAACGAACAAAGAAGCGGAGAAACGAACAAAGAAACGGAGAAACGAACAAAGAAACGGAGAAATAAGTGGAGGAACGAAGAAATAAACGGAGAAACGAAGAAATAAATGGAGAAACCAAGAAATGAACGGAGAAACGAAGAAAGAAACGGAGAAACAAAGAAAGAAACGGAGAAACGAACAAAGAAACGGAGAAACGAAGAAATAAACGGAGAAACGAAGAATGAAACGGAGAATCGAAGAAAGAAACGGAGAAATAAATGCAGAAACGAAGATATAAACGGAGAAACGAACAAAGAAACGGAGAAGCGAAGAAACGATGAAAGAAACGGAGAAAGGGAGAATTGAAAAAAGAAACGGAGAAACGAAGAAAGAAACGGAGAAACGGAGAAAGAATCGGAGAAATAAATGGAGAAACGAAGATATAAACGGAGAAACGAAGAAAGAAACGGAGAAACGAAGAAAGAAACGGAGAAACGAAGAAAGAAACGGAGAAACGAAGAAGGAAACGAAGAAACGAAGAAAGAAACGCAGAAACGAACAAAGAAACGGAGAAACGAACAAAGAAACGGAGAAACGAAGAAAGAAACGGAGTAACGAAGAAAGAAACGGAGAAGCGAAAAAAGAAACGGAGAAACGAAGAAAGAAGCGGAGAAACGGAGAAATAAATGGAGAAACGAAGAAATAAATGGAGAAACGAAGAAAGAAACGGAGAAACAAAGAAACAAACGGAGAAACGAAAAAAGAAACGGAGAAACGAAGAAAGAAACGGAGATACGGAGAAATAAATGGAGAATCCAAGAAATGAACGGAGAAACGAAGAAAGAAACGGAGAAACAAAGAAAGAAACGAAGAAACGAACAAAGAAACGGAGAAACGAACAAAGAAACGGAGAAACGAAGAAAGAAACGGAGAAACGAAGAAAGAAACGGAGAAACTAACAAAGAAACGGAGAAACGAAGAAAGAATCGGAGAAATAAATGGAGAAACGAAGATATAAACGGTGAAACGAAGAAAGAAACAGAGAAACGAAGAAACGATGAAAGAAACTGAGAAACGAAGAAAGTAACGGAGATTCGAAAAAAGAAACGGAGAAACGAAGAAAGAACCGGAGAAACGGAGAAATAAATGGAGAAACGAAGAAATAAACGGAGAAACGAAGAAAGAAACGGAGAAACAAAGATAGAAACGGAGAAACGAAGAAAGAAACGGAGAAACAAAGAAAGAAACGGAGAAACGAACAAAGAAACGGAGAAACGAAGAAATAAACGGAGAAACGAAGAAAGAAATGGAGAAACGAAGAAAGAAACGATGAAACGACGAAAGAAACGGAGAAACGAAGAAAGAAACGGAGAAACGAACAAAGAAACGGAGAAACGAACAAAGAAACGGAGAAACGAACAAAGAAACGGAGAAACGAACAAAGAAACGTTTCTCCGTTTCTCGGTTTCTCCGTTTCTCCGTTTCTCGGTTTCTCCGTTTCTTGGTTTCTCCGTTTCTCGGTTTCTCCGATTCTCGATTTCTCCGTTTCTCCGTTTCTTGGTTTCTCCGTTTCTCCGTTTCTCGGTTTCTCCGATTCTCGATTTCTCCGTTTCTCCGTTTCTCCGTTTCTCCGTTTCTCCGTTTCTCGGTTTCTCCGTTTCTCCGTTTCTCCGTTTCTCGGTTTCTCCGTTTCTCCGTTACTCGGTTTCTCCGTTTCTCCGTTTCTCCGTTTCTTTCTTCGTTTCCCCGTTTCTTTTTCCGTTTCTCCGTTTCTTTCTTCGTTTCTCCGTTTCTTTGTTCGCTTCTCCGTTTCTTTCTTCGTTTCTCCGTTTCATTCTTCGTTTCTCCGTTTCTTTCTTCGTTTCTCCGTTTCTTTCTTCGTTTCTCCGTTTCTTTCTTCGTTGCTCCGTTTGTTTGTTCGTTTCTCCGTTTATTTCTTCGTTTCTCCATTTATTTCTCCGTTTCTCCGTTTCTTTCTTCGTTTCCCCGTTTCTTTGTTCGTTTCTCCGTTTCTTTCTTCGTTTGTCCGTTTCTTTCTTCGTTTCTCCGTTTATTTCTTCGTTTCTCCGTTTCTTTGTTCGTTTCTCCGTTTCTTTCATCGTTTCTCCGTTTCTTTCTCCGTTTCTCCGTTTCTGTCTTCGTTTGTCCGTTTCTTTGTTTGTTTCTCCGTTTCCTTGTTCGTTTCTCCGTTTCTTTCTTCGTTTCTCCGTTTCTTTCTTCGTTTCTCTGTTTCTTTGTTCGTTTCTCCGTTTCTTCCTTCGTTTCTTCGTTTCTCCGTTTCTCCGATTCTCCGTTCCTCCGTTTCTCCGTTTCTCCGTTTCTCCGTTTCGATTAAATGATTAAATGATTATAATAGTTATATTTTCTATTATAAATCATTTGAGCTATAGCTAAATTATACACTAATACTCTAAATACATATTTAATATATTTTTTAAACTCTTTAGCCTCCAGAAGAATTTTATTTATACTATTTACTGTATATAATAATTTACACAGAATCGGAAATAAATATAATTATTTATTTATAATAATAATTTTTTATTCACTTATTTTAAAAATTGGCATGTACTCTTTAAATGTTCGATTCATTTCTTTAATTTATTCATTAAATTGAATTAATCTATTCTTTATAATAACTTTAATCAAATTAATCCCTATAATTATTATAGAATTCATATTAAAATTTAGTAATGAAATTTATTTTATTTGCCTAATTAATGTAATTAGTGCCCCTATCATTTGCTTAAATAAAGAATCAATCAAACTAATTATAGAAGATTCATCTGTTATACAAACATCTATTACAGTTATGTTATTAATAATTAACAAATATACATTTCTAACATATTTCATTTTATATTCAATAATTTCTTTACTTTTAATTTTTATATTTAAAATAATAAAGATTAGCTCTTCTCCCTTTTTTAATATATTAACCTCTAATAAAAAAAAATTATTTTATACTCAATAATTATTATGTACACAAATTTCCCCCCTATAGCACTCTATATACTGAAATAAATCGTCCTAGAAACATTAATAAATTCAAGAATAAAATTTACCGTGGAAGGTTTAATTTTACATTTATTCGAAAGATGAAACATACAAAAGTTTGTACAAAAGTATTAATTTATTTTATCGCACGGTAGGGAATGACATACAAATGGAAATACTTATCTCTAACGTCGGTAAATTGTACCTGTCGCGCCATCTATTTGTGCAAATTAGAACAATTCCTCGACAAACTTGAGCGTTTCTCCGCCAGGAGTTTTCACCTCTTAAGTGTAGTTTATCCCTTTCGCCAATAGATGGCAACCCATGTAATTACCACATTACAGGGATTTGTAATTGCGGGTTCAGAATATATTTGCATACATACAAACTATAATTCCGATATGTAGAGAAATATTCATTTATTTTATCCCACGGCTTCTTCGATCGTATTTGTTCGATCTAACCAAGTATTTCAAGAAATTGATGGCTTTTTATACCGAAACAATTTCAAAAATTGTTTAATCTACGGTCCAGCGACGGTTGTTAATAATTATGATAAATAAATGTCAAGATATTGCGAAGTCTGCGACGGCGAACGGTTTCAGTGAATGTTTGTTCATTTCAGCGATTGTTATTAACATGTACGCATGTTCCCTATATTGATCGAACAATGTGCATCTTATTTATGTATTGCAATTAATTAAGAAACTTATCGAAATTGATTTTGATCGAGACTCCACGTTAAAACGTGTTTCGTAAAGTTTTAAAGCACGGAAAGTAACAATTGTTCATTAGATACATTAATTTAACATTTGCTTAATTCTTATAATTTACACAATACGCGTAGAAGTGGTATTTTTTACACAAAAGTGCCAAAATTCAATTAATCGCTTTTTTAGATAGAAAAATCACCGCGATAATTACTTGTGAATCGATAATCGATACGTGTAGCCTTGACAATTGCAGTTGGATCTCAGCGAAAAATTCCTCCGCGAACACAGAATATTTCAACGAAATGATATTTTAACGCATTATTTATACTAGGACATTGTTAATAATTGTTTAAAGTATGGTCCTACGATGGTTGTTAATAATTATGACAAACGAAACCCCGAGATATTGCGATATCTGGAAAGGCGAACGGTTTCGGTGAATATTTGTCCATTTCCGCGATTGTTACTAACATTTATGCATGTTCCCAATATTGATCGAATAATGTGCATCTTACTTAGGCTTCATAAATCATTAGCTAGTTTTCAGAAATTAATTGCGATCGGAAATGAAAGTAAAATATTTGTATTCATATATTTCTCAATTTGCAACCAATATTTATCTTCATAAGGAAATTATTGATTTACAATGCAAAAGAATATGCATTTTGTAAAATTAATAATCCCAACTTTTATAGTGCAAACCATTAATTAGTTTACAAATATTAATTTTCATTAAAAATCGAGAAATATATGTATACCAAACTATTAGTTAAATTTTCCGATAAAATTTAATTTTCATACTGTAATATAAAAGTTGGGAACTTGCAAAACTGTTTATAACAATCGCCTAGAGACATAAACATTCGCTATAGCAATACGCCTTCGCAGATTTCGCAATATCTTGATGTTTGTTTACATTATTATTAACAACCGTCGTAGGATCATACATTAGACAATTTTTAACAATGTCCTAGTATAAATAATGCCTTAAAATATCATTTCCTTGAAATATTCTGTGTTCGCGGAGGAATTTTTCGCTGAGATCCAACTGACATTCTCAAGGCTACACGTATCGAATATCGATTCACAAGTATTCATCGCGGTGATTTTTCTACCCAGAACAGCGTGTAATTAAATTTTGGCACTTTTATGTAAAAAATACCACTTCTACGAGTTTGTGTAAACTATAAGAATTAAACAAATGTTAAATTAATGTAACTAATGAACCATTGTTACTTTCCGTGCTTTAAAACTTTACGAAACACTTTTTAACGCGGAGTCTCGATCAAAATCAATTTCGATATGTTTCTTAATTAATTGCAATACATAAATAAGATGCACATTGTTCGATCAATATAGGGAACATGCGTAAATGTTAATAACAATCGCTGAAATGAACAAACATTCACTGAAACAGTTCGCCTTCGCAGACTTCGCAATATCTTGACATTTATTTATCATAATTATTAACAACCGTCGCTGGACCGTAGATTAAACAATTTTTGAAATTCTTTCGGTACAAAGAGCCATCAATTTCTTGAAATATTTGGTTAGATCGAACAAATACGATCGAAGAAGCCGTGGGATAAAATAAATGAATATTTCTCTACATATCGGAATTATAGTTTGTATGTATGCAAATATATTCTGAACCCGCAATTACAAATCCCTGTAACGTGGTAATTACATGGGTTGCCATCTATTGGAGATAGGGTTAAACTACACTTAAGGGGTGAAAACACCTGGCGGAGAAACGCTCAAGTTGGTCGAGGAATTGTTCTAATTTCCACAAATAGATGGCGCGACAAGTACATTTACCGACATTAGAGATAAGTATTTCCATTTGTATGGTATTCCCTACCGTGCGGTAAAATAAATAAATACTTTTGTACAAACTTTTGTATGTTTCATTTTTCGAATAAATGTAAAATTAAACCTTCCACGGTAAATTTTATTCTTGAATTTATTAATGTCTCCAGGACGATTTATTTCAGTATAAAGAATGCTATAGGTGGGAAATTTGTGTACATAATAATTATTGAGTATAAAATAATTTTTCTTTTATCAGAGGTTAATGTATTAAATAAGGAAGAAGAGTTAATCTTTATTATTTTATATATAAAAATTAAAATTAAAGAAATTATTGAATATAAAATGAAATATGTTAAAAATGTATCCTTGTTAATTATTAATAAAATAACTATAATAGATGTTTGTATAACAGATGAATATCCTATAATTATTATGATTGATTTTTTTGTTTAAGAAATGATAGGGGCAATAATTACATTAATTAGGCAAATAAAATAAATTTCATTATTAAATTTTAATATGAGTTCTATAATAATTACAGGGATTAATTTTATCAAAGTTATTATAAAGAATAGATTAATTCAATTTAATGAATAAATTAAAGAAATGAATCGAACATTTAATGAGAACATCCCCATTTTTAAGATAAGTGAAAAAAAGATAATTATTATAAATAAATAATTAGATTTATTTCCGATTCTGTGTAAATTATTATATATAGTGAATAGTATAAATAAAATTCTTCTGGAGGCTAAAGAGATAAAAAAATATATTAAATATGTATTTAGAGTATTAGTGTCTAAGTTAACCATAGATCAAATGATTTATAATAGAAATTATAAATATTATAATCATTTAATCGAAACGGAGAAACGGAGAAACGGAGAAACGATGAAACGAAGGAAGAAACGGAGAAACGAAGAAAGAAACGGAGAAACGAAGAAAGAAACGGAGAAACGAAGAAAGAAACGGAGAAACGGAGAAATAAATGGAGAAACGAAGAAATAAACGGAGCAACGAAGAAAGAAACGGAGAATCGGAGAAATAAATGTAGAAACGAAGAAATAAACCGAGAAACGGGGAAAGAAACGGAAAAACGAACAAAGAAACGGAGAAACGAGCAATGAAACGGAGAAACGAACAAACAAAGGGAGAAACGAACAAAGAAACCGAGAAACGAACAAAGAAACGGAGAAATGAAGAAAGAAACGGAGAAACGGAGAAATAAATGGAGAAACGAAGAAATAAACGGAGAAACGAAGAAAGAAACAGAGAAACGAAGAAAGAAACGGAGAAACGAAGAAAGAAACGGACAAACGAAGAAAGAAACGGAGAAACGAAGAAAGAAACGGAGAAACGAAGAAGCGAAGAAAGAAACGGGGAAACGGAGAAATAAATGGAGAAACGAAGAAATAAACGGAGAAACGAAGAAAGAAACGGGGAAACGAAGAAAGAAACGGAGAAGCGATGAAAGAAACGGAGAAACGAAGAAAGAAACGGAGAATCGGAGAAAGAAACGGAGAAACGGACAAAGAAACGGAGAAACGAAGTAAGAAACGGAGAAACGGAGAAATAAATGGAGGAACGAAGAAATAAACGGAGAAACGAAGAAAGAAACGGAGAAACGAAGAAAGGAACGGAGAAACGAACAAAGAAACGGAGAAACGAAGAAAGAATCGGAGAAACGAAGAAAGAAACGGAGAAACGGAGAAATAAATGGAGAAACGAAGAAATAAACGGAGAAACGAAGAAAGAAACGGAGAAACGAAGAAAGAACCGGAGAAACGAAGAAAGAAACGGAGAAACGAACAAAGAAACGGAGAAATGAAGAAAGAAACGGAGAAACGGAGAAATAAATGGAGAAACGAAGAAATAACGGAGAAACGAAGAAAGAAACGGAGAATCGAAGAAGGAAACGGAGAAACGAAGAAAGAAACGGAGAAACGAAGAAAGAAATGGAGAAACGAAGAAAGAAACGGAGAAACGAAGGAAGAAATGGAGAAACGAACAAAGAAACGGAGAAACGAACAAAGAAACGGAGAAACGAACAAAGAAACGGAGAAGCGAAGAAACAATGAAAGAAACGGAGAAACGGAGAAATGAAAAAAGAAACGGAGAAACGGAGAAATAAATGGAGAAACCAAGAAATAAACGGAGAAATGAAGAAAGAAACGGAGAAACAGAGAAAGAAACGGAGAAACGAAAAAAGAAACGGAGAAACGAAGAAATAAACGGAGAAACGAAGAATGAAACGGAGAATCGAAGAAAGAAACGGAGAAATAAATGCAGAAACGAAGATATAAACGGAGAAACGAACAAAGAAACGGAGAAGCGAAGAAACGATGAAAGAAACGGAGAAACGGAGAAATGAAAAAAGAAACGGAGAAACGAAGAAAGAAACGGAGAAACGGAGATATAAATGGAGAAACGAAGAAAGAAACGGAGAAACGAACAAAGAAACGGAGAAGCGAACAAAGAAACGGAGAAACGAACAAAGAAACGGAGAAACGAACAAAGAAACGGAGAAACGAACAAAGAAACGCAGAAACGAAGTAAGAAACGGAGAAACGGAGAAATAAATGGAGGAACGAAGAAATAAACGGAGAAACGAAGAAAGAAACGGAGAAACGAAGAAAGGAACGGAGAAACGAACAAAGAAACGGAGAAACGAAGAAAGAAACGGAGAAATAAATGGAGAATCGAAGAAATAAACTGTGAAACGAAGAAAGAAACGGAGAAACAAAGAAAGAAACGGAGAAATGAACAAAGAAACGAAGAAACGAAGAAAGAAACGGAGAAACGAACACAGAAACGGAGAAACGAAGAAAGAATCGGAGAAATAAATGGAGAAACGAAGATATAAACGGAGAAACGAAGAAAGAAACCGAGAAACGAAGAAAGAAACGGAGAAACGAACAAAGAAAACGGAGAAACGAAGAAAGAATCGGAGAAATAAAATGGAGAAACGAAGAAATAAAACGGAGAAACGAACAAAGAAACGGAGAAACGAAGAAAGAATCGGAGAAATAAATGGAGAAACGAAGATATAAACGGAGAAACGAAGAAAGAAACGGAGAAAACGAAGAAAGAAACGGAGAAGCGAAGAGAGAAAAACGGAGAAACGAAGAAGGAAACGAAGAAACGAAGAAAGAAACGGAGAAACGAACAAAGAAACGGAGAAACGAACAAGAAAACGGAGAAACGAAGAAAGAAACCCGAGAAACGAAGAAAGAAACGGAGAAAACGAACAAAGAAACGGAGAAACGATGAAAGAAACGGAGAAACGAAGAAAGAAACGGAGAAAACGAACAAAGAAACGGAGAAACGAACAAAGAAAACGTTTCTCCATTTCTCCGTTTCTCCGTTTCTCGGTTTCTCTGTTTCTCCGTTTCACGGATTCTCCGTTTCTTGGTTTCTCCGTTTCTCCGTTCTCTCGGTTTCTCCGATTCTCGATTTCTCCGTTTCTCCGTTTCTCGGTTTCTCCGTTTCTCCGTTTCTCGGTTTCTCTCGGTTTCTCCCTGTTTCTCCGTTTCTCCGTTTCCCGTTTCCTTCCGTTTCTCGGTTTCTCCGATTCTCCGTTTCTCGCTTTCTCCCCCGTTTTCTCCGTTTCTCGGTTTTCTCCGTTTTTTCCGTTTCTCGGTTTCTCCGTTTCTCCGTTTCCTCGGTTTCTCGATTCTCGGGTTTCTCTGTTTCTCGTTTCTCGGGTTCTCCGTTTCTTCCGTTCTCCTCCGTTTCTCGTTCTCCGTTTCTCCGTTTCTCCGTTCTTCTCGGTTTCTCAGTTTTCTCCGTTTCTCGGTTTTCCGTTTCTCCGTTTCCTCTGTTTTCTCGGTTTCTCCGTTTCTCCGTTTCTCCGTTTCTCCTTTTCTTTCTTCGTTCTCTCCGTTTCTTTGTGTCCGTTTCTCCATTTCTTTCATCGTTTCTCCGTTTCTTTCTCCGTTTTCTCGTTTCTTTCTTCGTTTCTCTCAATTCTTTGTTCGTTTCTTCGTTTCTTTCTTTGTTTCCTCCGTTTCTTTCTTCGTTTCTCCGTTTCATTCTTCGTTCTCCGTTTCTTTTTCCGTTTCTCCGTTTGTTTCTTCGTTTCTCTCGTTTCTTTCTTCGTTTCTCCGTTTGTTTGTTCGTTTCTCCGTTTATTTCTTCGTTTCTCCATTTATTTCTCCGTTTCTCCGTTTCTTTCTTCGTTTCCCCGTTTCTTTTGTTCGTTCTTCTCCGTTTCTTTTCTTCGTTTGTCCGTTTCCTTTCTTCGTTTCTCCGTTTATTTTCTTCGTTTCTCCATTTATTTCTCCGTTTCTTCTCCGTTTCCTTTCTTCGTTTCTCCGTTTCTTTCTTCGTTTCTTCTCGTTTGTTTGTTCGTTTCTCCATTTATTTCTCCGTTTCTCCGTTTCTTTCTTCGTTTCTCCGTTTTTCTTCTTCGTTTCTCCGTTTATTTCTTCGTTTCTCCGTTTCTTTGGTTCGTTTCTCCGTTTCTTTCATCGTTTCTCCGTTTCTTTCTCCGTTTCTCCGTTTCTGTCTTCGTTTGTCCGTTTCTTTGTTCGTTTCTCCTTTTCTCTGTTCGTTTCTCCGTTTCTTTCTTCGTTTCTCCGTTTGTTTCTTCGTTTCTCCGTTTATTTCTTCGTTTCTCCATTTATTTCTACGTTTCTCCGTTCCTTTCTTCGTTTCTCCGTTTCTTTCTTCGTTTCTCCGTTTCTTTCTTCGTTTCTCCGTTTCTTCCTTCGTTTCTTCGTTTCTCCGTTTCTCCGATTCTCCGTTCCTCCGTTTCTCCGTTTCTCCGTTTCTCCGTTTCGGTTAAATGATTAAATGATTATAATAGTTATAATTTCTATTATAAATCATTTGAGCTATAGTTAAATTATACACTAATACTCTAAGTACATATTTAATATATTTTTTAATCTTTTAGCCTCCAGAAGAATTTTATTTATACTATTTACTGTATATAATAATTTACACAGAATCGGAAATAAATCTAATTATTTATTTATAATAATTATTTTTTATTCACTTATTTTAAAAATTGGGATGTACTCTTTAAATGTTCAATTCATTTCTATAATTTATTCATTAAATTGAAGCAATCTATTCTTTATAATAACTTTAATAAAATTAATCCCTATAATTATTATAGAATTCATATTAAAATTTAATAATGAAATTTATTTTATTTGCCTAAATAATGTAATTATTGCCCCTATTATTTGCTTATATAAAGAGTCAATCAAAATAATTGTAGGATATTCATCTGTTATACAAACATCTATTATAGTTATTTTATTAATAATTAACAAAAATACATTTTTAACATATTTCATTTTATATTCAATAATTTCTTTAATTTTAATTTTTATATTTAAAATAATAAAGATTAACTCTTCTTCCTTATTTAATTTATTAACCTCTAATAAAAGAAAAATTATTTTATACTCAATAATTATTATGTACACAAATTTCCCACCTACAGCAACCTTTATACTGAAATAAATCGTCCTAGAAACATTAATAAATTCAAGAATAAAATTTACCTTGGAAGGTTTAATTTTACAATTATTCGAAAGATGAAACATACAAAAGTTTGTACAAAAGTATTAATTTATTTTATCGCACGGTAGGGAATATCATACAAATGGAAATACTTATCTTTAATGTCGGTAAATTGTACTTGTCGCGCCATCTATTTGTGGAAATTAGAACAATTCCTCGACATAGTTTAGCATTTCTCCGCCAGGTGTTTTCGCCCCTTAAGTGTAGTTTATACCTTTCTCCAATAGATGGCAATCTATGTAATTAACACGTTACAGGGATTTGTAATTGCTGGTTCAGAATATATTTGCATGCATACAAACTCTAATTCCGATATTTAGAGAAATATTCATTTATTTTATCGCACGGTTTCTTCGATTGTATTTGTTCGATCTAACCAAATATTTCAAGAAATTGATGGCTTTTTATACCGAAACATTGTCAAAAATTGTTTAATCTACGGTCCAACGACGGTTGTTAATAATTATGATAAATAAATGTCAAGATATTGCGAAGTCTGCGAAGGCGAACGGTTTCGGAGAAAGTTTGTTCATTTCTGCGATTGTTACTAACATTTATACATGTTCCCAATATTGATCGAATAATGTGCATCTTACTTAGGCATCATAAATCATTAGCTAGTTTTCAGAAATTAATTGCGATCGGAAATGAAAGTAAAATATTTGTATTCATATATTTCTCGATTTGCAACCAATATTTATCTTCATAAGGAAATTATTGATTTACAATTCAAAAGAATATGCATTTTGTAAAATTAATAATCCCAACTTTTACAGTGCAAACCATTAATTAGTTTACAAATATGAATTTTCATTAAAAATCGAGAAATATATGTATGCCA
This sequence comes from Ptiloglossa arizonensis, assembly GCF_051014685.1. Taxonomy (NCBI): domain Eukaryota; kingdom Metazoa; phylum Arthropoda; class Insecta; order Hymenoptera; family Colletidae; genus Ptiloglossa; species Ptiloglossa arizonensis. Next base: position 87,493 of record NC_135052.1, read on the forward strand.
AACTATTAGTTAAATTTTCCGATAAAATTTAATTTTCATACTGTAATATAAAAGTTGGGAACTTGCAAAAATGTTTATAACAATCGCCTAGAGACATAAACATTCGCTATAGCAATACGCCTTCGCAGATTTCGCAATATCTTGATGTTTGTTTACATTATTATTAACAACCGTCGTAGGATCATACATTAGACAATTTTTAACAATGTCCTAGTATAAATAATGCCTTAAAATATCATTTCGTTGAAATATTCTGTGTTCGCGGAGGAATTTTTCGCTGAGATCCAACTGACATTCTCAAGGCTGCACGCATCGATATCGATTCACAAGTATCTATCGCGGTGATTTTTCTGTCTAAAAAAGCGATTAATTGAATTTTGGCACGTTTGTTTAAAAAATACCACTTCTACGCGTATTGTGTAAATTATAAGAATTAAACAAATGTTAAATTAATGTATCTAATGAACAATTGTTACTTTCCGTGCTTTAAAACTTTACGAAACACGTTTTAACGTGGAGTCTCGATCAAAACCAATTTCGATAAGTTTCTTAATTAATTGCAATACATAAATAAGATGCACATTGTTCGGTCAATATAGAGAACATGCGTACATGTTAATAACAATCGCTGAAATGAACAAACATACACTGAAACCGTTCGCCTTCGCAGACTTCGCAATATCTTGACATTTATTTATCATAATTATTAACAACCGTCGTTGGACCGTAGATTAAACAATTTTTGACAATGTTTCGGTATAAAAAGCCATCAATTTCTTGAAATATTTGGTTAGATCGAACAAATACGATCGAAGAAGCCGTGGTATAAAATAAATGAATATTTCTCTACATATCGGAATTATAGTTTGTATGTATGCAAATATATTCTGAACCCGCAATTACAAATCCCTGTAAAGTGGTAATTACATGGGTTGCCATCTATTGGCGAAAGGGATAAACTACACTTAAGGGGTGAAAACACCTGGCGGAGAAACGCTCAAGTTTGTCGAGGAATTGTTCTAATTTCCACAAATAGATGGCGCGACAAGTACAATTTACCGACATTAGAGATAAGTATTTCAATTTGTATGATATTCCCTACCGTGCGATAAAATAAATAAATACTTTTGTACAAACTTTTGTATGTTTCATTTTTCGAATAAATGTAAAATTAAACCTTCCACGGTAAATTTTATTCTTGAATTTATTAATGTCTCCAGGACGATTTATTTCAGTATAAAGAATGCTATAGGTGGGAAATTTGTGTACATAATAATTATTGAGTATAAAATAATTTTTCTTTTATCAGAGGTTAATGTATTAAATAAGGAAGAAGAGTTAATCTTTATTATTTTATATATAAAAATTAAAATTAAAGAAATTATTGAATATAAAACGAAATATGTTAAAAATGTATTTTTGTTAATTATTAATAAAATAACTATAATAGATGTTTGTATAACAGATGAATATCCTATAATTATTATGATTGATTTTTGATTTAAGCAAATGATAGGGGCAATAATTACATTAATTAGGCAAATAAAATAAATTTCATTATTAAATTTTAATATGAGTTCTATAATAATTACAGGGATTAATTTTATTAAAGTTATTATAAAGAATAGATTAATTCAATTTAATGAATAAATTAAAGAAATGAATCGAACATTTAAAGAGAACATCCCCATATTTAAGTTAAGTGAAAAAAAGATAATTATTATAAATAAATAATTAGATTTATTTCCGATTCTGTGTAAATTATTATATATAGTAAATAGTATAAATAAAATTCTTCTGGAGGCTAAAGAGATTAAAATATATATTAAATATGTATTTAGAGTATCAGTGTCTAATTTAACCATAGATCAAATGATTTACAATAGAAATTATAAATATTATAATCATTTAATCGAAACGGAGAAACGGAGAAACGGAGAAACGATGAAACGAAGGAAGAAACGGAGAAACGAAGAAAGAAACGGAGAAATGAAGAAAGAAACGGAGAAACGAAGAAAGAAACAGAAAAACGGAGAAATAAATGGAGAAATGAAGAAATAAACGGACAAACGAAGAAATAAACGGAGAAACGAAGAATGAAACGAAGAAAGAATCGGAGAAACGAAGAAAGAAACGGAGACACGAAGAAAGAAACGGGGAAACTAAGAAAGAAACGGAGAAACGAAGAAAGAAACGGAGAAACGAAGAACGAAACGGAGAAACGAACAAAGAAACGGAGAAACGGAGAAAGAAGCGGAGAAAGGAACAAAGAAACGGAGAAACGAACAAAGAAACGGAGAAATAAATGGAGAAACGAAGAAATAAACGGAGAAACGAAGAAAGAAACGGAGAAATAAATGGAGAAACGAAGAAATAAACGGAGAAACGAAGAAAGAAACGGAGAAACGAAGAAAGAAACGGAGAAACGAAGAAAGAAACAGAGAAACGAACAAAGAAACGGAGAAACGAAGATAGAAACGGAGAAACGGAGAAATAAATGGAGAAACGAAGAAATAAACGGAGAAACGAAGAAAGAAACGAAGAAACGAAGAAAGAAACGGAGAAACGAAGAAAGAAACGGAGAAACGATGAAAGAAACGGAGAAACGAAGAAAGAAACAGAGAAACGAACAAAGAAACAGAGAAACGAACAAAGAAACGGAGAAACGAAGAAAGAAACGGAGAAACGGAGAAATAAATGGAGAAACGAAGAAATAAACGGAGAAACGAAGAAAGAAACGGAGAAACAAAGAAATAAACGGAGAAACGAAGAAAGAAACGGAGAAACGAAGAAATAAACGGAGAAACGAAGAATGAAAAGGAGAAACAAAGAAATAAACGGAGAATCGAACAAAGAAACGGCGTAACGAAGAAGCGAAGAAAGAAACCGAGAAACGAAGAAAGAAACGAAGGCACGAAGAAAGAAACGGAGAAACGAAGAAAGAAACGGAGAAACGAAGAAAGAAACGGAGAAACGAAGAAAGAAACGGAGAAACGAAGAAAGAAACAGAGAAACGAACAAAGAAACGGAGAAACGAAGATAGAAACGGAGAAACGGAGAAATAAATGGAGAAACGAAGAAATAAACGGAGAAACGAAGAAAGAAACGAAGAAACGAAGAAAGAAACGGAGAAACGAAGAAAGAAACGGAGAAACGATGAAAGAAACGGAGAAACGAAGAAAGAAACAGAGAAACGAACAAAGAAACAGAGAAACGAACAAAGAAACGGAGAAACGAAGAAAGAAACGGAGAAACGGAGAAATAAATGGAGAAACGAAGAAATAAACGGAGAAACGAAGAAAGAAACGGAGAAACAAAGAAATAAACGGGGAAACGAAGAAAGAAACGGAGAAACGGAGAAATAAATGGAGAAATAAATGGAGAAACGAAGAAATAAACGGAGAAACGAAGAAAGAAACGGAGAAACGGTGAAATAAACGGAGAAACGAAGAAATAAACGGAGAAACGGAGAAAGAAACGGAGAAACGAACAAAGAAACGGAGGAACGAACAAAAAAACGGAGAAACGAGCAAAGAAACGGAGAAAGGAAGAAAGAAACGGAGAAACGGAGAAATAAATGGAGAAACGAAGAAGTAAACCGAGAAACGGAGAAAGAAACGGAGAAACGATGAAAGAAACGGAGAAACGAAGAAAGAAACAGAGAAACGAACAAAGAAACAGAGAAACGAACAAAGAAACGGAGAAACGAAGAAAGAAACGGAGAAACGGAGAAATAAATGGAGAAACGAAGAAATAAACGGAGAAACGAAGAAAGAAACGGAGAAACAAAGAAAGAAACGGAGTAACGGTGAAATAAATGGAGAAACGAAGAAATAAACGGAGAAACGAAGAAAGAAACGGAGAAACGAAGAAGGAAACGGAGAAATAAATGGAGAAACGAAGATAGAAACGGAGAAACGAAGAATGAAACGGAGAAACGAAGAAACGATGAAAGAAACGGAGAAACGAAGAAATAAACGGAGAAACGAAGAATGAAAAGGAGAAACAAAGAAATAAACGGAGAATCGAACAAAGAAACGGCGTAACGAAGAAGCGAAGAAAGAAACCGAGAAACGAAGAAAGAAACGAAGGCACGAAGAAAGAAACGGAGAAACGAAGAAAGAAACGGAGAAACGAAGAAAGAAACGGAGAAACGAAGAAAGGAACGGAGAAACGAACAAAGAAGCGGAGAAACGAACAAAGAAACGGAGAAACGAACAAAGAAACGGAGAAATAAATGGAGAAACGAAGAAATAAACGGAGAAACGAAGAAAGAAACGGAGAAACGAAGAAAGGAACGGAGAAACGAACAAAGAAACGGAGAAACGAAGAAAGAAACGGAGAAACGGAGAAATAAATGGAGAATCGATGAAATAAACTGTGAAACGAAGAAAGAAACGGAGAAACAAAGAAAGAAACGGGAAAACGAACAAAGAAACGGAGAAACGAAGAAAGAAACGGAGAAACGAAGAAAGAAACGGAGAAACGAAGAAAGAAACGGAGAAACGAAGAAAGAAACGGAGAAACGAAGAAAGAAACGGAGAAACGGAGAAATAAATGGAGAATCGATGAAATAAACTGTGAAACGAAGAAAGAAACGGAGAAACGAAGAAAGAAACGGAGATTCGAAAAAAGAAACGGAGAAACGAAGAAAGAACCGGAGAAACGGAGAAATAAATGGAGAAACGAAGAAATAAACGGAGAAACGAAGAAAGAAACGGAGAAACAATGAAAGAAACGGAGAAACGAAGAAAGAGGCGGAGAAACAAAGAAAGAAACGGAGAAACGAACAAAGAAACGGAGAAACGAAGAAATAAACGGAGAAACGAAGAAAGAAATGGAGAAACGAAAAAAGAAACGATGAAACGAAGAAAGAAACGGAGAAACGAACAAAGAAACGGAGAAACGAACAAAGAAACGGAGAAACGAACAAAGAAACGGAGAAACGAACAAAGAAACGTTTCTCCGTTTCTCCGTTTCTCCGTTTCTCGGTTTCTCCGTTTCTCCGTTTCTCGGTTTCTCCGTTTCTTGGTTTCTCCGTTTCTCCGTTTCTCGGTTTCTCCGATTCTCGATTTCTCCGTTTCTCCGTTTCTCAGTTTCTCCGTTTCTCCGTTACTCGGTTTCTCCGTTTCTCCGTTTCTTTCTTCGTTTCTCCGTTTCTTTGTTCGTTTCTCCGTTTCTTTCATCGTTTCTCCGTTTCATTCTTCGTTTCTCCGTTTCTTTCTTCGTTTCTCCGTTTCTTTCTTCGTTTCTCCGTTTCTTTCTTCGTTTCTCCGTTTGTTTGTTCGTTTCTCCGTTTATTTCTTCGTTTCTCCATTTATTTCTCCGTTTCTCCGTTTCTTTCTTCGTTTCCCCGTTTCTTTGTCCGTTTCTCCGTTTCTTTCTTCGTTTCTCCGTTTCTTTGTTCGTTTCTCCGTTTCTTTCTTCGTTTCTCCGTTTCATTCTTCGTTTCTCCGTTTCTTTCTTCGTTTCTCCGTTTCTTTCTTCGTTTCTCCGTTTCTTTCTTCGTTTCTCCGTTTGTTTGTTCGTTTCTCCGTTTATTTCTTCGTTTCTCCATTTATTTCTCCGTTTCTCCGTTTCTTTCGTCGTTTCCCCGTTTCTTTCTTCGTTTCTCCGTTTCTTTCTTCGTTTGTCCGTTTCTTTCTTCGTTTCTCCGTTTATTTCTTCGTTTCTCCGTTTCTTTGTTCGTTTCTCCGTTTCTTTCATCGTTTCTCCGTTTCTTTCTCCGTTTCTCCGTTTCTGTCTTCGTTTGTCCGTTTCTTTGTTTGTTTTTCCGTTTCCTTGTTCGTTTCTCCGTTTCTTTCTTCGTTTCTCCGTTTCTTTCTTCGTTTCTCTGTTTCTTTCTTCGTTTCTCCGTTTATTTCTTCGTTTCTCCATTTATTTCTACGTCTCTCCGTTCCTTTCTTCGTTTCTCCGTTTCTTTCTTCGTTTCTCCGTTTCTTTCTTCGTTTCTCCGTTTCTTCCTTCGTTTCTTCGTTTCTCCGTTTCTCCGATTCTCCGTTCCTCCGTTTCTCCGTTTCTCCGTTTCTCCGTTTCGATTAAATGATTAAATGATTATAATAGTTATAATTTCTATTATAAATCATTTGAGCTATAGTTAAATTATACACTAATACTCTAAGTACATATTTAATATATTTTTTAATCTCTTTAGCCTCCAGAAGAATTTTATTTATACTATTTACTGTATATAATAATTTACACAGAATCGGAAATAAATCTAATTATTTATTTATAATAATTATTTTTTATTCACTTATTTTAAAAATTGGGATGTACTCTTTAAATGTTCGATTCATTTCTATAATTTATTCATTAAATTGAATCAATCTATTCTTTATAATAACTTTAATAAAATGAATCCCTATAATTATTATAGAATTCATATTAAAATTTAATAATGAAATTTATTTTATTTGCCTAATTAATGTAATTATTGCCCCTATCATTTGCTTAAATCAAAAATCAATCATAATATATATAGGATATTCATCTGTTGTACAAACATCTATTATAGTTATTTTATTAATAATTAACAAAAATACATTTTTAACATATTTCGTTTTATATTCAATAATTTCTTTAATTTTAATTTTTATATTTAAAATAATAAAGATTAACTCTTCTTCCTTATTTAATATATTAACCTCTAATAAAAGAAAAATTATTTTATACTCAATAATTATTATGTACACAAATTTCCCACCTACAGCACCCTTTATACTGAAATAAATCGTCCTAGAAACATTAATAAATTCAAGAATAAAATTTACCGTGGAAGGTTTAATTTTACATTTATTCGAAAGATGAAACATACAAAAGTTTTGTACAAAAGTATTTATTTATTTTATCGCACGGTAGGGAATATCATACAAATGGAAATACTTATCTCTAATGTCGGTAAATTGTACTTTTCGCGCCATCTATTTGTGCAAATTAGAACAATTCCTCGACAAACTTGAGCGTTTCTCCGCCAGGAGTTTTCACCCCTTAAGTGTAGTTTATCCCTTTCGCCAATAGATGGCAACCCATGTAATTACCACGTTACAGGGATTTGTAATTGCGGGTTCAGAATATATTTGCATACATACAAACTATAATTCCGATATGTAGAGAAATATTCATTTGTTTTATCCCACGGCTTCTTCGATCGTATTTGTTCGATCTAACCAATTACTTCAAGAAATTGATGGCTTTTTGTACCGAAAGAATTTCAAAAATTGTTTAATCTACGGTCCAGCGATGGTTGTTAATAATTATGATAAATAAATGTCAAGATATTGCGAAGTCTGCGAAGGCGAACTGTTTCAGTGAATGTTTGTTCATTTCAGCGATTGTTATTAACATTTACGCATGTTCCCTATATTGATCGAACAATGTGCATCTTATTTATGTATTGCAATTAATTAAGAAACTTATCGAAATTGGTTTTGATCGAGACTCCACGTTAAAACGTGTTTCGTAAAGTTTTAAAGCACGGGAAGTAACAATTGTTCATTAGATATATTAATTTAATATTTGCTTAATTCTTATAATTTATACAATACGCGTAGAAGTGGTATTTTTTACACAAAAGTGCCAAAATTCAATTAATCGCTTTTTTAGATAGAAAAATCATCGCGATAATTACTTGTGAATCGATAATCGATACGTGTAGCCTTGACAATTGCAGTTGGATCTCAGCGAAAAATTCCTCCGCGAACACAGAATATTTCAACGAAATGATATTTTAACGCATTATTTATACTAGGACATTGTTAATAATTGTTTAAAGTATGGTCCTACGATGGTTGTTAATAATTATGACAAACGAAACCCCGAGATATTGCGATATCTGGAAAGGCGAACGGTTTCGGTGAATATTTGTCCATTTCCGCGATTGTTACTAACATTTATGCATGTTCCCAATATTGATCGAATAATGTGCATCTTACTTAGGCTTCATAAATCATTAGCTAGTTTTCAGAAATTAATTGCGATCGGAAATGAAAGTAAAATATTTGTAATCATATATTTCTCAATTTGCAACCAATATTTATCTTCATAAGGAAATTATTGATTTACAATGCAAAAGAATATGCATTTTGTAAAATTAATAATCCCAACTTTTATAGTGCAAACCATTAATTAGTTTACAAATATTAATTTTCATTAAAAATCGAGAAATATATGTATACCAAACTATTAGTTAAATTTTCCGATAAAATTTAATTTTCATACTGTAATATAAAAGTTGGGAACTTGCAAAACTGTTTATAACAATCGCCTAGAGACATAAACATTCGCTATAGCAATATGCCTTCGCAGATTTCGCAATATCTTGATGTTTGTTTACATTATTATTAACAACCGTCGTAGGATCATACATTAGACAATTTTTAACAATGTCCTAGTATAAATAATGCCTTAAAATATCATTTCGTTGAAATATTCTGTGTTCGCGGAGGAATTTTTCGCTGAGATCCAACTGACATTCTCAAGGCTACACGTATCGATTATCGATTCACAAGTATTCATCGCGGTGATTTTTCTACCCAGAATAGCGATTAATTAAATTTTGGCACTTTTATGTAAAAAATACCACTTCTACGAGTTTTGTGTAAACCATAAGAATTAAACAAATGTTAAATTAATGTATCTAATGAACCATTGTTACTTTCCGTGCTTTAAAACTTTACGAAACACTTTTTAACGCGGAGTCTCGATCAAAATCAATTTCGATATGTTTCTTAATTAATTGCAATACATAAATAAGATGCACATTGTTCGATCAATATAGGGAACATGCGTAAATGTTAATAACAATCGCTGAAATGAACAAACATTCACTGAAACAGTTCGCCTTCGCAGACTTCGCAATATCTTGACATTTATTTATCATAATTATTAACAACCGTCGCTGGACCGTAGATTAAACAATTTTTGAAATTCTTTCGGTACAAAAAGCCATCAATTTCTTGAAATATTTGGTTAGATCGAACAAATACGATCGAAGAAGCCGTGGGATAAAATAAATGAATATTTCTCTACATATCGGAATTATAGTTTGTATGTATGCAAATATATTCTGAACCCGCAATTACAAATCCCTGTAACGTGGTAATTACATGGGTTGCCATCTATTGGAGAAAGTGTTAAACTACACTTAAGGGGTGAAAACACCTGGCGGAGAAACGCTCAAGTTTGTCGAGGAATTGTTCTAATTTCCACAAATAGATGGCGCGACAAGTACATTTACCGACATTAGAGATAAGTATTTCCATTTGTATGATATTCCCTACCGTGCGGTAAAATAAATAAATACTTTTGTACAAACATTTGTATGTTTCATTTTTCGAATAAATGTAAAATTAAACCTTCCACGGTAAATTTTATTCTTGAATTTATTAATGTCTCCAGGACGATTTATTTCAGTATAAAGAATGCTATAGGTGGGAAATTTGTGTACATAATAATTATTGAGTATAAAATAATTTTTCTTTTATCAGAGGTTAATGTATTAAATAAGGAAGAAGAGTTAATCTTTATTATTTTATATATAAAAATTAAAATTAAAGAAATTATTGAATATAAAATGAAATATGTTAAAAATGTATTCTTGTTAATTATTAATAAAATAACTATAATAGATGTTTGTATAACAGATGAATATCCTATAATTATTATGATTGATTTTTTTGTTTAAGAAATGATAGGGGCAATAATTACATTAATTAGGCAAATAAAATAAATTTCATTATTAAATTTTAACATGAGTTCTATAATAATTACAGGGATTAATTTTATTAAAGTTATTATAAAGAATAGATTAATTCAATTTAATGAATAAATTAAAGAAACGAATCGAACATTTAAAGAGAACATCCCCATTTTTAAGATAAGTGAAAAAAAGATAATTATTATAAATAAATAATTAGATTTATTTCCGATTCTGTGTAAATTATTATATATAGTGAATAGTATAAATAAAATTCTTCTGGAGGCTAAAGAGATAAAAAAATATATTAAATATGTATTTAGAGTATTAGTGTCTAAGTTAACCATAGATCAAATGATCTATAATAGAAATTATAAATATTATAATCATTTAATCGAAACGGAGAAACGGAGAAACGGAGAAACGGAGAAACGATGAAACGAAGGAAGAAACGGAGAAACGAAGAAATAAACCGAGAAACGGAGAAAGAAACGGAAAAACGAACAAAGAAACGGAGAAACGAGCAATGAAACGGAGAAACGAACAAACAAAGGGAGAAACGAACAAAGAAACCGAGAAACGAACAAAGAAACGGAGAAATGAAGAAAGAAACGGACAAACGGAGAAATAAATGGAGAAACGAAGAAATAAACGGAGAAACGAAGAAAGAAACGGAGAAACGAAGAAAGAAACGGAGAAACGAAGAAAGAAACAGACAAACGAAGAAAGAAACGGAGGAACGAAGAAAGAAACGGAGAAACGAAGAAACGAAGAAAGAAACGGAGAAACGGAGAAATAAATGGGGAAACGAAGAAATAAACGGAGAAACGAAGAAAGAAACGGAGAAACGAAGAAAGAAACGGAGAAGCGAAGAAAGAAACGGAGAAACGCAGAAAGAAACGGAGAAACGAAGAAAGAAACGGAGAAACGAAGAAAGAAACGGAGAAACGAAGAAAGAAACAGACAAACGAAGAAAGAAACGGAGGAACGAAGAAAGAAACGGAGAAACGAAGAAACGAAGAAAGAAACGGAGAAACGGAGAAATAAATGGGGAAACGAAGAAAGAAACGGAGAAACGCAGAAAGAAACGGAGAATCGGAGAAAGAAACGGAGAAACGAACAAAGAAACGGAGAAACGAAGTAAGAAACGGAGAAACGGAGAAATAAATGGAGGAACGAAGAAATAAACGGAGAAACGAAGAAAGAAACGGAGAAACGAAGAAAGGAACGGAGAAACGAACAAAGAAACGGAGAAACGAAGAAAGAAACGGAGAAACGAAGAAAGAAACGGAGAAACGAAGAAAGAAACGGAGAAACGGAGAAATAAATGGAGAAACGAAGAAATAAACGGAGAAACGAAGAAAGAAACGGAGAAACGGAGAAATAAATGGAGGAACGAAGAAATAAACGGAGAAACGAAGAAAGAAACGGAGAAACGAAGAAAGGAACGGAGAAACGAACAAAGAAACGGAGAAACGAAGAAAGAAACGGAGAAACGAAGAAAGAAACGGAGAAACGAAGAAAGAAACGGAGAAACGGAGAAATAAATGGAGAAACGAAGAAATAAACGGAGAAACGAAGAAAAAAACGGAGAAACGAAGAAAGAAACGGAGAAACGAAGAAAGAAACGGAGAAACGAACAAAGAAACGGAGAAATGAAGAAAGAAACGGAGAAACGGAGAAATAAATGGAGAAACGAAGAAGGAAACGGAGAAACGAAGAAAGAAACGGAGAAACGAAGAAAGAAATGGAGAAACGAAGAAAGAAACGGAGAAACGAAGGAAGAAATGGAGAAACGAACAAAGAAACGGAGAAACGAACAATGAAACGGAGAAACGAACAAAGAAACGGAGAAACGGAGAAAGAAGGGGAGAAACGAAGAAAGAGACGGAGAAACGAAGAAACGAAGAAACGGAGAAACGGAGAAATAAACCGAGAAACGGAGAAATAAATGGAGAAACCAAGAAATAAACGGAGAGACAAAGAAAGAAACGGAGAAACAAAGAAAGGAACGGAGAAACGAAGAAAGGAACGGAGAAACGAACAAAGAAACGGAGAAACGAAGAAAGAAACGGAGAAATAAATGGAGAAACGAAGATATAAACGGAGAAACGAAGAAAGAAACGGAGAAATAAATGCAGAAACAAAGATATAAACGGAGAAACGAACAAAGAAACGGAGAAGCGAAGAAACGATGAAAGAAACGGAGAAACGGAGAAATGAAAAAAGAAACGGAGAAACGGAGAAATAAATGGAGAAACCAAGAAATAAACGGAGAAACGAAGAAAGAAACGGAGAAACAGAGAAAGAAACGGAGAAACGAAAAAAGAAACGGAGAAACGAAGAAATAAACGGAGAAACGAAGAATGAAACGGAGAATCGAAGAAAGAAACGGAGAAATAAATGGAGAAACGAAGATATAAACGGAGAAACGAAGAAAGAAACGGAGAAACGAACAAAGAAACGAAGAAACGAAGAAAGAAACGGAGAAACGAACAAAGAAACGGAGAAACGAAGAAAGAATCGGAGAAATAAGTGGAGAAACGAAGATATAAACGGAGAAACGAAGAAAAAAACGGAGAAACGAAGAAAGAAACGGAGAGACGGAAAAGAAGCGGAGAAACGAAGAAAGAAACGGAGAAACGAAGAAAGAAACGGAGAAATGAAGAAAGAAACGGAGAAACGAAGAAACGGAGAAACGGAGAAATAAACCGAGAAGCGGAGAAATAAATGGAGAAACCAAGAAATAAACGGAGAAACGAAGAAAGAAACGGAGAAACAAAGAAAGAAACGGAGAAACGAAGAAAGAAACGGAGAAACAGAGAAAGAAACTGAGAAACGAAAAAAGAAACGGAGAAACGAAGAAATAAACGGAGAAACGAAGAATGAAACGGAGAATCGAAGAAAGAAACGGAGAAATAAATGGAGAAACGAAGATATAAACCGAGAAACGAAGAAAGAAACGGAGAAACGAACAAAGAAACGAAGAAACGAAGAAAGAAACGGAGAAACGAACATAGAAACGGAGAAACGAAGAAAGAATCGGAGAAATAAATGGAGAAACGAAGATATAAACGGAGAAACGAAGAAAGAAACGGAGAAACGAACAAAGAAACGGAGAAACGAAGAAATAAACGGAGAAACGAAGAATGAAACGGAGAATCGAAGAAAGAAACGGAGAAATAAATGGAGAATCGAAGAAATAAACTGTGGAACGAAGAAAGAAACGGAGAAACAAAGAAAGAAACGGAGAAATGAACAAAGAAACGAAGAAACGAAGAAAGAAACGGAGAAACGAACAAAGAAACGGAGAAACGAACAAAGAAACGGAGAAACGAAGAAAGAAACGGAGAAACGAACAAAGAAACGGAGAAACGAACAAAGAAACGGAGAAACGGAGAAATAAATGGAGAAACCAAGAAATAAACGGAGAAACCAAGAAAGAAACAGAGAAACAGAGAAAGAAACGGAGAAACGAAAAAAGAAACGGAGAAACGAAGAAATAAACGGAGAAACGAAGAATGAAACGGAGAATCGAAGAAAGAAACGGATAAATAAATGCAGAAACGAAGATATAAACGGAGAAACGAACAAAGAAACGGAGAAGCGAAGAAACGATGAAAGAAACGGAGAAACGGAGAAATGAAAAAAGAAACGGGAAACGAAGAACGAAACGGAGAAACGGAGATATAAATGGAGAAACGAAGAAAGAAACGGAGAAACGAACAAAGAAACGGAGAAACGAACAAAGAAACGGAGAAACGAACAAAGAAACGGAGAAACGAAGAAAGAAACGGAGAAACGAACAAAGAAACGGAGAAACGAACAAAGAAACGGAGAAACGAAGTAAGAAACCGAGAAACGGAGAAACATATGGAGGAACGAAGAAATAAACGGAGAAACGAAGACAGAAACGGAGAAACGAAGAATGAAACGGAGAATCGAAGAAAGAAACGGAGAAATAAATGCAGAAACGAAGATATAAACGGAGAAACGAACAAAGAAACGGAGAAGCGAAGAAAGAAACGGAGAAATAAATGCAGAAACGAAGATATAAACGGAGAAACGAAGAAAAAAACGGAGAAACGAAGAAAGAAACGGAGAGACGGAGAAAGAAGCGGAGAAACGAAGAAAGAAACGGAGAAACGAAGAAAGAAACGGAGAAATGAAGAAAGAAACGGAGAAACGAAGAAACGGAGAAACGGAGAAATAAACCGAGAAGCGGAGAAATAAATGGAGAAACCAAGAAATAAACGGAGAAACGAAGAAAGAAACGGAGAAACAAAGAAAGAAACGGAGAAACGAACAAAGAAACGGAGAAACGAAGAAATAAACGGAGAAACGAAGAATGAAACGGAGAATCGAAGAAAGAAACGGAGAAATAAATGCAGAAACGAAGATATAAACGGAGAAACGAACAAAGAAACGGAGAAACGAAGAAAGAAACGGAGAAACAAAGAAAGAAACCGAGAAACGAAGAAAGAAACGGAGAAACAAAGAAACAAACGGAGAAACGAACAAAGAAACGGAGAAACGAAGAAATAAACGGAGAAACGAAGAAAGAAATGGAGAAACGAAGAAGGAAACGAAGAAACGAAGAAAGAAACGGAGAAACGGAGAAACGATGAAAGAAACGGAGAAACGAAAAAAGAAACGGAGAATCGGAGAAATAAATGGAGAAACGTAGATATAAACCGAGAAACGGAGAAAGAAACGGAGAAACGAACAAAGAAACGGAGAAACGAACAAAGAAACGGAGAAACGAACAAAGAAACGGAGAAACGTTTCTCCGTTTCTCCGTTTCTCGGTTTCTCTGTTTCTCCGTTTCTCGGATTCTCCGTTTCTTGGTTTCTCCGTTTCTCCGTTTATCGGTTTCTCCGATTCTCGATTTCTCCGTTTCTCGGTTTCTCCGTTTCTCCGTTTCTCGGTTTCTCCGTTTCTCCGTTTCTCCGTTTCTCCGTTTCTCCGTTTCCCCGTTTCTCCGTTTCTCGGTTTCTCCGTTTCTCCGTTTCTCCGTTTCTCGGTTTCTCCGTTTCTCCGTTTCTCCGTTTCTCGCTTTCCCCGTTTCTCCGTTTCTCGGTTTCTCCGTTTTTCCGTTTCTCGGTTTCTCCGTTTCTCCGTTTCTCGGTTTCTCCGATTCTCGGTTTCTCTGTTTCTCCGTTTCTCGGTTTCTCCGTTTCTCCGATTCTCCGTTTCTCCGTTTCTCCGTTTCTCGGTTTCTCAGTTTCTCCGTTTCTCGGTTTCTCCGTTTCTCCGTTTCTCCGTATCTCGGTTTCTCCGTTTCTCCGTTTCTCCGTTTCTTTCTTCGTTTCTCCGTTTCTTTGTTCGTTTCTCCGTTTCTTTCATCGTTTCTCCGTTTCTTTCTCCGTTTCTCCGTTTCTTTCTTCGTTTCTCCTTTTCTTTGTTCGTTTTTTCGTTTCTTTCTTTGTTTCTCCGTTTCTTTGTTCGTTTCTCCGTTTCTTTCTTCGTTTCTCCGTTTCTTTGTTCGTTTCTCCGTTTCTTTCTTCGTTTCTCCGTTTCATTCTTCGTTTCTCCGTTTCTTTTTCGTTTCTCCGTTTGTTTCTTCGTTTCTCCGTTTCTTTCTTCGTTTCTCCGTTTAGTTCTTCGTTTCTCCGTTTATTTCTTCGTTTCTCCATTTATTTCTCCGTTTCTCCGTTTCTTTCTTCGTTTCCCCGTTTCTTTGTTCGTTTCTCCGTTTCTTTCTTCGTTTGTCCGTTTCTTTCTTCGTTTCTCCGTTTATTTCTTCGTTTCTCCGTTTCTTTGTTCGTTTCTCCGTTTCTTTCATCGTTTCTCCGTTTCTTTCTCCGTTTCTCCGTTTCTGTCTTCGTTTGTACGTTTCTTTGTTCGTTTCTCCGTTTCTTTGTTCGTTTCTCCGTTTCTTTCTTCGTTTCTCCGTTTCTTTCTTCGTTTCTCCGTTTATTTCTTCGTTTCTCCATTTATTTCTACGTTTCTCCGTTCCTTTCTTCGTTTCTCCGTTTCTTTCTTCGTTTCACCGTTTCTTTCTTCGTTTCTCCGTTTCTTCCTTCGTTTCTTCGTTTCTCCGTTTCTCCGATTCTCCGTTCCTCCGTTTCTCCGTTTCTCCGTTTCTCCGTTTCTCCGTTTCGATTAAATGATTAAATGATTATAATAGTTATATTTTCTATTATAAATCATTTGAGCTATAGTTAAATTATACACTAATACTCTAAGTACATATTTAATATATTTTTTAATCTCTTTAGCCTCCAGAAGAATTTTATTTATACTATTCACTGTATATAATAATTTACTCAGAATCGGAAATAAATCTAATTATTTATTTATAATAATAATTTTTTATTCACTTATTTTAAAAATTGGGATGTACTCTTTAAATGGTCGATTCATTTCTTTAATTTATTCATTAAATTGAATTAATCTATTCTTTATAATAACTTTAACAAAATTAATCCCTATAATTATTATAGAACTCATGTTAAAATTTAATAATGAAATTTATTTTATTTGCCTAATTAATGTAATTATTGCCCCTATCATTTCTTAAACAAAAAAATCAATCATAATAATTATAGGATATTCATCTGTTATACAAACATCTATTATAGTTATTTTATTAATAATTAACGAGAATACATTTTAAACATATTTCATTTTATATTCAATAATTTCTTTAATTTTAATTTTTATATCTAAAATAATAAATATTAACTCTTCTTCCTTATTTAATATATTAACCTCTAACAAAGAAAAATTTATTTTATACTCAATAATTATTATGTACACAAATTTCCCACCTATAGCACTCTTTATACTGAAATAAATCGTCCTGGAGACATTAATAAATGCAAGAATAAAATTTACCGTGGAAGGTTTAATTTTACATTTATTCGAAAGATGAAACATACAAAAGTTTGTACAAAAGTATTAATTTATTTTATCGCACGGTAGGGAATATCATACAAATGGAAATACTTATCTCTAATGTTGGTAAATTGTACTTGTCGCGCCATCTATTTGTGCAAATTAGAACAATTCCTCGACAAACTTGAGCGTTTCTCCGCCAGGAGTTTTCACCCCTTAAGTGTAGTTTATCCCTTTCGCCATTAGATGGCAACACATGTAATTACCACGTTACAGGGATTTGTAATTGCGGGTTCAGAATATATTTGCATACATACAAACTATAATTCCGATATGTAGAGATATTCATTTATTTTATCCCACGGCTTCTTCGATCGTATTTGTTCGATCTAACCAAGTATTTCAAGAAATTGATGGCTTTTTATACCGAAACAATTTCAAAAATTGTTTAATCTACGGTCCAGCGACGGTTGTTAATAATTATGATAAATAAATGTCAAGATATTGCGAAGTCTGCGACGGCGAACGGTTTCAGTGAATGTTTGTTCATTTCAGCGATTGTTATTAACATGTACGCATGTTCCCTATATTGATCGAACAATATGCATCTTATTTATGTATTGCAATTAATTAAGAAACTTATCGAAATTGATTTTGATCGAGACTCCACGTTAAAACGTGTTTCGTAAAGTTTTAAAGCACGGAAAGTAACAATTGTTCATTAGATACATTAATTTAACATTTGCTTAATTCTTATAATTTACACAATACGCGTAGAAGTGGTATTTTTTACACAAAAGTGCCAAAATTCAATTAATCGCTTTTTTAGATAGAAAAATCACCGCGATAATTACTTGTGAATCGATAATCGATACGTGTAGCCTTGACAATTGCAGTTGGATCTCAGCGAAAAATTCCTCCGCGAACACAGAATATTTCAACGAAATGATATTTTAACGCATTATTTATACTAGGACATTGTTAATAATTGTTTAAAGTATGGTCCTACGATGGTTGTTAATAATTATGACAAACGAAACCCCGAGATATTGCGATATCTGGAAAGGCGAACGGTTTCGGTGAATATTTGTCCATTTCCGCGATTGTTACTAACATTTATGCATGTTCCCAATATTGATCGAATAATGTGCATCTTACTTAGGCTTCATAAATCATTAGCTAGTTTTCAGAAATTAATTGCGATCGGAAATGAAAGTAAAATATTTGTATTCATATATTTCTCAATTTGCAACCAATATTTATCTTCATAAGGAAATTATTGATTTACAATGCAAAAGAATATGCATTTTGTAAAATTAATAATCCCAACTTTTATAGTGCAAACCATTAATTAGTTTACAAATATTAATTTTCATTAAAAATCGAGAAATATATGTATACCAAACTATTAGTTAAATTTTCCGATAAAATTTAATTTTCATACTGTAATATAAAAGTTGGGAACTTGCAAAACTGTTTATAACAATCGCCTAGAGACATAAACATTCGCTATAGCAATACGCCTTCGCAGATTTCGCAATATCTTGATGTTTGTTTACATTATTATTAACAACCGTCGTAGGATCATACATTAGACAATTTTTAACAATGTCCTAGTATAAACAATGCGTTAAAATATCATTTCGTTGAAATATTCTGTGTTCGCGGAGGAATTTTTCGCTGAGATCCAACTGCAATTGTCAAGGCTACACGTATCGATTATCGATTCACAAGTAATTATCGCGGTGATTTTTCTATCTAAAAAAGCGATTAATTGAATTTTGGCACTTTTGTGTAAAAAATACCACTTCTACGCGTATTGTGTAAACCATAAGAATTAAACAAATGTTAAATTAATGTATCTAATGAACCATTGTTACTTTCCGTGCTTTAAAACTTTACGAAACACTTTTTAACGCGGAGTCTCGATCAAAATCAATTTCGATATGTTTCTTAATTAATTGCAATACATAAATAAGATGCACATTGTTCGATCAATATAGGGAACATGCGTAAATGTTAATAACAATCGCTGAAATGAACAAACATTCACTGAAACAGTTCGCCTTCGCAGACTTCGCAATATCTTGACATTTATTTATCATAATTATTAACAACCGTCGCTGGACCGTAGATTAAACAATTTTTGAAATTCTTTCGGTACAAAAAGCCATCAATTTCTTGAAATATTTGGTTAGATCGAACAAATACGATCGAAGAAGCCGTGGGATAAAATAAATGAATATTTCTCTACATATCGGAATTATAGTTTGTATGTATGCAAATATATTCTGAACCCGCAATTACAAATCCCTGTAACGTGGTAATTACATGGGTTGCCATCTATTGGAGATAGGGTTAAACTACACTTAAGGGGTGAAAACACCTGGCGGAGAAACGCTCAAGTTTGTCGAGGAATTGTTCTAATTTCCACAAATAGATGGCGCGACAAGTACATTTACCGACATTAGAGATAAGTATTTCCATTTGTATGATATTCCCTACCGTGCGGTAAAATAAATAAATACTTTTGTACAAACTTTTGTATGTTTCATTTTTCGAATAAATGTAAAATTAAACCTTCCACGGTAAATTTTATTCTTGAATTTATTAATGTCTCCAGGACGATTTATTTCAGTATAAAGAATGCTATAGGTGGGAAATTTGTGTACATAATAATTATTGAGTATAAAATAATTTTTCTTTTATCAGAGGTTAATGTATTAAATAAGGAAGAAGAGTTAATCTTTATTATTTTATATATAAAAATTAAAATTAAAGAAATTATTGAATATAAAATGAAATATGTTAAAAATGTATTCTTGTTAATTATTAATAAAGTAACTATAATAGATGTTTGTATAACAGATGAATATCCTATAATTATTATGATTGATTTTTTTGTTTAAGAAATGATAGGGGCAATAATTACATTAATTAGGCAAATAAAATAAATTTCCTTATTAAATTTTAACATGAGTTCTATAATAATTACAGGGATTAATTTTATTAAAGTTATTATAAAGAATAGATTAATTCAATTTAATGAATAAATTAAAGAAATGAATCGAACATTTAAAGAGAACATCCCCATTTTTAAGATAAGTGAAAAAAAGATAATTATTATAAATAAATAATTAGATTTATTTCCGATTCTGTGTAAATTATTATATATAGTGAATAGTATAAATAAAATTCTTCTGGAGGCTAAAGAGATAAAAAAATATATTAAATATGTATTTAGAGTATTAGTGTCTAAGTTAACCATAGATCAAATGATCTATAATAGAAATTATAAATATTATAATCATTTAATCGAAACGGAGAAACGGAGAAACGGAGAAACGATGAAACGAAGGAAGAAACGGAGAAACGAAGAAATAAACCGAGAAACGGAGAAAGAAACGGAAAAACGAACAAAGAAACGGAGAAACGAGCAATGAAACGGAGAAACGAACAAACAAAGGGAGAAACGAACAAAGAAACCGAGAAACGAACAAAGAAACGGAGAAATGAATAAAGAAACGGAGAAACGGAGAAATAAATGGAGAAACGAAGAAATAAACGGAGAAACGAAGAAAGAAACGGAGAAACGAAGAAAGAAACGGAGAAACGAAGAAAGAAACGGACAAACGAAGAAAGAAACGGAGAAACGAAGAAAGAAACGGAGAAACGAAGAAACGAAGAAAGAAACGGAGAAACGGAGAAATAAATGGAGAAACGAAGAAATAAACGGAGAAACGAAGAAAGAAACGGAGAAACGAAGAAAGAAACGGAGAAGCGAAGAAAGAAACGGAGAAACGCAGAAAGAAACGGAGAATCGGAGAAAGAAACGGAGAAACGAACAAGGAAACGGAGAAACGAAGTAAGAAACGGAGAAACGGAGAAATAAATGGAGGAACGAAGAAATAAACGGAGAAACGAAGAAAGAAACGGAGAAACGAAGAAAGGAACGGAGAAACGAACAAAGAAACGGAGAAACGAAGAAAGAAACGGAGAAACGAAGAAAGAAACGGAGAAACGAAGAAAGAAACGGAGAACTAAATGGAGAAACGAAGATATAAACGGAGAAACGAAGAAAGAAACGGAGAAACGAACAAAGAAACGAAGAAACGAAGAAATAAATGGAGAAACGAAGAAGGAAACGGAGAAACGAAGAAAGAAACGGAGAAACGAAGAAAGAAATGGAGAAACGAAGAAAGAAACGGAGAAACGAAGGAAGAAATGGAGAAACGAACAAAGAAACGGAGAAACGAACAATGAAACGGAGAAACGAACAAAGAAACGGAGAAACGGAGAAAGAAGGGGAGAAACGAAGAAAGAGACGGAGAAACGAAGAAACGAAGAAACGGAGAAACGGAGAAATAAACCGAGAAACGGAGAAATAAATGGAGAAACCAAGAAATAAACGGAGAGACGAAGAAAGAAACGGAGAAACAAAGAAAGAAACGGAGAAACGAAGAAAGGAACGGAGAAACGAACAAAGAAACGGAGAAACGAAGAAAGAAACGGAGAAATAAATGGAGAAAGGAAGATATAAACGGAGAAACGAAGAAAGAAACGGAGAAATAAATGCAGAAACGAAGATATAAACGGAGAAACGAACAAAGAAACGGAGAAGCGAAGAAACGATGAAAGAAACGGAGAAACGGAGAAATGGAAAAAGAAACGGAGAAACGGAGAAATAAATGGAGAAACCAAGAAATAAACGGAGAAACGAAGAAAGAAACGGAGAAACAGAGAAAGAAACGGAGAAACGAAAAAAGAAACGGAGAAACGAAGAAATAAACGGAGAAACGAAGAATGAAACGGAGAATCGAAGAAAGAAACGGAGAACTAAATGGAGAAACGAAGATATAAACGGAGAAACGAAGAAAGAAACGGAGAAACGAACAAAGAAACGAAGAAACGAAGAAAGAAACGGAGAAACGAACAAAGAAACGGAGAAACGAAGAAAGAATCGGAGAAATAAATGGAGAAACGAAGATATAAACGGAGAAACGAAGAAAGAAACGGAGAAACGAGCAAAGAAACGAAGAAACGAAGAAAGAAACGGAGAAACGAACAAAGAAACGGAGAAACGAAGAAAGAAACGGAGAAACGAACAAAGAAACGGAGAAACGAAGAAAGAATCGGAGAAACGAACACAGAAACGGAGAAACGAAGAAAGAATCGGAGAAATAAATGGAGAAACGAAGAAAGAAACGGAGAAGCAAAGAAAGAAACGGAGAAATGAACAAAGAAACGAAGAAACGAAGAAAGAAACGGAGAAACGAACACAGAAACGGAGAAACGAAGAAAGAATCGGAGAAATAAATGGAGAAACGAAGATATAAACGGAGAAACGAAGAAAGAAACGGAGAAACGAACAAAGAAACGAAGAAACGAAGAAAGAAACGGAGAAACGAACAAAGAAACGGAGAAACGGAGAAAGAATCGGAGAAATAAATGGAGAAACGAAGATATAAACGGAGAAACGAAGAAAGAAACGGAGAAACGAAGAAAGAAACGGAGAAACGAAGAGAGAAACGGAGAAACGAAGAAGGAAACGAAGAAAGAAACGGAGAAACGAACAAAGAAACGTTTCATCGTTTCTCCGTTTCTCTGTTTCTCGGTTTCTCCGTTTCTCCGTTTCTCCGTTTCTCGGTTTCTCCGTTTCTCCGTTTCTCCGTTTTTCCGTTTCTCGGATTCTCCGTTTCTCCGTATCTCCGTTTCTCGGTTTCTCCGTTTCTCCGTTTCTCCGTTTCTCCGTTTCTCCGTTTCTCGCTTTCCCCGTTTCTCAGTTTCTCCGTTTCTCGGTTTCTCCGTTTTTCCGTTTCTCGGTTTCTCCGTTTCTCGGTTTCTCCGATTCTCGGTTTCTCCGTTTCTCCGTTTCTCGGTTTCTCGGTTTCTCGGTTTCTCCGTTTCTCCGTTTCTCCGTTTCTCCGTTTCTCCGTTTCTCTGTTTCTCGGTTTCTCCGTTTCCCCGTTTCTCGGCTTCTCCGTTTCTTGGTTTCTCCGTTTCTCCGTTTCTCGGTTTCTCCGATTCTCGATTTCTCCGTTTCTCCGTTTCTCGGTTTCTCCGTTTCTCCGTTTCTCCGTTTCTCGGTTTCTCCGTTTCTCCGTTTCTCCGTTTCTCCGTTTCTCGGATTCTGCGTTTCTCCGTATCTCCGTTTCTCGGTTTGTCCGTTTCTCCGTTTCTCCGTTTCTCGCTTTCCCCGTTTCTCAGTTTCACCGTTTCTCGGTTTCTCCGTTTTTCCGTTTCTCGGTTTCTCCGTTTCTCGGTTTCTCCGATTCTCGGTTTCTCCGTTTCTCCGTATCTCGGTTTCTCCGTTTCTCCGTTTCTCGGTTTCTCCGTTTCTCCGTTTCTCAGTTTCTCCGTTTCTCCGTTTCTCCGTTTCTCGGTTTCTCTGTTTCTCCGTTTCTCCGTTTCTCGGTTTCTCTGTTTCTCCGTTTCTCCGTTTCTCCGTTTCTCCGTTTCTCCGTTTCTCCGTTTCTCCGTTTCTCCGTTTCTCCGTTTCTCCGTTTCTCCGTTTCTCCGTTTCTCCGTTTCTCCGTTTCTCCGTTTCTCCGTTTCTCCGTTTCTCCGTTTCTCCGTTTCTCCGTTTCTCCGTTTCTCCGTTTCTCCGTTTCTCCGTTTCTCCGTTTCTCCGTTTCTCCGTTTCTCCGTTTCTCCGTTTCTCCGTTTCTCGGTTTCTCCGTTTTTCCGTTTCTCCGTTTCTCCGTTTCTCCGTTTCTCCGTTTCTCCGTTTCTCCGTTTCTCCGTTTCTCCGTTTCTCCGTTTCTCCGTTTCTCCGTTTCTCCGTTTCTCCGTTTCTCCGTTTCTCCGTTTCTCCGTTTCTCCGTTTCTCCGTTTCTCCGTTTCTCCGTTTCTCCGTTTCTCCGTTTCTCCGTTTCTCCGTTTCTCCGTTTCTCCGTTTCTCCGTTTCTCCGTTTCTCCGTTTCTCCGTTTCTCCGTTTCTCCGTTTCTCCGTTTCTCCGTTTCTCCGTTTCTTTCTTCGGTTCTCCGATTCTTTCTTCGTTTCTCCGTTTGTTTGTTCGTTTCTCCATTTATTTCTCCGTTTCTGCGTTTCTTTCTTCGTTTCTCCGTGTGTTTGTTCTTTTCTCCGTTTATTTCTTCGTTTCTCCATTTATTTCTCCGTTTCTCCGTTTCTTTCGTCGTTTCCCCGTTTCTTTGTTCGTTTCTCCGTTTCTTTCTTCGTTTGTCCGTTTATTTCTTCGTTTCTCCATTTATTTCTACGTTTCTCCGTTCCTTTCTTCGTTTCTCCGTTTATTTCTTCGTTTCTCCGTTTCTTTCTTCGTTTCTCCGTTTATTTCTTCGTTTCTCCATTTATTTCTACGTTTCTCCGTTCCTTTCTTCGTTTCTCCGCTTCTTTCTTCGTTTCACCGTTTCTTTCTTCGTTTCTCCGTTTCTTCCTTCGTTTCTTCGTTTCTCCGTTTCTCCGATTCTCCATTCCTCCGTTTCTCCGTTTCTCCGTTTCTCCGTTTCGATTAAATGATTAAATGATTAAATGATTATAATAGTTATATTTTCTATTATAAATCATTTGAGCTATAGTTAAATTATACACTAATACTCTAAGTACGTATTTAATATATTTTTTAATCTCTTTAGCCTCCAGAAGAATTTTATTTATACTATTCACTGTATATAATAATTTACACAGAATCGGAAATAAATCTAATTATTTATTTATAATAATGATTTTTTATTCACTTATTTTAAAAATTGGGATGTACTCTTTAAATGGTCGATTCATTTCTTCAATTTATTCATTAAATTGAATTAATCTATTCTTTATAATAACTTTAACAAAATTAATCCCTATAATTATTATAGAACTCATGTTAAAATTTAATAATGAAATTTATTTTATTTGCCTAATTAATGTAATTATTGCCCCTATCATTTCTTAAACAAAACAATCAATCATAATAATTATAGGATATTCATCTGTTATACAAACATCTATTATAGTTATTTTATTAATAATTAACGAGAATACATTTTAAACATATTTCATTTTATATTCAATAATTTCTTTAATTTTAATTTTTATATCTAAAATAATAAATATTAACTCTTCTTCCTTATTTATTATATTAACCTCTAATAAAAAAAAATTATTTTATACTCAATAATTATTATGTACACAAATTTCCCACCTATAGCACTCTATATACTGAAATAAATCGTCCTAGAAACATTAATAAATTCAAGAATAAAATTTACCGTGGAAGGTTTAATTTTACATTCATTCGAAAGTTGAAACATACAGAAGTTTGTACAAAAGTATTAATTTATTTTATCGCACAGTAGGGAATATCATACAAATGGAAATACTTATCTCTAATGTCGGTAAATTGTTCTTGTCGCGCCATCTATTTGTGGAAATTAGAACAATTCCTCGACAAACTTGAGCGTTTCTCCGCCAGGTGTTTTCACCCCTTAAGTGTAGTTTAACCTTTTCTCCAATAGATGGCAACCCATGTAATTACCACGTTACAGGGATTTGTAATTGCGGTTTCAGAATATATTTGCATGCATACAAACTATAATTCCGATATGTAGAGAAGTATTCATTTATTTTATCCCACGGCTTCTTCGATCGTATTTGTTCGATCTAACCAAGTATTTCAAGCAATTTATGGCTTTTTATACCGAAACATTGTCAAAAATTGTTTAATCTACGGTCCAACGACGGTTGTTAATAATTATGATAAATAAATGACAAGATATTGCGAAGTCTGCGAAGGCGAACGGTTTCAGTGAATGTTTGTTCATTTCAGCGATTGTTATTAACATGTACGCATGTTCCCTATATTGATCGAACAATGTGCATCTTATTTATGTATTGCAATTAATTAAGAAACTTATCGAAATTGATTTTGATCGAGACTCCACGTTAAAACGTGTTTCGTAAAGATTTAAAGCACGGAAAGTAACAATTGTTCATTAGATACATTAATTTAACATTTGTTTAATTCTTATAATTTACACAATACGCGTAGAAGTGGTATTTTTTACACAAAAGTGCCAAAATTCAATTAATCGCTTTTTTAGATAGAAAAATCACCGCGATAAATACTTGTGAATCGATAATCGATACGTGTAGCCTTGAGAATTGCAGTTGGATCTCAGCGAAAAATTCCTCGGCGAACACAGAATATTTCAACGAAATGATATTTTAAGGCATTATTTATACTAGGACATTGTTAATAATTGTCTAATGTATGGTTCTACAACGCTTGTTAATAAATATGATAAATAAACATCGAGATTTTGCAAAATCTGCGAAGACGAACGGTTTCGGAGAATGTTTGTTCATTTCTACGATTGTTACTAACATTTATACATGTTCTGAACATTTATCTTACAATATGCATCTTATTTATGCATTAAATATGATTGGTTCGCCTACAGCAATTAATTTTGACCGAGATTCGAGGTATAAACGTGTTTCTTAATGTTTCAAAGCATGGGAAGTGGCAATTGTTTATTAGATACATTAATTTAACATTTGTTTCGTTCTTATAATTTTCGGAATACGCGTGGAAGCTGTATTCTTTAAGTAAAAGCGTCGAAATTCAATTAATCGCTTTTCTAGATAGAAAAATCATCGTGATGGACGTTTGTGAATCGATAAACATTTCCAGCCTTGACAATGTCGGTTCGATCTCAATAACAACTATTCCATCGCGAAAAAAGAATATTTCAACGAAATGATATTTTAAGCCATGATTTATACTAGGACATTGTTAATAATTGTTTAAAGTATGGTCCTACGACGGTTGTTAATAATTATGACAAACAAACCCCGAGATATTGCGATATCTGGGAAGGCGAACGGTTTCGGTGAATATTTGTCCATTTCCGCGATTGTTACTAACATTTATGCATGTTCCCAATATTGATCGAATAATGTGCATCTTACTTAGGCATCATAAATCATTAGCTAGTTTTCAGAAATTAATTGCGATCGGGAATGAAAGTAAAATATTTGTATTCATATATTTCTCGATTTGCAACCAATATTTATCTTCATAAGGAAATTATTGATTTACAATGCAAAAGAATATACATTTTGTAAAATTAATAATCCCAACTTTTACAGTGCAAACCATTAATTAGTTTACAAATATTAATTTTCATTAAAAATCGTGAAATATATGTATACCAAACTATTAGTTAAATTTTCCGATAAAATTTAATTTTCATTCTGTAATATAAAAGTTGGGAACTTGCAAAAATGTTTATAACAATCGCCTAGAGACATAAACATTCACTATAGCAATACGCCTTCGCAGATTTCGCAATATCTTGATGTTTGTTTACATTATTATTAACAACCGTCGTAGGATCATACATTAGACAATTTTTAACAATGTCCTAGTATAAATAATGCCTTAAAATATCATTTCGTTGAAATATTCTGTGTTCGCGGAGGAATTTTTCGCTGAGATCCAACTGACATTCTCAAGGCTACACGTATCGATTATCGATTCACAAGTATTCATCGCGGTGATTTTTCTATCCAGAACAGCGATTAATTAAATTTTGGCACTTTTATGTAAAAAATACCACTTCTACGCGTATTGTGTAAATTATAAGAATGAAACAAATGTTAAATTAATGTATCTAATAAACAATTGTCACTTTCCATGCTTTGAAACATTAAGAAACACGTTTTAACATCGAGCCTCGATCGAAATCAATTTCTATAAGTTTCTTAATTAATTGCAATACATAAATAAGATGCGCATTGTTCGATCAATATTGGGAACATGCATAAATGTTAGTAACAATCGTGGAAATGAACAAACATTCACCGATACCGTTCGCCTTCGTAGATTTCGCAATATCTTGTTGTTTATTTATCATGTTTATTAACAACCGTCGTAGGACCGTAGATTAAACAATTATTAACAATGTTCTAATATAAATAATGGCTAGAAAGCCATCAATTTGTTGAAATATTCGATTAGATCGAACAAAGACAATGGAAGTAACGGTAAGTCACTGGTAAGTGACCTTGCGGTGGGTATATAAGGAGCCGCCGATTGTTTAAAATTTCATTCTTCCTGGAGGCTCCGAGATGGACGGATCTCTTCGTTTTAGGTTTATGGAAGGGGGACCCCCCACCTTGGTAACCGGTACTGGCCGCCGGTAGGCGGTGGTCAGTACTGGCGACCACTCTCTCAATCCTTTCTTTTTTTTTTTTAATTGTTTCTTTGTCTAATTCATTTCATTTGTTCTCTGATTTTAATTTCTACTTGTTTTTACATGTTTATTCCTTTCCACTAACCAAATTCATTTCTATTTTCTATTATGCCTTGACTTTAGGTTTCTCTTAGGTTTCTCTTAGGTTTCTCTTAGATACATTCTCTTAGATGTATCGGAAAACGAAGAACGAAGAACGAAGAGGACTGATGTATTGCATCCTCCGCGGGACTGTTAATTCCAAGTATAGACTAAGTTAGTTTTAAGGTCACCATGTACGAATATCTGTCATCTGCCGAGCAATTATCCAATCTTTAGCTTCTTTTTGCTCGCTTGCTCGTATCTCAGTCCGGCCACCTCTGCTTGTTGCATAAGCAAGTGACCGGCCGTGGAGGTGGACCGAACGCTCGATCGCCGTCTCTTCTGGTGCGTCCGCTTTGAGAGAGAATATGCTGCGAACACAGGGGCAGGTGTTCCCACCGGTCCCTGCGGAAGCCCTTGTGCCACAAGACCCTCTCTTCGTCATCCTCCGTAAGTCAGGTCCACGCTATGCGTGGTTCCTGACGCGGAGTTGGGAGAAACGGGGCACTCTATATGAGTGGACGGCGTCGTGCATTTCCTCTTTAATCGGGCCCATTGGGGGGAAACGGGACCGACCTAGTAGGACCAACTGCACGGTTCGTGTCGCGTCTTTCCCAATTTTGCCTAATTTTTCCATAATGTAATTGCTCGGCAGAATGAAACGAGGAGATCGAAGGAACATTGATTCCTTCTATCTCTGCAGTTAGAATAAGTTAGTTTTAAGGCTGTGATCTGCCAAGCAATTATCCAATCTTTAGCTTAATTTTGCTCGCTTCCTCGTTCCTCGGCCCGGTCACCACTGCTTCTTGTACAAGCAAGTGGCCGGCCGTGTAAGTAGTCCGAACGGTCTATCGCCGTCTCTTCCGGTGTGTCCGCTTCCAGAGGGGGCATGTTGCGAGCACAGGAGCAGGCATTTTTGCCGGTCCCTGCGAAAGCCTCCAAAATAAGACCCTCCCGTCGTAAAGATGGAGAAACGGGGCACTCCTCTAGGGGAGTGGTAGGCGTCGTTCGTTTTCTCTGGAATCGGAACCACGGAGGGGAAACGGGATAGACCTAGTAGGACCAACTGCACGGTTCGTGTCGCGTCTTTCCCAATTTTGCCTAATATTTCCATAATGTAATTGCTTGGCAGAACTAAACGAGGAGATCGAAGGAACATTGATTCCTTCCATCTCTTTGGTTTAGTATCTTCGTTTGTATCGCGTGTCGAGGGAGATCGATGGAACTTTGATTCCATCTATCTCTCTCCGGGTCTCCGCTCGCAGCAACCTCCACGTGGTGAGACCTGGTAATCGGTATTACTCGCGACGAACAATAATTATTCGTCGTGGGTAGTACCGAGCTAATCGGCTGCGAATTTAGAATAGTAATTTTTACGGTACAGTAGAGTACTTTACGGTACAGTACTTTCTACAAATAGAGTACTTTAAAGAACAACATTTTTGGAATGAGTATGAAAGTGCGAATATGTTAATGGATCGAAGAAAAGCGATTGTATTTCCGATGAATTGATGTATTGAAATAAAATCAATTTCACTGACAAAGGAAACTTTATTTTTGTCCATTATTTGTTTCCATTTCTTTAACCCGATCCTATCAAACTGGTAAAACAACTTAAATCTATATGTCCTCGACTATCATGTTCCCCTGATACAAAGAAAATCGGGATCCATGATTCAGAAATTCGTTCGAAAGTCCTACAAATTTCCGATTCGCGGAAATTCTTGGAATTTGACGTCAATTCGAAGAATCCGCGAAATCGTGCCACTTCCTCACATATCGTATACTGACACCAAGAGTACCAAAATCAAACATTTTCTAAAATTTATGCCTGAATTTCAACCATTGGTATCAGGAAAATACCAAAAATTTCGATTCTTCATGTATTAATCAAATGTTAAATTGATATATTTCATAGACAATTATTACTTTCCATGTTTTAAAACTTTAAGAAACATCTCTTTACTTTGAAGTTCGATCAAAATCAATTGCTAGAGGCGAATCAATCATTTTTAATGCATAAATAAGATGCACATTGTTCGATCAATATAGGGAACATGCGAAAATGTTAATAACAATCGCTGAAATGAACAAACATTCACCGAAAACATACGCCCTCGAAGATTTCGCAATATCTAGACGTTCATTTATCATAATTATTAACAACCGTCGTTGGACCGTAGATTAAACAATTTTTCACAATGTTCCGGTATAAATAATGGCTATAAAGCCATGAATTTCTTGAAGTATTTGGTTAGATCGAACAAATACAATCGAAGAAACCGTGCGATAAAATAAATGAATATTTCTCTATATATCGGAATTATAGTTTGTATGTATGCAAATATATTCTGAACCCGCAATTACAAATCCCTGTAACGTGCTAATTACATGGGTTGCCATCTATTGGAGAAAGGGTTAAACTACACTTAAGGGGTGAAAACACCTGGCGGAGAAACGCTCAAGTTTGTCGAGCAATTGTTCTAATTTCCACAAATAGATGGCGAGACAAGTACAATTTACCGACATTAGAGATAAGTATTTCCATTTGTATGATATTCCCTACCGTGCGATAAAATAAATAAATACTTTTGTACAAACTTTTGTATGTTTCATTTTTCGAATAAATGTAAAATTAAACCTTCCACGGTAAATTCTATTCTTGAATTTATTAATGTCTCCAGGACGATTTATTTCAGTATAAAGAGTGCTATAGGTGGGAAATTTGTGTACATAATAATTATTGGGTATAAAATAATTTTTCTTTTATTAGAGGTTAATATATTAAATAAGGAAGAAGAGTTAATCTTTATTATTTTATATATAAAAATTAAAATAAAAGAAATTATTGAATATAAAACGAAATATGTTAAAAATGTATTTTTGTTAATTATTAATAAAATAACTATAATAGATGTTTGTATAACAGATGAATATCCTATATATATTATGATTGATTTTTGATTTAAGCAAATGATAGGGGCAATAATTACATTAATTAGGCAAATAAAATAAATTTCATTACTAAATTTTAATATGGGTTCTATAATAATTATACGGATTAATTTATTACAGTTATTATAAAGAATAGATTAATTCAATTTAATGAATAAATTAAAGAAATGAATCGAACATTTAAAGAGAACATCCCCATTTTTAAGATTAGTGAAAAAAAGATAATTATTATAAATAAATAATTAGATTTATTTCCGATTCTGTGTAAATTATTATATATAGTGAATAGTATAAATAAAATTCTTCTGGAGGCTAAAGAGATTAAAAAATATATTAAATATGTATTTAGAGTATTAGTGTCTAAGTTAACCATAGATCAAATGATTTATAATAGAAATTATAAATATTATAATCATTTAATCGAAACGGAGAAACGGAGAAACGGAGAAACGGAGAAACGATGAAACGAAGGAAGAAACGGAGAAACGAAGAAAGAAACGGAGAAACGAAGAGAGAAACGGAGAAATGAAGAAAGAAACGGAGAAACGGAGAAATAAATGGAGAAACGAAGAAATAAACGGAGAAACGAAGAAAGAAACGGAGAAACGAAGAAAGAAACGGAGAATCGGAGAAATAAATGTATAAACGAAGAAATAAACCGAGAAACGGAGAAACAAACGGAGAAACGGAGAAATAAATGGAGAAACGAAGAAATAAACGGAGAAACGAAGAAAGAAACGGAGAAACGAAGAACGAAACGGAGAAACGAAGAAAGAAACGGAGTAACGGAGAAAGAAACGGAGAATCGGAGAAGTAAATGGAGAAACGAAGAAATAAACCGAGAAACGGAGAAAGAAATGGAGAAGCGAACAAAGAAACGCAGAAACGAACAAAGAAACGGAGAAACGAACAAAGAAACGGAGATACGAACAAAGAAACCGAGAAACGAACAAAGAAATGGAGAAATGAAGAAAGAAACGGAGAAACGGAGAAATAAATGGAGAAACGAAGAAATAAACGGAGAAACGAAGAAAGAAACGGAGAAACGAAGAAAGAAACGGAGAAACGAAGAAAGAAACGGAGAAACGAAGAAAGAAACGGAGAAACGAAGAAAGAAACGGAGAAACGAAGAAAGAACCGGAGAAACGAAGAAAGAAACGGAGAAACGAAGAAAGGAACGGAGAAACGAACAAAGAAACGGAGAAACGAAGAAAGAAACGGAGAAACGAAGAAAGAAACGGAGAAACGAAGAATGAAACGGAGAAACGGAGAAATAAATGGAGAAACGAAGAAATAAACGGAGAAACGAAGAAAGAAACGGAGAAACGAAGAAAGAAACGGAGAAACGAAGAAAGAAACAGAGAAACGGAGAAAGAAGCTGAGAAACGAAGAAAGAAACGGAGAAACGAAGAAAGAAACGGAGAAACGAAGAAAGAAACGGAGAAACGAAGAAACGGAGAAACGGAGAAATAAACCGAGAAACGGAGAAATAAATGGAGAAACCAAGAAATAAACGCAAAACGAAGAAAGAAACGGAGAAACAGAGAAAGAAACGGAGAAACGAAAAAAGAAACGGAGAAACGAAGAAATAAACGGAGAAACGAAGAATGAAACGGAGAATCGAAGAAAGAAACGGAGAAATAAATGCAGAAACGAAGATATAAACGGAGAAATGAACAAAGAAACGGAGAAGCGAAGAAACGATGAAAGAAACGGAGAAACGGAGAAATGAAAAAAGAAACGGAGAAACGAAGAAAGAAACGGAGAAACGGAGATATAAATGGAGAAACGAAGAAAGAAACGGAGAAACGAACAAAGAAACGGAGAAACGAACAAAGAAACGGAGAAACGAAGTAAGAAACGGAGAAACGGAGAAATAAATGGAGGAACGAAGAAATAAACGGAGAAACGAAGAAAGAAACGGAGAAACGAAGAAAGGAACGGAGAAACGAACAAAGAAACGGAGAAACGAAGAAAGAAACGGAGACATAAATGGAGAATCGAAGAAACAAACTGTGAAACGAAGAAAGAAACGGAGAAACAAAGAAAGAAACGGAGAAATGAAGAAAGAAACGAAGAAATGAAGAAAGAAACGGAGAAACGAACAAAGAAACGGAGAAACGAAGAAAGAATCGGAGAAATAAATGGAGAAACGAAGATATAAACGGAGAAACGAAGAAAGAAACGGAGAAACGAACAAAGAAACGGAGAAACGAAGAGAGAAACGGAGAAACGATGAAGGAAACGAGGAAACGAAGAAAGAAACGGTGAAACGAAAAAAGAAACGGAGAAACGAACAAAGAAACGGAGAAACGAACAAAGAAACGGAGAAACGAAGAAAGAATAGGAGAAATAAATGGAGAAACGAAGAAATAAACGGAGAAACGAAGAAAGAAACGGAGAAACAAAGAAAGAAACCGAGAAACGAAGAAAGAAACGGAGAAACAAAGAAACAAACGGAGAAACGAACAAAGAAACGGAGAAACGAACAAAGAAACGGAGAAACGAACAAAGAAACGGAGAAACGAAGAAAGAAACGGAGAAACGAAGTAAGAAACGGAGAAACGGAGAAATAAATGGAGAAACGAAGATATAAACGGAGAAACGAAGAAAGAAACGGAGAAACGAGAAAGAAACGGAGAAACGAAGAGAGAAACGGAGAAACGAAGAAGGAAACGAAGAAACGAAGAAAGAAACGGAGAAACGAACAAAGAAGCTGAGAAACGAACAAAGAAACGGAGAAACGAAGAAAGAACGGAGAAACGAAGTAAGAAACGGAGAAACGGAGAAATAAATGGAGAAACGAAGATATAAACGGAGAAACGAAGAAAGAAACGGAGAAACGAAGAAAGAAACGGAGAAACGAAGAGAGAAACGGAGAAACGAAGAAGGAAACGAAGAAACGAAGAAAGAAACGGAGAAACGAACAAAGAAACTGAGAAACGAACAAAGAAACGGAGAAACGAAGAAAGAAACGGAGAAACAAAGAAAGAAACGGAGAAACGAAGAAAGAAACGGAGAAACAAAGAAATAAACGGAGAAACGAAGAAAGAAACGGAGAAACGAAGAGAGAAACGGATAAACGAAGAAGGAAACGAAGAAACGAAGAAAGAAACGGAGAAACGATGAATGAAACGGAGAAACGAAAAAAGAAACGGAGAGTCGGAGAAATAAATGGAGAAACGTAGATATAAACCGAGAAACGGAGAAAGAAACGGAGAAACGAAGAAAGAAACGGAGAAACGAAGAGAGAAACGGAGAAACGAAGAAGGAAACGAAGAAACGAAGAAAGAAACGGAGAAACGAACAAAGAAACTGAGAAACGAACAAAGAAACGGAGAAACGAAGAAAGAACGGAGAAACGAAGTAAGAAACGGAGAAACGGAGAAATAAATGGAGAAACGAAGATATAAACGGAGAAACGAAGAAAGAAACGGAGAAACGAAGAAAGAAACGGAGAAACGAAGAGAGAAACGGAGAAACGAAGAAGGAAACGAAGAAAGAAACGGAGAAACGAACAAAGAAACGGAGAAACGAACAAAGAAACGGAGAAACGAACAAAGAAACGGAGAAACGTTTCTCCGTTTCTCGGTTTCTCTGTTTCTCCGTTTCTCGGATTCTCCGTTTCTCGGTTTCTCCGATTCTCGATTTCTCCGTTTCTCCGGTTCTCCGTTTCTCCGTTTCTCGGTTTCTCCGTTTCTCCGTTTCTCCGTTTCTTTGTTCGTTTCTCCGTTTCTCCGTTTCTCCGTTTCTCCGTTTCTCGGTTTCTCCGTTTCTCCGTTTCTCCGTTTCTCGGTTTCTCCGTTTCTCCGTTTCTTTCTTCGTTTCCCCGTTTCTTTGTTCGCTTCTCCGTTTCTTTCTTCGTTTGTCCGTTTCTCTCTTCGTTTCTCCGTTTATTTCTTCGTCTCTCCGTTTCTTTGTTCGTTTCTCCGTTTCTTTCATCGTTTCTCCGTTTCTTTCTCCGTTTCTCCGTTTCTGTCTTCGTTTGTCCGTTTCTTTGTTCGTTTCTCCGTTTCTTTGTTCGTTTCTCCGTTTCTTTCTTCGTTTCTCCATTTGTTTCTTCGTTTCTCCGTTTATTTCTTCGTTTCTCCATTTATTTCTACGTTTCTCCGTTCCTTTCTTCGTTTCACCGTTTCTTTCTTCGTTTCTCCGTTTCTTCCTTCGTTTCTTCGTTTCTCCGTTTCTCCGATTCTCCGTTCCTCCGTTTCTCCGTTTCTCCGTTTCTCCGTTTCGATTAAATGATTAAATGATTATAATAGTTATAATTTCTATTATAAATCATTTGAGCTATAGTTAAATTATACACTAATACTCTAAGTACATATTTAATATATTTTTTAATCTCTTTAGCCTCCAGAAGAATTTTATTTATACTATTTACTGTATATAATAATTTACACAGAATCGGAAATAAATCTAATTATTTATTTATAATAATTATTTTTTATTCACTTATCTTAAAAATTGGGATGTACTCTTTAAATGTTCGATTCATTTCTATAATTTATTCATTAAATTGAATCAATCTATTCTTTATAATAACTTTAATAAAATTAATCCCTATAATTATTATAGAATTCATATTAAAATTTAATAATGAAATTTATTTTATTTGCCTAAATAATGTAATTATTGCCCCTATTATTTGCTTATATAAAAAATCAATCAAAATAATTGTAGGATATTCATCTGTTATACAAACATCTATTATAGTTATTTTATTAATAATTAACAAAAATACATTTTTAACATATTTCATTTTATATTCAATAATTTCTTTAATTTTAATTTTTATATTTAAAATAATAAACATTAACTCTTCTTCCTTATTTAATATATTAACCTCTAATAAAAGAAAAATTATTTTATACTCAATAATTATTATGTACACAAATTTCCCACCTACAGCACCCTTTATACTGAAATAAATCGTCCTAGAAACATTAATAAATTCAAGAATAAAATTTACCTTGGAAGGTTTAATTTTACATTTATTCGAAAGATGAAACATACAAAAGTATGTACAAAAGTATTTATTTATTTTATTGCACGGTAGGGAATATCATACAAATGGAAATACTTATCTTTAATGTCGGTAAA
This sequence comes from Ptiloglossa arizonensis, assembly GCF_051014685.1. Classification (NCBI taxonomy): domain Eukaryota; kingdom Metazoa; phylum Arthropoda; class Insecta; order Hymenoptera; family Colletidae; genus Ptiloglossa; species Ptiloglossa arizonensis. The sequence goes on from NC_135052.1 coordinate 123,365, forward strand.
TTGTACTTTTCGCGCCATCTATTTGTGGAAATTAGAACAATTCCTCGACATACTTTAGCGTTTCTCCGCCAGGTGTTTTCGCCCCTTAAGTGTAGTTTATCCCTTTCTCCAATAGATGGCAACCCATGTAATTACCACGTTACAGGGATTTGTAATTGCGGGTTCAGAATATATTTGCATATATACAAACTCTAATTCCGATATTTAGAGAAATATTCATTTATTTTATCGCACGGTTTCTTCGATTGTATTTGTTCGATCTAACCAAATATTTCAAGAAATTGATGGCTTTTTATACCGAAAGATTGTCAAAAATTGTTTAATCTACGGTCCAACGACGGTTGTTAATAATTATGATAAATAAATGTCAAGATATTGCGAAGTCTGCGAAGGCGAACGGTTTCGGAGAAAGTTTGTTCATTTCTGCGATTGTTACTAACATTTATACATGTTCCCAATATTGATCGAATAATGTGCATCTTACTTAGGCATCATAAATCATTAGCTAGTTTTCAGAAATTAATTGCGATCGGAAATGAAAGTAAAATATTTGTATTCATATATTTCACGATTTGCAACCAATATTTATCTTCATAAGGAAATTATTGATTTACAATTCAAAAGAATATGCTGTAAAATTAATAATCCCAACTTTTACAGTGCAAACCAATAATTAGTTTACAAATATTAATTTTCATTAAAAATCGAGAAATATATGTATACCAAACTATTAGTTAAATTATCCGATAAAATTTAATTTTCATACTGTAATATAAAAGTTGGGAACTTGCAAAAATGTTTATAACAATCGCCTAGAGACATAAACATTCGCTATAGCAATACGCCTTCGCAGATTTCGCAATATCTTGATGTTTGTTTACATTATTATTAACAACCGTCGTAGGATCATACGTTAGACAATTTTTAACAATGTCCTAGTATAAATAATGCCTTAAAATATCATTTCGTTGAAATATTCTGTGTTCGCGGAGGAATTTTTCGCTGAGATCCAACTGACATTCTCAAGGCTACACGCATCGATTATCGATTCACAAGTATTTATCGCGGTGATTTTTCTGTCTAAAAAAGCGATTAATTGAATTTTGGCACGTTTGTGTAAAAAATACCACTTCTACGCGTATTGTGTAAATTATAAGAATTAAACAAATGTTAAATTAATGTATCTGTGTAAATTATTATATATAGTAAATAGTATAAATAAAATTCTTCTGGAGGCTAAAGAGATTAAAATATATACTAAATATGTATTTAGAGTATTAGTGTCTAATTTAACCATAGATCAAATGATTTATGATAGAAATTATAAATATTATAATCATTTAATCGAAACGGAGAAACGAAGAAACGGAGAAACGATGAAACGAAGGAAGAAACGGAGAAACGAAGAAAGAAACGGAGAAACGAAGAAAGAAACGGAGAAACGAAGAAAGAAACGGAAAAACGGAGAAATAAATGGAGAAACGAAGAAATAAACGGACAAACGAAGAAATAAACGGAGAAACGAAGAAAGAAACGAAGAAAGAATCGGAGAAACGAAGAAAGAAACGGAGACGCGAAGAAAGAAACGGGGAAACTAAGAAAGAAACGGAGAAACGAACAAAGAAACGGAGAAACGGAGAAAGAAGCGGAGAAACGAACAAAGAAACGGAGAAACGAACAAAGCAACGGAGAAATAAATGGAGAAACGAAGAAATAAACGGAGAAACGAAGAAAGAATCGGAGAAATAAATGGAGAAACGAAGATATAAACGGTGAAACGAAGACAGAAACGGAGAAACGAAGAAACGATGAAAGGAACGGAGAAACGAAGAAAGAAACGGAGATTCGAAAAAAGAAACGGAGAAACGAAGAAAGAAACGGAGAAACGGAGAAAGAAACGAAGAAAGAAACGGAGAAACGACGAAAGAAAAGGAGAAACGAAGAAAGAAACGGAGAAACGAAGAAAGAAACGGAGAAACGAAGAAAGAATCGGAGAAACAAAGAAAGGAACGGAGAAACGAAGAAAGAAACGGAGAAACGAAGAAAGAAACGGAGAAACGCACAAAGAAACGGAGAAACGAACAAAGAAACGGAGAAACGAACAAAGAAACGGGGAAACGAACAAAGAAACGGAGAAACGAAGAAAGAAACGGAGAAACGAAGAAAGAAACGGAGAAACGAACAAAGAAACGGAGAAATGAAGAAAGAAACGGAGAAACGGAGAAATAAATGGAGAAACGAAGAAATAACGGAGAAACGAAGAAAGAAACGGAGAAACGAAGAAGAAAACGGAGAAACGAAGAAAGAAACGGAGAAACGAAGAAAGAAATGGAGAAACGAAGAAAGAAACTGAGAAACGAAGAAAGAAACGGAGAAACGAAGAAAGAAACGGAGAAACGAACAAAGAAACGGAGAAACGAACAAAGAAACGGAGAAACGAAGAAAGAAACGAAGAAACGGAGAAATAAATGGAGGAACGAAGAAATAAACGGAGAAACGAAGAAAGAAACGGAGAAACGAAGAAAGAAACGGAGAATCGGAGAAATAAATGTAGAAACGAAGAAATAAACCGAGAAACGGAGAAAGAAACGGAAAAACGAACAAAGAAACGGAGAAACGAGCAATGAAACGGAGAAACGAACAAACAAAGGGAGAAACGAACAAGGAAACCGAGAAACGAACAAAGAAACGGAGAAATGAAGAAAGAAACGGAGAAACGGAGAAATAAATGGAGAAACGAAGAAATAAACGGAGAAACGAAGAAAGAAACTGAGAAACGAAGAAAGAAACGGAGAAATGAAGAAAGAAACGGAGAAACGGAGAAATAAATGGAGAAACGAAGAAATAACGGAGAAACGAAGAAAGAAACGGAGAAACGAAGAAGGAAACGGAGAAACGAAGAAAGAAACGGAGAAACGAAGAAAGAAATGGAGAAACGAAGAAAGAAACGGAGAAACGAAGGAAGAAATGGAGAAACGAACAAAGAAACGGAGAAACGAACAAAGAAACGGAGAAACGAACAAAGAAACGGAGAAGCGAAGAAACAATGAAAGAAACGGAGAAACGGAGAAATGAAAAAAGAAACGGAGAAACGGAGAAATAAATGGAGAAACCAAGAAATAAACGGAGAAACGAAGAAAGAAACGGAGAAACAGAGAAAGAAACGGAGAAACGAAAAAAGAAACGGAGAAACGAAGAAATAAACGGAGAAACGAAGAATGAATCGGAGAATCGAAGAAAGAAACGGAGAAATAAATGCAGAAACGAAGATATAAACGGAGAAACGAACAAAGAAACGGAGAAGCGAAGAAACGATGAAAGAAACGGAGAAACGGTGAAATGAAAAAAGAAACGGAGAAACGAAGAAAGAAACGGAGAAACGGAGATATAAATGGAGAAACGAAGAAAGAAACGGAGAAACGAACAAAGAAACGGAGAAGCGAACAAAGAAACGGAGAAACGAACAAAGAAACGGAGAAACGAACAAAGAAACGGAGAAACGAACAAAGAAACGGAGAAAAGAAGTAAGAAACGGAGAAACGGAGAAATAAATGGAGGAACGAAGAAATAAACGGAGAAACGAAGAAAGAAACGGAGAAACGAAGAAAGGAACGGAGAAACGACAAAGAAACGGAGAAACGAAGAAAGAAACGGAGAAATAAATGGAGAATCGAAGAAATAAACTGTGAAACGAAGAAAGAAACGGAGAAACAAAGAAAGAAACGGAGAAATGAACAAAGAAACGAAGAAACGAAGAAAGAAACGAAGAAACGGAGAAAGAAACGGAGAAACGAAGAAATAAACGGAGAAACGAAGAAAGAAACGGAGAAACAAAGAAAGAAACGGAGAAACGAACAAAGAAACGGAGAAACGAAGAAATAAACGGAGAAACGAACAAAGAAATGGAGAAACGAACAAAGAAACGGAGAAACAAAGAGAGAAATGGAGAAACGATGAATGAAACGGAGAAACGAAGAAAGAAACGGAGAAACGGAGAAATAAATGGAGAAACGAAGAAATAAACGGAGAAACGAAGAAAGTAACGGAGAAACAAAGAAAGAAACGGAGAAACGGTGAAATAAATGGAGAAACGAAAAAATAAACGGAGAAACGAAGAAAGAAACGGAGAAACGAAGAAAGGAACGGAGAAACGAAGAAAGAAACGGAGAAACGAAGAAAGAAACGAAGAAACGGAGAAATAAATGGAGAATCGAAGAAATAAACTGTGAAACAAAGAAAGAAACGGAGAAACAAAGAAAGAAACGGAGAAACGAACAAAGAAACGGAGAAACGAAGAAAGAAACGGAGAAACGGTGAAATAAATGGAGAAACGAAGAAATAAACGGAGAAATGAAGAAAGAAACGGAGAAACGAAGAAAGAGACGGAGAAACGGAGAAATAAATGGAGAAAGGAAGAAATAAACGGAGAAACGAAGAAACAAACGGAGAAACAAAGAAAGAAACGGAAAAACGAAGAAAGAAACGGAGAAACGAAGAAAGAAACGGAGAAACGAAGAAAGGAACGGAGAAACGAACAAAGAAACGGAGAAACGAAGAAAGAAACGGAGAAACGGAGAAATAAATGGAGAATCGAAGAAATAAACTGTGAAACGAAGAAAGAAACGGAGAAACAAAGAAAGAAACGGAGAATCGAAGAAAGAAACGGAGAAACGAAGAAAGAAACGGAGAAACGGTGAAATAAATGGAGAAACGAAGAAATAAACGGAGAAACGAAGCAAGAAACGGAGAAACGAAGAAAGAAACGGAGAAACGGAGAAATAAATGGAGGAACGAAGAAATAAACGGAGAAACGAAGAAAGAAACGGAGAAACGAAGAAAGGAACGGAGAAACGAACAAAGAAACGGAGAAACGAAGAAAGAAACGGAGAAATGAACAAAGAAACGGAGAAACGAAGAAATAAACGGAGAAACGAAGAAAGAAATGGAGAAACGAAGAAAGAAACGAAGAAACGAAGAAAGAAACGGAGAAACGAAGAAAGAAACGGAGAATCGGAGAAATAAATGGGGAAACGAAGAAATAAACCGAGAAACGGGGAAATAAACGGAGAAACAAACAAAGAAACGGAGAAACGAACAAAGAATCGGAGAAACGGACAAAGAAACGGAGAAACGAACAAAGAATCGGAGAAACGAAGAAAGAAACGAAGAATGAAACGAAGACACGAAGAAAGAAACGGAGAAACGAAGAAAGAAACGGAGAAACGAAGAAAGAAACGGAGAAACGAAAAAAGAAACGTTTCTCCATTTCTCCGTTTCCCCGTTTCTCGGTTTCTCCGTTTCTCCGTTTCTCCGTTTCCCGGTTTCTCCGTTTCTCCGTTTCTCCGTTTCTCGGTTTCTCCGTTTCTCCGTTTCTCGCTTTCCCCGTTTCTCCGTTTCTCCGTTTCTGCGCTTCTCCGTTTCTCCGTTTCTGCGCTTCTCCGTTTCTCCGTTTCTCCGTTTCTCCGTTTCTCCGTATCTCGGTTTCTCCGTTTCTCGGTTTCTCCGTTTCTCCGTTTCTCCGTTTCACTGTTTTTTGTTCGTTCCTCCGTTACTTTCTTCGATTCTCCGTTTATTTCTTCGTTTCTCCATTTATTTCTCCGATTCTCCGTTTCTTTCTTCGTTTCTCCGTTTCTTTCTTCGTTTCTTCGTTTCTTTCTTCGTTTCTCCGTTTCTTTCATCATTTCTCCGTTTCTTTCTTCGTTCCTCCGTTTCTTTCTTCGATTCTCCGTTTATTTTTTCGTTTCTCCATTTATTTCTTCACTTCTCCGTTTCTTTGTACGTTTCTCCGTTTCTTTGTTCGTTTCTCCGTTTCTTTGTTCGTTTCTCCGTTTCTTTGTTCGTTTCTCCGTTTCTTTCTTCGTTTCTCCGTTTGTTTCTTCTTTTCTCCGTTTGTTCCTTCGTTTCTTCGTTTCTCCGTTTCTCCGTTTCTCCGTTTCTGCGTTTCTCCGTTTCTCCGTTTCGATTAAATGATTATAATAGTTATAATTTCTATTATAAATCATTTGAGCTATAGTTAGATTATACACTAATACTCTAAATACATATTTAATATATTTTTTAATCTCTTTAGCCTCCAGAAGAATGTTATTTGTACTATTTACTGTATATAATAATTTACACAGAATCGGAATTAAATCTAATTATATATTTATAATAATTATTTTTTATTCACTTACTTTAAAAATTGGGATGTACTCTTTAAATGTGCGATCCATTTCTTTAATTTATTCATTAAATTGAAATAATCTATTCTTTATAATAACTTTAATAAAATTAATCCTTATAATTATTATAGAACTCATATTAAAATTTAATAATGAAATTTATTTTATTTGCCTAATTAATGTAACTATTGCCCCTATCATTTGCTTAAACAAAAAAATCAATCATAATAATTTTAGGATATTCATGTGTTATACAAACATCTATTATAGTTATTTTATTAATAATTAACAAGAATACATTTTTAACATATTTCATTTTATATTCAATAATTTCTTTAATTTTAATTTTTATATCTAAAATAATAAATATTAACTCTTCTTCCTTATTTAATATATTAACCTCTAATAAAAGAAAAATTATTTTATACTCAATAATTATTATGTACACAAATTTCTCACCTATTGCACTCTTTATACTGAAATACATCGTCTTGGAGACATTAATATATGCAAGAATAAATTTTACCGTGGAAGGTTTAATTTTACATTCATTCGAAAGATGAAACGTACAAAAGTTTGTACAAAAGTATTAATTTATTTTATCGCACGGTAGGAAATATCATACAAATGGAAACACTTATCTCTAATGTCGGTAAATGGTACTTGTCGCGCCATCTATTTGTGGAAATTAGAACAATTGCTCGACAAACTTGAGCGTTTCTCCGCCAGGTGTTTTCACCCCTTAAGTGTAGTTTAACCCTTTCTCCAATAGATGGCAACCCATGTAATTACCACGTTACAGGGATTTGTAATTGCGGGTTCAGAATATATTTGCATACATACAAACTATAATTTCGATATGTAGAGAAGTATTCATTTATTTTATCCCACGGCTTCTTCGATCGTATTTGTTCAATCTAACCAATTACTTCAAGAAATTGATGGCTTTTTGTACCGAAAGAATTTCAAAAATTGTTTAATCTACGGTCCAGCGATGGTTGTTAATAATTATGATAAATAAATGTCAAGATATTGCGAAGTCTGCGAAGGCGAACTGTTTCAGTGAATGTTTGTTCATTTCAGCGATTGTTATTAACATTTACGCATGTTCCCTATATTGATCGAACAATGTGCATCTTATTTATGTATTGCAATTAATTAAGAAACATATCGAAATTGATTTTGATCGAGACTCCGCGTTAAAACGTGTTTCGTAAAATTTTAAAGCACGGAAAGTAACAAAGGTTCATTAGATACATTAATTTAACATTTGTTTAATTCTTCTAGTTTACACAAAACTCGTAGAAGTGGTATTTTTTACATAAAAGTGCCAAAATTTAATTAATCGCTGTTCTGGATAGAAAAATCACCGCGATGAATACTTGTGAATCGATAATCGATACGTGTAGCCTTGAGAATGTCAGTTGGATCTCAGCGAAAAATTCCTCCGCGAACACAGAATATTTCAACGAAATGATATTTTAAGGCATTATTTATACTAGGACATTGTTAAAAATTGTCTAATGTATGATCCTACGACGGTTGTTAATAATAATGTAAACAAACATCAAGATATTGCGAAATCTGCGAAGGCGTATTGCTATAGCGAATGTTTATGTCTCTAGGCGATTGTTATAAACATTTTTGCAAGTTCCCAACTTTTATATTACAGAATGAAAATTAAATTTTATCGGAAAATTTAACTAATAGTTTGGTATACATATATTTCACGATTTTTAATGAAAATTAATATTTGTAAACTAATTAATGGTTTGCACTGTAAAAGTTGGGATTATTAATTTTACAAAATGCATATTCTTTTGCATTGTAAATCAATAATTTCCTTATGAAGATAAATATTGGTTGCAAATCGAGAAATATATGAATACAAATATTTTATTTTCATTTCCGATCGCAATTAATTTCTGAAAACTAGCTAATGATTTATGATGCCTAAGTAAGATGCACATTATTCGATCAATATTGGGAACATGCGTAAATGTTTATAACAATCGCGGAAATGGACAAATATTCACCGAAACCGTTCGCCTTCCCAGATATCGCAATATCTCGGGGTTTTTTTGTCATAATTATTAACAACCGTCGTAGGACCATACTTTAAACAATTATTAACAATGTCCTAGTATAAATCATGTCTTAAAATATCATTTCGTTGAAATATTCTTTTTTCGCGATGGAATAGTTGTTATTGAGATCGAACCGACATTGTCAAGGCTGGAAATGTTTATCGATTCACAAACGTCCATCACGATGATTTTTCTGTCTAGAAAAGCGATTAATTGAATTTCGACGCTTTTACTTAAAGAATACAGCTTCCACGCGTATTCCGAAAATTATAAGAACGAAACAAATGTTAAATTAATGTATCTAATAAACAATTGCCACTTCCCATGCTTTGAAACATTAAGAAACACGTTTATACCTCGAGTCTCGGTCAAAATTAATTGCTGTAGGCGAACCAATCATATTTAATGCATAAATAAGATGCATATTGTAAGATAAATGTTCAGAACATGTATAAATGTTAGTAACAATCGTAGAAATGAACAAACATTCTCCGAAACCGTTCGTCTTCGCAGATATTGCAAAATCTCGATGTTTATTTATCATATTTATTAACAAGCGTCGTGGAACCATACATTAGACAATTATTAACAATGTCCTAGTATAAATAATGCCTTAAAATATCATTAAGTTGAAATATTCTGTGTTCGCGGAGGAATTTTTGCTGAGATCCAACTGCAATTCTCAAGGCTACACGTATCGATTATCGATTCACAAGTATTTATCGTGGTGATTTTTCTATCTAAAAAAGCGATTAATTGTATTTTGGCACTTTTGTGTAAAAAATACCACTTCTACGCGTATTGTGTAAATTATAAGAATTAAACAAATGTTAAATTAATGTATCTAGTGAACAATTGTTACTTTCCGTGCTTTAAAACTTTACGAAACACGTTTTAACGTGGAGTCTCGATCAAAATCAATTTCGATAAGTTTCTTAATTAATAGCAATACATAAATAAGATGCACATTGTTCGATCAATATAGGGAACATGCGTACATGTTAATAACAATCGCTGAAATGAACAAATATTCACTGAAACCGTTCGCCTTCGCAGACTTCGCAATATCTTGTCATTTATTTATCATAATTATTAACAACCGTCGTTGGACCGTAGATTAAACAATTTTTGACAATGTTTCGGTATAAAAAGCCATCAATTTCTTGAAGTAATTGGTTAGATCGAACAAATACGATCGAAGAAGCCGTGGTATAAAATAAATGAATATTTCTCTACATATCGGAATTATAGTTTGTATGTATGCAAATATATTCTGAACCCGCAATTACAAATCCCTGTAACGTGGTAATTACATGGGTTGCCATCTATTGGAGAAAGGGTTAAACTACACTTAAGGGGTGAAAACACCTGGCGGAGAAACGCTCAAGTTTGTCGAGGAATTGTTCTAATTTCCACAAATAGATGGCGCGACAAGTACAATTTACCGACATTAGAGATAAGTATTTCAATTTGTATGATATTCCCTACCGTGCGATAAAATAAATAAATACTTTTGTACAAACTTTTGTATGTTTCATTTTTCGAATAAATGTAAAATTAAACCTTCCACGGTAAATTTTATTCTTGAATTTATTAATGTCTCCAGGACGATTTATTTCAGTATAGAGAATGCTATAGGTGGGAAATTTGTCTACATAATAATTATTGAGTATAAAATAATTTTTCTTTTATCAGAGGTTAATGTATTAAATAAGGAAGAAGAGTTAATCTTTATTATTTTATATATAAAAATTAAAATTAAAGAAATTATTGAATATAAAACGAAATATCTTAAAAATGTATTTTTGTTAATTATTAATAAAATAACTATAATAGATGTTTGTATAACAGATGAATATCCTATAATTATTATGATTGATTTTTGATTTAAGCAAATGATAGGGGCAATAATTACATTAATTAGGCAAATAAAATAAATTTCATTATTAAATTTTAATATGAGTTCTATAATAATTACAGGGATTAATTTTATTAAAGTTATTATAAAGAATAGATTAATTCAATTTAATGAATAAATTAAAGAAATGAATCGAACATTTAAAGAGAACATCCCCATGTTTAAGTTAAGTGAAAAAAAGATAATTATTATAAATAAATAATTAGATTTATTTCCGATTCTGTGTAAATTATTATATATAGTAAATAGTATAAATAAAATTCTTCTGGAGGCTAAAGAGATTAAAATATATATTAAATATGTATTTAGAGTATCAGTGTCTAATTTAACCATAGATCAAATGATTTATAATAGAAATTATAAATATTATAATCATTTAATCGAAACGGAGAAATGAAGAAAGAAACGGAGAAACGAAGAAAGAAACAGAAAAACGGAGAAATAAATGGAGAAACGAAGAAATAAACGGACAAACGAAGAAATAAACGGAGAAACGAAGAAAGAAACGAAGAAAGAATCGGAGAAACGAAGAAAGAAACGGAGACACGAAGAAAGAAACGGGGAAACTAAGAAAGAAACGGAGAAACGAAGAAAGAAACGGAGAAACGAAGAACGAAACGGAGAAACGAACAAAGAAACGGAGAAACGGAGAAAGAAGCGGAGAAAGGAACAAAGAAACGGAGAAACGAACAAAGAAACGGAGAAATAAATGGAGAAACGAAGAAATAAACGGAGAAACGAAGAAAGAAACGGAGAAATAAATGGAGAAACGAAGAAATAAACGGAGAAACGAAGAAAGAAACGGAGAAACGAAGAAAGAAACGGAGAAACGAAGAAAGAAACAGAGAAACGAACAAAGAAACGGAGAAACGAAGATAGAAACGGAGAAACGGAGAAATAAATGGAGAAACGAAGAAATAAACGGAGAAACGAAGAAAGAAACGAAGAAACGAAGAAAGAAACGGAGAAACGAAGAAAGAAACGGAGAAACGATGAAAGAAACGGAGAAACGAAGAAAGAAACAGAGAAACGAACAAAGAAACAGAGAAACGAACAAAGAAACGGAGAAACGAAGAAAGAAACGGAGAAGCGAAGAAAGAAACGGAGAAACGAAGAAAGAAACGGAGAAACAAAGAAAGAAACGGAGAAACGGTGAAATAAATGGAGAAACGAAGAAATAAACGGAGAAACGAAGAAAGAAACGGAGAAACGAAGAAAGAAACGGAGAAACGAAGAAAGAAACGGAGAAACGATGAAAGAAACGGAGAAACGATGAAAGAAACAGAGAAACGAACAAAGAAACAGAGAAACGAACAAAGAAACGGAGAAACGAAGAAAGAAACGGAGAATCGGTGAAATAAATGGAGAAACGAAGAAATAAGCGGAGAAACGAAGAAAGAAACGGAGAAACGAAGAAAGAAACGGAGAAACGAAGAAAGAAACGGAGAAACGATGAAAGAAACGGAGAAACGAAGAAAGAAACAGAGAAACGAACAAAGAAACAGAGAAACGAACAAAGAAACGGAGAAACGAAGATAGAAACGGAGAAACGGAGAAATAAATGGAGAAACGAAGAAATAAACGGAGAAACGAAGAAAGAAACGGAGAAACAAAGAAATAAACGGGGAAACGAAGAATGAAACGGAGAAACGGAGAAATAAATGGAGAAATAAATGGAGAAACGAAGAAATAAACGGAGAAACGAAGAAAGAAACGGAGAAACGGTGAAATAAACGGAGAAACGAAGAAATAAACGGAGAAACGGAGAAAGAAACGGAGAAACGAACAAAGAAACGGAGGAACGAACAAAAAAACGGAGAAACGAGCAAAGAAACGGAGAAACGAACAAAGAAACGGAGAAACGAACAAAGAAACGGAGAAGCGGAGAAATAAATGGAGAAACGAAGATATAAACGGAGAATCGTAGAAAGAAACGGAGGAACGAAGAAAGAAACGGAGAAACGAACAAAGAAACGGAGAAACGAACAAAGAAACGGAGAAACGAACAAAGAAACAGAGAAACGAACAAAGAAACAGAGAAACGAACAAAGAAACGGAGAAAGGAAGAAAGAAACGGAGAAACGGAGAAATAAATGGAGAAACGAAGAAATAAACCGAGAAACGGAGAAAGAAACGGAGAAACGATGAAAGAAACGGAGAAACGAAGAAAGAAACAGAGAAACGAACAAAGAAACAGAGAAACGAACAAAGAAACGGAGAAACGAAGAAAGAAACGGAGAAACGGAGAAATAAATGGAGAAACGAAGAAATAAACGGAGAAACGAAGAAGGAAACGGAGAAACGAAGAAAGAAACGGGGAAACGATGAAAGAAACGGAGAAACGAAGAAAGAAACAGAGAAACGAACAAAGAAACGGAGAAACGAACAAAGAAACGTTTCTCCGTTTCTCGGTTTCTCCGTTTCTCCGTTTCTTTGTTTCTCCGTTTCTCCGTTTCTCCGTTTCTCGGTTTCTCCGTTTCTCCGTTTCTCGGTTTTTCCGTTTCTCCGTTTCTCCGTTTCACCGTTTTTTGTTCGTTCCTCCGTTTCTTTCTTCGATTCTGCGTTTATTTCTTCGTTCCTCCATTTATTTCTCCGTTTCTACGTTTCTTTGTTCGTTTCTCCGTTTCCTTCTTCGTTTCTCCGTTTCTTTCTTCGTTTCTCCGTTTCTTTCTTCGTTTCTTCGTTTCTTTCTTCGTTTCTCCGTTTCTTTCATCGTTTCTTCGTTTCTTTCTTCGTTCCTCCGTTTCTTTCTTCGTTTCTCCGTTTCTTTCTTCTTTCCTCCGTTTCTTGTTCGTTTCTCTGTTTCTTTCTTCGTTTCTCCATTTATTTCTCCGTTTCTCCGTTTCTTTTTTCGTTTCTCCGTTTCTTTGTTCGTTTCTCCATTTCTTTGTTCGTTTCCCCATTTATTTCTCCGTTTCTCCGTTTCTTTGTTCGTTTCTCCGTTTCTTTGTTCGTTTCTCCGTTTCTTTCATAGTTTCTCCGTTTCTTTGTTCGTTTCTCCGTTTCTTTCTTCGTTTCTCCGCTTCTTTCTTCGTTTCTCCGTTTCTTTCTTCGTTTCTTCGTTTCTTTCTTCGTTTTTCCGTTTCTTTCTTCGTTTCTGCGTTTGTTTCTTCGTTTCTACATTTTTTTCTCCGTTTCTCCGTTTCTTTCTTCGTTTCTCCGTTTCTTTCTTCGTTTCTCCGTTTATTTCTTCGTTTCTCCGTTTCTTCCTTCGTTTCTTCGTTTCTCCGTTTCTCCGTTTCTCCGTTTCTCCGTTTCTGCGTTTCTCCGTTTCTCCGTTTCGATTAAATGATTATAATAGTTATAATTTCTATTATAAATCATTTGAGCTATAGTTAAATGATACACTAATACTCTAAATACATATTTAATATATTTTTTAATCCCTTTAGCCTCCAGAAGAATATTATTTTTACTATTTACTCTATATAATAATTTACACAGAATCGCAAATAAATCTAACTATTTATTTATAATAATTGTTTTTTATTCACATATTTTAAAAATTGGGATGTACTCTTTAAATGTTCGATACATTTCTTTAATTTATTCATTAAATTGAATTAATCTATTCTTTATAATAACCTTAATAAAATTAATCCCTATAATTATTATAGAACTCATATTAAAATTTAATAATGAAATTTATTTTATTTGCCTAATTAATGTAATTATTGCCCCTATCATTTGCTTAAATCAAAAATCAATCATAATAATTATAGGATATTCATCTGTTATACAAACATCTATTATAGTTATTTTATTAATAATTAACAAAAATACATTTTTAACAATTTCATTTTATATTCAATAATTTCTTTAATTTTAATTTTTATATTTAAAATAATAAAGTTTATCTCTTCTTCCTTATATAATATATTAACCTCTAATAAAAGAAAAATTATTTTATACTCAATAATTATTATGTACACAAATTTCCCACCTATAGCTCCCTTTATACTGAAATAAATCGTCCTAGAAACATTAATAAATTCAAGAATAAAATTTACCTTGGAAGGTTTAATTTTACATTTATTCGAAAGATGAAACGTACTAAAGTTTGTACAAAAGTATTTATTTATTTTATCGCACGGTAGGGAATATCATACAAAAGGAAGTACTTATCTCTAATGTCGGTAAATTGTACTTGTCGCGCCATCTATTTGTGGAAATTAGAACAATTCCTCGACATACTTGAGCGTTTCTCCGCCAGGTGTTCTCGCCCCTTAAGTGTAGTTTATCCCTTTCTCCAATAGATGGCAACCCATGTAATTACCACGTTACAGGGATTTGTAATTGCGGGTTCAGAATATATTTGCATACATACAAACTATAATTCCGATATTTAGAGAAATATTCATTTATTTTATCGCACGGTTTCTTCGATTGTATTTGTTCGATCTAACCAAATACTTCAAGAAATTGATGGCTTTATAGCAATTATTTATATCGGAACATTGTGGAAAATTGTTTAACAAAGAAACAGAGACACACGAAAAAGAAACGGAGAAACGAAGAAAGAAACGGAGAAACGAAGATGTAACGGAGGAACGATGAAAGAAACGGAGAAATAAATGGAGAAACGAAGATAGAAACGGAGAAACGAAGAATGAAACGGAGAAACGAAGAAACGATGAAAGAAACGGAGAAACGAAGAAAGAAATCGAGAAACGAAGAAAGAAACGGAGAAACCGAGAAATAAATGGAGTAACGAAGAAATAAACGGAGAAACAAAGAAAGAAACGGAGAAACGAAGAAAGGAACGGAGAAACGAACAAAGAAACGGAGAAACGAAGAAAGAAACGGAGAGATAAATGGAGAAACGAAGATATAAACGGAGAAACGAAGAAAGAAACGGAGAAATAAATGCAGAAACGAAGATATAAACGGAGAAACGAACAAAGAAACGGAGAAGCGAAGAAACGATGAAAGAAACGGAGAAACGGAGAAATGGAAAAAGAAACGGAGAAACGGAGAAATAAATGGAGAAACCAAGAAATAAACGGAGAAACGAAGAAAGAAACGGAGAAACAGAGAAAGAAACGGAGAAACGAAAAAAGAAACGGAGAAACGAAGAAATAAACGGAGAAACGAAGAATGAAACGGAGAATCGAAGAAAGAAACGGAGAAATAAATGGAGAAACGAAGATATAAACGGAGAAACGAAGAAAGAAACGGAGAAACGAACAAAGAAACGAAGAAACGAAGAAAGAAACGGAGAAACGGAGAAATAAATGGAGAAACGAAGAAATAAACGGAGAAACGAAGAAGGAAACGGAGAAACGAAGAAAGAAACGGAGAAATTTAGAAAGAAACGGAGAAACGAAGAAAGAAACGGAGAAACGAAGAAAGAAACGGAGAAACGAACAAAGAAACGGAGGAACGGAGAAAGAAGCGGAGAAACGAAGAAAGAAACGGAAAACCGAAGAAAGAAACGGAGAAACGAAGAAAGAAACGCAGAAGCGAACAAAGAAACGGAGAAACGAACAAAGAAACGGAGAAACGAACAAAGAAACTGAGAAACGGAGAAATAAATGGAGAAACGAAGAAATAAACGGAGAAACGAAGAAAGAACCGGAAAAACGAAGAAAGAAACGGAGAAACTGAGAAAGAAACGGAGAAACGAAGAAAGAAACGGAGAAACGAAGAAAGAAACGGAGAAACGAAGAAAGAAACGCAGAAACGAAGAGAGAAACGGAGAAACGGAGAAAGAAACGGAGAAACGAACAAAGAAACGGAGAAACGAACAAAGAAACCGAGAAACGAACAAAGAAACCGATAAACGAACAAAGAAACGGAGAAATGAAGAAAGAAACGGAGAAACGGAGAAATAAATGGAGAAAGGAAGAAATAAACGGAGAAACGAAGAAAGAAACGGAGAAACGAAGAAAGAAACGGAGAAATTTAGAAAGAAACGGAGAAACGAAGAAAGAAACGGAGAAACGAACAAAGAAACGGAGAAACGAACAAAGAAACGGAGGAACGGAGAAAGAAGCGGAGAAACGAAGAAAGAAACGGAAAACCGAAGAAAGAAACGGAGAAACGAAGAAAGAAACGCAGAAGCGAACAAAGAAACGGAGAAACGAACAAAGAAACGGAGAAACGAACAAAGAAACTGAGAAACGGAGAAATAAATGGAGAAACGAAGAAATAAACGGAGAAACGAAGAAAGAACCGGAAAAACGAAGAAAGAAACGGAGAAACTGAGAAAGAAACGGAGAAACGAAGAAAGAAACGGAGAAACGAAGAAAGAAACGGAGAAACGAAGAAAGAAACGGGGAATCGAACAAAGAAACGGAGAAACGAAGAAAGAAACGGGGAAACGGAGAAATAAACGGAGAAACGAAGAAAGAAACGGAGAAACGAAGAAAGAAACGGAGAAACGGAGCAATAAATGGAGAAACGAAGAAATAATCGGAGAAACGAAGAAAGAAACGGAGAAACGAAGAAAGAAACGGAGAAACGAAGAAAGAAACCGAGAAACGGAGAAAGAAATGGAGAAACGAAGAAAGAAACGGAGAAACGAACAAAGAAACGGAGAAACGAACAAAGAAACGGAGAAACGAACAGAGAAACCGAGAAACGAACAAAGAAACGGAGAAATGAAGAAAGAAACGGAGAAATACATGGAGAAACGAAGAAATAAACGGAGAAACGAAGAAAGAAACGGAGAAATGAAGAAAGAAACGGAGAATCGGAGAAAGAAACGGAGAAACGGAGAAAGAAACAGACAAACGAAGAAAGAAACGGAGAAACGAAGAAAGAAACGGAGAAACGAAGAAAGAAACGGAGAAACGAAGAAAGAAACGGAGAAGCGATGAAAGACACGGAGAAACGGAGAAATAAATGGAGAAACGAAGTAATTAACGGAGAAACGAAGAAAGAAACGGAGAAACGAAGAAAGAAACGGAGAAACGAAGAAAGAAACGGAGAAACGAAGAAAGAAACGGAGAAACGGAGCAATAAATGGAGAAACGAAGAAATAATCGGAGAAACGAAGAAAGAAACGGAGAAACGAAGAAAGAAACGGAGAAACGAAGAAAGAAACCGAGAAACGGAGAAAGAAATGGAGAAACGAAGAAAGAAACGGAGAAACGAATAAAGAAACGGAGAAACGAACAGAGAAACCGAGAAACGAACAGAGAAACCGAGAAACGAACAAAGAAACCGAGAAATGAAGAAAGAAACGGAGAAACTGAGAAATAAATGGAGAATCGAAGAAATAAACGGAGAAACGAAGAAAGAGACGGAGAAACGAAGAAAGAAACGGAGAAACGTAGAAAGAAACGGAGAAACGAAGAAAGAAACGGAGAAACGAAGAAAGAAACGGAGAAACGAAAAAAGAAACGGAGAAACGAAGAAAGAAACGGAGAAACGAAGAAAGAAACGGAGAAACGGTTAAATAAATGAAGAAACGAAGAAATAAACGGAGAAACGAAGAAAGAAACGGAGAAACGAAGAAAGAAACGGAGAAACGAAGAAAGAAACGGAGAAACGATGAAAGAAACGGAGAAACGAAGAAAGAAAAAGAGAAACGAACAAAGAAACAGAGAAACGAAGAAAGAAACGGAGAAACGAAGAAAGAAACGGAGAAACGGAGAAATAAATGGAGAAACGAAGAAATAAACGGAGAAACGAAGAAAGAAACGGAGAAACAAAGAAAGAAGCGTAGAAGCGAACAAAGAAACGGAGAAACGAACAAAGAAACGGAGAAACGAACAAGGAAACGGAGAAACGAACAAAGAAACGGAGAAACGAACAAAGAAACGGAGAAACGAACAAAGAAACGGAGAAACGAAGAAAGAAACGGAGAAACGATGAAAGAAACGGAGAAACGAAGAAAGAAACAGGGAAACGAACAAAGAAACACAGAAACGAACGGAGAAACGAAGAAAGAAACGGAGAAACGGAGAAATAAATGGAGAAACGAAGAAAGAAACGGAGAAACGGAGAAATAAATGGAGAATCGAAGAAATAAACGGTGAAACGAAGAAAGAAACGGAGAAACGAAGAAAGAAACGGAGAATCGGAGAAATAAATGGAGAAACGAAGAAATAAACCGAGAAACGGAGAAAGAAACGGAGAAACGGAGAAACGAACAAAGAAACGGAGAAACGAAGAAAGGAACGGAGAAACGAACAAAGAGACGGAGAAACGGAGAAACGGACAAAGAAACGGAGAAACGAATAAAGAGACGGAGAAACGGAGAAACGGACAAAGAAACGGAGAAACGAATAAAGAAACGGAGAAACGGAGAAATAAATGGAGAAACGAAGAAATAAATGGAGAAACGAAGAAAGAAACGGAGAAACGAAGAAAGAAACGAAGAAACGAAGAGAGAAACGGAGAAACGATGAAAGAAACGGAGAAACGAAGAAAGAAACAGAGAAACGAACAAAGAAACAGAGAAACAAAGAAAGAAACGGGGAAACAAAGAAAGAAATGGAGAAACGGTGAACTAATGGAGAAACGAAGAAATAAACGGAGAAACGAAGAAAGAAACGGAGAAACTAAGAAAGAAACGGAGAAACGAAGAGAGAAACCGAGAAACGATGAAAGAAGCGGAGAAACGAAGAAAGAAAGAGAGAAACGAACAAAGAAAAAGAGAAACGAACAAAGAAACAGAGAAACGAAGAAAGAAACGGAGAAACGAAGAAAGAAACGGAGAAACGAAGAAAGAAACGGAGAAACGATGAAAGAAACGGAGAAACGAAGAAAGAAACAGAGAAACGAACAAAGAAACAGAGAAACGAACAAAGAAACAGAGAAACGAAGAAAGAAACGGAGAAACGGAGAAATAAATGGAGAAACGAAGAAATAAACGGAGAAACGAAGAAAGAAACAGAGAAACGAAGAAACAAACGGAGAAACGAAGAAAGAAACGGAGAAACGATGAAAGAAACGGAGAAACGAAGAAAGAAACAGAGAAACGAACAAAGAAACAGAGAATCGAACAAAGAAACGGAGAAACGAAGAAAGAAACGGGGAAACGGAGAAATAAATGGAGAAACGAAGAAATAAACGGAGAAACGAAGAAAGAAACGGAGAAACAAAGAAAGAAATGGAGAAACGGTGAACTAATGGAGAAACGAAGAAATAAACGGAGAAACGAAGAAAGAAACGGAGAAACTAAGAAAGAAACGGAGAAACGAAGAGAGAAACCGAGAAACGATGAAAGAAACGGAGAAACGAAGAAAGAAAGAGAGAAACGAACAAAGAAAAAGAGAAACGAACAAAGAAACAGAGAAACGAAGAAAGAAACGGAGAAACGAAGAAAGAAACGGAGAAACGAAGAAAGAAACGGAGAAACGATGAAAGAAACGGAGAAACGAAGAAAGAAACAGAGAAACGAACAAAGAAACAGAGAAACGAACAAAGAAACAGAGAAACGAAGAAAGAAACGGAGAAACGGAGAAACAAATGGAGAAACGAAGAAATAAACGGAGAAACAAAGAAAGAAACGGAGAAACAAAGAAAGAAACGGAGAAACGGTGAACTAATGGAGAAACGAAGAAATAAACGTAGAAACGAAGAAAGAAACGGAGAAACTAGGAAAGAAACGGAGAAACGAAGAGAGAAACGGAGAAAAGATGAAAGAAACGGAGAAACGAAGAAAGAAACAGAGAAACGAACAAAGAAACAGAGAAACGAACAAAGAAACGGAGAAACGGAGAAATAAATGGAGAAACGAAGAAATAAACGGAGAAACGAAGAAAGAAACAGAGAAACGAAGAAACAAACGGAGAAACGAAGAAAGAAACGGAGAAACGATGAAAGAAACGGAGAAACGAAGAAAGAAACAGAGAAACGAACAAAGAAACAGAGAATCGAACAAAGAAACGGAGAAACGAAGAAAGAAACGGGGAAACGGAGAAATAAATGGAGAAACGAAGAAATAAACGGAGAAACGAAGAAAGAAACGGAGAAACGAACAAAGAAACGGAGAAACGTTTCTCCATTTCTCCGTTTCTCCGTTTCTCCGTTTCTCGGTTTCTCGGTTTCTCCGTTTCTCCGTTTCTCCGTTTCTCCGTTTCTCGGTTTCTCCGTTTCTCCGTTTCTCCGATTCTCCGTTTCTAGGTTTCTATGTTTCTCCGTTTCTCCGTTTCTCCGTTTCTCCTTTTCTCCGTTTCTCGGTTTCTCCGTTTCTCCGTTTGTCGGTTTCTCGGTTTCTCGGTTTCTCCGTTTCTCCGTTTCTCCGTTTCTCCGTTTCTTTGTTCATTTCTCCGTTTCTTTGTTCGTTTCTCCGTTTCATTCATCGTTTCTCCGTTTCTCCGTTTCTTTCTTCGTTTGTCCGTTTCTTTGTTCGTTTCTCCGTTTCTTTCTGCGTTTCTCCGTTTATTTCTTCGTTTCTCCGTTTATTTCTTCGTTTCTCCGATTATTTCTCCGTTTCTCCGTTTCTCCGTTTCTTTCTTCGTTTCTCTGTTTCTTTCTTCGTTTCTCCGTTTCTTTCTTCGTTTCTCCGTTTCTTCCTTCGTTTCTTCGTTTCTCCGTTTCTCAGTTTCGCCGTCTCTCCGTTTCTCCGTTTCGTTTAAATGATTATAATATTTATAATTTCTATTATAAATCAGTTGATCTATAGTTAAATTAGACACTAATACTCTAAATACATATTTAATATATTTTTTAATCTCTTTAGCCTCCAGAAGAATTTTATTTATACTATTTACTATATATAATAATTTACACAGAATCGGATATAAATCTAATTATTTATTTATAATAATT
This sequence comes from Ptiloglossa arizonensis, assembly GCF_051014685.1. NCBI lineage: Eukaryota > Metazoa > Arthropoda > Insecta > Hymenoptera > Colletidae > Ptiloglossa > Ptiloglossa arizonensis. The sequence goes on from NC_135052.1 coordinate 144,259, forward strand.
TTTTTTTTTCACTTATCTTAAAAATTGGGATGTACTCTTTAAATGTTCGATTCATTTCTTTAATTCATTCATTAAAGTGAATTAATCTATTCTTTATAATAACTTTAATAAAATTAATCCCTATAATTATTATAGAACTCATGTTAAAATTTAATAATGAAATTTATTTTATTTGCGTAATTAATGTAATTATTGCCCCTATCATTACTTAAACAAAAAAATCAATGATAATAATTATAGGATATTCATCTGTTCTACAAACATCTATTATAGTTATTTTATTAATAATTAACGAGAATACATTTTAAACATATTTCATTTTATATTCAATAATTTCTTTAATTTTAATTTTTATATCTAAAATAATAAAGATTAACTCTTCTTCCTTATTTTTTATATTAACCTCTAATAAAAAAAAATTATTTTATACTCAATAATTATTATGTACACAAATTTCCCACCTATAGCACTCTATATACTGAAATAAATCGTTCTAGAAACATTAATAAATTCAAGAATAAAATTTACCGTGGAAGGTTTAATTTTACATTTATTCGAAAGATGAAACATACAAAAGTTTGTACAAAAGTATTAATTTATTTTATCGCACGGTAGGGAATATCATACAAATGGAAATACTTATCTCTAATGTCGGTAAATTGTACTTGTCGCGCCATCTATTTGTGGAAATTAGAACAATTCCTCGACAAACTTGAGCGTTTCTCCGCCAGGTGTTTTCACCCCTTAAGTGTAGTTTAACCCTTTCTCCAATAGATGGCAACCCATGTAATTACCACATTACAGGGATTTGTAATTGCGGGTTCAGAATATATTTGCATACATACAAACTATAATTCCGATATGTAGAGAAATATTCATTTATTTTATCCCACGGCTTCTTCGATCGTATTTGTTCGATCTATCCAAATATTTCAATTCAAATCCAAATTGATGGCTTTTTATACCGAAACATTGTCAAAAATTGTTTAACCTACGGTCCAACGAGGGTTGTTAATAATTATGATAAATAAATGTCAAGATATTGCGAAGTCTGCGAAGGCGAACGGTTTCAGTGAATGTTTGTTCATTTCAGCGATTGTTATTAACATGTACGCATGTTCTCTATATTGATCGAACAATGTGCATCTTATTTATGTATTGCAATTAATTAAGAAACTTATCGAAATTGGTTTTGATCGAGACTCCACGTTAAAACGTGTTTCGTAAAGTTTTAAAGCACGGAAAGTAACAATTGTTCATTAGATACATTAATTTAACGTTTGTTGAATTCTTATAATTTTACACAATACGCGTAGAAGTGGTATTTTTTACACAAGAGTGCCAAAATTCAATTAATCGCTTTTTTAGATAGAAAAATCACCGCGATAATTACTTGTGAATCGATAATCGATACGTGTAGCCTTGAGAATTGCAGTTGGATCTCAGCGAAAAATTCCTCCGCGAACACAGAATATTTCAACGAAATGATATTTTAAAGCATTATTTATACTAGGACATTGTTAATAATTGTCTAAAGTATGGTTCTACGACGCTTGTTAATAAATATGATAAATAAACTTCGAGATTTTGCAAAATCTGCGAAGACGAACGGTTTCGGAGAATGTTTGTTCATTTCTGCGATTGTTACTAACATTTACACATGTTCCGAACATTTATCTTACTATATGCATCTTATTTATGCATTAAATATGATTGGTTCGCCTACAGCAATTAATTTTGACCGAGATTCGAAGTATAAACGTGTTTCTTAATGTTTCAAAGCATGGGAAGTGGCAATTGTTTATTAGATACATTAATTTAACATTTGTTTCGTTCTTATAATTTTCGGAATACGCGTGGAAGCTGTATTCTTTAAGTAAAAGCGTCGAAATTCAATTAATCGCTTTTCTAGATAGAAAAATCATCGTGATGGACATTTGTGAATCGATAAACATTTCCAGCCTTGACAATGTCGGTTCGATCTCAATAACAACTATTCCAACGCGAAAAAAGAATATTTCAACGAAATGATATTTTAAGCCATGATTTATACTAGGACATTGTTAATAATTGTATAAAGTATGGTCCTACGACGGTTGTTAATAATTATGACAAACAAACCCCGAGATATTGCGATATCTGGGAAGGCGAACGGTTTCGGTGAATATTTGTCCATTTCCGCGATTGTTACTAACATTTATGCATGTTCCCAATATTGATCGAATAATGTGCATCTTACTTAGGCTTCATAAATCATTAGCTAGTTTTCAGAAATTAATTGCGATCGGAAATGAAAGTAAAATATTTGTATTCATATATTTCTCAATTTGCAACCAATATTTATCTTCATAAGGAAATTATTGATTTACAATGCAAAAGAATATGCATTTTGTAAAATTAATAATCCCAACTTTTACAGTGCAAACCATTAATTAGTTTACAAATATTAATTTTCATTAAAAATCGAGAAATATGTGTTTACCAATCTATTAGTTAAATTTTCCGATAAAATTTAATTTTTATTCTGTAATATAAAAGTTGGGAACTTGCAAAAATGTTTATAACAATCGCCTAGAGACATAAACGTTCGCTATAGCAATACGCCTTCGCAGATTTCGCAATATCTTGATGTTTGTTTACATTATTATTAACAACCGTCGTAGGATCATACATTAGACAATTTTTAACAATGTCCTAGTATAAATAATGCCTTAAAATATCATTTCGTTGAAATATTCTGTGTGCGCGGAGGAATTTTTCGCTGAGATCCAACTGACATTCTCAAGGCTACACGTATCGATTATCGATTCACAAGTATTCATCGCGGTGATTTTTCTATCGAGAACAGCGATTAATTAAATTTTGGCACTTTTATGTAAAAAATACCACTTCTACGAGTATTGTGTAAACTATAAGAATAAAACAAATGTTAAATTAATGTATCTAATGAACAATTGTTACTTTCCGTGCTTTAAAACATTACGAAACACGTTTTAACGTGGAGTCTCGATCAAAATCAATTTCGATATGTTTCTTAATTAATTGCAATACATAAATAAGATGCACATTGTTCGATCAATATAGGGAACATGCGTAAATGTTAATAACAATCGCTGAAATGAACAAACATTCACTGAAACAGTTCGCCTTCGCAGACTTCGCAATATCTTGACATTTATTTATCATAATTATTAACAACCGTCGTTGGACCGTAGATTAAACAATTTTTGAAAATGTTTCGGTATAAAAAGCCATCAATCTCTTGAAATACTTGGTTAGATCGAACAAATACGATCGAAGAAGCCGTGGGATAAAATAAATGAATATTTCTCTACATATCGGAATTATAGTTTGTATGTATGCAAATATATTCTGAACCCGCAATTACAAATCCCTGTAACGTGGTAATTACATTGGTTTCCATCTATTGGAGAAAGGGTTAAACTACACTTAAGGGGTGAAAACACCTGGCGGAGAAACACTCAAGTTTGTCGAGGAATTGTTCTAATATCCACAAACAGATGGCGCGACAAGTACATTTACCGACATTAGAGATAAGTATTTCCATTTGTATGATATTCCCTACCGTGCGATAAAATAAGTAAATACTTCTGTACAAACTTTTGTATGTTTCATTTTTCGAATAAATGTAAAATTAAACCTTCCACGGTAAATTTTATTCTTGAATTTATTAATGTCTCCAGGACGATTTATTTCAGTATAAAGAATGCTATAGGTGGGAAATTTGTGTACATAATAATTATTGAGTATAAAATAATTTTTCTTTTATTAGAGGTTAATATATTAAATAAGGAAGAAGAGTTAATCTTTATTATTTTACATATAAAAATTAAAATTAAAGAAATTATTGAATATAAAACGAAATATGTTAAAAATGTATTTTTGTTAATCATTAATAAAATAACTATAATAGATTTTTGTATAACAGACGAATATCCTATAATTATTATGATTGATTTTTTTCTTTAAGCTAATGATAGGGGCAATAATTACATTAATTAGGCAAATAAAACAAATTTCATTATTAAATGTTAATATGAGTTCTATAATAATTACAGGGATTAATTTTATTAAAGTTATTATAAAGAATAGATTAATTCAATTTAATGAATAAATTAAAGAAATGAATCGAACATTTAAAGAGAACATCCCCATTTTTAAGATAAGTGAAAACAAGATAATTATTATAAATAAATAATTAGATTTAGTTCCGATACTGTGTAAATTATTATACATAGTGAATAGTATAAATAAAATTCTTCAGGAGGCTAAAGAGATAAAAAATATATTAAATATGTATTTAGAGTATTAGTGTCTAAGTTAACCATAGATCAAATGATTTATAATAGAAATTATAAATATTATAATCATTTAATCGAAACGGAGAAACGGAGAAACGGAGAAACGGAGAAACGGAGAAACGGAGAAACGATGAAACGAAGGAAGAAACGGAGAAACGAAGAAAGAAACGGAGAAACGAAGAAAGAAACGGAGAAACGAAGAACGAAACGGAGAAACGGAGAAATAAATGGAGAAACGAAGAAATAAACGGAGAAAAGAAGAAAGAAACGGAGAAACGAAGAAAGAAATGGAGGAACGAAGAAAGAAACGGAGAAACGAAGAAAGAAACGGAGAATCGGTGAAAGAAACGGAGAAACGGAGAAAGAAACAGACAAACGAAGAAAGAAACGGAGAAACGAAGAAAGAAACGGAGAAACGAAGAAAGAAACGGAGAAACGAAGAAAGAAACGGAGAAGCGAAGAAAGACACGGAGAAACGGAGAAATAAATGGAGAAACGAAGAAATAAACGGAGAAACGAACAAAGAAACGGAGAAACGAAGAAAGAAACGGGAAATCGGAGAAAGAAACGGAGAAACGGAGAAATAAATGGAGAAACGAAGAAATAAACGAAGAAACGAAGAAAGAAACGGAGAAACGAAGAAAGAAACGGAGAATCGGAGAAATAAATGGAGAAACGAAGAAATAAACCGAGAAACGGAGAAAGAAACGGAGAATCGGAGAAATAAATGGAGAAACGAAGAAATAAACCGAGAAACGGAGAAAGAAACGGAGAAAGGAACAAAGAAACGGAGAAACGAACAATGAAACGGAGAAACGAACAAAGAAACGGAGAAACGAACGAAGAAACCGAGAAACGAACAAAGAAACGGAGAAATGAAGAAAGAAACGGAGAAACGGAGAAACGGAGAAATAAATGGAGAAACGAAGAAATAAACGGAGAAACGAAGAAAGAAACGGAGAAACGAAGAAAGAAACGGAGAAACGAAGAAAGAAACGGAGAAACGTAGAAAGAAACGGAGAATCGGAGAAAGAAACGGAGAAACGGAGAAAGAAACAGACAAACGAAGAAAGAAACGGAGAAACGAAGAAAGAAACGGAGAATCGGAGAAATAAATGGAGAAACGAAGAAATAAACCGAGAAACGGAGAAAGAAATGGAGAATCGGAGAAATAAATGGAGAAACGAAGAAATAAACCGAGAAACGGAGAAAGGAACAAAGAAACGGAGAAACGAACAATGAAACGGAGAAACGAACAAAGAAACGGAGAAACGAACGAAGAAACCGAGAAACGAACAAAGAAACGGAGAAATGAAGAAAGAAACGGAGAAACGGAGAAACGGAGAAATAAATGGAGAAACGAGGAAATAAACGGAGAAACGAGGAAATAAACGGAGAAACGAAGAAAGAAACCGAGAAACGAAGAAAGAAACGGAGAAACGAAGAAAGAAACGGAGAAACGAAGAAAGAAACGGAGAATCGGAGAAAGAAACGGAGAAACGGAGAAAGAAACAGACAAACGAAGAAAGAAACGGAGAAACGAAGAAAGAAACGGAGAATTGGAGAAATAAATGGAGAAACGAAGAAATAAACCGAGAAACGGAGAAACGAACAAAGAAACGGAGAAACGAACAAAGAAACGGAGAAACGAACAAAGAAACGGAGAATCGAACAGAGAAACCGAGAAACGAACAAAGAAACGGAGAAATGAAGAAAGAAACGGAGAAACGAACAAAGAAACGGAGAAATGAAGAAAGAAACGGAGAAACGGAGAAATAAATGGAGAAACGAAGAAATAAACGGAGAAACGAAGAAAGAAACGGAGAAACGAAGAAAGAAACGGAGAAACGAAGAAAGAAACGGAGAAACGAAGAAAGAAACGGAGAAACGAAGAACGAAACGGAGAAACGAAGAAAGAAACGCAGAAACGGAGAAATAAATGGAGAAACGAAGAAATAAACGGAGAAACGAAGAAAGAAACGGAGAAACGAAGAAATAAACGGTGAATCGGAGAAATAAATGGAGAAACGAAAAAATAAACCGAGAAACGGAGAAAGAAACGGAGAAAGGAACAAAGAAACGGAGAAACGAACAATGAAACGGAGAAACGAACAAAGAAACGGAGAAACGAACAAAGAAACCGAGAAACGGACAAAGAAACGGAGAAATGAAGAAAGAAACGGAGAAACGGAGAAAAGGAGAAATAAATGGAGAAACGAAGAAAGAATCGGAGAAACGAAGAAAGAAACGGAGAAACGAAGAAAGATACGGAGAAACGAAGAAAGAAACGGAGAAACGAAGAAAGAAAGGGAGAAACGGAGAAATAAATGGAGAAACGAAGAAATAAACGGAGAAACGAAGAAAGAAACGGAGGAACGAAGAAAGAAACGGAGAATCGGAGAAACAAACGGAGAAACGGAGAAATACATGGAGAAACGAAGATATAAACGGGGAAACGAAGAAAGAAACGGAGAAACGAAGAAAGAAACGGAGAATCGGAGAAATAAATGGAGAAACGAAGAAATAAACCGAGAAACGGAGAAAGAAACGGAGAAACGAACAAAGAAACGGAGAAACGAACAAAGAAACGGAGAATCGAACAGAGAAACCGAGAAACGAACAAAGAAACGGAGAAATGAAGAAAGAAACGGAGAAGCGAACAAAGAAACGGAGAAATGAAGAAAGAAACGGAGAAACGGACAAATAAATGGAGAAACGAAGAAATAAACGGAGAAACGAAGAAAGAAACGGAGAAACGAAGAAAGAAACGGAGAAACGAAGAAAGAAACGGAGAAACGAAGAAAGAAACGGAGAAACGAAGAACCAAACGGAGAAACGAAGAAAGAAACTGAGAAACGGAGAAATAAATGGAGAAACGAAGAAATAAACGGAGAAACGAAGAAAGAAACGGAGAAACGAAGAAATAAACGGAGAATCGGAGAAATAAATGGAGAAACGAAGAAATTAACCGAGAAACGGAGAAAGAAACGGAGAAAGGAACAAAGAAACGGAGAAACGAACAATGAAACGGAGGAACGAACAAAGAAACGGAGAAACGAACAAAGAAACCGAGAAACGGACAAAGAAACAGAGAAATGAAGAAAGAAACGGAGAAACGGAGAAAAGGAGAAATAAATGGAGAAACGAAGAAATAATCGGAGAAACGAAGAAAGAAACGGAGAAACGAAGAAAGAAACGGAGAAACGAAGAAAGAAACGGAGAAACGAAGAAAGAAACGGAGAAACGAAGAAAGAAACGGAGAATCGGAGAAAGCAACGGAGAAACGGAGAAAGAAACAGACAAACGAAGAAAGAAACGGAGAAACGAAGAAAGCAACGGAGAAACGAAGAAAGAAACGGAGAAACGAAGAAAGAAACGGAGAAACGAAGAAAGAAACGGAGAAACGAAGAAAGAAACACAGAAACGAACGGAGAAGCGAAGAAAGAAACGGAGAAACGAAGAAAGAAACGGAGAAACGAAGAAAGAAACGGAGAAACGAAGAACGAAACGGAGAAACGAAGAAAGAAACGCAGAAACGGAGAAATAAATGGAGAAACGAAGAAATAAACGGAGAAACGAAGAAAGAAACGGAGAAACGAAGAAATAAACGGTGAATCGGAGAAATAAATGGAGAAACGAAAAAATAAACCGAGAAACGGAGAAAGAAACGGCGAAAGGAACAAAGAAACGGAGAAACGAACAATGAAACGGAGAAACGAACAAAGAAACGGAGAAACGAACAAAGAAACCGAGAAACGGACAAAGAAACGGAGAAATGAAGAAAGAAACGGAGAAACGGAGAAAAGGAGAAATAAATGGAGAAACGAAGAAAGAATCGGAGAAACGAAGAAAGAAACGGAGAAACGAAGAAAGATACGGAGAAACGAAGAAAGAAACGGAGAAACGAAGAAAGAAACGGAGAAACGGAGAAATAAATGGAGAAACGAAGAAATAAACGGAGAAACGAAGAAAGAAACGGAGGAACGAAGAAAGAAACGGAGAATCGGAGAAACAAACGGAGAAACGGAGAAATACATGGAGAAACGAAGATATAAACGGGGAAACGAAGAAAGAAACGGAGAAACGAAGAAAGAAACGGAGAATCGGAGAAATAAATGGAGAAACGAAGAAATAAACCGAGAAACGGAGAAAGAAACGGAGAAACGAACAAAGAAACGGAGAAACGAACAAAGAAACGGAGAATCGAACAGAGAAACCGAGAAACGAACAAAGAAACGGAGAAATGAAGAAAGAAACGGAGAAACGAACAAAGAAACGGAGAAATGAAGAAAGAAACGGAGAAACGGAGAAATAAATGGAGAAACGAAGAAATAAACGGAGAAACGAAGAAAGAAACGGAGAAACGAAGAAAGAAACGGAGAAACGAAGAAAGAAACGGAGAAACGAAGAAAGAAACGGAGAAACGAAGAACCAAACGGAGAAACGAAGAAAGAAACGGAGAAACGGAGAAATAAATGGAGAAACGAAGAAATAAACGGAGAAACGAAGAAAGAAACGGAGAAACGAAGAAATAAACGGAGAATCGGAGAAATAAATGGAGAAACGAAGAAATTAACCGAGAAACGGAGAAAGAAACGGAGAAAGGAACAAAGAAACGGAGAAACGAACAATGAAACGGAGGAACGAACAAAGAAACGGAGAAACGAACAAAGAAACCGAGAAACGGACAAAGAAACAGAGAAATGAAGAAAGAAACGGAGAAACGGAGAAAAGGAGAAATAAATGGAGAAACGAAGAAATAATCGGAGAAACGAAGAAAGAAACGGAGAAACGAAGAAAGAAACGGAGAAACGAAGAAAGAAACGGAGAAACGAAGAAAGAAACGGAGAATCGGAGAAAGCAACGGAGAAACGGAGAAAGAAACAGACAAACGAAGAAAGAAACGGAGAAACGAAGAAAGAAACGGAGAAACGAAGAAAGAAACGGAGAAACGAAGAAAGATACGGAGAAACGAAGAAAGAAACGGAGAAACGAAGAAAGAAAGGGAGAAACGGAGAAATAAATGGAGAAACGAAGAAATAAACGGAGAAACGAAGAAAGAAACGGAGGAACGAAGAAAGAAACGGAGAATCGGAGAAACAAACGGAGAAACGGAGAAATACATGGAGAAACGAAGATATAAACGGGGAAACGAAGAAAGAAACGGAGAAACGAAGAAAGAAACGGAGAATCGGAGAAATAAATGGAGAAACGAAGAAATAAACCGAGAAACGGAGAAAGAAACGGAGAAACGAACAAAGAAACGGAGAAACGAACAAAGAAACGGAGAATCGAACAGAGAAACCGAGAAACGAACAAAGAAACGGAGAAATGAAGAAAGAAACGGAGAAACGAACAAAGAAACGGAGAAATGAAGAAAGAAACGGAGAAACGGACAAATAAATGGAGAAACGAAGAAATAAACGGAGAAACGAAGAAAGAAACGGAGAAACGAAGAAAGAAACGGAGAAACGAAGAAAGAAACGGAGAAACGAAGAAAGAAACGGAGAAACGAAGAACCAAACGGAGAAACGAAGAAAGAAACTGAGAAACGGAGAAATAAATGGAGAAACGAAGAAATAAACGGAGAAACGAAGAAAGAAACGGAGAAACGAAGAAATAAACGGAGAATCGGAGAAATAAATGGAGAAACGAAGAAATTAACCGAGAAACGGAGAAAGAAACGGAGAAAGGAACAAAGAAACGGAGAAACGAACAATGAAACGGAGGAACGAACAAAGAAACGGAGAAACGAACAAAGAAACCGAGAAACGGACAAAGAAACAGAGAAATGAAGAAAGAAACGGAGAAACGGAGAAAAGGAGAAATAAATGGAGAAACGAAGAAATAATCGGAGAAACGAAGAAAGAAACGGAGAAACGAAGAAAGAAACGGAGAAACGAAGAAAGAAACGGAGAAACGAAGAAAGAAACGGAGAAACGAAGAAAGAAACGGAGAATCGGAGAAAGCAACGGAGAAACGGAGAAAGAAACAGACAAACGAAGAAAGAAACGGAGAAACGAAGAAAGCAACGGAGAAACGAAGAAAGAAACGGAGAAACGAAGAAAGAAACGGAGAAACGAAGAAAGAAACGGAGAAACGAAGAAAGAAACACAGAAACGAACGGAGAAGCGAAGAAAGAAACGGAGAAACGAAGAAAGAAACGGAGAAACGAAGAAAGAAACGGAGAAACGAAGAACGAAACGGAGAAACGAAGAAAGAAACGCAGAAACGGAGAAATAAATGGAGAAACGAAGAAATAAACGGAGAAACGAAGAAAGAAACGGAGAAACGAAGAAATAAACGGTGAATCGGAGAAATAAATGGAGAAACGAAAAAATAAACCGAGAAACGGAGAAAGAAACGGCGAAAGGAACAAAGAAACGGAGAAACGAACAATGAAACGGAGAAACGAACAAAGAAACGGAGAAACGAACAAAGAAACCGAGAAACGGACAAAGAAACGGAGAAATGAAGAAAGAAACGGAGAAACGGAGAAAAGGAGAAATAAATGGAGAAACGAAGAAAGAATCGGAGAAACGAAGAAAGAAACGGAGAAACGAAGAAAGAAACGGAGAAACGAAGAAAGAAACGGAGAATCGGAGAAAGCAACGGAGAAACGGAGAAAGAAACAGACAAACGAAGAAAGAAACGGAGAAACGAAGAAAGAAACGGAGAAACGAAGAAAGAAACGGAGAAACGAAGAAAGAAACGGAGAAGCGAAGAAAGACACGGAGAAACGGAGAAATAAATGGAGAAACGAAGAAATTAACGGAGAAACGAAGAAAGAAACGGAGAAACGAAGAAAGAAACGGAGAAACGAAGAAAGAAACGGAGAAACGAAGAAAGAAACGGAGAAACGGAGAAAGAAACGGAGAAAGGAACAAAGAAACGGAGAAACGAACAATGAAACGGAGAAACGAACAAAGAAACGGAGAAACGAACAAAGAAACCGAGAAACGAACAAAGAAACGGAGAAATGAAGAAAGAAACGGAGAAACGGAGAAAAGGAGAAATTAATGGAGAAACGAAGAAATAAACGGAGAAACGAAGAAAGAAACGGAGAAACGAAGAAAGAAACGGAGAAACGAAGAAAGAAACGGAGAAACGGAGAAATACATGGAGAAACGAAGAAATAAACGGAGAAACGAAGAAAGAAACGGAGAATCGGAGAACGAAACGGAGAAACGGAGAAAGAAACAGACAAACGAAGAAAGAAACGGAGAAACGAAGAAAGAAACGGAGAAACGAAGAAAGAAACGGAGAAACGAAGAAAGAAACGGAGAAGCGAAGAAAGACACGGAGAAACGGAGAAATAAATGGAGAAACGAAGAAATTAACGGAGAAACGAACAGAGAAACCGAGTAACGAACAAAGAAACCGAGAAATGAAGAAAGAAACGGAAAAACGGAGAAATAAATGGAGAATCGAAGAAATAAACGGAGAAACGAAGAAAGAAACGGAGAAACGAAGAAAGAAACGGAGAAACGAAGAAAGAAACACAGAAACGAACGGAGAAGCGAAGAAATAAACGGAGAAACGGAGAAATAAATGGAGAAACGAAGAAAGAAACGGAGAAACGGAGAAATAAATGGAGAATCGAAGAAATAAACGGTGAAACGAAGAAAGAAACGGAGAAACGAAGAAAGAAACGGAGAATCGGAGAAATAAATGGAGAAACGAAGAAATAAACCGAGAAACGGAGAAAGAAACGGAGAAACGGAGAAACGAACAAAGAAACGGAGAAACGACGAAAGGAACGGAGAAACGAACAAAGAGACGGAGAAACGGAGAAACGGACAAAGAAACGGAGAAACGAATAAAGAGACGGAGAAACGGAGAAACGGACAAAGAAACGGAGAAACGAATAAAGAAACGGAGAAACGGAGAAATAAATGGAGAAACGAAGAAATAAATGGAGAAACGAAGAAAGAAACGGAGAAACAAAGAAAGAAACGGAGAAACGGTGAACTAATGGAGAAACGAAGAAATAAACGGAGAAACGAAGAAAGAAACGGCGAAACGAAGAAAGGAACGAAGAAACGATGTGAGAAACGGAGAAACGATGAAAGAAACGGAGAAACGGAGAAATAAATGGAGAAACGAAGAAAGAAACGGAGAAACGAAGAAAGAAATGGAGAAACGAAGAAAGAAACGGAGAAACGAAGAAAGAAACGGAGAAACGAACAAAGAAACGGAGAAACGAAGAAAGAAACGGAAAAACGAAGAAAGAAACGGAGAAAAGATGAAAGAAACGGAGAAACCAAGAAAGAAACAGAGAAACGAACAAAGAAACAGAGAAACGAACAAAGAAACGGAGAAACGAAGAAAGAAACGGAGAAACGGGGAAATTAATGGAGAAACGAAGAAATAAATGGAGAAACGAAGAAAGAAACGGAGGAACAAAGAAAGAAACGGAGAAACGGTGAACTAATCGAGAAACGAAGAAATAAACGGAGAAAAAAAGAAAGAAACGGAGAAGCGAAGAAAGAAACGAAGAAACGAAGAGAGAAACGGAGAAACGATGAAAGAAACGGAGAAACGAAGAAAGAAACAGAGAAACGAACAAAGAAACAGAGAAACGAAGAAAGAAACGGAGAAACGAAGAAAGAAACAGAGAAACGAACAAAGAAACAGAGAAACGAACAAAGAAATGGAGAAACGAAGAAAGAAATGGAGAAACGGAGAAATAAATGGAGAATCGAAGAAATAAACGGAGAAACGAAGAAAGAAACGGAGAAACGAAGAAAGAAACGGAGAAACGAAGAAAGAAACACAGAAACGAACGGAGAAGCGAAGAAAGAAACGGAGAAACGGAGAAATAAATGGAGAAACGAAGAAAGAAACGGAGAAACGGAGAAATAAATGGAGAATCGAAGAAATAAACGGTGAAACGAAGAAAGAAACGGAGAAACGAAGAAAGAAACGGAGAATCGGAGAAATAAATGGAGAAACGAAGAAATAAACCGAGAAACGGAGAAAGAAACGGAGAAACGGAGAAACGAACAAAGAAACGGAGAAACGACGAAAGGAACGGAGAAACGAACAAAGAGACGGAGAAACGGAGAAACGGACAAAGAAACGGAGAAACGAATAAAGAGACGGAGAAACGGAGAAACGGACAAAGAAACGGAGAAACGAATAAAGAAACGGAGAAACGGAGAAATAAATGGAGAAACGAAGAAATAAATGGAGAAACGAAGAAAGAAACGGAGAAACAAAGAAAGAAACGGAGAAACGGTGAACTAATGGAGAAACGAAGAAATAAACGGAGAAACGAAGAAAGAAACGGCGAAACGAAGAAAGGAACGAAGAAACGAAGTGAGAAACGGAGAAACGATGAAAGAAACGGAGAAACGGAGAAATAAATGGAGAAACGAAGAAAGAAACGGAGAAACGAAGAAAGAAATGGAGAAACGAAGAAAGAAACGGAGAAACGAAGAAAGAAACGGAGAAACGAACAAAGAAACGGAGAAACGAAGAAAGAAACGGAAAAACGAAGAAAGAAACGGAGAAAAGATGAAAGAAACGGAGAAACCAAGAAAGAAACAGAGAAACGAACAAAGAAACAGAGAAACGAACAAAGAAACGGAGAAACGAAGAAACAAACGGAGAAACGGGGAAATTAATGGAGAAACGAAGAAATAAATGGAGAAACGAAGAAAGAAACGGAGGAACAAAGAAAGAAACGGAGAAACGTTGAACTAATCGAGAAACGAAGAAATAAACGGAGAAAAAAAGAAAGAAACGGAGAAGCGAAGAAAGAAACGAAGAAACGAAGAGAGAAACGGAGAAACGATGAAAGAAACGGAGAAACGAAGAAAGAAACAGAGAAACGAACAAAGAAACAGAGAAACGAAGAAAGAAACGGAGAAACGAAGAAAGAAACAGAGAAACGAACAAAGAAACAGAGAAACGAAGAAAGAAACGGAGAAACGAAGAAAGAAACGGAGAAACGGAGAAATAAATGGAGAAACGTAGAAATAAACGGAGAAACGAAGAAAGAAACAGAGAAACGAAGAAAGAAACAGAGAAACGAAGAAAGAAACGGAGAAACGAAGAAAGAAACGAAGAAAGAAACGAAGAAAGAATCGGAGAAACGAAGAAAGAAACGGAGACACGAAGAAAGATACGGGGAAACTAAGAAAGAAACGGAGAAACGAAGAAAGAAACGGAGAAACGAAGAACGAAACGGAGAAACGAACAAAGAAACGGAGAAACGGAGAAAGAAGCGGAGAAACGAACAAAGAAACGGAGAAACGAACAAAGAAACGGAGAAATAAATGGAGAAACGAAGAAATAAACGGAGAAACGAAGAATGAAACGGAGAAACGGAGAAATACATGGAGAAACGAAGAAATAAACGGAGAAACGAAGAAAGAACCGGAGAAACGAAGAAAGAAACAGAGAAACGAACAAAGAAACGGAGAAACGAAGATAGAAACGGAGAAACGGAGAAATAAATGGAGAAACGAAGAAATAATCGGAGAAACGAAGAATGAAACGGAGAAACAAAGAAAGAAACGGAGAAACGAACAAAGAAACGGAGAAACGAAGAAAGAAACGGAGAAACGGAGAAATAAATGCAGAAACGAAGAAATAAACGGAGAAACGAAGAAAGAAACAGAGAAACGAAGAAAGAAACAGAGAAACGAAGAAAGAAACGGAGAAACGATGAAAGAAACGGAGAAACGAAGAAAGAAACGGAGAAACGAAGAAAGAAACAGAGAAACGAACAAAGAAACGGAGAAACGAACAAAGAAACGGAGAAGCGAAGAAAGAAACAGAGAAACGGTGAAATAAATGGTGAAACGAAGAAATAAACGGAGAAGCGAAGAAAGAAACGGAGAAACAAGGAAAGAAACGGAGAAACGGTGAAATAAATGGAGAAACGAAGAAATAAACGGAGAAACGAAGAAAGAAACGGAGAAACGAAGAAAGAAATGGAGAAACGAGAAAGAAACGGAGAAACGATGAAAGAAACGGAGAAACGAAGAAAGAAACAGAGAAACGAACAAAGAAAAAGAGAGACGAACAAAGAAACGGAGAAACGAAGAAAGAAACGGAGAAACGGTGAAATAAATGGAGAAACGAAGAAATAAACGGAGAAACGAAGAAAGAAACGGAGAAACGAAGAAAGAAACGGAGAAACGAAGAAAGAAACGGAGAAACGATGAAAGAAACGGAGAAACGAAGAAAGAAACAGAGAAACGAACAAAGAAACAGAGAAACGAACAAAGAAACGGAGAAACGAAGAAAGATACGGAGAAACGGAGAAACAAAGAAAGAAACGGAGAAACAAAGAAAGAAACGGAGAAACGAAGAAAGAAACGGAGAAACGGAGAAATAAATGGAGAAACGAAGAAATAAACGGAGAAACGAAGAAAGAAACAGAGAGACGAAGAAAGAATCGGAGAAACGAAGAAAGAAACGGAGAAACGATGAAAGAAACGGAGAAACGAAGAAAGAAACAGAGAAACGAACAAAGAAGCAGAGAATCGAACAAAGAAACGGAGAAACGAAGAAAGAAACGGGGAAACGGAGAAATAAATGGAGAAACGAAGAAATAAACGGAGAAACGAAGAAAGAAACGGAGAAACAAAGAAAGAAACGGAGAAACGAAGAAATAAACGGAGAAACGAAGAAAGAAACGAAGAAAGAAACGGAGAAACGAAGAAAGAAACGGAGAAACGATGAAAGAAACGGAGAAACGAAGAAAGAAACGGAGAATCGGAGAAATAAATGGAGAAACGAAGAAATAAACCGAGAGACGGAGAAAGAAACGGAGAAACGAAGAAAGAAACGGAGAAACGAACAAAGAAACGGAGAAACGTTTCTCCATTTCTCCGTTTCTCCGTTTCTCGGTTTCTCCGTTTCCCCGTTTCTCCGTTTCTCGGATTCTACGTTTCTCGATTTCTCCGTTTCTAGGTTTCTATGTTTCTCCGTTTCTCCGTTTCTCCGTTTCTCCGTTTCTCCGTTTCTCCTTTTCTCCGTTTCTCGGTTTCTCCGTTTCTCCGTTTCTCGGTTTCTCGGTTTTTCCGTTTCTCGGTTTCTCCGTTTCTCCGTTTCTCCGTTTCTTTCTTCGTTTCTCCGTTTCTTTGTTCGTTTCTCCGTTTCATTCATCGTTTCTCCGTTTCTCCGTTTCTTTCTTCGTTTGTCCGTTTCTTTGTTCGTTTCTCCGTTTCTTTCTGCGTTTCTCTGTTTTTTTCTTCGTTTCTCCGTTTCTTTCTTCGTTTCTCCGATTCTTTCTTCGTTTCTCCGTTTGTTTGTTCGTTTCTCCGTTTATTTCTTCGTTTCTCCGTTTATTTCTTCGTTTCTCCGATTATTTCTCCGTTTCTCCGTTTCTTCGTTTCTTTCTTCGTTTCTCCGTTTATTTCTTCGTTTCTCCGTTTCATTCTTCGTTTCTGCGTTTCATTGTTCGTTTCTCTGTTTCTTTCTTCGTTTCTCCGTTTCTTTCGCCGTTTCTCGGTTTATTTCTTCGTTTCTCCGTTTCTTTCTTCGTTTCTCCGTTTCTTTCTTCGTTTCTCCGTTTCTTCCTTCGTTTCTTCGTTTCTCCGTTTCTCAGTTTCGCCGTTTCTCCGTTTCTCCGTTTCGTTTAAATGATTATAATATTTATAATTTCTATTATAAATCATTTGATCTATAGTTAAATTAGACACTAATACTCTAAATACATATTTAATATATTTTTTAATCTCTTTAGCTTCCAGAAGAATTTTATTTATACTATTTACTATATATAATAATTTACACAGAATCGGATATAAATCTAATTATTTATTTATAATAATTATTTTTTTTTCACTTATCTTAAAAATTGGGATGTACTCTTTAAATGTTCCATTCATTTCTTTAATTCATTCATTAAATTGAATTAATCTATTCTTTATAATAACTTTAATAAAATTAATCCCTATAATTATTATAGAACTCATGTTAAAATTTAATAATGAAATTTATTTTATTTGCGTAATTAATGTAATTATTGCCCCTATCATTACTTAAACAAAAAAATCAATGATAATAATTATAGGATATTCATCTGTTATACAAACATCTATTATAGTTATTTTATTAATAATTAACGAGAATACATTTTAAACATATTTCATTTTATATTCAATAATTTCTTTAATTTTAATTTTCATATCTAAAATAATAAATATTAACTCTTCTTCCTTATTTAATATATTAACCTCTAACAAAAGATAAATTATTTTATACTCAATAATTATTATGTACACAAATTTCCCACCTATAGCACTCTTTATACTGAAATAAATCGTCCTGGAGACATTAATAAATTCAAGAATAAAATTTACCGTGGTAGGTTTAATTTTACATTTATTCGAAAGATGAAACATACAAAAGTTTGTACAAAAGTATTAATTTATTTTATCGCACGGTAGGGAATATCATACAAAAGGAAATACTTATCTCTAATGTCGGTAAATTGTACTTGTCGCGCCATCTATTTGTGGAAATTAGAACAATTCCTCGCCAAATTTGAGCGTTTCTCCGCCAGGTGTTATCACCCCTTAAGTATAGTTTAACCCTTTCTCCAATAGATGGCAACCCATGTAATTACCACATTACAGGGATTTGTAACTGCGGGTTCAGAATATATTTGCATACATACAAACTATAATTCCGATATGTAGAGAAATATTCATTTATTTTATCCCACGGCTTCTTCGATCGTATTTGTTCGATCTAACCAAGTATTTCAAGAAATTGATGGCTTTTTATACCGAAACAATTTCAAAAATTGTTTAATCTACGGTCCAGCGACGGTTGTTAATAATTATGATAAATAAATGTCAAGATATTGCGAAGTCTGAGACGGCGAACGGTTTCAGTGAATGTTTGTTCATTTCAGCGATTGTTATTAACATGTACGCATGTTCTCTATATTGATCGAACAATGCGCATCTTATTTATGTATTGCAATTAATTAAGAAACTTATCGAAATTGGTTTTGATCGAGACTCCACGTTAAAACGTGTTTCGTAAAGTTTTAAAGCACGGAAAGTAACAATTGATCATTAGATACATTAATTTAACATTTGCTTAATTCTTATAATTTACACAATACGCGTAGAAGTGGTATTTTTTACACAAAAGTGCCAAAATTCAATTAATCGCTTTTTTAGATAGAAAAATCACCGCGATAATTACTTGTGAATCGATAATCGATACGTGTAGCCTTGAGAATTGTAGTTGGATCTCAGCGAAAAATTCCTCCGCGAACACAGAATATTTCAACGAAATGATATTTTAACGCATTATTTATACTAGGACATTGTTAATAATTGTCTAAAGTATGGTTCTACGACGCTTGTTAATAAATATGATAAATAAACATCGAGATTTTGCAAAATCTGCGAAGACGAACGGTTTCGGAGAATGTTTGTTCATTTCTGCGATTGTTACTAACATTTATGCATGTTCCCAATATTGATCGAATAATGTGCATCTTACTTACGCATCATAAATCATTAGCTAGTTTTCAGAAATTAAATGCTATCGGAAATGAAAGTAAAATATTTGTATTCATATATTTCTCGATTTGCAACCAATATTTATCTTCATAAGGAAATTATTGATTTACAATGCAAAAGAATATGCATTTTCTAAAATTAAGAATCCCAACTTTTACAGTGCAAACCATTAATTAGTTTACAAGTATTAATTTTCATTAAAAATCGAGAAATATATGTATACCAAACTATTAGTTAAATTTTCCGATAAAATTTAATTTTCATACTGTAATATAAAAGTTGGGAACTTGCAAAAATGTTTATAACAATCGCCTAGAGACATAAACATTCGCTATAGCAATACGCCTTCGCAGATTTGGCAATATCTTGATGTTTGTTTACATTATTATTAACAACCGTCGTAGGATCATACATTAGACAATTTTTAACAATGTCCTAGTATAAATAATGCCTTAAAATATCATTTCGTTGAAATATTCTGTGTTCGCGGAGGAATTTTTCGCTGAGATCCAACTGACATTCTCAAGGCTACACGCATCGATTATCGATTCACAAGTATTTATCGCGGTGATTTTTCTATCTAAAAAAGCGATTAATTGAATCTTGGCACTTTTGTGTAAAAAATACCACTTCTACGCGTATTGTGTAAATTATAAGAATTAAACAAATGTTAAATTAATGTATCTAATGAACAATTGTTACTTTCCGTGCTTTAAAACTTTACGAAACACGTTTTAACGTGGAGTCTCGATCAAAATCAATTTCGATAAGTTTCTCAATTAATTGCAATACATAAATAAGATGCACATTGTTCGATCAATATAGGGAACATGCAAAAATGTTAATAACAAACGCTGAAATGAACAAACATTCACTGAAACCGTTCGCCTTCGCAGACTTCGCAATATCTTGACATTTATTTATCATAATTATTAACAACCGTCGCTGGACCGTAGATTAAACAATTTTTGAAATTGTTTCGGTATAAAAAGCCATCAATTTCTTCAAATATTTGGTTAGATCGAACAAATA
This sequence comes from Ptiloglossa arizonensis, assembly GCF_051014685.1. NCBI lineage: Eukaryota > Metazoa > Arthropoda > Insecta > Hymenoptera > Colletidae > Ptiloglossa > Ptiloglossa arizonensis. Next base: position 164,114 of record NC_135052.1, read on the forward strand.
CGATCGAAGAAGTCGTGGGATAAAATAAATGAATATTTCTCTACATATCGGAATTATAGTTTGTATGCATGCAAATATATTCTGAACCCGCAATTACAAATCCCTGTAACGTGGTAGTTACATGGGTTTCCATCTATTGGAGAAAGGGTTAAACTACACTTAAGGGGTGAAAACACCTGGCGGAGAAACGCTCAAGTTTGTCGATGAATTGTTCTAATTTCCACAAATAGATGGCGCGACAAGTACAGTTTACCGACATTAGAGATAAGTATTTCCATTTGTATGATATTCCCTACCGTGCGATAAAATAAATAAATACTTTTGTACAAACTTTTGTATGTTTCAGTTTTCGAATAAATGTAAAATTAAGCCTTCCACGGTAAATTTTATTCTTGAATTTATTAATGTTTCTAGGACGATTTATTTCAGTATATAGAGTGCTATAGGTGGGAAATTTGTGTACATAATAATTATTGAGTATAAAATAATTTTTCATTTATTAGAGGTAAATATATTCAATAAGGAAGAAGAGTTAATCTTTATTATTTTATATATAAACATTAAAATTAAAGAAATTATTGAATGTAACACGAAATATGTTAAAAATGTATTTTTGTTAATTATTAATAAAATAACTATAATAGATGTTTGTATAACAGATGAATATCCTATAATTATTATGATTGATTTTTTTGTTTAAGCAAATGATAGGGGCAATAATTACACTAATTAGGCAAATAAAATAAATTTCATTATTAAATTTTAATATGAGTTCTATAATAATTACAGGGATTAATTTTATTAATGTTATTATAAAGAATAGATTAATTCAATTTAATGAATAAATTAAAGAAATGAATCGCACATTTAAAGAGAACATCCCCATGTTTAAGATAAGTGAAAAAAAAAAATTATTATAAATAAATAATTAGATTTATTTCCGATTCTGTGTAAATTATTATATATAGTAAATAGTATAAACAAAATTCTTCTGGGGCTAAAGAGATTAAAAAATATATTAAATATGTATTTAGAGTATTAGTGTCTAATTTAACCATAGATCAAATGTTTTATAATAGAAATTATAAATATTATCATCATTTAATCGAAACGGAGAAACGGAGAAACGGTGAAACGATGAAACGAAGGAAGAAACGGAGAAACGAAGAAAGAAACGGAGAAACGAAGAAAGAAACGGAGAAATGAAGAAAGAAACGCAGAAACGAAGAAAGAAACGGAGAAACGAAGAAAGAAACGGAGAAACGAAGAAATAAACGGAGAAACGAAAAATGAAACGGAGAATCGGAGAAACAAATGGAGAAACGAAGAAATAAACCGAGAAACGGAGGAAGAAACGGAGAAACGAACAATGAAACGGAGAAACGAACAAAGAAACGGAGAAACGAACAAAGAAACCGAGAAACGAACAAAGAAACCGATAAACGAACAAAGAAACGGAGAAATGAAGAAAGAAACGGAGAAACGGAGAAATAAATGGAGAAACGAAGAAATAAACGGAGAAACGAAGAAAGAAACGGAGAAACGAAGAAAGAAACGGAGAAATTTAGAAAGAAACGGAGAAACGAAGAAAGAAACGGAGAAACGAACAAAGAAACGGAGAAACGAACAAAGAAACGGAGGAACGGAGAAAGAAGCGGAGAAACGAAGAAAGAAACGGAAAACCGAAGAAAGAAACGGAGAAACGAAGAAAGAAACAGGGAAGCGAACAAAGAAACGGAGAAACGAAGAAAGAAACGGGGAATCGAACAAAGAAACGGAGAAACGAAGAAAGAAACGGAGAAACGGAGAAATAAACGGAGAAACGAAGAAAGAAACGGAGAAACGAAGAATGAAACGGAGAAACGAAGAATGAAACGGAGAATCGGAGAAACAAATGGAGAAACGAAGAAATAAACCGAGAAACGGAGGAAGAAACGGAGAAACGAACAATGAAACGGAGAAACGAACAAAGAAACGGAGAAACGAACAAAGAAACCGAGAAACGAACAAAGAAACCGATAAACGAACAAAGAAACGGAGAAATGAAGAAAGAAACGGAGAAACGGAGAAATAAATGGAGAAACGAAGAAATAAACGGAGAAACGAAGAAAGAAACGGAGAAACGAAGAAAGAAACGGAGAAATTTAGAAAGAAACGAAGAAAGAAACGGAGAAACGAACAAAGAAACGGAGAAACGAACAAAGAAACGGAGGAACGGAGAAAGAAGCGGAGAAACGAAGAAAGAAACGGAAAACCGAAGAAAGAAACGGAGAAACGAAGAAAGAAACGGAGAAGCGAACAAAGAAACGGAGAAACGAACAAAGAAACGGAGAAACGAACAAAGAAACTGAGAAACGGAGAAATAAATGGAGAAACGAAGAAATAAACGGAGAAACGAAGAAAGAACCGGAGAAACGAAGAAAGAACCGGAGAAACGAAGAAAGAAACGGAGAAACTGAGAAAGAAACGGAGAAACGAAGAAAGAAACGGAGAAACGAAGAAAGAAACGGAGAAACGGAGAAATAAATGTAGAAACGAAGAAATAAACGGAGAAACGAAGAAAGGAACGGAGAAACGAAGAAAGAAACAGAGAAACGAAGAAAGAAACGGAGAAGCGAAGAAAGACACGGAGAAACGGAGAAATAAATGGAGAAACGAAGAAATAAACGAAGAAACGAAGAAAGAAACGGAGAAACGAAGAAAGAAACGGAGAATCGGAGAAATAAATGGAGAAACGAAGAAATAAACCGAGAAACGGAGAAAGAAACGGAGAATCGGAGAAAGAAATGGAGAAACGAAGAAACAAACCGAGAAATGGAGAAAGAAACGGAGAAAGGAACAAAGAAACGGAGAAACGAACAATGAAACGGAGAAACGAACAAACAAACGGAGAAACGAACGAAGAAACCGAGAAACGAACAAAGAAACGGAGAAATGAAGAAAGAAACGGAGAAACGGAGAAACGGAGAAATAAATGGAGAAACGAAGAAATAAACGGACAAACGAAGAAAGAAACGGAGAAACGAAGAAAGAAACGGAGAAACGAAGAAAGAAACGGAGAAACGAAGAAAGAAACGGAGAATCGGAGAAAGAATCGGAGAAACGGAGAAAGAAACAGACAAACGAAGAAAGAAACGGAGAAACGAAGAAAGAAACGGAGAATCGGAGAAATAAATGGAGAAACGAAGAAATAAACCGAGAAACGGAGAAAGAAACGGAGAATCGGAGAAATAAATGGAGAAACGAAGAAATAAACCGAGAAACGGAGAAAGAAACGGAGAAAGGAACAAAGAAACGGAGAAACGAACAATGAAACGGAGAAACGAACAAAGAAACGGAGAAACGAATGAAGAAACCGAGAAACGAACAAAGAAACGGAGAAATGAAGAAAGAAACGGAGAAACGGAGAAACGGAGAAGTAAATGGAGAAACGAAGAAATAAACGGAGAAACGAAGAAAGAAACGGAGGAACGAAGAAAGAAACGGAGAAACGAAGAAAGAAACGGAGAAACGAAGAAAGAAACGGAGAATCGGAGAAAGAAACGGAGAAACGGAGAAAGAAACAGACAAACGAAGAAAGAAACGGAGAAACGAAGAAAGAAACGGAGAATCGGAGAAATAAATGGAGAAACGAAGAAATAAACCGAGAAACGGAGACACGAACAAAGAAACGGAGAAACGAACAAGGAAACGGAGAAACGAACAAAGAAACGGAGAAACGAACAAAGAATCGGAGAATCGAACAGAGAAACCGAGAAACGAACAAAGAAACGGAGAAATGAAGAAAGAAACGGAGAAACGAACAAAGAAACGGAGAAATGAAGAAAGAAACGGAGAAACGGAGAAATAAATGGAGAAACGAAGAAATAAACGGAGAAACGAAGAAAGAAACGGAGAAACGAAGAAAGAAACGGAGAAACGAAGAAAGAAACGGAGAAACGAAGAAAGAAACGGAGAAACGAAGAACGAAACGGAGAAACGAAGAAAGAAACGGAGAAACGGAGAAATAAATGGAGAAACGAAGAAATAAACGGAGAAACGAAGAAAGAAACGGAGAAACGAAGAAATAAACGGAGAATCGGAGAAATAAATGGAGAAACGAAGAAATAAACCGAGAAACGGAGAAAGAAACGGAGAAAGGAACAAAGAAACGGAGAAAGGAACAATGAAACGGAGAAACGAACCAAGAAACGGAGAAACGAACAAGAAACGGAGAAACGAACAAAGAAACGGAGAAACGAACAAAGAAACCGAGAAACGAACAAAGAAACGGAGAAATGAAGAAAGAAACGGAGAAACGGAAAAATAAATGGAGAAACGAAGAAATAAACGAAGAAACGAAGAAAGAAACGGAGAAACGAAGAAAGAAACGGAGAATCGGAGAAATAAACGGAGAAACGAAGAAATAAACCGAGAAACGGAGAAAGAAACGGAGAATCGGAGAAATAAATGGAGAAACGAAGAAATAAACCGAGAAACGGAGAAAGAAACGGAGAAAGGAACAAAGAAACGGAGAAACGAAGAAAGAAACGGAGAAACGAAGAAAGAAACGGAGAAGCGAAGAAAGACACGGAGAAACGGAGAAATAAATGGAGAAACGAAGAAATTAACGGAGAAACGAAGAAAGAAACGGAGAAGCGAAGAAAGACACGGAGAAACGGAGAAATAAATGGAGAAACGAAGAAATAAACGGAGAAACGAAGAAAGAAACGGAGAAACGAAGAAATAAACGGGAAATCGGAGAAAGAAACGGAGAAACGGAGAAATAAATGGAGAAACGAAGAAATAAACGAAGAAACGAAGAAAGAAACGGAGAAACGAAGAAAGAAACGGAGAATCGGAGAAATAAACGGAGAAACGAAGAAATAAACCGAGAAACGGAGAAAGAAACGGAGAATCGGAGAAATAAATGGAGAAACGAAGAAATAAACCGAGAAACGGAGAAAGAAACGGAGAAAGGAACAAAGAAACGGAGAAACGAACAATGAAACGGAGAAACGAACAAAGAAACGGAGAAACGAACGAAGAAACCGAGAAACGAACAAAGAAACGGAGAAATGAAGAAAGAAACGGAGAAACGGAGAAACGGAGAAATAAATGGAGAAACGAAGAAATAAACGGAGAAACGAAGAAAGAAACGGAGAAGCGAAGAAAGAAACGGAGAAACGAAGAAAGAAACGGAGAAACGAAGAAAGAAACGGAGAATCGGAGAAAGAAACGGAGAAACGGAGAAAGAAACAGACAAACGAAGAAAGAAACGGAGAAACGAAGAAAGAATCGGAGAATCGGAGAAATAAATGGAGAAACGAAGAAATAAACCGAGAAACGGAGAAACGAACAAAGAAGCGGAGAAACGAACAAAGAAACGGAGAATCGAACAGAGAAACCGAGAAACGAACAAAGAAACGGAGAAATGAAGAAAGAAACGGAGAAACGAACAAAGAAACGGAGAAATGAAGAAAGAAACGGAGAAACGGAGAAATAAATGGAGAAACGAAGAAATAAACGGAGAAACGAAGAAAGAAACGGAGGAACGAAGAAAGAAACGGAGAATCGGAGAAACAAACGGAGAAACGGAGAAATACTTGGAGAAACGAAGATATAAACGGGGAAACGAAGAAAGAAACGGAGAAACGAAGAAAGAAACGGAGAATCGGAGAAATAAATGGAGAAACGAAGAAATAAACCGAGAAACGAAGAAAGAAACTGAGAAACGAACAAAGAAACGGAGAAACGAACAAAGAAGCGGAGAAACGAACAAAGAAACCGAGAAACGAACAAAGAAACGGAGAAATGAAGAAAGAAACGGAGAAACGGAAAAATAAATGGAGAAATGAAGAAATAAACGAAGAAACGAAGAAAGAAACGGAGAAACGAAGAAAGAAACGGAGAATCGGAGAAATAAACGGAGAAACGAAGAAATAAACCGAGAAACGAAGAAAGAAACGGAGAAGCGAAGAAAGACACGGAGAAACGGAGAAATAAATGGAGAAACGAAGAAATTAACGGAGAAACGAAGACAGAAACGGAGAAGCGAAGAAAGACACGGAGAAACGGAGAAATAAATGGAGAAACGAAGAAATAAACGGAGAAACGAAGAAAGAAACGGAGAAACGAAGAAAGAAACGGGAAATCGGAGAAAGAAACGGAGAAACGGAGAAACAAATGGAGAAACGAAGAAATAAACGAAGAAACGAAGAAAGAAACGGAGAAACGAAGAAAGAAACGGAGAATCGGAGAAATAAACGGAGAAACGAAGAAATAAACCGAGAAACGGAGAAAGAAACGGAGAATCGGAGAAATAAATGGAGAAACGAAGAAATAAACCGAGAAACGGAGAAAGGAACAAAGAAACGGAGAAACGAACAATGAAACGGAGAAACGAACAAAGAAACGGAGAAATGAAGAAAGAAGCGGAGAAACGGAGAAACGGAGAAATAAATGGAGAAACGAAGAAATAAACGGAGAAACGAAGAAAGAAACGGAGAAGCGAAGAAAGAAACGGAGAAACGAAGAAAGAAACGGAGAAACGAAGAAAGAAACGGAGAATCGGAGAAAGAAACGGAGAAACGGAGAAAGAAACAGACAAACGAAGAAAGAAACGGAGAAACGAAGAAAGAAACGGAGAATCGGAGAAATAAATGGAGAAACGAAGAAATAAACCGAGAAACGGAGAAACGAACAAAGAAGCGGAGAAACGAACAAAGAAACGGAGAATCGAACAGAGAAACCGAGAAACGAACAAAGAAACGGAGAAATGAAGAAAGAAACGGAGAAACGAACAAAGAAACGGAGAAATGAAGAAAGAAACGGAGAAACGGAGAAATAAATGGAGAAACGATGAAATAAACGGAGAAACGAAGAAAGAAACGGAGAAACGAAGAAAGAAACGGAGAAACGAAGAAAGAAACGGAGAAACGAAGAACGAAACGGAGAAACGAAGAAAGAAACGGAGAAACGGAGAAATAAATGGAGAAACGAAGGAATAAACGGAGAAACGAAGAAATAAACCGAGAAACGGAGAAAGAAACGGAGAAACGAAGAAAGAAACGGAGAAACGAAGAAAGAAACGGAGAATCGGAGAAAGCAACGGAGAAACGGAGAAAGAAACAGACAAACGAAGAAAGAAACGGAGAAAAGAAGAAAGAAACGGAGAAACGAAGAAAGAAACGGAGAAACGAAGAAAGAAACGGAGAAACGAAGAAAGAAACGGAGAAACGAAGAAAGAAACGGAGAAACGAAGAAAGAAATGGAGAAACGAAGAAAGAAACGAAGAAACGAAGAAAAAAACGGAGAAACGAAGAAAGAAACGGAGAAACGATGAAAGAAACGGAGAAACGAAGAAAGAAACGGAGAAACGAAGAAATAAACGGAGAAACGAAGAAATAAACGGAGAAACGAAGAAAGAAACGGAGAAACGAAGAAAGAAACGAAGAAAGAAACGAAGACACGAAGAAAGAAACGGAGAAACGAACAAAGAAACGGAGAAACGGAAAAAAACGGAGAAACGAAGAAAGAAACGGAGAAACGGAGAAATAAATGGAGAAAGGAAGAAAGAAACAGAGAAACGAACAAAGAAACAGAGAAACGAACAAAGAAACGGAGAAACGAAGAAAGAAACGGAGTAACGGAGAAACAAATGGAGAAACGAAGAAATAAACGGAGAAACAAAGAAAGAAACGGAGAAACAAAGAAAGAAACGGAGAAACGGTGAACTAATGGAGAAACGAAGAAATAAACGGAGAAACGAAGAAAGAAACGGAGAAACTAGGAAAGAAACGGAGAAACGAAGAGAGAAACGGAGAAACAAAGAAAGAAACGGAGAAACAAAGAAAGAAACGGAGAAACGGTGAACTAATGGAGAAACGAAGAAATAAACGGAGAAACGAAGAAAGAAACGGAGAAACTAGGAAAGAAACGGAGAAACGAGGAGAGAAACGGAGAAACAAAGAAAGAAACGGAGAAACAAAGAAAGAAACGGAGAAACGGTGAACTAATGGAGAAACGAAGAAATAAACGGAGAAACGAAGAAAGAAACGGAGAAACTAGGAAAGAAACGGAGAAACGAAGAGAGAAACGGAGAAACGATGAAAGAAACGGAGAAACGAAGACAGAAACAGAGAAACGAAGAAAGAAACAGAGAAACGAACAAAGAAACGGAGAAACGAAGAAAGAAACGGAGAAACGGAGAAATAAATGGAGAAACGAAGAAATAAACGGAGAAACGAAGAAAGAAACAGAGAAACGAAGAAAGAAACGGAGAAACCAAGAAAGAAACGGAGAAACGATGAAAGAAACGGAGAAACGAAGAAAGAAACAGAGAAACGAACAAAGAAACAGAGAAACGAACAAAGAAACGGAGAAACGAAGAAAGAAACGGGGAAACGGGAAATAAATGGAGAAACGAAGAAATAAACGGAGAAACGAAGAAAGAAACGGAGAAACAAAGAAAGAAACGGAGAAACGGTGAAATAAATGGAGAAACGAAGAAATAAACGGAGAAACGAAGAAAGAAACGAAGAAAGAAACGGAGAAACGAAGAAAGAAACGGAGAAACGTTTCTCCATTTCTCCGTTTCTCCGTTTCTCGGTTTCTCCGTTTCTCCGTTTCTCCGTTTCTCGGATTCTACGTTTCTCGATTTCTCCGTTTCACGGTTTCTCCGTTTCTCCGTTTCTCGGTTTCTCGGTTTCTCCGTTTCTCCGTTTCTCCGTTTCTCCGTTTCTCGGTTTCTCCGTTTCTCCGTTTCTCGGTTTCTCGGTTTCTCCGTTTCTCCGTTTCTCCGTTTCTCCGTTTCTCCGTTTCTCCGTTTCTCCGTTTCGATTAAATGATTAAATGATTATAATAGTTATAATTTCTATTATAAATCATTTGATCTATGGTTAACTTAGACACTAATACTCTAAATACATATTTAATATATTTTTTAATCTCTTTAGCCTCCAGAAGAATTTTATTTATACTATTTACTGTATATAATAATTTACACAGAATCGGAAATAAATCTAATTATTTATTTATAATAATTATTTTTTATTCACTTATTTTAAAAATTGGGATGTACTCTTTAAATGTTCGATTCATTTCTATAATTTATTCATTAAATTGAATCAATCTATTCTTTATAATAACTTTAATAAAATTAATCCCTATAATTATTATAGAATTCATATTAAAATTTAATAATGAAATTTATTTTATTTGCCTAAATAATGTAATTATTGCCCCTATTATTTGCTTATATAAAGAATCAATCAAAATAATTGTAGGATATTCATCTGTTATACAAACATCTATTATAGTTATTTTATTAATAATTAACAAAAATACATTTTTAACATATTTCATTTTATATTCAATAATTTCTTTAATTTTAATTTTTATATTTAAAATAATAAAGATTAACTCTTCTTCCTTATTTAATATATTAACCTCTAATAAAAGAAAAATTATTTTATACTCAATAATTATTATGTACACAAATTTCCCACCTACAGCACCCTTTATACTGAAATAGATTGTCCTAGAAACATTAATAAATTCAAGAATAGAATTTACCGTGGAAGGTTTAATTTTACATTTATTCGAAAGATGAAACATACAAAAGTTTGTACAAAAGTATCTATTTATTTTATCGCACGGTAGGGAATATCATACAAATGGAAATACTTATCTTTAATGTCGGTAAATTGTACTTGTCGCGCCATCTATTTGTGGAAATTAGAACAATTCCTCGACATACTTTAGCGTTTCTCCGCCAGGTGTTTTCGCCCCTTAAGTGTAGTTTATCCCTTTCTCCAATAGATGGCAACCTATGTAATTACCACGTTACAGGGATTTGTAATTGCGGGTTCAGAATATATTTGCATACATACAAACTCTAATTCCGATATTTAGAGAAATATTCATTTATTTTATCGCACGGTTTCTTCGATTGTGTTTGTTCGATCTAACCAAATATTTCAAGAAATTGATGGCTTTTTATACCGAAACATTGTCAAAAATTGTTTAATCTACGGTCCAACGACGGTTGTTAATAATTATGATAAATAAATGTCAAGATATTGCGAAGTCTGCGAAGGCGAACGGTTTCGGAGAAAGTTTGTCCATTTCTGCGATTGTTACTAACATTTATACATGTTCCCAATATTGATCGAATAATGTGCATCTTACTTAGGCATCATAAATCATTAGCTAGTTTTCAGAAATTAATTGCGATCGGAAATGAAAGTAAAATATTTGTATTCATATATTTCTCGATTTGCAACCAATATTTATCTTCATAAGGAAATTATTGATTTACAATGCAAAAGAATATGCATTTTGTAAAATTAATAATCCCAACTTTTACAGTGCAAACCATTAATTAGTTTACAAATATTAATTTTCATTAAAAATCGAGAAATATATGTATACCAAACTATTAGTTAAATTTTCCGATAAAATTTAATTTTCATACTGTAATATAAAAGTTGGGAACTTGCAAAACTGTTTATAACAATCGCCTAGAGACATAAACATTCGCTATAGCAATACGCCTTCGCAGATTTCGCAATATCTTGATGTTTGTTTACATTAATATTAACAACCGTCGTAGGATCATACATTAGACAATTTTTAAAAATGTCCTAGTATAAATAATGCCTTAAAATATCATTTCGTTGAAATATTCTGTGTTCGCGGAGGAATTTTTCGCTGAGATCCAACTGACATTCTCAAGGCTACACGTATCGATTATCGATTCACAAGTATTCATCGCGGTGATTTTTCTATCCAGAACAGCGATTAATTAAATTTTGGCAATTTTATGTAAAAAATACCACTTCTACGAGTTTTGTGTAAACTATAAGAATTAAACAAATGTTAAATTAATGTATCTAATGAACCTTTGTTACTTTCCGTGCTTTAAAACTTTACGAAACACGTTTTAACGCGGAGTCTCGATCAAAATCAATTTCGATATGTTTCTTAATTAATTGCAATACATAAATAAGATGCACATTGTTCGATCAATATAGGGAACATGCGTAAATGTTAATAACAATCGCTGAAATGAACAAACATTCACTGAAACAGTTCGCCTTCGCAGACTTCGCAATATCTTGACATTTATTTATCATAATTATTAACAACCGTCGCTGGACCGTAGATTAAACAATTTTTGAAATTCTTTCGGTACAAAAAGCCATCAATTTCTTGAAATAATTGGTTAGATCGAACAAATACGATCGAAGAAGCCGTGGGATAAAATAAATGAATATTTCTCTACATATCGGAATTATAGTTTGTATGTATGCAAATATATTCTGAACCCGCAATTACAAATCCCTGTAATGTGGTAATTACATGGGTTGCCATCTATTGGAGAAAGGGTTAAACTACACTTAAGGGGTGAAAACACCTGGCGGAGAAACGCTCAAGTTTGTCGAGGAATTGTTCTAATTTCCACAAATAGATGGCGCGACAAGTACAATTTACCGACATTAGAGATAAGTATTTCCATTTGTATGATATTCCCTACCGTGCGATAAAATAAATTAATACTTTTGTACAAACTTTTGTATGTTTCATCTTTCGAATAAATGTAAAATTAAACCTTCCACGGTAAATTTTATTCTTGAATTTATTAATGTCTCCAGGACGATTTATTTCAGTATAAAGAGTGCTATATGTGGGAAATTTGTGTACATAATAATTATTGAGTATAAAATAATTTTTCTTTTGTTAGAGGTTAATATATTAAATAAGGAAGAAGAGTTAATATTTATTATTTTAGATATAAAAATTAAAATTAAAGAAATTATTGAATATAAAATGAAATATGTTAAAAATGTATTCTTGTTAATTATTAATAAAATAACTATAATAGATGTTTGTATAACAGATGAATATCCTATAATTATTATGATTGATTTTTGATTTAAGCAAATGATAGGGGCAATAATTACATTAATTAGGCAAATAAAATAAATTTCATTATTAAATTTTAATATGAGTTCTATAATAATTACAGGGATTAATTTTGTTAAAGTTATTATAAAGAATAGATTAATTCAATTTAATGAATAAATTAAAGAAATGAATCGAACATTTAAAGAGAACATCCCCATTTTTAAGATAAGTGAAAAAAAGATAATTATTATAAATAAATAATTAGATTTATTTCCGATTCTGTGTAAATTATTATATATAGTGAATAGTATAAATAAAATTCTTCTGGAGGCTAAAGAGATAAAAAAATATATTAAATATGTATTTAGAGTATTAGTGTCTAAGTTAACCATAGATCAAATGATCTATAATAGAAATTATAAATATTATAATCATTTAATCGAAACGGAGAAACGTAGAAACGGAGAAACGATGAAACGAAGGAAGAAACGGAGAAACGAAGAAATAAACCGAGAAACGGAGAAAGAAACGGAAAAACGAACAAAGAAACGGAGAAACGAGCAATGAAACGGAGAAACGAACAAACAAAGGGAGAAACGAACAAAGAAACCGAGAAACGAACAAAGAAACGGAGAAATGAAGAAAGAAACGGACAAACGGAGAAATAAATGGCGAAACGAAGAAATAAACGGAGAAACGAAGAAAGAGACGGAGAAACGAAGAAACGAAGAAACGGAGAAACGGAGAAATAAACCGAGAAACGGAGAAATAAATGGAGAAACCAAGAAATACACGGAGAAACCAAGAAAGAAACAGAGAAACAGAGAAAGAAACGGAGAAACGAAAAAAGAAACGGAGAAACGAAGAAATAAACGGAGAAACGAAGAATGAAACGGAGAATCGAAGAAAGAAACGGAGAAATAAATGCAGAAACGAAGATATAAACGGAGAAACGAACAAAGAAACGGAGAAGCGAAGAAACGATGAAAGAAACGGAGAAACGGAGAAATGAAAAAAGAAACGGGAAACGAAGAACGAAACGGAGAAACGGAGATATAAATGGAGAAACGAAGAAAGAAACGGAGAAACGAAGAAAGAAACGGAGAAACGAACAAAGAAACGGAGAAACGAACAAAGAAACGGAGAAACGAAGTAAGAAACGGAGAAACGGAGAAACATATGGAGGAACGAAGAAATAAACGGAGAAACGAAGACAGAAACGGAGAAACGAAGAAAGGAACGGAGAAACGAACAAAGAAACGGAGAAACGAACAAAGAAACGGAGAAACGTTTCTCCGTTTCTCCGTTTCTCGGTTTCTCTGTTTCTCCGTTTCTCGGATTCTCCGTTTCTTGGTTTCTCCGCTTCTCCGTTTATCGGTTTCTCCGATTCTCGATTTCTCCGTTTCTCGGTTTCTCCGTTTCTCCGTTTCTCGGTTTCTCCGTTTCTCCGTTTCTCCGTTTCTCCGTTTCTCCGTTTCTCCGTTTCCCCGTTTCTCCGTTTCTCCGTTTCTCGGTTTCTCCGTTTCTCCGTTTCTCCGTTTCTCGGTTTCTCCGTTTCTCCGTTTCTCCGTTTCTCGCTTTCCCCGTTTCTCCGTTTCTCGGTTTCTCCGTTTTTCCGTTTCTCGGTTTCTCCGTTTCTCCGTTTCTCGGTTTCTCCGATTCTCGGTTTCTCTGTTTCTCCGTTTCTCGGTTTCTCCGTTTCTCCGATTCTCCGTTTATCCGTTTCTCCGTTTCTCGGTTTCTCAGTTTCTCCGTTTCTCGGTTTCTCCGTTTCTCCGTTTCTCCGTTTCTCCGTTTCTCGGTTTCTCCGATTCTCGGTTTCTCTGTTTCTCCGTTTCTCGGTTTCTCCGTTTCTCCGATTCTCCGTTTATCCGTTTCTCCGTTTCTCGGTTTCTCAGTTTCTCCGTTTCTCGGTTTCTCCGTTTCTCCGTTTCTCCGTTTCTCGGTTTCTCCGTTTCTCCGTTTCTCCGTTTCTTTCTTCGTTTCTCCGTTTCTTTGTTCGTTTCTCCGTTTCTTTCATCGTTTCTCCGTTTCTTTCTTTGTTTCTCCGTTTCTTTCTTCGTTTCACAGTTTATTTCTTCGATTCTCCATTTATTTCTCCGTTTCTTTCTTCGTTTCTCCGTTTCTTTGTTCGTTTCTCCGTTCCTTTCTTCGTTTCTCCGTTTCTTTCTTCGTTTCTCCGTTTCTTTCTTCGTTTCTCCGTTTCTTTCTTCGTTTCTCCGTTTCATTCTTCGTTTCTCCGTTTCTTTTTCGTTTCTCCGTTTTTTTCTTCGATTCTCCGTTTCTTTCTTCGTTTCTTCGTTTATTTCTTCGTTTCTCCATTTATTTCTCCGTTTCTCCGTTTCTTTCTTCGTTTCCCCGTTTCTTTGTTCGTTTCTCCGTTTCTTTCTTCGTTTGTCCGTTTCTTTCTTCGTTTCTCCGTTTATTTCTTCGTTTCTCCGTTTCCTTGTTCGTTTCTCCGTTTCTTTCACCGTTTCTCCGTTTCTTTCTTCGTTTCTCCGTTTGTTTGTTCGTATCTCCATTTATTTCTCCGTTTCTCCGTTTCTTTCTTCGTTTCTCCGTTTCTTTCTTCGTTTCTCCGTTTATTTCTTCGTTTCTCCGTTTCTTTGTTCGTTTCTCCGTTTCTTTCATCGTTTCTCCGTTTCTTTCTCCGTTTCTCCGTTTCTGTCTTCGTTTGTCCGTTTCTTTGTTCGTTTCTCCGTTTCTTTGTTCGTTTCTCCGTTTCTTTCTTCGTTTCTCCGTTTGTTTCTTCGTTTCTCCATTTATTTCTCCGTTTCTCCGTTTCTTTCTTCGTTTCTCCGTTTCTTTCTTCGTTTCTCCGTTTCTTTCTTCGTTTCTCCGTTTCTTTCGTAGTTTCTCCGTTTCTTCCTTCGTTTCTTCGTTTCTCCGTTTCTCCGATTCTCCGTTCCTCCGTTTCTCCGTTTCTCCGTTTCTCCGTTTCGATTAAATGATTAAATGATTATAATAGTTATAATTTCTATTATAAATCATTTGAGCTGTAGTTAAATTATACACTAATACTCTAAGTACATATTTAATATATTTTTTAATCTCTTTAGCCTCCAAAAGAATTTTCTTTATACTATTTACTGTATATAATAATTTACACAGAATCGGAAATAAATCTCTTTATTTATTTATAATAATTATTTTTTATTCACTTATTTTAAAAATTGGGATGTACTCTTTAAATGTTCGATTCATTTCTTTAATTTATTCATTAAATTGAATTAATCTATTCTTCATAATAACTTTAATAAAATTGATCCCTATAATTATATATTATAGAATTCATATTAAAATTTAGTGATGAAATATATTTTATTTGCCTAATTAATGTAATTATTGCCCCTATCATTTGCTTAAATAAAAAATCAATCAAAATAATAATAGGAGATTCATCTGTTATATTATACAAACATCTATTACAGTTATTTTATTAATAATTAACAAAAATACACTTTAACATATTTCATTTTATATTCCATAATTTCTTTAATTTTAATTTTGATTTTTAAAATAATAAAGATTAACTCTTCTTCCTTATTTTTTATATTAACCTCTAATAAAAAAAAATTATTTTATACTCAATAATTATTATGTACACAAATTTACCACCTATAGCACTCTATATACTGAAATAAATCGTTCTAGAAACATTAATAAATTCAAGAATAAAATTTACCGTGGAAGGTTTAATTTTACATTTATTCGAAAGATGAAACATACAAAAGTTTGTACAAAAGTATTTATTTATTTTATCGCACGGTAGGGAATATCATACAAATGGAAATACTTATCTCTAATGTCGGTAAATTGTACCTGTCGCGCCATCTATTTGTGCAAATTAGAACAATTCCTCGACAAACTTGAGCGTTTCTCCGCCAGGAGTTTTCACCTCTTAAGTGTAGTTTATCCCTTTTGCCAATAGATGGCAACCCATGTAATTACCACGTTACAGGGATTTGTAATTGCGGGTTCAGAATATATTTGCATACATACAAACTATAATTCCGATATGTAGAGAAATATTCATTTATTTTATCCCACGGATTCTTCGATCGTATTTGTTCGATCTAACCAAGTATTTCAAGAAATTGATGGCTTTTTATACCGAAACAATTTCAAAAATTGTTTAATATACGGTCCAGCGACGGTTGTTATTAATTATGATAAATAAATGTCAAGATATTGCGAAGTCTGCGACGGCGAACGGTTTCAGTGTATGTTTGTTCATTTCAGCGATTGTTATTAACATGTACGCATGTTCTCTATATTGATCGATCAATGTGCATCTTATTTATGTATTGCAATTAATTAAGAAACTTATCGAAATTGGTTTTGATCGAGACTCCACGTTAAAACGTGTTTCGTAAAGTTTTAAAGCACGGAATGTAACAATTGTTCATTAGATACATTAATTTAACATTTGCTTAATTCTTATAATTTACACAATACGCGTAGAAGTGGTATTTTTTACACAAAAGTGCCAAAATTCAATTAATCGCTTTTTTAGATAGAAAAATCACCGCGATAATTACTTGTGAATCGATAATCGATACGTGTAGCCTTGACAATTGCAGTTGGATCTCAGCGAAAAATTCCTCCGCGAACACAGAATATTTCAACGAAATGATATTTTAACGCATTATTTATACTAGGACATTGTTAATAATTGTTTAAAGTATGGTCCTACGATGGTTGTTAATAATTATGACAAACGAAACCCCGAGATATTGCGATATCTGGAAAGGCGAACGGTTTCGGTGAATATTTGTCCATTTCCGCGATTGTTACTAACATTTATGCATGTTCCCAATATTGTTCGAATAATGTGCATCTTCCTTAGGCATCATAAATCATTAGCTAGTTTTCAGAAATTAATTGCGATCGGAAATGAAAGTAAAATATTTGTATGCATATATTTCTCAATTTGCAACCAATATTTATCTTCATAAGGAAATTATTGATTTACAATGCAAAAGAATATGCATTTTGTAAAATTAATAATCCCAACTTTTACAGTGCAAACCATTAATTAGTTTACAAATATTAATTTTCATTAAAAATCGAGAAATATATGTATACCAAACTATTAGTTAAATTTTCCGATAAAATTTAATTTTCATACTGTAATATAAAAGTTGGGAACTTGCAAAACTGTTTATAACAATCGCCTAGAGACATAAACATTCGCTATAGCAAAACGCCTTCGCAGATTTCGCAATATCTTGATGTTTGTTTACATTATTATTAACAAACGTCGTAGGATCATACATTAGACAATTTTTAACAATGTCCTAGTATAAATAATGCCTTAAAATATCATTTCGTTGAAATATTCTGTGTTCGCGGAGGAATTTTTCGCTGAGATCCAACTGACATTCTCAAGGCTACACGTATCGATTATCGATTCACAAGTATTCATCGCGGTGATTTTTCTATCCAGAACAGCGATTAATTAAATTTTGGCACTTTTATGTAAAAAATACCACTTCTACGAGCATTGTGTAAACTATAAGAATTAAACAAATGTTAAATTAATGTATCTAATGAACCATTGTTACTTTCCGTGCTTTAAAACTTTACGAAACACGTTTTAACGTGGAGTCTCGATCAAAATCAATTTCGATATGTTTCTTAATTAATTGCAATACATAAATAAGATGCACATTGTTCGATCAATACAGGGAACATGCGTAAATGTTAATAACAATCGCTGAAATGAACAAACATTCACTGAAACAGTTCGCCTTCGCAGACTTCGCAATATCTTGACATTTATTTATCATAATTATTAACAACCGTCGCTGGACCGTAGATTAAACAATTTTTGAAATTGTTTCGGTACAAAAAGCCATCAATTTCTTGAAATATTTGGTTAGATCGAACAAATACGATCGAAGAAGCCGTGGGATAAAATAAATGAATATTTCTCTACATATCGGAATTATAGTTTGTATGTATGCAAATATATTCTGAACCCGCAATTACAAATCCCTGTAACGTGGTAATTACATGGGTTGCCAACTATTGGAGAAAGGGTTAAACTACACTTAAGGGGTGAAAACACCTGGCGGAGAAACGCTCAAGTTGGTCGAGGAATTGTTCTAATTTCCACAAATAGATGGCGCGACATGTACATTTACCGACATTAGAGATAAGTATTTCCATTTGTATGGTATTCCCTACCGTGCGGTAAAATAAATAAATACTTTTGTACAAACTTTTGTATGTTTCATTTTTCGAATAAATGTAAAATTAAACCTTCCACGGTAAATTTTATTCTTGAATTTATTAATGTCTCCAGGACGATTTATTTCAGTATAAAGAATGCTATAGGTGGGAAATTTGTGTACATAATAATTATTGAGTATAAAATAATTTTTCTTTTATCAGAGGTTAATGTATTAAATAAGGAAGAAGAGTTAATCTTTATTATTTTATATATAAAAATTAAAATTAAAGAAATTATTGAATATAAGATGAAATATGTTAAAAATGTATTCTTGTTAATTATTAATAAAATAACTATAATAGATGTTTGTATAACAGATGAATATCCTATAATTATTATGATTGATTTTTGATTTAAGCAAATGATAGGGGCAATAGTTACATTAATTAGGCAAATAAAATAAATTTCATTATTAAATTTTAATATGAGTTCTATAATAATTACAGGGATTAATTTTATCAAAGTTATTATAAAGAATAGATTAATTCAATTTAATGAATAAATTAAAGAAATGAATCGAACATTTAATGAGAACATCCCCATTTTTAAGATAAGTGAAAAAAAGATAATTATTATAAATAAATAATTAGATTTATTTCCGATTCTGTGTAAATTATTATATATAGTGAATAGTATAAATAAAATTCTTCTGGAGGCTAAAGAGATAAAAAAATATATTAAATATGTATTTAGAGTATTAGTGTCTAAGTTAACCATAGATCAAATGATTTATAATAGAAATTATAAATATTATAATCATTTAATCGAAACGGAGAAACGAAGAGAGAAACGGAGAAATGAAGAAAGAAACGGAGAAACGGAGAAATAAATGGAGAAACGAAGAAATAAACCGAGAAACGGAGAAAGAAATGGAGAAGCGAACAAAGAAACGCAGAAACGAACAAAGAAACGGAGAAACGAACAAAGAAACGGAGAAACGAACAAAGAAACCGAAAAGCGAACAAAGAAATGGAGAATTGAAGAAAGAAACGGAGAAACGGAGAAATAAATGGAGAAACGAAGAAATAAACGGAGAAACGAAGAAAGAAACGGAGAAACGAAGAAAGAAACGGAGAAACGAAGAAAGAAACGGAGAAACGAAGAAAGAAACGGAGAAACGAAGAAAGAAACGGAGAAACGAAGAAAGAACCGGAGAAACGAAGAAAGAAATGGAGAAACGAAGAAAGAAACGGAGAAACGAAGAAACGGAGAAACGGAGAAATAAACCGAGAAACGGAGAAATAAATGGAGAAACGAAGAAATAAACGGAGAAACGAAGAAAGAAACGGAGAAACAGAGAAAGAAACGGAGAAACGAGAAAAGAAACGGAGAAACGAAGAAATAAACGGAGAAACGAGGAATGAAACGGAGAATCGAAGAAAGAAACGGAGAAACGAAGAAACGGAGAAACGGAGAAATAAACCGAGAAACGGAGAAATAAATGGAGGAACGTAGAAATAAACGGAGAAACGAAGAAAGAAACGGAGAAACGAAGAAAGGAACGGAGAATCGAACAAAGAAACGGAGAAACGAAGAAAGAAACGGAGAAACGAAGAAAGAAACGGAGAAACGAAGAATGAAACGGAGAAACGGAGAAATAAATGGAGAAACGAAGAAATAAACGGAGAAACGAAGAAAGAAACGGAGAAACGAAGAAAGAAACGGAGAAACGAAGAAAGAAACAGAGAAACGGAGAAAGAAGCGGAGAAACGGAGAAACGAAGAAAGAAACGGAGAAACGAAGAAAGAAACGGAGAAACGAAGAAAGAAACGGAGAAACGAAGAAACGGAGAAACGGAGAAATAAACCGAGAAACGGAGAAATAAATGGAGAAACCAAGAAATAAACGGAGAAACGAAGAAAGAAACGGAGAAACAGAGAAAGAAACGGAGAAACGAAAAAAGAAACGGAGAAACGAAGAAATAAACGGAGAAACGAGGAATGAAACGGAGAATCGAAGAAAGAAACGGAGAAATAAATGCAGAAGCGAAGATATAAACGGAGAAACGAACAAAGAAACGGAGAAGCGAAGAAACGATGAAAGAAACGGAGAAACGGAGAAATGAAAAAAGAAACGGAGAAACGAAGAAAGAAACGGAGAAACGGAGATATAAATGGAGAAACGATGAAAGAAACGGAGAAACGAACAAAGAAACGGAGAAGCGAACAAAGAAACGGAGAAACGAACAAAGAAACGGAGAAACGAACAAAGAAACGGAGAAACGAACAAAGAAACGGAGAAACGAAGTAAGAAACGGAGAAACGGAGAACTAAATGGAGGAACGAGGAAATAAACGGAGAAACGAAGAAAGAAACGGAGAAACGAAGAAAGGAACGGAGAAACGAACAAAGAAACGGAGAAACGAAGAAAGAAACGGAGAAATAAATGGAGAATCGAAGAAACAAACTGTGAAACGAAGAAAGAAACGGAGAAACAAAGAAAGAAACGGAGAAATGAACAAAGAAACGAAGAAATGAAGAAAGAAACGGAGAAACGAACAAAGAAACGGAGAAACGAAGAAAGAATCGGAGAAATAAATGGAGAAACGAAGATATAAACGGAGAAACGAAGAAAGAAACGGAGAAACGAACAAAGAAACGGAGAAACGAAGAGAGAAACGGAGAAACGAAGAAGGAAACGAAGAAACGAAGAAAGAAACGGAGAAACGAACAAAGTAACGGAGAAACGAACAAAGAAACGGAGAAACGAACAAAGAAACGGAGAAACGAAGAAAGAAACGGAGAAACGAAGAAAGAAACGGAGAAACGAACAAAGAAACGGAGAAACGAAGAAAGAATCGGAGAAATAAATGGAGAAACGAAGAGGTAAACGGAGAAACGAAGAAAGAAACGGAGAAACAAAGAAAGAAACCGAGAAACGAAGAAAGAAACGGAGAAACAAATAAACAAACGGAGGAACGAACAAAGAAACGGGGAAACGAACAAAGAAACGGAGAAACGAAGTAAGAAACGGAGAAACGGTGAAATAAATGGAGGAACGAAGAAATAAACGGAGAAACGAAGAAAGAAACGGAGAAACGAAGAAAGGAACGGAGAAACGAACAAAGAAACGGAGAAACGAAGAAAGAAACGGAGAAATAAATGGAGAATCGATGAAATAAACTGTGAAACGAAGAAAGAAACGGAGAAACAAAGAAAGAAACGGAGAAACGAACAAAGAAACGGAGAAACGAACAAAGAAATGGAGAAACGAACAAAGAAACGGAGAAACGAAGAAAGAATAGGAGAAATAAATGGAGAAACGAAGAAATAAACGGAGAAACGAAGAAAGAAACGGAGAAACGAAGAAAGAAACGGAGAAACAAAGAAAGAAACCGAGAAACGAAGAAAGAAACGGAGAAACAAAGAAACAAACGGAGAAACGAACAAAGAAACGGAGAAACGAAGAAATAAACGGAGAAACGAAGAAAGAAATGGAGAAACGAAGAAAGAAACGAAGAAACGAAGAAAGAAACCGAGAAACGAAGAAAGAAACGGAGAAACGAACAAAGAAACGGAGAAACGAACAAAGAAACGGAGAAACGAAGAAAGTAACGGAGAAACGAAGAAAGAAATGGAGAAACGAACAAAGAAACGGAGAAACGAAGAAAGAATAGGAGAAATAAATGGAGAAACGAAGAAATAAACGGAGAAACGAAGAAAGAAACGGAGAAACAAAGAAAGAAACCGAGAAACGAAGAAAGAAACGGAGAAACAAAGAAACAAACGGAGAAACGAACAAAGAAACGGAGAAACGAAGAAATAAACGGAGAAACGAAGAAAGAAATGGAGAAACGAAGAAAGAAACGAAGAAACGAAGAAAGAAACCGAGAAACGAAGAAAGAAACGGAGAAACGATTAAAGAAACGGAGAAACGAAGAAAGAAACGGAGAATCGGAGAAATAAATGGAGAAACGTAGATATAAACCGAGAAACGGAGAAACGAACAAAGAAACGGAGAATCGAACAAAGAAACGTTTCTCCGTTTCTCCGTTTCTCCGTTTCTCCGTTTCTCCGTTTCTCCGTTTCTCGGTTTCTCTGTTTCTCCGTTTCTCGGATTCTCCGTTTCTTGGTATCTCCGTTTCTCCGTTTCTCGGTTTCTACGATTCTCGATTTCTCCGTTTCTCCGTTTCTCGGTTTCTCCGTTTCTCCGTTTCTCGGTTTCTCCGTTTCTCCCTTTCTCCGTTTCTCCGTTTCTCCGTTTCCCCGTTTCTCCGTTTCCCCGTTTCTCCGTTTCTCGGCTTCTCCGTTTCTCCGTTTCTCCGTTTCTCAGTTTCTCCGTTTTTCCGTTTCTCGGTTTCTCCGTTTCTCCGTTTCTCGGTTTCTCCGATTCTCGGTTTCTCTGTTTCTCCGTTTCTCGGTTTCTCCGTTTCTCGCTTTCCCCGTTTCTCCGTTTCTCGGTTTCTCCGTTTCTCAGTTTCTCCGTTTTTCCGTTTCTCGGTTTCTCCGTTTCTCCGTTTCTCGGTTTCTCCGATTCTCGGTTTCTCTGTTTCTCCGTTTCTCGGTTTCTCCGTTTCTCCGTTTCTCCGTTTCTCCGTTTCTTCGTTTCTCCGTTTCTCGGTTTCTCAGTTTCTCCGTTTCTCGGTTTCTCCGTTTCTCCGTTTCTCCGGTTCTCGGTTTCTCCGTTTCTCCGTTTCTCCGTTTCTTTCTTCGTTTCTCCGTTTCTTTGTTCGTTTCTCCGTTTCTTTCACCGTTTCTCCGTTTCTTTCTCCGTTTCTCCGTTTCTTTCTTCGTTTCTCCTATTCTTTGTTCGTTTCTCCGTTTATTTCTTTGTTTCTCCATTTATTTCTCCGTTTCTCCGTTTCTTTCTTCGTTTCCCCGTTTCTTTGTTCGTTTCTCCGTTTCTTTCTTCGTTTGTCCGTTTCTTTCTTCGTTTCTCCGTTTATTTCTTCGTTTCTCCGTTTCTTTGTTCGTTTCTCCGTTTCTTTCATCGTTTCTGCGTTTCTTTCTTCGTTTCTCCGTTTGTTTGTTCGTTTCTCCATTTATTTCTCCGTTTCTCCGTTTCTTTCTTCGTTTCTCCGTTTATTTCTTCGTTTCTCCGTTTATTTCTTCGTTTCTCCATTTATTTCTCCGTTTCTCCGTTTCTTTCTTCGTTTCCCCGTTTCTTTGTTCGTTTCTCCGTTTCTTTCTTCGTTTGTCCGTTTCTTTCTTCGTTTCTCCGTTTATTTCTTCGTTTCTCCGTTTCTTTGTTCGTTTCTCCGTTTCTTTCTTCGTTTGTCCGTTTCTTTCTTCGTTTCTCCGTTTATTTCTTCGTTTCTCCGTTTCTTTGTTCGTTTCTCCGTTTCTTTCATCGTTTCTGCGTTTCTTTCTTCGTTTCTCCGTTTGTTTGTTCGTTTCTCCATTTATTTCTCCGTTTCTCCGTTTCTTTCTTCGTTTCTCCGTTTATTTCTTCGTTTCTCCGTTTATTTCTTCGTTTCTCCATTTATTTCTCCGTTTCTCCGTTTCTTTCTTCGTTTCCCCGTTTCTTTGTTCGTTTCTCCGTTTCTTTCTTCGTTTGTCCGTTTCTTTCTTCGTTTCTCCGTTTATTTCTTCGTTTCTCCGTTTCTTTGTACGTTTCTCCGTTTCTTTCATCGTTTCTCCGTTTCTTTCTTCGTTTCTCCGTTTGTTTGTTCGTTTCTCCATTTATTTCTCCGTTTCTCCGTTTCTTTCTTCGTTTCTCCGTTTATTTCTTCGTTTCTCCGTTTATTTCTTCGTTTCTCCATTTATTTCACCGTTTCTCCGTTTCTTTCTTCGTTTCCCCGTTTCTTTGTTCGTTTCTCCGTTTCTTTCTTCGTTTGTCCGTTTCTTTCTTCGTTTCTCCGTTTATTTCTTCGTTTCTCCGTTTCTTTCTTCGTTTCTCCGTTTCTTTTTTCATTTCTCCGTTTCTTTCTTCGTTTCTCCGTTTCTTCCTTCGTTTCTTCGTTTCTCCGTTTCTCCGATTCTCCGTTCCTCCGTTTCTCCGTTTCTCCGTTTCTCCGTTTCTCCGTTTCTCCGTTTCGATTAAATGATTAAATGATTATAATAGTTATAATGTCTATTATAAATCATTTGAGCTATAGTTAAATTATACACTAATACTCTAAGTACATATTTAATATATTTTTTAATCTCTTTAGCCTCCAGAAGAATTTTATTTATACTATTTACTGTATATAATAATTTACACAGAATCGGAAATAAATCTAATTATTTATTTATAATAATTATTTTTTATTCACTTATTTTAGAAATTGGGATGTACTCTTTAAATGTTCGATTCATTTCTATAATTTATTCATTAAATTGAATCAATCTATTCTTTATAATAACTTTAATAAAATTAATCCCTATAATTATTATAGAATTCATATTAAAATTTAATAATGAAATTTATTTTATTTGCCTAAATAATGTAATTATTGCCCCTATTATTTGCTTATATAAAAAATCAATCAAAATAATTGTAGGATATTCATCTGTTATACAAACATCTATTATAGTTATTTTATTAATAATTCACAAAAATACATTTTTAACATATTTCATTTATATTCAATAATTTCTTTAATTTTAATTTTTATATTTAAAATAATAAAGATTAACTCTTCTTCCTTATTTAATATATTAACCTCTAATAAAAGAAAAATTATTTTATACTCAATAATTATTATGTACACAAATTTCCCACCTACAGCACCCTTTATACTGAAATAGATTGTCCTAGAAACATTAATAAATTCAAGAATAGAATTTACCGTGGAAGGTTTAATTTTACATTTATTCGAAAGATGAAACATACAAAAGTTTGTACAAAAGTATCTATTTATTTTATCGCACGGTAGGGAATATCATACAAATGGAAATACTTATCTTTAATGTCGGTAAATTGTACTTGTCGCGCCATCTATTTGTGGAAATGAGAACAATTCCTCGACATACTTTAGCGTTTCTCCGCCAGGTGTTTTCGCCCCTTAAGTGTAGTTTATCCCTTTCTCCAATAGATGGCAACCTATGTAATTTCCACGTTACAGGGATTTGTAATTGCGGGTTCAGAATATATTTGCATACATACAAACTCTAATTCCGATATTTAGAGAAATATTCATTTATTTTATCGCACGGTTTCTTCGATTGTGTTTGTTCGATCTAACCAAATATTTCAAGAAATTGATGGCTTTTTATACCGAAACATTGTCAAAAATTGTTTAATCTACGGTCCAACGACGGTTGTTAATAATTATGATAAATAAATGTCAAGATATTGCGAAGTCTGCGAAGGCGAACGGTTTCGGAGAAAGTTTGTCCATTTCTGCGGTTGTTACTAACATTTCTGCATGTTCCCAATATTGATCGAATAATGTGCATCTTACTTAGGCATCATAAATCATTAGCTAGTTTTCAGAAATTAATTGCGATCGGAAATGAAAGTAAAATATTTGTATTCATATATTTCTCGATTTGCAACCAATATTTATCTTCATAAGGAAATTATTGATTTACAATGCAAAAGAATATGCATTTTGTGAAATTAATAATCCCAACTTTTACAGTGCAAACCATTAATTAGTTTACAAATATTAATTTTCATTAAAAATCGGGAAATATATGTATACCAAACTATTAGTTAAATTTTCCGATAAAATTTAATTTTCATACTGTAATATAAAAGTTGGGAACTTGCAAAACTGTTTATAACAATCGCCTAGAGACATAAACATTCGCTATAGCAATACGCCTTCGCAGATTTCGCAATATCTTGATGTTTGTTTACATTATTATTAACAACCGTCGTAGGATCATACATTAGACAATTTTTAAAAATGTCCTAGTATAAATAATGCCTTAAAATATCATTTCGTTGAAATATTCTGTGTTCGCGGAGGAATTTTTCGCTGAGATCCAACTGACATTCTCAAGGCTACACGTATCGATTATTGATTCACAAGTATTCATCGCGGTGATTTTTCTATCCAGAACAGCGATTAATTAAATTTTGGCACTTTTATGTAAAAAATACCACTTCTACGAGTTTTGTGTAAACTATAAGAATTAAACAAATGTTAAATTAATGTATCTAATGAACCTTTGTTACTTTCCGTGCTTTAAAACTTTACGAAACACGTTTTAACGCGGAGTCTCGATCAAAATCAATTTCGATATGTTTCTTAATTAATTGCAATACATAAATAAGATGCACATTGTTCGATCAATATAGGGAACATGCGTAAATGTTAATAACAATCGCTGAAATGAACAAACATTCACTGAAACAGTTCGCCTTCGCAGACTTCGCAATATCTTGACATTTATTTATCATAATTATTAACAACCGTCGCTGGACCGTAGATTAAACAATTTTTGAAATTCTTTCGGTACAAAAAGCCATGAATTTCTTGAAATAATTGGTTAGATCGAACAAATACGATCGAAGAAGCCGTGGGATAAAATAAATGAATATTTCTCTACATATCGGAATTATAGTTTGTATGTATGCAAATATATTCTGAACCCGCAGTTACAAATCCCTGTAACGTGGTAATTACATGGGTTGCCATCTATTGGAGATAGGGTTAAACTACACTTAAGGGGTGAAAACACCTGGCGGAGAAACGCTCAAGTTTGTCGAGGAATTGTTCTAATTTCCACAAACAGATGGCGCGACAAGTACAATTTACCGACATTAGAGATAAGTATTTCCATTTGTATGATATTCCCTACCGTGCGATAAAATAAATAAATACTTTTGTACAAACTTTTGTATGTTTCATTTTTCGAATAAATGTAAAATTAAACCTTCCACGGTAAATTTTATTCTTGAATTTATTAATGTCTCCAGGACGATTTATTTCAGTATAAAGAGTGCTATAGGTGGGAAATTTGTGTACATAATAATTATTGGGTATAAAATAATTTTTCTTTTATTAGAGGTTAATATATTAAATAAGGAAGAAGAGTTAATCTTTATTATTTTATATATAAAAATTAAAATTAAAGAAATTATTGAATATAAAACGAAATATGTTAAAAATGTATTTTTGTAAATTATTAATAAAATAACTATAATAGATGTTTGTATAACAGATGAATATCCTATAATTATTATGATTGATTTTTGATTTAAGCAAATGATAGGGGCAATAATTACATTAATTAGGCAAATAAAATAAATTTCATTATTAAATTTTAATATGAGTTCTATAATAATTACAGGGATTAATTTTATTAAAGTTATTATAAAGAATAGATTGATTCAATTTAATGAATAAATTAAAGAAATGAATCGAACATTTAAAGAGAACATCCCCATTTTTAAGATAAGTGAAAAAAAGATAATTATTATAAATAAATAATTAGATTTATTTCCGATTCTGTGTAAATTATTATATACAGTGAATAGTATAAATAAAATTCTTCTGGAGGCTAAAGAAATAAAAAAATATATTAAATATGTATTTAGAGTATTAGTGTCTATGTTAACCATAGATCAAATGATTTATAATAGAAATTATAAATATTATAATCATTTAATCGAAACGGAGAAACGGAGAAACGGAGAAACGATGAAACGAAGGAAGAAACGGAGAAACGAAGAAAGAAACGGAGAAACGAAGAAAGAAACGGAGAAACGAAGAAAGAAACGGAGAAACGGAGAAGTAAATGGAGAAACGAAGAAATAAACGGAGAAACGAAGAAAGAAACGGAGAAACGAAGAAAGAAACGGAGAATCGGAGAAATAAATGTAGAAACGAAGAAATAAACCGAGAAACGGAGAAAGAAACGGAAAAACGAACAAAGAAACGGAGAAACGAGCAATGAAACGGAGAAACAAACAAAGAAACGGAGACATGAACAAAGAAACGGAGAAACGGAGAAATAAATGGAGAAACGAAGAAATAAACGGAGAAACGAAGAAAGAAACGGAGAAACGAAGAAAGAAACGGAGAAACGAAGAAAGAAACGGACAAACGAAGAAAGAAACGGAGAAACGAAGAAAGAAACGGAGAAACGAAGAAAGAAACGGAGAAACGGAGAAATAAATGGAGAAACGAAGAAATAAACGGAAAAACGAAGAAAGAAACGGAGAAACGAAGAAAGAAACGGAGAAGCGAAGAAAGAAACGGAGAAACGAAGAAAGAAACGGAGAATCGGAGAAAGAAACGGAGAAACGAACAAAGAAACGTAGAAACGAAGTAAGAAACGGAGAAACGGAGAAATAAATGGAGGAACGAAGAAATAAACGGAGAAACGAAGAAAGAAACGGAGAAACGAAGAAAGGAACGGAGAAACGAACAAAGAAACGGAGAAACGAAGAAAGAAACGGAGAAACGAAGAAAGAAACGGAGAAACGGAGAAATAAATGGAGAAACGAAGAAATAAACGGAGAAACGAAGAAAGAAACGAAGAAAGAAACGGAGAAACGAAGAAAGAAACGGAGAAACGAAGAAAGAAACGGAGAAACGAAGAAACGGAGAAACGGAGAAATAAACCGAGAAACGAAGAAATAAATGGAGAAACCAAGAAATAAACGGAGAAACGAAGAAAGAAACGGAGAAACAAAGAAAGAAACGGAGATACGAACAAAGAAACGGAGAAACGAAGAAATAAACGGAGAAACGAAGAAAGAAACGGAGAAACGGAGAAATAAATGGAGAATCGAAGAAATAAACTGTGAAACGAAGAAAGAAACGGAGAAACAAAGAAAGA
Source organism: Ptiloglossa arizonensis (assembly GCF_051014685.1). Classification (NCBI taxonomy): domain Eukaryota; kingdom Metazoa; phylum Arthropoda; class Insecta; order Hymenoptera; family Colletidae; genus Ptiloglossa; species Ptiloglossa arizonensis. Next base: position 192,902 of record NC_135052.1, read on the forward strand.
ATCGGAGAAACAAAGAAAGGAACGGAGAAACGAAGAAAGGAACGGAGAAACGAAGAAAGAAACGGAGAAACGAAGAAAGAAACGGAGAAATAAATGGAGAAACGAAGATATAAACGGAGAAACGAAGAAAGAAACGGAGAAACGAAGAAAGAAACGGAGAAACGAAGAGAGAAACGGAGAAACGAAGAAGGAAACGAAGAAACGAAGAAAGAAACGGAGAAACGAACAAAGAAACGGAGAAACGAACAAAGAATCGGAGAAATAAATGGAGAAACGATGAAATAAACGGAGAAACGAAGAAATAAATGGAGGAACGAAGAAATAAACGGAGAAACGAAGAAAGAAACGGAGAAACGAAGAAAGGAACGGAGAAACGAACAAAGAAACGGAGAAACGAAGAAAGAAACGGAGAAATAAATGGAGAATCGAAGAAATAAACTGTGAAACGAAGAAAGAAACGGAGAAACAAAGAAAGAAACGGAGAAACGAACAAAGAAACGAAGAAACGAAGAAAGAAACGGAGAAACGAACAAAGAAACAGAGAAACGAAGAAAGAATCGGAGAAATAAGTGGAGAAACGAAGATATAAACGGAGAAACGAAGAAAAAAACGGAGAAACGAACAAAGACACGGAGAAACGAACAAAGTAACGGACAATCGAAGAAAGAAACGGAGAAACGGAGAAATAAATGGAGGAACGAAGAAATAAACGGAGAAACGAAGAAAGAAACGGAGAAACGAAGAAAGGAACGGAGAAACGAACAAAGAAACGGAGAAACGAAGAAAGAAACGGAGAAATAAATGGAGAATCGAAGAAATAAACTGTGAAACGAAGAAAGAAACGGAGAAACGAACAAAGAAACGGAGAAACGAACAAAGAAACGGAGAAACGAACAAAGAAACGGAGAAACGAACAAAGAAACGGAGAAACGAAGAAAGGAACGGAGAAACGTAGAAATAAATGGAGAAACGAAGAAATAAACGAAGAAACAAACGGAGAAACGAAGAAAGAAACGGAGAAACGAACAAAGACACGGAGAAACGAACAAAGAAACGGACAAACGAAGAAAGAAACGGAGAAACGGAGAAATAAATGGAGGAACGAAGAAATAAACGGAGAAACGAAGAAAGAAACGGAGAAACGAAGAAAGGAACGGAGAAACGAACAAAGAAACGGAGAAACGAAGAAAGAAACGGAGAAATAAATGGAGAATCGAAGAAATAAACTGTGAAACGAAGAAAGAAACGGAGAATCAAAGAAAGAAACGGAGAAACGAACAAAGAAACGAAGAAACGAAGAAAGAAACGGAGAAACGAACAAGGAAACGGAGAAACGAAGAAAGAATCGGAGAAATAAGTGGAGAAACGAAGATATAAACGGAGAAACGAAGAAAGAAACGGAGAAACGAAGAAAGAAACGGAGAAACGAAGAGAGAAACGGAGAAACGAAGAAGGAAACGAAAAACGAAAAAAGAAACGGAGAAACGAACAAAGAAACGGAGAGACGAACAAAGAAACGGAGGAACGAAGAAAGAAACGGAGAAACGAAGAAAGAAACGGAGAAACGAACAAAGAAACGGAGAAACGAAGAAAGAATCGGAGAAATAAATGGAGAAACGAAAAAATAAACGGACAAACGAAGAAAGAAACGGAGAAACAAAGAAAGAAACCGAGAAACGAAGAAAGAAACGGAGAAACAAAGAAACAAACGGAGAAACGAACAAAGAAACGGAGAAACGAAGAAATAAACGGAGAAACGAAGAAAGAAATGGAGAAACGAAGAAAGAAACGAAGAAACGGAGAAAGAAATGGAGGAACGAAGAAATAAACGGAGAAACGAAGAAAGAAACGGAGAAACGAAGAAAGGAACGGAGAAACGAGCAAAGAAACGGAGAAACGAAGAAAGAAGCGGAGAAACGGAGAAATAAATGGAGAATCGAAGAAATAAACTGTGAAACGAAGAAAGAAACGGAGAAACAAAGAAAGAATCGGAGAAACAAAGAAAGGAACGGAGAAACGAAGAAAGAAACGGAGAAACGAAGAAAGAAACGGAGAAACGAACAAAGAAACGGAGAAACGGACAAAGAAACGGAGAAACGAAGAAAGAAACGGAGAAACGGAGAAATAAATGGAGAATCGAAGAAATAAACTGTGAAACGAAGAAAGAAACGGAGAAACAAAGAAAGAAACGGAGAAACGAACAAAGAAACGGAGAGACGAACAATGAAACGGACAAACGAAGACAGAAACGGAGAAACGGAGAAAGAAACGGAGAAACGATGAAAGAAACGGAGAAACGAACAAAGAAACGGAGAAACGAACAAAGAAACGGAGAAACGAACAAAGAAACGGAGAAACGAAGAAATAAACGGAGAAACGAAGAAAGAAACGGAGAAACGGAGAAAGAAACGGAGAAACGAACAAAGAAACGGACAAACGAAGACAGAAACGGAGAAACGGAGAAAGAAACGGAGAAACGATGAAAGAAACGGAGAAACGAACAAAGAAACGGAGAAACGAACAAAGAAACCGAGAAACGAACCTAGAAACGGAGAAACGAAGAAAGAAACGGAGAAACGAACAAAGAAACGGAGAAACGAAGAAAGAAGCGGAGAAACGGAGAAATAAATGGAGAATCGAAGAAATAAACTGTGAAACGAAGAAAGAAACGGAGAAACAAAGAAAGAATCGGAGAAACAAAGAAAGGAACGGAGAAACGAAGAAAGAAACGGAGAAACGAAGAAAGAAACGGAGAAACGAGAAAGAAACGGAGAAACGAACAAAGAAACGGAGAAACGAACAAAGAAACGGAGAAACGAACAAAGAAACGGAGAAACGAAGAAATAAACGGAGAAACGAAGAAATAAACGGAGAAACGAAGAAAGAAACGGAGAAACGGAGAAAGAAACGGAGAAACGAACAAAGAAACGGACAAACGAAGACAGAAACGGAGAAACGGAGAAAGAAACGGAGAAACGATGAAAGAAACGGAGAAACGAACAAAGAAACGGAGAAACGAACAAAGAAACCGAGAAACGAACCTAGAAACGGAGAAACGAAGAAAGAAACGGAGAAACGAAGGAAGAAACGGAGAAACGAAGAAAGAAACGGAGAATCGGAGAAATAAATGGAGAAACGAAGAAATAAACCGAGAAACGGAGAAAGAAACGGAGAAACAAACAAAGAAACGGAGAAACGAACAAAGAATCGGAGAAACGGACAAAGAAACGGAGAAACGAACAAAGAAACGGAGAAACGTTTCTCCGTTTCTCGGTTTCTCCGCTACTCGGTTTCTCCGTTTCTCCGTTTCTCGATTTCTCCGTTTCTCGGTTTCTCCGTTTCTCCGTTTCTCAGTTTCTCCGATTCTCGGTTTCTCCGTTTCTCGGTTTCTCGGTTTCTCCGTTTCTCCGTTTCTCCGTTTCTCCGTTTCTACGTTTCTCCGTTTCTCCGTTTCTCCGTTTGTCCGTTTCTTTCTTCGCTTCTCCGTTTCTTTCTTCGTTTCTCCGTTTCTTTCTTCGTTTCTCCGATTCTTTCTTCGTTTCTCCGTTTGTTTGTTCGTTTCTCCGTTTATTTCTTCGTTTCTCCATTTATTTCTCCGTTCCTCCGTTTCTTTCTTCGTTTCTCCGTTTGTTTGTTCGTTTCTCCGTTTATTTCTTCGTTTCTCCATTTATTTCTCCGTTTCTCCGTTTCTTTCGTCGTTTCCCCGTTTCTTTGTTCGTTTCTCCGTTTCTTTCTTCGTTTGTCCGTTTCTTTCTTCGTTTCTCCGTTTATTTCTTCGTTTCTCCGTTTCTTTGTTCGTTTCTCCGTTTCTTTCATCGTTTCTCCGTTTCTTTCTCCGTTTCTCCGTTTCTGTCTTCGTTTGTCCGTTTCTTTGTTCGTTTCTCCGTTTCTTTCTCCGTTTCTCCGTTTCTTTCTTCGTTTCTCCGTTTATTTCTTCGTTTCTCCGTTTATTTCTTCGTTTCTCCATTTATTTCTCAGTTTCTCAGTTTCTTTCTTCGTTTCTCCGTTTCTTTGTTCGTTTCTCTGTTTCTTTGTTCGTTTCTCCGTTTCTTTCTTCGTTTCTCCGTTTATTTCTTCGTTTCTCCGTTTCTTTGTTCGTTTCTCCGTTTCTTTGTTCGTTTCTTCGTTTCTTTGTCCGTTTCTCCGTTTCTTTGTTCGTTTCTCCGTTTCTTTGTTCGTCTCTCCGTTTCTTTCTTCGTTTCTCCGTTTCTTTCTTCGTTTCTCCGTTTATTTCTTCGTTTCTCCGTTTCTTTGTTCGTTTCTCCGTTTCTTTGTTCGTTTCTTCGTTTCTTTGTCCGTTTCTCCGTTTCTTTGTTCGTTTCTCCGTTTCTTTGTTCGTTTCTCCGTTTCTTTCTTCGTTTCTCCATTTCTTTCTTCGTTTCTCCGTTTCTTAGTTCGTTTCTCCGTTTCTTTCTTTGTTTCTCCGTTTCTTTCTTCGTTTCTCCGTTTATTTCTCGTTTCTCCATTTATTTCTCCGTTTCTCCGTTTCTTTCTTCGTTTCTAAGTTTCCTTTTTCGTTTCTCCGTTTCTTTCTTAGTTTCTCCGTTTCTTTCTTTGTTTCTCCGTTTCTTTCTTCGTTTCTCCGCTTCTCTCTCCGTTTCTCCGTTTCTTTCTTCGATTCTCCGTTTCATTCTTCGTTTCTCCGTTTCTTTCTTCGTTTCTCCGTTTCTTTGTTCGTTTCTCCGTTTCATAATTTAACAATTTTTCACAATGTTCCGGTACAAATAATGTGTATAAAGCCATCAATTTCTTGAAGAATTTGGTTAGATCGAACAAATACAATCGAAGAGACCGTGCGATAAAATAAATGAATATTTCTGTACAAATCGGAATTATAGTTTGTATGTATGCAAATATATTCTGAACCCGCAATTACAAATCCCTGTAACGTGGTAGTTACATGGGTTGCCATCTATTGGCGAAAGGGATAAACTACACTTAAGGGGTGAAAACACCTGGCGGAGACACGCTCAAGTTTGTCGAGGAATTGTTCTAATTTCCACAAATAGATGGCGCGACAGGTACAATTTACCGACATTAGAGATAAGTATTTCCATTTGTATGATATTCCCTACCGTGCGATAAAATAAATAAATACTTTTGTACAAACTTTTGTATGTTTCATTTTTCGAATAAATGTAAAATTAAACCTTCCACGGTAAATTTTATTCTTGAATTTATTAATGTTTCTAGGACGATTTATTTCAGTATATAGAGGGCTATAGGGGGGAGTGTTGTGTACATAATAATTTTTGAGTATAAAATAATTTTTTTTTATTAGAGGTTAATATATTAAATAAGGGAGAAGAGCTAATCTTTATTATTTTAAATATAAAAATTAAAATTAAAGAAATTATTGAATATAAAATGAAATATGTTAAAAATGTATTTTTGTTAATTATTAATAAAATAACTGTAATAGATGCTTGTATAACAGATGATTCTCCTATAATTAGTTTGATTGATTCTTTATTTAAGCAAATGATAGCGGCACTAATTACATTAATTAGGCACATAAAATAAATTTCATTACTCAATTTTAATATGAATTCTATAATAATTATAGGCATTAAATTTATTAAAGTTATTATAAAGAATAGATTAATTCAATTTAATGAATAAATTAAAGAAATGAATCGAACATTTAAAGAGAACATTCCCATTTTTATGATAAGTGAAAAAAAGATAATTATTATAAATAAATAATTAGATTTATTTCCGATTCTGTGTAAATTATTATATATAGTGAATAGTATAAATAAAATTCTTCTGGAGGCTAAAGAGATAAAAAAATATATTAAATATGTATTTAGAGTATTAGTGTCTATGTTAACCATAGATCAAATGATTTATAATAGAAATTATAAATATTATAATCATTTAATAGAAACGGAGAAACGGAGAAACGGAGAAACGGAGAAACGGAGAAACGGAGAAACCGAGAAACGGAGAAACGGAGAAACGAAGAAACGCAGAAACGGAGAAACGGAGAAACGGAGAAACGGAGAAGCGGAGAAGCGGAGAAACGGAGAAACGGAGAAACGGAGAAACGGAGAAACGGAGAAACGGAGAAACGGAGAAACCGAGAAACGGAGAAACCGAGAAACGGAGAAACGGAGAAACAGAGAAACGGAGAAACGGAGAAACCGAGAAACGGAGAAGCGGAGAAAAGGAGAAAAGGAGAAACGGAGAAGGAAACGAAGAAACGAACAAAGAAACGGAGAAACGAACAAAGAAACGGAGAAACGAACAAAGAAACGGAGAAACGAACAAAGAAACGGAGAAACGAGGAAAGAATCGGAGAAATAAATGGAGAAACGACGATATAAACGGTGAAACGAAGACAGAAACGGAGAAACGAAGAAACGATGAAAGAAGCGAAGAAACGAAGAAAGAAACGGAGATTCGAAAAAAGAAACGGAGAAACGGAGAAAGAAACGGAGAAACGGAGAAATAAACGGAGAAACGAAGAAATAAACGGAGAAACGAAGAAAGAAATGGAGAAACGAAGAAAGAAACGAAGAAAGAAACGGAGAAACGAAGAAAGAAACGGAGAAACGATGAAAGAAACGGAGAAACGAAGAAAGAAACGGAGAATCGGAGAAAGAAACGGAGAAACGAACAAACAAACGTTTCTCCGTTTCTCCGTTTCTCCGTTTCTCCGTTTCTCCGTTTCTCCGTTTCTCCGTTTCTCCGTTTCTCCGTTTCTCCGTTTCTCCGTTTCTCCGTTTCTCCGTTTCTCCGTTTCTCCGTTTCTCCGTTTCTCCGTTTCTCCGTTTCTCCGTTTCTCCGTTTCTCCGTTTCTCCGTTTCTCCGTTTCTCCGTTTCTCCGTTTCTCCGTTTCTCCGTTTCTCCGTTTCTCCGTTTCTCCGTTTCTCCGTTTCTCCGTTTCTCCGTTTCTCCGTTTCTCCGTTTCTCCGTTTCTCCGCTTCTCCGCTTCTCCGCTTCTCCGTTTCTCCGTTTCTCCGTTTCTCCGTTTCTCCGTTTCTCCGTTTCTCCGTTTCTCCGTTTCTCCGTTTCTCCGTTTCTCCGTTTCTCCGTTTCTCCGTTTCTCCGTTTCTCCGTTTCTCCGTTTCTCCGTTTCTCCGTTTCTCCGTTTCTCCGTTTCTCCGTTTCTCCGTTTCTCCGTTTCTCCGTTTCTCCGTTTCTCCGTTTCTCCGTTTCTCCGTTTCTCCGTTTCTCCGTTTCTCCGTTTCTCCGTTTCTCCGTTTCTCCGTTTCTCCGTTTCTCCGTTTCTCCGTTTCTCCGTTTCTCCGTTTCTCCGTTTCTCCGTTTCTCCGTTTCTCCGTTTCTCCGTTTCTCCGTTTCTCCGTTTCTCCGTTTCTCCGTTTCTCCGTTTCTCCGTTTCTCCGTTTCTCCGTTTCTCCGTTTCTCCGTTTCTCCGTTTCTCCGTTTCTCCGTTTCTCCGTTTCTCCGTTTCTCCGTTTCTCCGTTTCTCCGTTTCTCCGTTTCTCCGTTTCTCCGTTTCTCCGTTTCTTTCTTCGTTACTCCGTTTCTTTCTGCGTTTCACCGTTTCATTCTTCGTTTGTCCGATTCTTTCTTCGTTTCTCCGTTTGTTTGTTCGTTTCTCCGTTTATTTCTTCGTTTCTCCATTTATTTCTCCGTTTCTGCGTTTCTTTCTTCATTTCTCCGTGTGTTTGTTCGTTTCTCCGTTTATTTCTTCGTTTCTCCGTTTCTTTCATCGTTTCTCCGTTTCTTTCTCCGTTTCTCCGTTTCTGTCTTCGTTTGTACGTTTCTTTGTTCGTTTCTCCGTTTCTTTGTTCGTTTCTCCGTTTCTTTGTTCGTTTCTCCGTTTCTTTCTTCGTTTCTCCGTTTATTTCTTCGTTTCTCCATTTATTTCTACGTTTCTCCGTTCCTTTCTTCGTTTCTCCGTTTCTTTCTTCGTTTCACCGTTTCTTTCTTCGTTTCTCCGTTTCTTCCTTCGTTTCTTCGTTTCTCCGTTTCTCCGATTCTGCGTTCCTCCGTTTCTCCGTTTCTCCGTTTCTCCGTTTCGATTAAATGATTAAATGATTATAATAGTTATATTTTCTATTATAAATAATTTGAGCTATAGTTAAATTATACACTAATACTCTAAGTACATATTTAATATATTTTTTAATCTCTTTAGCCTCCAGAAGAATTTTATTTTTACTATTCACTGTATATAATAATTTGCTCAGAATCGGAAATAAATCTAATTATTTATTTATAATAATAATTTTTTATTCACTTATTTTAAAAATTGGGATGTACTCTTTAAATGGTCGATTCATTTCTTTAATTTATTCATTAAATTGAATTAATCTATTCTTTATAATAACTTTAACAAAATTAATCCCTATAATTATTATAGAACTCATGTTAAAATTTAATAATGAAATTTATTTTATTTGCCTAATTAATGTAATTATTGCCCCTATCATTTCTTAAACAAAAAAATCAATCATAATAATTATAGGATATTCATCTGTTATACAAACATCTATTATAGTTATTTTATTAATAATTAACGAGAATACATTTTAAACATATTTCATTTTATATTCAATAATTTCTTTAATTTTAATTTTTATATCTAAAATAATAAATATTAACTCTTCTTCCTTATTTAATATATTAACCTCTAACAAAAGAAAAATTTATTTTATACTCAATAATTATTATGTACACAAATTTCCCACGTATAGCACTCTTTATACTGAAATAAATCGTCCTGGAGACATTAATAAATGCAAGAATAAAATTTACCGTGGAAGGTTTAATTTTACATTTATTCGAAAGATGAAACATACAAAAGTTTGTACAAAAGTATTAATTTATTTTATCGCACGGTAGGGAATATCATACAAATGGAAATACTTATCTGTAATGTCGGTAAATTGTACTTGTCGCGCCATCAATTTGTGCAAATTAGAACAATTCCTCGACAAACTTGAGCGTTTCTCCGCCAGGAGTTTTCACCCCTTAAGTGTAGTTTATCCCTTTCGCCAATAGATGGCAACCCATGTAATTACCACGTTACAGGGATTTGTAATTGCGGGTTCAGAATATATTTACATACATACAAACTATAATTCCGATATGTAGAGAAATATTCATTTATTTTATCCCACGGCTTCTTCGATCGTATTTGTTCGGTCTAACCAAGTATTTCAAGAAATTGATGGCTTTTTATACCGAAACAATTTCAAAAATTGTTTAATCTACGGTCCAGCGTCGGTTGTTAATAATTATGATAAATAAATGTCAAGATATTGCGAAGTCTGCGACGGCGAACGGTTTCAGTGAACGTTTGTTCATTTCAGCGATTGTTATTAACATGTACGCATGTTCTCTATATTGATCGAACAATGTGCATCTTATTTATGTATTGCAATTAATTAAGAAACTTATCGAAATTGGTTTTGATCGAGACTCCACGTTAAAACGTGTTTCGTAAAGTTTTAAAGCACGGAAAGTAACAATTGTTCATTAGATACATTAATTTAACATTTGCTTAATTCTTATAATTTACACAATACGCGTAGAAGTGGTATTTTTTACACAAAAGTGCCAAAATTCAATTAATCGCTTTTTTAGATAGAAAAATCACCGCGATAATTACTTGTGAATCGATAATCGATACGTGTAGCCTTGACAATTGTAGTTGGATCTCAGCGAAAAATTCCTCCGCGAACACAGAATATTTCAACGAAATGATATTTTAACGCATTATTTATACTATGACATTGTTAATAATTGTTTAAAGTATGGTCCTACGATGGTTGTTAATAATTATGACAAACGAAACCCCGAGATATTGCGATATCTGGAAAGGCGAACGGTTTCGGTGAATATTTGTCCATTTCCGCGATTGTTACTAACATATATGCATGTTCCGTACATTTATCTTACAATATGCATCTTATTTATGCATTAAATATGATTGGTTCGCCTACAGCAATTAATTTTGACCGAGATTCGAGGTATAAACGTGTTTCTTAATGTTTCAAAGCATGGGAAGTGGCAATTGTTTATTAGATACATTAATTTAACATTTGTTTCGTTCTTATAATTCTCGGAGTACGCGTGGAAGCTGTATTCTTTAAGTAAAAGCGTCGAAATTCAATTAATCGCTTTTCTAGATAGAAAAATCATCGTGATGGACGTTTGTGAATCGATTAACATTTCCAGCCTTGACAATGTCGGTTCGATCTCAATAACAACTATTCCATCGCGAAAAAAGAATATTTCAACGAAATGATATTTTAAGCCATGATCTATACTAGGACATTGTTAATAATTGTTTAAAGTATGGTCCTACGACGGTTGTTAATAATTATGACAAACAAACCCCGAGATATTGCGATATCTGGGAAGGCGAACGGTTTCGGTGAATATTTGTCCATTTCCGCGATTGTTACTAACATTTCTGCATGTTCCCAATATTGATCGAATAATGTGCATCTTACTTAGGCATCATAAATCATTAGCTAGTTTTCAGAAATTAATTGCGATCGGAAATGAAAGTAAAATATTTGTATTCATATATTTCTCGATTTGCAACCAATACTTATCTTCATAAGGAAATTATTGATTTACAATGCAAAAAATATGCATTTTGTAAAATTAATAATCCCAACTTTTACAGTGCAAACCATTAATTAGTTTACAAATATTAATTTTCATTAAAAATCGAGAAATATATGTATACCAATCTATTAGTTAAATTTTCCGATAAAATTTAATTTTCATTCTGTAATATAAAAGTTGGGAACTTGCAAAAATGTTTATAACAATCGCCTAGAGACATAAACATTCGCTATAGCAATACGCCTTCGCAGATTTCGCAATATCTTGATGTTTGTTTACATTATTATTAACAACCGTCGTAGGATCATACATTAGACAATTTTTAACAATGTCCTAGTATAAATAATGCCTTAAAATATCATTTCGTTGAAATATTCTGTGTTCGCGGAGGAATTTTTCGCTGAGATCCAACTGACATTCTCAAGGCTTCACGTATCGATTATCGATTCACAAGTATTCATCGCGGTGATTTTTCTATCCAGAACAGCGATTAATTAAATTTTGGCACCTTTATGTAAAAAATACCACTTCTACGAGTATTGTGTAAACTATAAGAATTAAACAAATGATAAATTGATGTATCTAATGAACAATTGTTACTTTCCGTGCTTTAAAACTTTACGAAACACGTTTTAACGTGGAGTCTCGATCAAAATCAATTTCGATATGTTTCTTAGTTAATTGCAATACATAAATAAGATGCACATTGTTCGATCAATATAGGGAACATGCGTAAATGTTAACAACAATCGCTGAAATGAACAAACATTCACTGAAACAGTTCGCCTTCGCAGACTTCGCAATATCTTGACATTTATTTATCATAATTATTAACAACCGTCGCTGGACCGTAGATTAAACAATTTTTGAAATTCTTTCGGTACAAAAAGCCATCAATTTCTTGAAATATTTGGTTAGATCGAACAAATACGATCGAAGAAGCCGTGGGATAAAATAAATGAATATTTCTCTACATATCGGAATTATAGTTTGTATGTATGCAAATATATTCTGAACCCGCAATTACAAATCCCTGTAACGTGGTAATTACATGGGTTGCCATCTATTGGAGATAGGGTTAAACTACACTTAAGGGGTGAAAACACCTGGCGGAGAAACGCTCAAGTTTGTCGAGGAATTGTTCTAATTTCCACAAATAGATGGCGCGACAAGTACATTTACCGACATTAGAGATAAGTATTTCCATTTGTATGATATTCCCTACCGTGCGGTAAAATAAATAAATACTTTTGTACAAACTTTTGTATGTTTCATTTTTCGAATAAATGTAAAATTAAACCTTCCACGGTAAATTTTATTCTTGAATTTATTAATGTCTCCAGGACGATTTATTTCAGTATAAAGTATGCTATAGGTGGGAAATTTGTGTACATAATAATTATTGAGTATAAAATAATTTTTCTTTTATCAGAGGTTAATGTATTAAATAAGGAAGAAGAGTTAATCTTTATTATTTTATATATAAAAATTAAAATTAAAGAAATTATTGAATATAAAATGAAATATGTTAAAAATGTATTCTTGTTAATTATTAATAAAATAACTATAATAGATGTTTGTATAACAGATGAATATCCTATAATTATTATGATTGATTTTTGATTTAAGCAAATGATAGGGGCAATAATTACATTAATTAGGCAAATAAAATAAATTTCATTATTAAATTTTAATATGAGTTCTATAATAATTACAGGGATTAATTTTATTAAAGTTATTATAAAGAATAGATTAATTCAATTTAATGAATAAATTAAAGAAATGAATCGAACATTTAAAGAGAACATCCCCATTTTTAAGATAAGTGACAAAAAGATAATTATTATAAATAAATAATTAGATTTATTTCCGATTCTGTGTAAATTATTATATATAGTGAATAGTATAAATAAAATTCTTCTGGAGGCTAAAGAGATAAAAAAATATATTAAATATGTATTTAGAGTATTAGTGTCTAAGTTAACCATAGATCAAATGATCTATAATAGAAATTATAAATATGATAATCATTTAATCGAAACGGAGAAACGGAAAAACGGAGAAACGATGAAACGAAGGAAGAAACGGAGAAACGAAGAAATAAACCGAGAAACGGTGAAAGAAACGGAAAAACGAACAAAGAAACGGAGAAACGAGCAATGAAACGGAGAAACGAACAAACAAAGGGAGAAACGAACAAAGAAACCGAGAAACGAACAAAGAAACGGAGAAATGAAGAAAGAAACGGAGAAACGGAGAAATAAATGGAGAAACGAAGAAATAAACGGAGAAACGAAGAAAGAAACGGAGAAACGAAGAAAGAAACCGAGAAACGAAGAAAGAAACGGACAAACGAAGAAAGAAACGGAGAAACGAAGAAAGAAACGGAGAAACGAAGAAACGAAGAAAGAAACGGAGAAACGGAGAAATAAATGGAGAAACGAAGAAATAAACGGAGAAACGAAGAAAGAAACGGAGAAACGAAGAAAGAAACGGAGAAGCGAAGAAAGAAACGGAGAAACGCAGAAAGAAACGGAGAATCGGAGAAAGAAACGGAGAAACGAACAAAGAAACGGAAAAACGAAGTAAGAAACGGAGAAACGGAGAAATAAATGGAGGAACGAAGAAATAAACGGAGAAACGAAGAAAGAAACGGAGAAACGAAGAAAGGAACGGAGAAACGAACAAAGAAACGGAGAAACGAAGAAAGAAACGGAGAAACGAAGAAAGAAACGGAGAAACGAAGAAAGAAACGGAGAAACGGAGAAATAAATGGAGAAACGAAGAAATAAACGGAGAAACGAAGAAAGAAACGGAGAAACGAAGAAAGAAACGGAGAAACGAAGAAAGAAACGGAGAAACGAACAAAGAAACGGAGAAATGAAGAAAGAAACGGAGTAACGGAGAAATAAATGGAGAAACGAAGAAGGAAACGGAGAAACGAAGAAAGAAACGGAGAAACGAAGAAAGAAATGGAGAAACGAAGAAAGAAACGGAGAAACGAAGGAAGAAATGGAGAAACGAACAAAGAAACGGAGAAACGAACAATGAAACGGAGAAACGAACAAAGAAACGGAGAAACGGAGAAAGAAGGGGAGAAACGAAGAAAGAGACGGAGAAACGAAGAAACGAAGAAACGGAGAAACGGAGAAATAGACCGAGAAACGGAGAAATAAATGGAGAAACCAAGAAATAAACGGAGAGACGAAGAAAGAAACGGAGAAACAAAGAAAGAAACGGAGAAACGAAGAAAGGAACGGAGAAACGAACAAAGAAACGGAGAAACGAAGAAAGAAACGGAGAAATAAATGGAGAAACGAAGATATAAACGGAGAAACGAAGAAAGAAACGGAGAAATAAATGCAGAAACGAAGATATAAACGGAGAAACGAACAAAGAAACGGAGAAGCGAAGAAACGATGAAAGAAACGGAGAAACGGAGAAATGGAAAAAGAAACGGAGAAACGGAGAAATGGAAAAAGAAACGGAGAAACGGAGAAATAAATGGAGAAACCAAGAAATAAACGGAGAAACGAAGAAAGAAACGGAGAAACAGAGAAAGAAACGGAGAAACGAAAAAAGAAACGGAGAAACGAAGAAATAAACGGAGAAACGAAGAATGAAACGGAGAATCGAAGAAAGAAACGGAGAAATAAATGGAGAAACGAAGAAGGAAACGGAGAAACGAAGAAAGAAACGGAGAAACGAAGAAAGAAATGGAGAAACGAAGAAAGAAACGGAGAAACGAAGGAAGAAATGGAGAAACGAACAAAGAAACGGAGAAACGAACAATGAAACGGAGAAACGAACAAAGAAACGGAGAAACGGAGAAAGAAGGGGAGAAACGAAGAAAGAGACGGAGAAACGAAGAAACGAAGAAACGGAGAAACGGAGAAATAGACCGAGAAACGGAGAAATAAATGGAGAAACCAAGAAATAAACGGAGAGACGAAGAAAGAAACGGAGAAACAAAGAAAGAAACGGAGAAACGAAGAAAGGAACGGAGAAACGAACAAAGAAACGGAGAAACGAAGAAAGAAACGGAGAAATAAATGGAGAAACGAAGATATAAACTGAGAAACGAAGAAAGAAACGGAGAAATAAATGCAGAAACGAAGATATAAACGGAGAAACGAACAAAGAAACGGAGAAGCGAAGAAACGATGAAAGAAACGGAGAAACGGAGAAATGGAAAAAGAAACGGAGAAACGGAGAAATAAATGGAGAAACCAAGAAATAAACGGAGAAACGAAGAAAGAAACGGAGAAACAGAGAAAGAAACGGAGAAACGAAAAAAGAAACGGAGAAACGAAGAAATAAACGGAGAAACGAAGAATGAAACGGAGAATCGAAGAAAGAAACGGAGAAATAAATGGAGAAACGAAGATATAAACGGAGAAACGAAGAAAGAAACGGAGAAACGAACAAAGAAACGAAGAAACGAAGAAAGAAACGGAGAAACGAACAAAGAAACGGAGAAACGAAGAAAGAATCGGAGAAATAAATGGAGAAACGAAGATATAAACGGAGAAACGAAGAAAGAAACGGAGAAACGAACAAAGAAACGAAGAAACGAACAAAGAAACGGAGAAAAGAACAAAGAAACGGAGAAACGAAGAAAGAAACGGAGAAACGAACAAAGAAACGGAGAAACGAAGAAAGAATCGGAGAAACGAACACAGAAACGGAGAAACGAAGAAAGAATCGGAGAAATAAATGGAGAAACGAAGAAAGAAACGGAGAAACAAAGAAAGAAACGGAGAAATGAACAAAGAAACGAAGAAACGAAGAAAGAAACGGAGAAACGAACACAGAAACGGAGAAACGAAGAAAGAATCGGAGAAATAAATGGAGAAACGAAGATATAAACGGAGAAACGAAGAAAGAAACGGAGAAACGAACAAAGAAACGAAGAAACGAAGAAAGAAACGGAGAAACGAACAAAGAAACGGAGAAACGGAGAAACGAACAAAGAAACGTTTCATCGTTTCTCCGTTTCTCTGTTTCTCGGTTTCTCCGTTTCTCCGTTTCTCCGTTTCTCGGTTTCTCGGTTTCTCCGTTTCTCCGTTTCTCCGTTTCTCGGATTCTCCTTTTCTCCGTATATCCGTTTCTCGGTTTCTCCGTTTCTCCGTTTCTCCGTTTCTCCGTTTCTCGCTTTCCCCGTTTCTCAATTTCTCCGTTTCTCGGTTTCTCCGTTTTTCCGTTTCTCGGTTTCTCCGTTTCTCGGTTTCTCCGATTCTCGGTTTCTCCGTTTCTCCGTTTCTCCGTTTCTCCGTTTCTCCGTTTCTCCGTTTCTCCGTTTCTCCGTTTCTCCGTTTCTCCGTTTCTCCGTTTCTCCGTTTCTCCGTTTCTCCGTTTCTCCGTTTCTCCGTTTCTCCGTTTCACCGTTTCTCCGTTTCTCCGTTTCTCCGTTTCTCCGTTTCTCCGTTTCTCCGTTTCTCCGTTTCTCCGTTTCTCCGTTTCTCCGTTTCTCCGTTTCTCCGTTTCTCCGTTTCTCCGTTTCTCCGTTTCTCCGTTTCTCCGTTTCTCCGTTTCTCCGTTTCTCCGTTTCTCCGTTTCTCCGTTTCTCCGTTTCTCCGTTTCTCCGTTTCTCCGTTTCTCCGTTTCTCCGTTTCTCCGTTTCTCCGTTTCTCCGTTTCTCCGTTTCTCCGTTTCTCCGTTTCTCCGTTTCTCCGTTTCTCCGTTTCTCCGTTTCTCCGTTTCTCCGTTTCTCCGTTTCTCCGTTTCTCCGTTTCTCCGTTTCTCCGTTTCTCCGTTTCTCCGTTTCTCCGTTTCTCCGTTTCTCCGTTTCTCCGTTTCTCCGTTTCTCCGTTTCTCCGTTTCTCCGTTTCTCCGTTTCTCCGTTTCTCCGTTTCTCTGTTTCTCGGTTTCTCCGTTTCCCCGTTTCTCGGTTTCTCCGTTTCTTGGTTTCTCCGTTTCTCCGTTTCTCGGTTTCTCCGATTCTCGATTTCTCCGTTTCTCCGTTTCTCGGTTTCTCCGTTTCTCCGTTTCTCCGTTTCTCGGTTTCTCCGTTTCTCCGTTTCTCCGTTTCTCCGTTTCTCGGATTCTCCGTTTCTCCGTATCTCCGTTTCTCGGTTTCTCCGTTTCTCCGTTTCTCGCTTTCCCCGTTTCTCAGTTTCTCCGTTTCTCGGTTTCTCCGTTTTTCCGTTTCTCGGTTTCTCCGTTTCTCGGTTTCTCCGATTCTCGGTTTCGCCGTTTCTCGGTTTCTCCGTTTCTCGGTTTCTCCGTTTCTCCGTTTCTCAGTTTCTCCGTTTCTCCGTTTCTCCGTTTCTCGGTTTCTCCGTTTCTCCGTTTCTCCGTTTCTCCGTTTCTCCGTTTCTCCGTTTCTCCGTTTCTCCGTTTCTCCGTTTCTCCGTTTCTCCGTTTCTCCGTTTCTCCGTTTCTCCGTTTCTCCGTTTCTCCGTTTCTCCGTTTCTCCGTTTCTCCGTTTCTCCGTTTCTCCGTTTCTCCGTTTCTCCGTTTCTCCGTTTCTCCGTTTCTCCGTTTCTCCGTTTCTCCGTTTCTCCGTTTCTCCGTTTCTCCGTTTCTCCGTTTCTCCGTTTCTCCGTTTCTCCGTTTCTCCGTTTCTCCGTTTCTCCGTTTCTCCGTTTCTCCGTTTCTCCGTTTCTCCGTTTCTCCGTTTCTCCGTTTCTCCGTTTCCCCGTTTCTCCGTTTCTCCGTTTCTCCGTTTCTCTGTTTCTCGGTTTCTCCGTTTCCCCGTTTCTCGGTTTCTCCGTTTCTTGGTTTCTCCGTTTCTCCGTTTCTCGGTTTCTCCGATTCTCGATTTCTCCGTTTCTCCGTTTCTCGGTTTCTCCGTTTCTCCGTTTCTCCGTTTCTCGGTTTCTCCGTTTCTCCGTTTCTCCGTTTCTCCGTTTCTCCGTTTCTCGGATTCTCCGTTTCTCCGTATCTCCGTTTCTCGGTTTCTCCGTTTCTCCGTTTCTCGCTTTCCCCGTTTCTCAGTTTCTCCGTTTCTCGGTTTCTCCGTTTTTCCGTTTCTCGGTTTCTCCGTTTCTCCGTTTCTCGGTTTCTCCGTTTCTCCGTTTCTCAGTTTCTCCGTTTCTCCGTTTCTCCGTTTCTCCGTTTCTCCGTTTCTCCGTTTCTCCGTTTCTCCGTTTCTCCGTTTCTCCGTTTCTCCGTTTCTCCGTTTCTCCGTTTCTCCGTTTCTCCGTTTCTCCGTTTCTCCGTTTCTCCGTTTCTCCGTTTCTCCGTTTCTCCGTTTCTCCGTTTCTCCGTTTCTCCGTTTCTCCGTTTCTCCGTTTCTCCGTTTCTCCGTTTCTCCGTTTCTCCGTTTCTCCGTTTCTCCGTTTCTCCGTTTCTCCGTTTTTCCGTTTCTCCGTTTCTCCGTTTCTCCGTTTCTCCGTTTCTCCGTTTCTCCGTTTCTCCGTTTCTCCGTTTCCCCGTTTCTCCGTTTCTCCGTTTCTCCGTTTCTCCGTTTCTCCGTTTCTCCGTTTCTCCGTTTCTCCGTTTCTCCGTTTCTCCGTTTCTCCGTTTCTCCGTTTCTCCGTTTCTCCGTTTCTCCGTTTCTCCGTTTCTTCGTTTCTCCGTTTCTCCGTTTCTCGGTTTCTCCGTTTCTCCATTTCTCCGTTTCTCCGATTCTTTGTTCGTTTCTCCGTTTCTTTCTTCGTTACTCCGTTTCTTTCTGCGTTTCTCCGTTTCTTTCTTCGGTTCTCCGATTCTTT
The DNA here is from genome assembly GCF_051014685.1 of Ptiloglossa arizonensis. NCBI lineage: Eukaryota > Metazoa > Arthropoda > Insecta > Hymenoptera > Colletidae > Ptiloglossa > Ptiloglossa arizonensis. Next base: position 211,114 of record NC_135052.1, read on the forward strand.
CTTCGTTTCTCCGTTTGTTTGTTCGTTTCTCCATTTATTTCTCCGTTTCTGCGTTTCTTTCTTCGTTTCTCCGTGTGTTTGTTCGTTTCTCCGTTTATTTCTTCGTTTCTCCATTTATTTCTCCGTTTCTCTGTTTCTTTCGTCGTTTCCCCGTTTCTTTGTTCGTTTCTCCGTTTCTTTCTTCGTTTGTCCGTTTCTTTCTTCGTTTCTCCGTTTATTTCTTCGTTTCTCCGTTTCTTTCTTCGTTTCTCCGTTTATTTCTTCGTTTCTCCATTTATTTCTACGTTTCTCCGTTCCTTTCTTCGTTTCTCCGTTTCTTTCTTCGTTTCACCGTTTCTTTCTTCGTTTCTCCGTTTCTTCCTTCGTTTCTTCGTTTCTCCGTTTCTCCGATTCTCCGTTCCTCCGTTTCTCCGTTTCTCCGTTTCTCCGTTTCGATTAAATGATTAAATGATTATAATAGTTATATTTTCTATTATAAATCATTTGAGCTATAGTTAAATTATACACTAATACTCTAAGTACGTATTTAATATATTTTTTAATCTCTTTAGCCTCCAGAAGAATTTTATTTATACTATTCACTGTATATAATAATTTACACAGAATCGGAAATAAATCTAATTATTTATTTATAATAATAATTTTTTATTCACTTATTTTAAAAATTGGGATGTACTCTTTAAATGGTCGATCCATTTCTTCAATTTATTCATTAAATTGAATTAATCTATTCTTTATAATAACTTTAACAAAATTAATCCCTATAATTATTATAGAACTCATGTTAAAATTTAATAATGAAATTTATTTTATTTGCCTAATTAATGTAATTATTGCCCCAATCATTTCTTAAACAAAAAAATCAATCATAATAATTATAGGATATTCATCTGTTATACAAACATCTATTATAGTTATTTTATTAATAATTAACGAGAATACATTCTAAACATATTTCATTTTATATTCAATAATTTCTTTACTTTTAATTTTTATATCTAAAATAATAAATATTAACTCTTCTTCCTTATTTAATATATTAACCTCTAACAACAGAAAAATTTATTTTATACTCAATAATTATTATGTACACAAATTTCCCACCTATAGCACTCTTTATACTGAAATAAATCGTCCTGGAGACATTAATAAATGCAAGAATAAAATTTACCGTGGAAGGTTTAATTTTACATTTATTCGAAAGATGAAACATACAAAAGTTTGTACAAAAGTATTAATTTATTTTATCGCACGGTAGGGAATATCATACAAATGGAAATACTTATCTCTAATGTCGGTAAATTGTACTTGTCGCGCCATCTATTTGTGCAAATTAGAACAATTCCTCGACAAACTTGAGCGTTTCTCCGCCAGGAGTTTTCACCCCTTAAGTGTAGTTTATCCCTTTCGCCAATAGATGGCAACCCATGTAATTACCACGTTAAAGGGATTTGTAATTGCGGGATCAGAATATATTTGCATACATACAAACTATAATTCCGATATGTAGAGAAATATTCATTTATTTTATCCCACGGCTTCTTCGATCGTATTTGTTCGATCTAACCAAGTATTTCAAGAAATTGATGGCTTTTTATACCGAAACAATTTCAAAAATTGTTTAATCTACGGTCCAGCGACGGTTGTTAATAATTATGATAAATAAATGTCAAGATATTGCGAAGTCTGCGACGGCGAACGGTTTCAGTGAATGTTTGTTCATTTCAGCGATTGTTATTAACATGTACGCATGTTCTCTATATTGATCGAACAATGTGCATCTTATTTATGTATTGCAATTAATTAAGAAACTTATCGAAATTGGTTTTGATCGAGACTCCACGTTAAAACGAGTTTCGTAAAGTTTTAAAGCACGGAAAGTAACAATTGTTCATTAGATACATTAATTTAACATTTGCTTAATTCTTATAATTTACACAATACGCGTAGAAGTGGTATTTTTTACACAAAAGTGCCAAAATTCAATTAATCGCTTTTTTAGATAGAAAAATCACCGCGATAATTACTTGTGAATCGATAATCGATACGTGTAGCCTTGACAATTGCAGTTGGATCTCAGCGAAAAATTCCTCCGCGAACACAGAATATTTCAACGAAATGATATTTTAACGCAATATTTTTACAAGGACATTGTTAATAATTGTTTAAAGTGTGGTCCTACGATGGTTGTTAATAATTATGACAAACGAAACCCCGAGATATTGCGATATCTGGAAAGGCGAACGGTTTCGGTGAATATTTGTCCATTTCCGCGATTGTTACTAACATTTATGCATGTTCCGTACATTTATCTTACAATATGCATCTTATTTATGCATTAAATATGATTGGTTCGCCTACAGCAATTAATTTTGACCGAGATTCGAGGTATAAACATGTTTCTTAATGTTTCAAAGCATGGGAAGTGGCAATTGTTTATCAGATACATTAATTTAACATTTGTTTCGTTCTTATAATTCTCAGAGTACGCGTGGAAGCTGTATTCTTTAAGTAAAAGCATCGAAATTCAATTAATCGCTTTTCTAGACAGAAAAATCATCGTGATGGACGTTTGTGAATCGATTAACATTTCCAGCCTTGACAATGTCGGTTCGATCTCAATAACAACTATTCCATCGCGAAAAAAGAATATTTCAACGAAATGATATTTTAAGCCATGATCAATACTAGGACATTGTTAATAATTGTTCAAAGTATGGTCCTACGACGGTTGTTAATAATTATGACAAACCAACCCCGAGATATTGCGATATCTGGGAAGGCGAACGGTTTCGGTGAATATTTGTCCATTTCCGCGATTGTTACTAACATTTATGCATGTTCCCAATATTGATCGAATAATGTGCATCTTACTTAGGCTTCATAAATCATTAGCTAGTTTTCAGAAATTAATTGCGATCGGAAATGAAAGTAAAATATTTGTATTCATATATTTCTCAATTTGCAACCAATCTTTCCTTATCTTCATAAGGAAATTATTGATTTACAATGCAAAAGAATATGCATTTTGTAAAATTAATAATCCCAACTTTTATAGTGCAAACCATTAATTAGTTTACAAATATTAATTTTCATTAAAAATCGAAAAATATATGTATACCAAACTATTAGTTAAATTTTCCGATAAAATTTAATTTTCATACTGTAATATAAAAGTTGGGAACTTGCAAAACTGTTTATAACAATCGCCTAGAGACATAAACATTCGCTATAGCAATACGCCTTCGCAGATTTCGCAATATCTTGATGTTTGTTTACATTATTATTAACAACCGTCGTAGGATCATACATTAGACAATTTTTAACAATGCCCTAGTATAAATAATGCCTTAAAATATCATTTCGTTGAAATATTCTGTGTTCGCGGAGGAATTTTTCGCTGAGATCCAACTGACATTCTCAAGGCTACACGTATCGAATATCGATTCACAAGTATTCATCGCGGTGATTTTTCTACCCAGAACAGCGTGTAATTAAATTTTGGCACTTTTATGTAAAAAATACCACTTCTACGAGTTTGTGTGAACTATAAGAATTAAACAAATGTTAAATTAATGTATCTAATGAACCATTGTTACTTTCCGTGCTTTAAAACTTTACGAAACACTTTTTAACGCGGAGTCTCGATCAAAATCAATTTCGATATGTTTCTTAATTAATTGCAATACATAAATAAGATGCGCATTGTTCGATCAATATTGGGAACATGCATAAATGTTAGTAACAATCGTGGAAATGAACAAACATTCACCGATACCGTTCGCCTTCGTAGATTTCGCAATATCTTGTTGTTTATTTATCATGTTTATTAACAACCGTCGTAGGACCGTAGATTAAACAATTATTAACAATGTTCTAATATAAATAATGGCTAGAAAGCCATCAATTTGTTGAAATATTCGATTAGATCGAACAAAGACAATGGAAGTAACGGTAAGTCACTGGTAAGTGACCTTGCGGTGGGTATATAAGGAGCCGCCGATTGTTTAAAATTTCATTCTTCCTGGAGGCTCCGAGATGGACGGATCTCTTCGTTTTAGGTTTATGGAAGGGGGACCCCCCACCTTGGTAACCGGTACTGGCCGCCGGTAGGCGGTGGTCAGTACTGGCGACCACTCTCTCAATCCTTTCTTTTTTTTTTTTAATTGTTTCTTTGTCTAATTCATTTCATTTGTTCTCTGATTTTAATTTCTACTTGTTTTTACATGTTTATTCCTTTCCACTAACCAAATTCATTTCTATTTTCTATTATGCCTTGACTTTAGGTTTCTCTTAGGTTTCTCTTAGGTTTCTCTTAGATACATTCTCTTAGATGTATCGGAAAACGAAGAACGAAGAACGAAGAGGACTGATGTATTGCATCCTCCGCGGGACTGTTAATTCCAAGTATAGACTAAGTTAGTTTTAAGGTCACCATGTACGAATATCTGTCATCTGCCGAGCAATTATCCAATCTTTAGCTTCTTTTTGCTCGCTTGCTCGTATCTCAGTCCGGCCACCTCTGCTTGTTGCATAAGCAAGTGACCGGCCGTGGAGGTGGACCGAACGCTCGATCGCCGTCTCTTCTGGTGCGTCCGCTTTGAGAGAGAATATGCTGCGAACACAGGGGCAGGTGTTCCCACCGGTCCCTGCGGAAGCCCTTGTGCCACAAGACCCTCTCTTCGTCATCCTCCGTAAGTCAGGTCCACGCTATGCGTGGTTCCTGACGCGGAGTTGGGAGAAACGGGGCACTCTATATGAGTGGACGGCGTCGTGCATTTCCTCTTTAATCGGGCCCATTGGGGGGAAACGGGACCGACCTAGTAGGACCAACTGCACGGTTCGTGTCGCGTCTTTCCCAATTTTGCCTAATTTTTCCATAATGTAATTGCTCGGCAGAATGAAACGAGGAGATCGAAGGAACATTGATTCCTTCTATCTCTGCAGTTAGAATAAGTTAGTTTTAAGGCTGTGATCTGCCAAGCAATTATCCAATCTTTAGCTTAATTTTGCTCGCTTCCTCGTTCCTCGGCCCGGTCACCACTGCTTCTTGTACAAGCAAGTGGCCGGCCGTGTAAGTAGTCCGAACGGTCTATCGCCGTCTCTTCCGGTGTGTCCGCTTCCAGAGGGGGCATGTTGCGAGCACAGGAGCAGGCATTTTTGCCGGTCCCTGCGAAAGCCTCCAAAATAAGACCCTCTCGTCGTAAAGATGGAGAAACGGGGCACTCCTCTAGGGGAGTGGTAGGCGTCGTTCGTTTTCTCTGGAATCGGAACCACGGAGGGGAAACGGGATAGACCTAGTAGGACCAACTGCACGGTTCGTGTCGCGTCTTTCCCAATTTTGCCTAATATTTCCATAATGTAATTGCTTGGCAGAACTAAACGAGGAGATCGAAGGAACATTGATTCCTTCCATCTCTTTGGTTTAGTATCTTCGTTTGTATCGCGTGTCGAGGGAGATCGATGGAACTTTGATTCCATCTATCTCTCTCCGGGTCTCCGCTCGCAGCAACCTCCACGTGGTGAGACCTGGTAATCGGTATTACTCGCGACGAACAATAATTATTCGTCGTGGGTAGTACCGAGCTAATCGGCTGCGAATTTAGAATAGTAATTTTTACGGTACAGTAGAGTACTTTACGGTACAGTACTTTCTACAAATAGAGTACTTTAAAGAACAACATTTTTGGAATGAGTATGAAAGTGCGAATATGTTAATGGATCGAAGAAAAGCGATTGTATTTCCGATGAATTGATGTATTGAAATAAAATCAATTTCACTGACAACGGAAACTTTATTTTTGTCCATTATTTGTTTCCATTTCTTTAACCCGATCCTATCAAACTGGTAAAACAACTTAAATCTATATGTCCTCGACTATCATATTCCCCTGATACAAAGAAAATCGGGATCCATGATTCAGAAATTCGTTCGAAAGTCCTACAAATTTCCGATTCGCGGAAATTCGTGGAATTTGACGTCAATTCGAAGAATCCGCGAAATCGTGCCACTTCCTCACATATCGTATACTGACACCAAGAGTACCAAAATCAAACATTTTCTAAAATTTATGCCTGAATTTCAACCATTGGTATCAGGAAAATACCAAAAATTTCGATTCTTCATGTATTAATCAAATGTTAAATTGATATATTTCATAGACAATTATTACTTTCCATGTTTTAAAACTTTAAGAAACATCTCTTTACTTTGCAGTTCGATCAAAATCAATTGCTAGAGGCGAATCAATCATTTTTAATGCATAAATAAGATGCACATTGTTCGATCAATATAGGGAACATGCGAAAATGTTAATAACAATCGCTGAAATGAACAAACATTCACCGAAAACATACGCCCTCGAAGATTTCGCAATATCTTGACATTTATTTATCATAATTATTAACAACCGACGCTGGACCGTAGATTAAACAATTTTTGAAATTGTTTCGGTATAAAAAGCCATCAATTTCTTGAAATACAAGGTTAGACCGAACAAATACGATCGAAGAAGCCGTGGGATAAAATAAATGAATATTTCTCTACATATCGGAATTATAGTTTGTATGTATGTAAATATATTCTGAACCCGCAATTACAAATCCCTGTAACGTGGTAATTACATGGGTTGCCATCTATTGGCGAAAGGGATAAACTACACTTAAGGGGTGAAAACTCCTGGCGGAGAAACGCTCAAGTTTGTCGAGGAATTGTTCTAATTTGCACAAATAGATGGCGCGACAAGTACAATTTACCGACATTACAGATAAGTATTTCCATTTGTATGATATTCCCTACCGTGCGATAAAATAAATTAATACTTTTGTACAAACTTTTGTATGTTTCATCTTTCGAATAAATGTAAAATTAAACCTTCCACGGTAAATTTTATTCCTGAATTTATTAATGTCTCCAGGACGATTTATTTCAGTATAGAGAATGCTATAGGTGGGAAATTTGTGTACATAATAATTATTGAGTATAAAATAATTCTTCTTTTATTAGAGGTTAATATATTAAATAAAGAAGAAGAGTTAATTTTTATTATTTTATATATAAAAATTAAAATTAAAGAAATTATTGAATATAAAACGAAATATGTTAAAAATGTATTTTTGTTAATTATTAATAAAATAACTATAATAGATGTTTGTATAACAGATGAATATCCTATAATTATTATGATTGATTTTTGATTTAAGCAAATGATAGGGGCAATAATTACATTAATTAGGCAAATAAAATAAATTTCATTATTAAATTTTAATATGAGTTCTATGATAATTACAGGGATTAATTTTATTAAAGTTATTATAAAGAATAGATTAATTCAATTTAATGAATAAATTAAAGAAATGAATCGAACATTTAAAGAGAACATCCCCATGTTTAAGTTAAGTGAAAAAAAGATAATTATTATAAATAAATAATTAGATTTATTTCCGATTCTGTGTAAATTATTATATATAGTAAATAGTAAAAATAAAATTCTTCTGGAGGCTAAAGAGATTAAAATATATATTAAAAATGTATTTAGAGTATTAGTGTCTAATTTAACCATAGATCAAATGATTTATAATAGAAATTATAAATATTATAATCATTTAATCGAAACGGAGAAACGGAGAAACGGAGAAACGATGAAACGAAGGAAGAAACGGAGAAACGAAGAAAGAAACGGAGAAATGAAGAAAGAAACGGAGAAACGAAGAAAGAAACAGAAAAACGGAGAAATAAATGGAGAAACGAAGAAATAAACGGACAAACGAAGAAATAAACGGAGAAACGAAGAATGAAACGAAGAAAGAATCGGAGAAACGAAGAAAGAAACGGAGACACGAAGAAAGAAACGGGGAAACTAAGAAAGAAACGGAGAAACGAAGAAAGAAACGGAGAAACGAAGAACGAAACGGAGAAACGAACAAAGAAACGGAGAAACGGAGAAAGAAGCGGAGAAAGGAACAAAGAACGGAGAAACGAACAAAGAAACGGAGAAATAAATGGAGAAACGAAGAAATAAACGGAGAAACGAAGAAAGAAACGGAGAAACGAAGAAGGAAACGGAGAAACGAAGAAAGAAACGGGGAAACGATGAAAGAAACGGAGAAACGAAGAAAGAAACAGAGAAACGAACAAAGAAACAGAGAAACGAACAAAGAAACGGGGAAACGAAGAAAGAAACGGAGAAACGGAGAAATAAATGGAGAAATAAATGGAGAAACGAAGAAATAAACGGAGAAACGAAGAATGAAACGGAGAAACGGTGAAATAAACGGAGAAACGAAGAAATAAACGGAGAAACGGAGAAAGAAACGGAGAAACGAACAAAGAAACGGAGGAACGAACAAAAAAACGGAGAAACGAGCAAAGAAACGGAGAAACGATCAAAGAAACGGAGAAACGAACAAAGAAACGGAGAAGCGGAGAAATAAATGGAGAAACGAAGATATAAACGGAGAATCGAAGAAAGAAACGGTGGAACGAAGAAAGAAACGGAGAAACGAATAAAGAAACGGAGAAACGAACAAAGAAACGGAGAAATAAATGGAGAAACGAAGAAATAAACGGAGAAACGAAGAAAGAAACGGAGAAACGAAGAAGGAAACGGAGAAACGAAGAAAGATACGGAGAATCGAAGAAAGAAACGGATGAACGAACAAATAACGGAGAAACGGAGAAATAAATGGAGAAACGGAGAAACGGAAATACCGAGAAACGGAGAAACGTAGAAACCGAGAAACGGAGAAACCGAGTAACGGAGAAACGGAGAAACCAAGAATCGGAGAAACCGAGAAACGGGGAAACGGAGAAACCGAGAAACGGAGAAACGGAGAAACGGAGAAACGGAAAAACTGAGAAACGGAGAAACGGAGAAACGGAGAAACCGAGAAACGGAGAAGCGGAGAAAAGGAGAAAAGGAGAAACGGAGAAGGAAACGAAGAAACGAACAAAGAAACGGAGAAACGAACAAAGAAACGGAGAAACGAACAAAGAAACGGAGAAACGAAGAAAGAAACGGAGAAACGAACAAAGAAACGGAGAAACGAGGAAAGAATCGGAGAAATAAATGGAGAAACGACGATATAAACGGTGAAACGAAGACAGAAACGGAGAAACGAAGAAACGATGAAAGAAGCGAAGAAACGAAGAAAGAAACGGAGATTCGAAAAAAGAAACGGAGAAACGGAGAAAGAAACGGAGAAACGGAGAAATAAACGGAGAAACGAAGAAATAAACGGAGAAACGAAGAAAGAAATGGAGAAACGAAGAAAGAAACGAAGAAAGAAACGGAGAAACGAAGAAAGAAACGGAGAAACGATGAAAGAAACGGAGAAACGTAGAAAGAAACGGAGAATCGGAGAAAGAAACGGAGAAACGAACAAACAAACGTTTCTCCGTTTCTCCATTTCTGTGTTTCTCGGTTTCTCCGTTTCTCCGTTTCTCCGTTTCTCCGTTTCTCCGTTTCTCCGTTTCTCCGTTTCTCCGTTTCTCCGTTTCTCCGTTTCTCCGTTTCTCCGTTTCTCCGTTTCTCCGTTTCTCCGTTTCTCCGTTTCTCCGTTTCTCCGTTTCTCCGTTTCTCCGTTTCTCCGTTTCTCCGTTTCTCCGTTTCTCCGTTTCTCCGTTTCTCCGTTTCTCCGTTTCTCCGTTTCTCCGTTTCTCCGTTTCTCCGTTTCTCCGTTTCTCCGTTTCTCCGTTTCTCCGTTTCTCCGTTTCTCCGTTTCTCCGTTTCTCCGTTTCTCCGTTTCTCCGTTTCTCCGTTTCTCCGTTTCTCCGTTTCTCCGTTTCTCCGTTTCTCCGTTTCTCCGTTTCTCCGTTTCTCCGTTTCTCCGTTTCTCCGTTTCTCCGTTTCTCCGTTTCTCCGTTTCTCCGTTTCTCCGTTTCTCCGTTTCTTTGTTCGTTTCTCCGTTTCTTTCTTCGTTACTCCGTTTCTTTCTACGTTTCTCCGTTTCTTTCTTCGTTTGTCCGATTCTTTCTTCGTTTCTCCGTTTGTTTGTTCGTTTCTCCGTTTATTTCTTCGTTTCTCCGTTTATTTCTCCGTTTCTGCGTTTCTTTGTTCATTTCTCCGTGTGTTTGTTCGTTTCTCCGTTTATTTCTTCGTTTCTCCATTTATTTCTCCGTTTCTCCGTTTCTTTCGTCGTTTCCCCGTTTCTTTGTTCGTTTCTCCGTTTCTTTCTTCGTTTGTCCGTTTCTTTCTTCGTTTCTCCGTTTATTTCTTCGTTTCTCCGTTTCTTTGTTCGTTTCTCCGTTTCTTTCATCGTTTCTCCGTTTCTTTCTCCGTTTCTCCGTTTCTGTCTTCGTTTGTACGTTTCTTTGTTCGTTTCTCCGTTTCTTTGTTCGTTTCTCCGTTTCTTTCTTCGTTTCTCCGTTTCTTTCTTCGTTTCTCCGTTTATTTCTTCGTTTCTCCATTTATTTCTACGTTTCTCCGTTCCTTTCTTCGTTTCTCCGTTTCTTTCTTCGTTTCACCGTTTCTTTCTTCGTTTCTCCGTTTCTTCCTTCGTTTCTTCGTTTCTCCGTTTCTCCGATTCTCCGTTCCTCCGTTTCTCCGTTTCTCCGTTTCTCCGTTTCGATTAAATGATTAAATGATTATAATAGTTATATTTTCTATTATAAATCATTTGAGCTATAGTTAAATTATACACTAATACTCTAAGTACATATTTAATATATTTTTTAATCCCTTTAGCCTCCAGAAGAATTTTATTTTTACTATTCACTGTATATAATAATTTGCTCAGAATCGGAAATAAATCTAATTATTTATTTATAATAATAATTTTTTATTCACTTATTTAAAAAATTGGGATGTACTCTTTAAATGGTCGATTCATTTCTTTAATTTATTCATTAAATTGAATTAATCTATTCTTTATAATAACTTTAACAAAATTAATCCCTATAATTATTTTAGAACTCATATTAAAATTTAATAATGAAATTCATTTTATTTGCCTAATTAATGTAATTATTGCCCCTATCATTTCTTAAACAAAAAAATCAATCATAATAATTATAGGATATTCATCTGTTATACAAACATCTATTATAGTTATTTTATTAATAATTAACGAGAATACATTTTAAACATATTTCATTTTATATTCAATAATTTCTTTAATTTTAATTTTTATATCTAAAATAATAAATATTAACTCTTCTTCCTTATTTAATATATTAACCTCTAACAAAAGAAAAATTTATTTTATACTCAATAATTATTATGTACACAAATTTCCCACCTATAGCACTCTTTATACTGAAATAAATCGTCCTGGAGACATTAATAAATGCAAGAATAAAATTTACCGTGGAAGGTTTAATTTTACATTTATTCGAAAGATGAAACATACAAAAGTTTGTACAAAAGTATTAATTTATTTTATCGCACGGTAGGGAATATCATACAAATGGAAATACTTATCTGTAATGTCGGTAAATTGTACTTGTCCCGCCATCTATTTGTGCAAATAAGAACAATTCCTCGACAAACTTGAGCGTTTCTCCGCCAGGAGTTTTCACCCCTTAAGTGTAGTTTATCCCTTTCGCCAATAGATGGCAACCCATGTAATTACCACGTTACAGGGATTTGTAATTGCGGGTTCAGAATATATTTACATACATACAAACTATAATTCCGATATGTAGAGAAATATTCATTTATTTTATCCCACGGCTTCTTCGATCGTATTTGTTCGGTCTAACCAAGTATTTCAAGAAATTGATGGCTTTTTATACCGAAACAATTTCAAAAATTGTTTAATCTACGGTCCAGCGTCGGTTGTTAATAATCATGATAAATAAATGTCAAGATATTGCGAAGTCTGCGACGGCGAACGGTTTCAGTGAATGTTTGTTCATTTCAGCGATTGTTATTAACATGTACGCATGTTCTCTATATTGATCGAACAATGTGCATCTTATTTATGTATTGCAATTAATTAAGAAACTTATCGAAATTGGATTTGATCGAGACTCCACGTTAAAACGTGTTTCGTAAAGTTTTAAAGCACGGAAAGTAACAATTGTTCATTAGATACATTAATTTAACATTTGCTTAATTCTTATAATTTACACAATACGCGTAGAAGTGGTATTTTTTACACAAAAGTGCCAAAATTCAATTAATCGCTTTTTTAGATAGAAAAATCACCGCGATAATTACTTGTGAATCGATAATCGATACGTGTAGCCTTGACAATTGTAGTTGGATCTCAGCGAAAAATTCCTCCGCGAACACAGAATATTTCAACGAAATGATATTTTAACGCATTATTTATACTAGGACATTGTTAATAATTGTTTAAAGTATGGTCCTACGATGGTTGTTAATAATTATGACAAACGAAACCCCGAGATATTGCGATATCTGGAAAGTTGTAGGTCGATATCTGGTTGGTCGAGGAATTGTTCTAATTTCCACAAATAGATGGCGCGACAAGTACATTTACCGACATTAGAGATAAGTATTTCCATTTGTATGGTATTCCCTACCGTGCGGTAAAATAAATAAATACTTTTGTACAAACTTTTGTATGTTTCATTTTTCGAATAAATGTAAAATTAAACCTTCCACGGTAAATTTTATTCTTGAATTTATTAATGTCTCCAGGACGATTTATTTCAGTATAAAGAATGCTATAGGTGGGAAATTTGTGTACATAATAATTATTGAGTATAAAATAATTTTTCTTTTATCAGAGGTTAATGTATTAAATAAGGAAGAAGAGTTAATCTTTATTATTTTATATATAAAAATTAAAATTAAAGAAATTATTGAATATAAAATGAAATATGTTAAAAATGTATTCTTGTTAATTATTAATAAAATAACTATAATAGATGTTTGTATAACAGATGAATCTCCTATTATTATTTTGATTGATTTTTTATTTAAGCAAATGATAGGGGCAATAATTACATTAATTAGGCAAATAAAATATATTTCATCACTAAATTTTAATATGAATTCTATAATATATAATTATAGGGATCAATTTTATTAAAGTTATTATGAAGAATAGATTAATTCAATTTAATGAATAAATTAAAGAAATGAATCGAACATTTAAAGAGTACATCCCAATTTTTAAAATAAGTGAATAAAAAATAATTATTATAAATAAATAAAGAGATTTATTTCCGATTCTGTGTAAATTATTATATATAGTGAATAGTATAAATAAAATTCTTCTGGAGGCTAAAGAGATAAAAAAATATATTAAATATGTATTTAGAGTATTAGTGTCTAAGTTAACCATAGATCAAATGATTTATAATAGAAATTATAAATATTATAATCATTTAATCGAAACGGAGAAACGGAGAAACGGAGAAACGGAGAAACGATGAAACGAAGGAAGAAACGGAGAAACGAAGAAAGAAACGGAGAAACGAAGAGGGAAACGGAGAAATGAAGAAAGAAACGGAGAAACGGAGAAATAAATGGAGAAACGAAGAAATAAACGGAGAAACGAAGAAAGAAACGGAGAAACGAAGAAAGAAACGGAGAATCGGAGAAATAAATGTATAAACGAAGAAATAAACCGAGAAACGGAGAAACAAACGGAGAAACGGAGAAATAAATGGAGAAACGAAGAAATAAACGGAGAAACGAAGAAAGAAACGGAGAAACGAAGAACGAAACGGAGAAACGAAGAAAGAAACGGAGTAACGGAGAAAGAAACGGAGAATCGGAGAAGTAAATGGAGAAACGAAGAAATAAACCGAGAAACGGAGAAAGAAATGGAGAAGCGAACAAAGAAACGCAGAAACGAACAAAGAAACGGAGAAACGAACAAAGAAACGGAGAAACGAACAAAGAAACCGAGAAACGAACAAAGAAATGGAGAAATGAAGAAAGAAACGGAGAAACGGAGAAATAAATGGAGAAACGAAGAAATAAACGGAGAAACGAAGAAAGAAACGGAGAAACGAAGAAAGAAACGGAGAAACGAAGAAAGAAACGGAGAAACGAAGAAAGAAACGGAGAAACGAAGAAAGAAACGGAGAAACGAAGAAAGAACCGGAGAAACGAAGAAAGAAACGGAGAAACGAAGAAAGGAACGGAGAAACGAACAAAGAAACGGGGAAACGAAGAAAGAAACGGAGAAACGAAGAAAGAAACGGAGAAACGAAGAATGAAACGGAGAAACGGAGAAATAAATGGAGAAACGAAGAAATAAACGGAGAAACGAAGAAAGAAACGGAGAAACGAAGAAAGAAACGGAGAAACGAAGAAAGAAACAGAGAAACGGAGAAAGAAGCTGAGAAACGAAGAAAGAAACGGAGAAACGAAGAAAGAAACGGAGAAACGAAGAAAGAAACGGAGAAACGAAGAAACGGAGAAACGGAGAAATAAACCGAGAAACGGAGAAATAAATGGAGAAACCAAGAAATAAACGGAAAACGAAGAAAGAAACGGAGAAACAGAGAAAGAAACGGAGAAACGAAAAAAGAAACGGAGAAACGAAGAAATAAACGGAGAAACGAAGAATGAAACGGAGAATCGAAGAAAGAAACGGAGAAATAAATGCAGAAACGAAGATATAAACGGAGAAACGAACAAAGAAACGGAGAAGCGAAGAAACGATGAAAGAAACCGAGAAACGGAGAAATGAAAAAAGAAACGGAGAAACGAAGAAAGAAACGGAGAAACGGAGATATAAATGGAGAAACGAAGAAAGAAACGGAGAAACGAACAAAGAAACGGAGAAGCGAACAAAGAAACGGAGAAACGAACAAAGAAACGGAGAAACGAAGTAAGAAACGGAGAAACGGAGAAATAAATGGAGGAACGAAGAAATAAACGGAGAAACGAAGAAAGAAACGGAGAAACGAAGAAAGGAACGGAGAAACGAACAAAGAAACGGAGAAACGAAGAAAGAAACGGAGACATAAATGGAGAATCGAAGAAACAAACTGTGAAACGAAGAAAGAAACGGAGAAACAAAGAAAGAAACGGAGAAATGAAGAAAGAAACGAAGAAATGAAGAAAGAAACGGAGAAACGAACAAAGAAACGGAGAAACGAAGAAAGAATCGGAGAAATAAATGGAGAAACGAAGATATAAACGGAGAAACGAAGAAAGAAACGGAGAAACGAACAAAGAAACGGAGAAACGAAGAGAGAAACGGAGAAACGATGAAGGAAACGAAGAAAGAAACGGTGAAACGAACAAAGAAACGGAGAAACGAACAAAGAAACGGAGAAACGAACAAAGAAACGGAGAAACGAAGAAAGAAACGGAGAAACGAACAAAGAAACGGAGAAACGAAGAAAGAATGGGAGAAATAAATGGAGAAACGAAGAAATAAACGGAGAAACGAAGAAAGAAACGGAGAAACAAAGAAAGAAACCGAGAAACGAAGAAAGAAACGGAGAAACAAAGAAACAAACGGAGAAACGAACAAAGAAACGGAGAAACGAAGAAATAAACGGAGAAACGAAGAAAGAAATGGAGAAACGAAGAAAGAATCGAAGAAACGAAGAAAGAAACGGAGAAACGAAGAAAGAAACGGAGAAACGATGAAAGAAACGGAGAAACGAAGAAAGAAACGGAGAATCGGAGAAATAAATGGAGAAACGTAGATATAAACCGAGAAACGGAGAAAGAAATGGAGAAGCGAACAAAGAAACGCACAAACGAACAAAGAAACGGAGAAACGAACAAAGAAACCGAGAAACGAACAAAAAAACGGAGAAATGAAGAAAGAAACGGAGAAACGGAGAAATAAATGGAGAAACGAAGAAATAAACGGAGAAACGAAGAAAGAAACGGAGAAACGAAGAAAGAAACGGAGAAACGAAGAAAGAAACGGAGAAACGAAGAAAGAAACGGAGAAACGAAGAAAGAAACCGAGAAACGAAGAAAGAACCGGAGAAACGGAGAAATAAATGGAGAAAAGAAGAAATAAACGGAGAAACGAAGAAAGAAACGGAGAAACGAAGAAAGAAACGGAGAAGCGAAGAAAGAAACGGAGAAACGAAGAAAGAAACGGAGAATCGGAGAAAGAAAAGGAGAAACGAACAAAGAAACGGAGAAACGAAGTAAGAAACGGAGAAACGGAGAAATAAATGGAGGAACGAAGAAATAAACGGAGAAACGAAGAAAGAAACGGAGAAACGAAGAAAGGAACGGAGAAACGAACAAAGAAACGGAGAAACGAAGAAAGAAACGGAGAAACGAAGAAAGAAACGGAGAAACGAAGAATGAAACGGAGAAACGGAGAAATAAATGGAGAAACGAAGAAATAAACGGAGAAACGAAGAAAGAAACGGAGAAACGAAGAAAGAAACGGAGAAACGAAGAAAGAAACAGAGAAACGGAGAAAGAAGCGGAGAAACGGAGAAACGAAGAAAGAAACGGAGAAACGAAGAAAGAAACGGAGAAACGAAGAAAGAAACGGAGAAACGAAGAAACGGAGAAACGGAGAAATAAACCGAGAAACGGAGAAATAAATGGAGAAACCAAGAAATAAACGGAGAAACGAAGAAAGAAACGGAGAAACAGAGAAAGAAACGGAGAAACGAAAAAAGAAACGGAGAAACGAAGAAATAAACGGAGAAACGAGGAATGAAGCGGAGAATCGAAGAAAGAAACGGAGAAATAAATGCAGAAGCGAAGATATAAACGGAGAAACGAACAAAGAAACGGAGAAGCGAAGAAACGATGAAAGAAACGGAGAAACGGAGAAATGAAAAAAGAAACGGAGAAACGAAGAAAGAAACGGAGAAACGGAGATATAAATGGAGAAACGATGAAAGAAACGGAGAAACGAACAAAGAAACGGAGAAGCGAACAAAGAAACGGAGAAACGAACAAAGAAACGGAGAAACGAACAAAGAAACGGAGAAACGAACAAAGAAACGGAGAAACGAAGTAAGAAACGGAGAAACGGAGAACTAAATGGAGGAACGAAGAAATAAACGGAGAAACGAAGAAAGAAACGGAGAAACGAAGAAAGGAACGGAGAAACGAACAAAGAAACGGAGAAACGAAGAAAGAAACGGAGAAATAAATGGAGAATCGAAGAAACAAACTGTGAAACGAAGAAAGAAACGGAGAAACAAAGAAAGAAACGGAGAAATGAACAAAGAAACGAAGAAATGAAGAAAGAAACGGAGAAACGAACAAAGAAACGGAGAAACGAAGAAAGCATCGGAGAAATAAATGGAGAAACGAAGATATAAACGGAGAAACGAAGAAAGAAACGGAGAAACGAACAAAGAAACGGAGAAACGAAGAGAGAAACGGAGAAACGAAGAAGGAAACGAAGAAACGAAGAAAGAAACGGAGAAACGAACAAAGTAACGGAGAAACGAACAAAGAAACGGAGAAACGAACAAAGAAACGGAGAAACGAAGAAAGAAACGGAGAAACGAAGA
Source organism: Ptiloglossa arizonensis (assembly GCF_051014685.1). Lineage (NCBI taxonomy): Eukaryota > Metazoa > Arthropoda > Insecta > Hymenoptera > Colletidae > Ptiloglossa > Ptiloglossa arizonensis. The sequence continues at coordinate 228,497 of NC_135052.1, forward strand.
AAGAAACGGAGAAACGAACAAAGAAACGGAGAAACGAAGAAAGAATCGGAGAAATAAATGGAGAAACGAAGAAGTAAACGGAGAAACGAAGAAAGAAACGAAGAAAGAAACGGAGAAACGAAGAAAGAAACGGAGAAACGAACAAGGAAACGGAGAAACGAAGAAAGAATAGGAGAAATAAATGGAGAAACGAAGAAATAAACGGAGAAACGAAGAAAGAAACGGAGAAACAAAGAAAGAAACCGAGAAACGAAGAAAGAAACGGAGAAACAAAGAAACAAACGGAGAAACGAACAAAGAAACGGAGAAACGAAGAAAGAAACGGAGAAACGAAGAAAGAAACCGAGAAACGAAGAAAGAACCGGAGAAACGGAGAAATAAATGGAGAAAAGAAGAAATAAACGGAGAAACGAAGAAAGAAACGGAGAAACGAAGAAAGAAACGGAGAAGCGAAGAAAGAAATGGAGAAACGAAGAAAGAAACGGAGAATCGGAGAAAGAAAAGGAGAAACGAACAAAGAAACGGAGAAACGAAGTAACAAACGGAGAAACGGAGAAATAAATGGAGGAACGAAGAAATAAACGGAGAAACGAAGAAAGAAACGGAGAAACGAAGAAAGGAACGGAGAAACGAACAAAGAAACGGAGCAACGAAGAAAGAAACGGAGAAACGAAGAAAGAAACGGAGAAACGAAGAATGAAACGGAGAAACGGAGAAATAAATGGAGAAACGAAGAAATAAACGGAGAAACGAAGAAAGAAACGGAGAAACGAAGAAAGAAACGGAGAAACGAAGAAAGAAACGGAGAAACGAAGAAAGAAGCGGAGAAACGGAGAAACGAAGAAAGAAACGGAGAAACGAAGAAAGAAACGGAGAAACGAAGAAAGAAACGGAGAAACGAAGAAACGGAGAAACGGAGAAATAAACCGAGAAACGGAGAAATAAATGGAGAAACCAAGAAATAAACGGAGAAACGAAGAAAGAAACGGAGAAACAGAGAAAGAAACGGAGAAACGAAAAAAGAAACGGAGAAACGAAGAAATAAACGGAGAAACGAGGAATGAAGCGGAGAATCGAAGAAAGAAACGGAGAAATAAATGCAGAAGCGAAGATATAAACGGAGAAACGAACAAAGAAACGGAGAAGCGAAGAAACGATGAAAGAAACGGAGAAACGGAGAAATGAAAAAAGAAACGGAGAAACGAAGAAAGAAACGGAGAAACGGAGATATAAATGGAGAAACGATGAAAGAAACGGAGAAACGAACAAAGAAACGGAGAAGCGAACAAAGAAACGGAGAAACGAACAAAGAAACGGAGAAACGAACAAAGAAACGGAGAAACGAACAAAGAAACGGAGAAACGAAGTAAGAAACGGAGAAACGGAGAAATAAATGGAGGAACGAAGAAATAAACGGAGAAACGAAGAAAGAAACGGAGAAACGAAGAAAGGAACGGAGAAACGAACAAAGAAACGGAGAAACGAAGAAAGAAACGAAGAAAGAAACGGAGAAACGAAGAAAGAATAGGAGAAATAAATGGAGAAACGAAGAAATAAACGGAGAAACGAAGAAAGAAACGGAGAAACAAAGAAAGAAACCGAGAAACGAAGAAAGAAACGGAGAAACAAAGAAACAAACGGAGAAACGAACAAAGAAACGGAGAAACGAAGAAATAAACGGAGAAACGAAGAAAGAAATGGAGAAACGAAGAAAGAATCGAAGAAACGAAGAAAGAAACGGAGAAACGAAGAAAGAAACGGAGAAACGATGAAAGAAACGGAGAAACGAAGAAAGAAACGGAGAATCGGAGAAATAAATGGAGAAACGTAGATATAAACCGAGAAACGAAGAAAGAAATGGAGAAGCGAACAAAGAAACGCACAAACGAACAAAGAAACGGAGAAACGAACAAAGAAACCGAGAAACGAACAAAAAAACGGAGAAATGAAGAAAGAAACGGAGAAACGGAGAAATAAATGGAGAAACGAAGAAATAAACGGAGAAACGAAGAAAGAAACGGAGAAACGAAGAAAGAAACGGAGAAACGAAGAAAGAAACGGAGAAACGAAGAAAGAAACGGAGAAACGAAGAAAGAAACCGAGAAACGAAGAAAGAACCGGAGAAACGGAGAAATAAATGGAGAAAAGAAGAAATAAACGGAGAAACGAAGAAAGAAATGGAGAAACGAAGAAAGAAACGGAGAATCGGAGAAAGAAAAGGAGAAACGAACAAAGAAACGGAGAAACGAAGTAAGAAACGGAGAAACGGAGAAATAAATGGAGGAACGAAGAAATAAACGGAGAAACGAAGAAAGAAACGGAGAAACGAAGAAAGGAACGGAGAAACGAACAAAGAAACGGAGAAACGAAGAAAGAAACGGAGAAACGAAGAAAGAAACGGAGAAACGAAGAATGAAACGGAGAAACGGAGAAATAAATGGAGAAACGAAGAAATAAACGGAGAAACGAAGAAAGAAACGGAGAAACGAAGAAAGAAACGGAGAAACGAAGAAAGAAACAGAGAAACGGAGAAAGAAGCGGAGAAACGGAGAAACGAAGAAAGAAACGGAGAAACGAAGAAAGAAACGGAGAAACGAAGAAAGAAACGGAGAAACGAAGAAACGGAGAAACGGAGAAATAAACCGAGAAACGGAGAAATAAATGGAGAAACCAAGAAATAAACGGAGAAACGAAGAAAGAAACGGAGAAACAGAGAAAGAAACGGAGAAACGAAAAAAGAAACGGAGAAACGAAGAAATAAACGGAGAAACGAGGAATGAAGCGGAGAATCGAAGAAAGAAACGGAGAAATAAATGCAGAAGCGAAGATATAAACGGAGAAACGAACAAAGAAACGGAGAAGCGAAGAAACGATGAAAGAAACGGAGAAACGGAGAAATGAAAAAAGAAACGGAGAAACGAAGAAAGAAACGGAGAAACGGAGATATAAATGGAGAAACGATGAAAGAAACGGAGAAACGAACAAAGAAACGGAGAAGCGAACAAAGAAACGGAGAAACGAACAAAGAAACGGAGAAACGAACAAAGAAACGGAGAAACGAACAAAGAAACGGAGAAACGAAGTAAGAAACGGAGAAACGAAGAACGAAATGGAGAAACGAAGAAATAAACGGAGAAACGGAGAAGGAAGCGGAGAAACGAAGAAAGAAACGGAGAAACGAAGAAAGAAACGGAGAAACGAAGATAGAAACGGAGAAACGAAGAAAGAAACGGAGAAACGAAGATAGAAACGCAGAAACGGAGAAATAAATGGAGAAACGAAGAAATAAGCGGAGAAAGGAACAAAGAATCGGAGAAACGAAGAAAGAAACGAAGAAAGAAACGAAGAAAGAAACGAAGAAACGAAGAAAGAAACGGAGAAACGAAGAGAGAAACGGAGAAATGAAGAAAGAAACGGAGAAACGGAGAAATAAATGGAGAAACGAAGAAATAAACGGAGAAACGAAGAAAGAAACGGAGAAACGAAGAAAGAAACGGAGAAACGAAGAAAGAAACGGAGAAACGAAGAAAGAAACGGAGAATCGGAGAAATAAATGTATAAACGAAGAAATAAACCGAGAAACGGAGAAACAAACGGAGAAACGGAGAAATAAATGGAGAAACGAAGAAATAAACGGAGAAACGAAGAAAGAAACGGAGAAACGAAGAACGAAACGGAGAAACGAAGAAAGAAACGGAGTAACGGAGAAAGAAACGGAGAATCGGAGAAGTAAATGGAGAAACGAAGAAATAAACCGAGAAACGGAGAAAGAAATGGAGAAGCGAACAAAGAAACGCAGAAACGAACAAAGAAACGGAGAAACGAACAAAGAAACGGAGAAACGAACAAAGAAACCGAGAAACGAACAAAGAAACGGAGAAATGAAGAAAGAAACGGAGAAACGGAGAAATAAATGGAGAAACGAAGAAATAAACGGAGAAACGAAGAAAGAAACGGAGAAACGAAGAAAGAAACGGAGAAACGAAGAAAGAAACGGAGAAACGAAGAAAGAAACGGAGAAACGAAGACAGAAACGGAGAAACGAACAAAGAAACGGAGAAACGAACAAAGAAACGGAGAAACGAAGAAAGGAACGGAGAAACGGAGAAAGAAGCGGAGAAACGAAGAAAGAAACGAAGAAACGAAGAAAGAAACGGAGAAACGAAGAAAGAAACGGAGAAACGAAGAAAGAAACGGAGAAACAAAGAAAGAAACGAAGAAAGAAACGGAGAAACGAAGAACGAAATGGAGAAACGAACAAAGAAACGGAGAAACGGAGAAGGAAGCGGAGAAACGAAGAAAGAAACGGAGAAACGAAGAAAGAAACGGAGAAACGAAGAAAGAAACGGAGAAACGAAGAAAGAAACGGAGAAACGAAGATAGAAACGCAGAAACGGAGAAATAAATGGAGAAACGAAGAAATAAGCGGAGAAAGGAACAAAGAATCGGAGAAACGAAGAAAGAAACGAAGAAAGAAACGAAGAAAGAAACGAAGAAACGAAGAAAGAAACGGAGAAACGAAGAAAGAAGCGAAGAAACAAACGAGGAAACGAAGAAAGAAACGAGGAAACGAAGAAAGAAACGGAGAAACGAACAATGAAACGAAGAAACGGTCAAAGAAACGGAGAAACGGAGAAAGAAACGGAGAAACCTAGAAATAAACGGAGAAACGAACAAAGAAGCGGAGAAACGAACAAAGAAACGGAGAAACGAACAAAGAAACGGAGAAACGAACAAAGAAACGGAGAAACGAACAAAGAAACGGAGAAACGAAGTAAGAAACGGAGAAACGAAGAACGAAATGGAGAAACGAAGAAATAAACGGAGAAACGGAGAAGGAAGCGGAGAAACGAAGAAAGAAACGGAGAAACGAAGAAAGAAACGGAGAAACGAAGAAAGAAACGGAGAAACGAAGAAAGAAACGGAGAAACGAAGATAGAAACGCAGAAACGGAGAAATAAATGGAGAAACGAAGAAATAAGCGGAGAAAGGAACAAAGAATCGGAGAAACGAAGAAAGAAACGAAGAAAGAAACGAAGAAAGAAACGAAGAAACGAAGAAAGAAACGGAGAAACGAAGAGAGAAACGGAGAAATGAAGAAAGAAACGGAGAAACGGAGAAATAAATGGAGAAACGAAGAAATAAACGGAGAAACGAAGAAAGAAACGGAGAAACGAAGAAAGAAACGGAGAAACGAAGAAAGAAACGGAGAAACGAAGAAAGAAACGGAGAATCGGAGAAATAAATGTATAAACGAAGAAATAAACCGAGAAACGGAGAAACAAACGGAGAAACGGAGAAATAAATGGAGAAACGAAGAAATAAACGGAGAAACGAAGAAAGAAACGGAGAAACGAAGAACGAAACGGAGAAACGAAGAAAGAAACGGAGTAACGGAGAAAGAAACGGAGAATCGGAGAAGTAAATGGAGAAACGAAGAAATAAACCGAGAAACGGAGAAAGAAATGGAGAAGCGAACAAAGAAACGCAGAAACGAACAAAGAAACGGAGAAACGAACAAAGAAACGGAGAAACGAACAAAGAAACCGAGAAACGAACAAAGAAACGGAGAAATGAAGAAAGAAACGGAGAAACGGAGAAATAAATGGAGAAACGAAGAAATAAACGGAGAAACGAAGAAAGAAACGGAGAAACGAAGAAAGAAACGGAGAAACGAAGAAAGAAACGGAGAAACGAAGAAAGAAACGGAGAAACGAAGACAGAAACGGAGAAACGAACAAAGAAACGGAGAAACGAACAAAGAAACGGAGAAACGAAGAAAGGAACGGAGAAACGGAGAAAGAAGCGGAGAAACGAAGAAAGAAACGAAGAAACGAAGAAAGAAACGGAGAAACGAAGAAAGAAACGGAGAAACGAAGAAAGAAACGGAGAAACAAAGAAAGAAACGAAGAAAGAAACGGAGAAACGAAGAACGAAATGGAGAAACGAACAAAGAAACGGAGAAACGGAGAAGGAAGCGGAGAAACGAAGAAAGAAACGGAGAAACGAAGAAAGAAACGGAGAAACGAAGAAAGAAACGGAGAAACGAAGAAAGAAACGGAGAAACGAAGATAGAAACGCAGAAACGGAGAAATAAATGGAGAAACGAAGAAATAAGCGGAGAAAGGAACAAAGAATCGGAGAAACGAAGAAAGAAACGAAGAAAGAAACGAAGAAAGAAACGAAGAAACGAAGAAAGAAACGGAGAAACGAAGAAAGAAGCGAAGAAACAAACGAGGAAACGAAGAAAGAAACGAGGAAACGAAGAAAGAAACGGAGAAACGAACAATGAAACGAAGAAACGGTCAAAGAAACGGAGAAACGGAGAAAGAAACGGAGAAACCTAGAAATAAACGGAGAAACGAACAAAGAAGCGGAGAAACGAACAAAGAAACGGAGGAACGAACAAAAAAACGGAGAAACGAGCAAAGAAACGGAGAAACGAACAAAGAAACGGAGAAACGAACAAAGAAACGGAGAAACGAACAAAGAAACAGAGAAACGAACAAAGAAACGGAGAAAGGAAGAAAGAAACGGAGAAACGGAGAAATAAATGGAGAAACGAAGAAATAAACCGAGAAACGGAGAAAGAAACGGAGAAACGATGAAAGAAACGGAGAAACGGTGAAATAAATGGAGAAACGAAGAAATAAACGGAGAAACGAAGAAAGAAACGGAGAAACGAAGAAGGAAACGGAGAAACGAAGAAAGAAACGGGGAAACGATGAAAGAAACGGAGAAACGAAGAAAGAAACAGAGAAACGAACAAAGAAACGGAGAAACGAACAAAGAAACGTTTCTCCGTTTCTCCGTTTCTCGGTTTCTCCGTTTCTCCGTTTCTCTGTGTCTCCGTTTCTCCGTTTCTCCGTTTCTCGGTTACTGCGTTTCTCCGTTTCTCGGTTTTTCCGTTTCTCCGTTTCTCCGTTTCACCGTTTTTTGTTCGTTCCTCCGTTTCTTTCTTCGATTCTGCGTTTATTTCTTCGTTTCTCCATTTATTTCTCCGTTTCTACATTTATTTCTCCGCTTCTCCGTTTCTTTGTACGTTTCTTCGTTTTTTTGTTTGTTTCTCCGTTTCTTTCATAGTTTCTCCGTTTCTTTGTTCGTTTCTACGTTTCTTTCTTCGTTTCTCCGTTCCTTTCTCCGTTTCTTTATTCGATTCTCCGTTTCTCCGTTTCTTTATTCGATTCTCCGTTTCTTTGTCCGTTTCTTTGCCCGTTTCTCCGTTTCTCCGTTTCTTTGTTCGTTTCTCCGTTCCTTTCTTCGTTTCTCCATTTACTTCTACGTTTCTCCGTTTCTTTCGCCGTTTCTCGGTTTATTTCTTCGTTTCTCCATTTATTTCTCCGTTCCTTCGTTTCTTTGTTCGTTTCTCCGTTTCTTTCTTCGTTTCTCCATTTATTTCTCCGTTTCTCCGTTTCTTTTTTCGTTTCTCCGTTTCTTTGTTCGTTTCTCCATTTCTTTGTTCGTTTCCCCATTTATTTCTCCGTTTCTCCGTTTCTGCGTTCGTTTCTCCGTTTCTGCGTTCGTTTCTCCGTTTCTTTGTTCGTTTCTCCGTTTCTTTGTTCGTTTCTCCGTTTCTTTCATAGTTTCTCCGTTTCTTTGTTCGTCTCTCCGTTTCTTTCTTCGTTTCTCCGCGTCTTTCTTCGTTTCTCCGTTTCTTTCTTCGTTTCTTCGTTTCTTTCTTCGTTTCTCCGTTTCTTTCATCGTTTCTCCGTTTCTTTCTTCGTTCCTCCGTTTCTTTCTTCGATTCTCCGTTTATTTCTTCGTTTCTCCATTTATTTCTCCGCTTCTCCGTTTCTTTGTTCGTTCCTCCGTTTCTCCGTTTCTCCGTTTCTCCGTTTCGATTAAATGATTAAATGATTATAATAGTTATAATTTCTATTATAAATCATTTGAGCTATTGTTAAATTATACACTAATACTCTAAGTACATATTTAATATATTTTTTAATCTCTTTAGCCTCCAGAAGAATTTTATTTATACTATTTACTGTATATAATAATTTACACAGAATCGGAAATAAATCTAATTATTTATTTATAATAATTATTTTTTATTCACTTATTTTAAAAATTGGGATGTACTCTTTAAATGTTCGATTCATTTCTATAATTTATTCATTAAATTGAATCAATCTATTCTTTATAATAACTTTAATAAAATTAATCCCTATAATTATTATAGAATTCATATTAAAATTTAATAATGAAATTTATTTTATTTGCCTAAATAATGTAATTATTGCCCCTATTATTTGCTTATATAAAAAATCAATCAAAATAATTGTAGGATATTCATCTGTTATACAAACATCTATTATAGTTATTTTATTAATAATTTACAAAAATACATTTTTAACATATTTCATTTATATTCAATAATTTCTTTAATTTTAATTTTTATATTTAAAATAATAAAGATTAACTCTTCTTCCTTATTTAATACATTAACCTCTAATAAAAGAAAAATTATTTTATACTCAATAATTATTATGTACACAAATTTCCCACCTACAGCACCCTTTATACTGAAATAGATTGTCCTAGAAACTTTAATAAATTCAAGAATAGAATTTACCGTGGAAGGTTTAATTTTACATTTATTCGAAAGATGAAACATACAAAAGTTTGTACAAAAGTATCTATTTATTTTATCGCACGGTAGGGAATATCATACAAATGGAAATACTTATCTTTAATGTCGGTAAATTGTACCTGTCGCGCCATCTATTTGTGGAAATTTGAACAATTCCTCGACAAACTTGAGCGTTTCTCCGCCAGGTGTTTTCACCCCTTAAGTGTAGTTTATCCCTTTCTCCAATAGATGGCAACCCATGTAATTACCACGTTACAGGGATTTGTAATTGCGGGTTCAGAATATATTTGCATACATACAAACTATTTATAATTCCGATATGTAGAGAAATATTCATCTATTTTATCGCACGGTTTCTTCGATTGTATTTGTTCGATCTAACCAAATACTTCAAGAAATTGATGGCTTTATAGCCATTATTTATACCGGAACATTGTGAAAAATTGTTTAATAAAGAAACGGAGAAACGAACAAAGAAACGGAGAAACGAAGAAAGAAACGGAGAAACGAAGAATGAAACGGAGAATCGAAGAAAGAAACGGAGAAACGAAGAAAGAAACGGAGAAACGAACAAAGAAACGGAGAAGCGAACAAAGAAACGGAGAAACGAACAAAGAAACGGAGAAACGAACAAAGAAACGGAGAAACGAACAAAGAAACGGAGAAACGAACAAAGAAACGGAGAAACGAAGAAGGAAACGAAGAAACGAAGAAAGAAACGGAGAAACGAAAAAAGAAACGGAGAAACGAACAAAGAAACGGAGAAACGAAGAAAGAAACGGAGAAACGAACAAAGAAACGGAGAAACGAACAAAGAAACGGAGAAACGAAGAAAGAATCGGAGAAATAAATGGAGAAACGAAGATATAAACGGTGAAACGAAGACAGAAACGGAGAAACGAAGAAACGATGAAAGAAACGGAGAAACGAAGAAAGAAACGGAGATTCGAAAAAAGAAACGGAGAAACGAAGAAAGAAACGGAGAAACGGAGAAATAAATGGAGAAACGAAGAAATAAACGGAGAAACGAAGAAAGAATCGGAGAAACAATGAAAGGAACGGAGAAACGAAGAAAGAGACGGAGAAACAAAGAAAGAAACGGAGAAACGAACAAAGAAACGGAGAAGCGAACAATGAAACGGAGAAACGAACAAAGAAACGGAGAAACGAAGAAAGAATCGGAGAAATAAGTGGAGAAACGAAGATATAAACGGAGAAACGAAGAAAGAAACGGAGAAACGAAGAAAGAAACTGAGAAACGAAGAAAGAAACGGCGAAACGAACAAAGAAACGGAGAAACGAAGAAAGAATCGGAGATATAAATGGAGAAACGAAGAAATAAACGGAGAAACGAAGAAAGAAACGGAGAAACAAAGAAAGAAACCGAGAAACGAAGAAAGAAACGGAGAAACAAAGAAACAAACGGAGAAACGAACAAAGAAACGGAGAAACGAAGAAAGAAACGGAGAAATAAATGGAGAAACGAAAAAATAAACGGAGAAACGAAGAAAGAAACGGAGAAACAAAGAAAGAAACCGAGAAACGAAGAAAGAAACGGAGAAACAAAGAAACAAACGGAGAAACGAACAAAGAAACGGAGAAACGAAGAAATAAACGGAGAAACGAAGAAAGAAATGGAGAAACGAAGAAAGAAACGAAGAAACGAAGAAAGAAACGGAGAAACGAAGAAAGAAACGGAGAAACGATGAAAGAAACGGAGAAACGAAAAAAGAAACGGAGAATCGGAGAAATAAATGGAGAAACGTAGATATAAACCGAGAAACGGAGAAAGAAACGGAGAAACGAACAAAGAAACGGAGAAACGAACAAAGAAACGGAGAAACGAAGAAAGAATCGGAGAAATAAATGGAGAAACGAAGATATAAACGGTGAAACGAAGAAAGAAACGAAGAAACGATGAAAGAAACTGAGAAACGAAGAAAGAAACGGAGATTCGAAAAAAGAAACGGAGAAACGAAGAAAGAACCGGAGAAACGGAGAAATAAATGGAGAAACGAACAAAGAAACGGAGAAACGAAGAAAGAAACTGAGAAACGAAGAAAGAAACGGCGAAACGAACAAAGAAACGGAGAAACGAAGAAAGAATCGGAGAAATAACTGGAGAAACGAAGAAATAAACGGAGAAACGAAGAAAGAAACGGAGAAACAAAGAAAGAAACCGAGAAACGAAGAAAGAATCGGAGAAACAAAGAAACAAACGGAGAAACGAACAAAGAAACGGAGAAACGAAGAAAGAAACGGAGAAATAAATGGAGAATCGAAGAAATAAACTGTGAAACGAAGAAAGAAACGGAGAAACAAAGAAAGAAACGGAGAAATGAACAAAGAAACGAAGAAACGAAGAAAGAAACGGAGAAACGAACAAAGAAACGGAGAAACGAAGAAAGAATCGGAGAAATAAATGGAGAAACGAAGATATAAACGGAGAAACGAAGAAAAAAACGGAGAAACGAAGAAAGAAACGGAGAAACGAAGAGAGAAACGGATAAACGAAGAAGGAAACGAAGAAACGAAGAAAGAAACGGAGAAACGATGAAAGAAACGGAGAAACGAAAAAAGAAACGGAGAGTCGGAGAAATAAATGGAGAAACGTAGATATAAACCGAGAAACGGACAAAGAAACGGAGAAACGAACAAAGAAACGGAGAAGCGTTTCTCCGTTTCTCGGTTTCTCTGTTTCTCCGTTTCTCGGATTCTCCGTTTCTCGGTTTCTCCGATTCTCGATTTCTCCGTTTCTCCGTTTCTCGGTTTCTCCGTTTCTCCGTTTCTCGGTTTCTCCGTTTCTCCGTTTCTCCGTTTCTCGCTTTCCCCGTTTCTCCGTTTCTCGGTTTCTCCGTTTTTCCGTTTCTCGGTTTCTCCGTTTCTCCGTTTCTCCGTTTCTCGGTTTCTCCGTTTTTCCGTTTCTCGGTTTCTCCGTTTCTCCGTTTCTCGGTTTCTCCGATTCTCGGTTTCTCTGTTTCTCCGTTTCTCGGTTTCTCCGTTTCTCCGTTTCTCCGTTTCTCCGTTTCTCCGTTTCTCCGTTTCTCGGTTTCTCAGTTTCTCCGTTTCTCGGTTTCTCCGTTTCTCCGTTTCTCGGTTTCTCCGTTTCTCCGTTTCTCCGTTTCTTTCTTCGTTTCTCCGTTTCATTGTTCGTTTCTCCGTTTCTTTCATGGTTTCTCCGTTTCTTTGTTCGTTTCTCCGTTTCTTTCTTCGTTTCTCCTTTTCTTTGTTCGTTTTTTCGTTTCTTTCTTTGTTTCTCCGTTTCTTTGTTCGTTTCTCCGTTTCTTTCTTCGTTTCTCCGTTTCTTTGTTCGTTTCTCCGTTTCTTTCTTCGTTTCTCCGTTTCATTCTTCGTTTCTCCGTTTCTTTTTCGTTTCTCCGTTTGTTTCTTCGTTTCTCCGTTTCTTTCTTCGTTTCTCCGTTTGTTTGTTCGTTTCTCCGTTTATTTCTTCGTTTCTCCATTTATTTCTCCGTTTCTCCGTTTCTTTCTTCGTTTCCCCGTTTCTTTGTTCGTTTCTCCGTTTCTTTCTTCGTTTGACCGTTTCTTTCTTCGTTTCTCCGTTTATTTCTTCGTTTCTCCGTTTCTTTGTTCGTTTCTCCGTTTCTTTCATCGTTTCTCCGTTTCTTTCTTCGTTTCTCCGTTTGTTTGTTCGTTTCTCCATTTATTTCTCCGTTTCTCCGTTTATTTCTTCGTTTCTCCGTTTATTTCTTCGTTTCTCCATTTATTTCTCCGTTTCTCCGTTTCTTTCTTCGTTTCCCCGTTTCTTTGTTCGCTTCTCCGTTTCTTTCTTCGTTTGTCCGTTTCTCTCTTCGTTTCTCCGTTTATTTCTTCGTCTCTCCGTTTCTTTGTTCGTTTCTCCGTTTCTTTCATCGTTTCTCCGTTTCTTTCTCCGTTTCTCCGTTTCTGTCTTCGTTTGTCCGTTTCTTTGTTCGTTTCTCCGTTTCTTTGTTCGTTTCTCCGTTTCTTTCTTCGTTTCTCCGTTTGTTTCTTCGTTTCTCCGTTTATTTCTTCGTTTCTCCATTTATTTCTACGTTTCTCCGTTCCTTTCTTCGTTTCACCGTTTCTTTCTTCGTTTCTCCGTTTCTTCCTTCGTTTCTTCGTTTCTCCGTTTCTCCGATTCTCCGTTCCTCCGTTTCTCCGTTTCTCCGTTTCTCCTTTTCGATTAAATGATTAAATGATTATAATAGTTATAATTTCTATTATAAATCATTTGAGCTATAGTTAAATTATACACTAATACTCTAAGTACATATTTAATATATTTTTTAATCTCTTTAGCCTCCAGAAGAATTTTATTTATACTATTTACTGTATATAATAATTTACACAGAATCGGAAATAAATCTAATTATTTATTTATAATAATTATTTTTTATTCACTTATCTTAAAAATTGGGATGTACTCTTTAAATGTTCGATTCATTTCTATAATTTATTCATTAAATTGAATCAAACTATTCTTTATAATAACTTTAATAAAATTAATCCCTATAATTATTATAGAATTCATATTAAAATTTAATAATGAAATTTATTTTATTTGCCTAAATAATGTAATTATTGCCCCTATTATTTGCTTATATAAAAAATCAATCAAAATAATTGTAGTATATTCATCTGTTATACAAACATCTATTATAGTTATTTTATTAATAATTAACAAACATACATTTTTAACATATTTCATTTTATATTCAATAATTTCTTTAATTTTAATTTTTATATTTAAAATAATAAAGATTAACTCTTCTTCCTTATTTAATATATTAACCTCTAATAAAAGAAAAATTATTTTATACTCAATAATTATTATGTACACAAATTTCCCACCTATAGCATTCTTTATACTGAAATAAATCGTCCTGGAGACATTAATAAATTCAAGAATAAAATTTACCGTGGAAGGTTTAATTTTACATTTATTCGAAAAATGAAACATACAAAAGTTTGTACAAAAGTATTTATTTATTTTACCGCACGGTAGGGAATATCATACAAATGGAAATACTTATCTCTAATGTCGGTAAATGTACTTGGCGCGCCATCTATTTGTGGAAATTAGAACAATTCCTCGACAAACTTGAGCGTTTCTCCGCCAGGTGTTTTCACCCCTTAAGTGTAGTTTAACCCTATCTCCAATAGATGGCAACCCATGTAATTACCACGTTACAGGGATTTGTTATTGCGGGTTCAGAATATATTTGCATACATACAAACTATAATTCCGATATGTAGAGAAATATTAATTTATTTTATCCCACGGCTTCTTCGATCGTATTTGTTCGATCTAACCAAATATTTCAAGAAATTGATGGCTTTTTGTACCGAAAGAATTTCAAAAATTGTTTAATCTACGGTCCAGCGACGGTTGTTAATAATTATGATAAATAAATGTCAAGATATTGCGAAGTCTGCGAAGGCGAACTGTTTCAGTGAATGTTTGTTCATTTCAGCGATTGTTATTAACATTTACGCATGTTCCCTATATTGATCGAACAATGTGCATCTTATTTATGTATTGCAATTAATTAAGAAACATATCGAAATTGATTTTGATCGAGACTCCGCGTTAAAACGTGTTTCGTAAGGTTTTAAAGCACGGAAAGTAACAATGGTTCATTAGATACATTAATTTAACGTTTGTTTAATTCTTATAGTTTACACAATACTCGTAGAAGTGGTATTTTTTACATAAAAGTGCCAAAATTTAATTAATCGCTGTTCTGGATAGAAAAATCACCGCGATGAATACTTGTGAATCGATAATCGATACGTGTAGCCTTGAGAATGTCAGTTGGATCTCAGCGAAAAATTCCTCCGCGAACACAGAATATTTCAACGAAATGATATTTTAAGGCATTATTTATACTAGGACATTGTTAAAAATTGTCTAATGTATGATCCTACGACGGTTGTTAATAATAATGTAAACAAACATCAAGATATTGCGAAATCTGCGAAGGCGTATTGCTATAGCGAATGTTTATGTCTCTAGGCGATTGTTATAAACATTTTTGCAAGTTCCCAACTTTTATATTACAGAATGAAAATTAAATTTTATCGGAAAATTTAACTAATAGTTTGGTATACATATATTTCACGATTTTTAATGAAAATTAATATTTGTAAACTAATTAATGGTTTGCACTGTAAAAGTTGGGATTATTAATTTTACAAAATGCATATTCTTTTGCATTGTAAATCAATAATTTCCTTATGAAGATAAATATTGGTTGCAAATCGAGAAATATATGAATACAAATATTTTATTTTCATTTCCGATCGCAATTAATTTCTGAAAACTAGCTAATGATTTATGATGCCTAAGTAAGATGCACATTATTCGATTAATATTGGGAACATGCGTAAATGTTTATAACAATCGCGGAAATGGACAAATATTCACCGAAACCGTTCGCCTTCCCAGATATCGCAATATCTCGGGGTTTGTTTGTCATAATTATTAACAACCGTCGTAGGACCATACTTTAAACAATTATTAACAATGTCCTAGTATAAATCATGTCTTAAAATATCATTTCGTTGAAATATTCTTTTTTCGCGATGGAATAGTTGTTATTGAGATCGAACCGACATTGTCAAGGCTGGAAATGTTTATCGATTCACAAACGTCCATCACGATGATTTTTCTGTCTAGAAAAGCGATTAATTGAATTTCGACGCTTTTACTTAAAGAATACAGCTTCCACGCGTATTCCGAAAATTATAAGAACGAAACAAATGTTAAATTAATGTATCTAATAAACAATTGCCACTTCCCATGCTTTGAAACATTAAGAAACACGTTTATACCTCGAGTCTCGGTCAAAATTAATTGCTGTAGGAGAACCAATCATATTTAATGCATAAATAAGATGCATATTGTAAGATAAATGTTCAGAACATGTATAAATGTTAGTAACAATCGTAGAAATGAACAAACATTCTCCGAAACCGTTCGTCTTCGCAGATATTGCAAAATCTCGATGTTTATTTATCATATTTATTAACAAGCGTCGTAGAACCATACATTAGACAATTATTAACAATGTCCTAGTATAAATAATGCCTTAAAATATCATTAAGTTGAAATATTCTGTGTTCGCGGAGGAATTTTTCGCTGAGATCCAACTGCAATTCTCAAGGCTACACGTATCGATTATCGATTCACAAGTATTTATCGTGGTGATTTTTCTATCTAAAAAAGCGATTAATTGTATTTTGGCACTTTTGTGTAAAAAATACCACTTCTACGCGTATTGTGTAAATTATAAGAATTAAACAAATGTTAAATTAATGTATCTAGTGAACAATTGTTACTTTCCGTGCTTTAAAACTTTACGAAACACGTTTTAACGTGGAGTCTCGATCAAAATCAATTTCGATAAGTTTCTTAATTAATAGCAATACATAAATAAGATGCACATTGTTCGATCAATATAGGGAACATGCGTACATGTTAATAACAATCGCTGAAATGAACAAATATTCACTGAAACCGTTCGCCTTCGCAGACTTCGCAATATCTTGTCATTTATTTATCATAATTATTAACAACCGTCGTTGGACCGTAGATTAAACAATTGTTGACAATGTTTCGGTATAAAAAGCCATCAATTTCTTGAAGTAATTGGTTAGATCGAACAAATACGATCGAAGAAGCCGTGGGATAAAATAAATGAATATTTCTCTACATATCGGAATTATAGTTTGTATGTATGCAAATATATTCTGAACCCGCAATTACAAATCCCTGTAACGTGGTAATTACATGGGTTGCCATCTATTGGAGATAGGGTTAAACTACACTTAAGGGGTGAAAACACCTGGCGGAGAAACGCTCAAGTTTGTCGAGGAATTGTTCTAATTTCCACAAATAGATGGCGCGACAAGTACAATTTACCGACATTAGAGATAAGTATTTCCATTTGTATGATATTCCCTACCGTGCAATAAAATAAATAAATACTTTTGTACAAACTTTTGTATGTTTCATCTTTCGAATAAATGTAAAATTAAACCTTCCAAGGTAAATTTTATTCTTGAATTTATTAATGTTTCTAGGACGATTTATTTCAGTATAAAGGGTGCTGTAGGTGGGAAATTTGGGTACATAATAATTATTGAGTATAAAATAATTTTTCTTTTATCAGAGGTTAATGTATTAAATAAGGAAGAAGAGTTAATCTTTATTATTTTACATATAAAAATTAAAATTAAAGAAATTATTGAATATAAAACGAAATATGTTAAAAATGTATTTTTGTAAATTATTAATAAAATAACTATAATAGATGTTTGTATAACAGATGAATATCCTATAATTATTATGATTGATTTTTGATTTAAGCAAATGATAGGGGCAATAATTACATTAATTAGGCAAATAAAATAAATTTCATTATTAAATTTTAATATGAGTTCTATAATAATTACAGGGATTCATTTTATTAAAGTTATCATAAAGAATAGATTAATTCAATTTAATGAATAAATTAAAGAAATGAATCGAACATTTAAAGAGAACATCCCCATTTTTAAGATAAGTGAAAAAAAGATAATTATTATAAATAAATAATTAGATTTATTTCCGTTTCTGTGTAAATTATTATATACAGTAAATAGTATAAATAAAATTCTTCTGGAGGCTAAAGAGATTAAAAAATATATTAAATATGTACTTAGAGTATTAGTGTATAATTTAACTATAGCTCAAATGATTTATAATAGAAATTATAACTATTATAATCATTTAATCGAAACGGAGAAACGGAGAAACGGAGAAACGATGAAACGAAGGAAGAAACGGAGAAACGAAGAAAGAAACGGAGAAATGAAGAAAGAAACGGAAAAACGAAGAAAGAAACAGAAAAACGGAGAAATAAATGGAGAAACGAAGAAATAAACAGACAAACGAAGAAATAAACGGAAGAACGAAGAATGAAACGAAGAAAGAATCGGAGAAACGAAGAAAGAAACGGAGACACGAAGAAAGAAACGGGGAAACTAAGAAAGAAACGGAGAAACGAAGAAAGAAACGGAGAAACGAAGAACGAAACGGAGAAACGAACAAAGAAACGGAGAAACGGAGAAAGAAGCGGAGAAAGGAACAAAGAACGGAGAAACGAACAAAGAAACGGAGAAATAAATGGAGAAGCGAAGAAATAAACGGAGAAACGAAGAAAGAAACGGAGAAACGAAGAAGGAAACGGAGAAACGAAGAAAGAAACGGGGAAACGATGAAAGAAACGGAGAAACGAAGAAAGAAACAGAGAAACGAACAAAGAAACAGAGAAACGAACAAAGAAACGGGGAAACGAAGAAAGAAACGGAGAAACGGAGAAATAAATGGAGAAATAAATGGAGAAATAAATGGAGAAACGAAGAAATAAACGGAGAAACGAAGAATGAAACGGAGAAACGAAGAAATAAACGGAGAAACGGAGAAAGAAACGGAGAAACGAACAAAGAAACGGAGGAACGAACAGAAAAACGGAGAAACGAGCAAAGAAACGGAGAAACGAACAAAGAAACGGAGAAACGAACAAAGAAACGGAGAAGCGGAGAAATAAATGGAGAAACGAAGATATAAACGGAGAATCGAAGAAAGAAACGGAGGAACGAAGAAAGAAACGGAGAAACGAACAAAGAAACGGAGAAACGAACAAAGAAACGGAGAAACGAACAAAGAAACAGAGAAACGAACAAAGAAACAGAGAAACGAACAAAGAAACGGAGAAAGGAAGAAAGAAACGGAGAAACGGAGAAATAAATGGAGAAACGAAGAAATAAACCGAGAAACGGAGAAAGAAACGGAGAAACGATGAAAGAAACGGAGAAACGGTGAAATAAATGGAGAAACGAAGAAATAAACGGAGAAACAAAGAAAGAAACGGAGAAACGAAGAAGGAAACGGAGAAACGAAGAAAGAAACGGGGAAACGATGAAAGAAACGGAGAAACGAAGAAAGAAACAGAGAAACGAACAAAGAAACGGAGAAACGAACAAAGAAACGTTTCTCCGTTTCTCCGTTTCTCGGTTTCTCCGTTTCTCCGTTTCTCTGTGTCTCCGTTTCTCCGTTTCTCCGTTTCTCGGTTTCTCCGTTTCTCCGTTTCTCGGTTTTTCCGTTTCTCCGTTTCTCCGTTTCACCGTTTTTTGTTCGTTCCTCCGTTTCTTTCTTCGATTCTCCGTTTATTTCTTCGTTTCTCCATTTATTTCTCCGCTTCTCCGTTTCTTTGTTCGTTCCTCCGTTTCTCCGTTTCTCCGTTTCTCCGTTTCGATTAAATGATTAAATGATTATAATAGTTATAATTTCTATTATAAATCATTTGAGCTATTGTTAAATTATACACTAATACTCTAAGTACATATTTAATATATCTTTTAATCTCTTTAGCCTCCAGAAGAATTTTATTTATACTATTTACTGTATATAATAATTTACACAGAATCGGAAATAAATCTAATTATTTATTTATAATAATTATTTTTTATTCACTTATTTTAAAAATTGGGATGTACTCTTTAAATCTTCGATTCATTTCTATAATTTATTCATTAAATTGAATCAATCTATTCTTTATAATAACTTTAATAAAATTAATCCCTATAATTATTATAGAATTCATATTAAAATTTAATAATGAAATTTATTTTATTTGCCTAAATAATGTAATTATTGCCCCTATTATTTGCTTATATAAAAAATCAATCAAAATAATTGTAGGATATTCATCTGTTATACAAACATCTATTATAGTTATTTTATTAATAATTTACAAAAATACATTTTTAACATATTTCATTTATATTCAATAATTTCTTTAATTTTAATTTTTATATTTAAAATAATAAAGATTAACTCTTCTTCCTTATTTAATATATTAACCTCTAATAAAAGAAAAATTATTTTATACTCAATAATTATTATGTACACAAATTTCCCACCTACAGCACCCTTTATACTGAAATAGATTGTCCTAGAAACTTTAATAAATTCAAGAATAGAATTTACCGTGGAAGGTTTAATTTTACATTTATTCGAAAGATGAAACATACAAAAGTTTGTACAAAAGTATCTATTTATTTTATCGCACGGTAGGGAATATCATACAAATGGAAATACTTATCTTTAATGTCGGTAAATTGTACTTGTCGCGCCATCTATTTGTGGAAATTAGAACAATTCCTCGACATACTTTAGCGTTTCTCCGCCAGGTGTTTTCGCCCCTTAAGTGTAGTTTATCCCTTTCTCCAATAGATGGCAACCTATGTAATTACCACGTTACAGGGATTTGTAATTGCGGGTTCAGAATATATTTGCATACATACAAACTCTAATTCCGATATTTAGAGAAATATTCATTTATTTTATCGCACGGTTTCTTCGATTGTATTTGTTCGATCTAACCAAATATATCAAGAAATTGATGGCTTTTTATACCGAAACATTGTCAAAAATTGTTTAATCTTCGGTCCAACGACGGTTGTTAATAATTATGATAAATAAATGTCAAGATATTGCGAAGTCTGCGAAGGCGAACGGTTTCGGAGAAAGTTTGTTCATTTCTGCGATTGTTACTAACATTTATACATGTTCCCAATATTGATCGAATAATGTGCATCTTACTTAGGCATCATAAATCATTAGCTAGTTTTCAGAAATTAATTGCGATCGGAAATGAAAGTAAAATATTTGTATTCATATATTTCTCGATTTGCAACCAATATTTATCTTCATAAGGAAATTATTGATTTACAATTCAAAAGAATATGCATTTTGTAAAATTAATAATCCCAACTTTTACAGTGCAAACCATTAATTAGTTTACAAATATGAATTTTCATTAAAAATCGAGAAATATATGTATGCCAAACTATTAGTTAAATTTTCCGATAAAATTTAATTTTCATACTGTAACATAAAAGTTGGGAACTTGCAAAAATATTTATAACAATCGCCTAGAGACATAAACATTCGCTATAGCAATACGCCTTCGCAGATTTCGCAATATCTTGATGTTTGTTTACATTATTATTAACAACCGTCGTAGGATCATACATTAGACAATTTTTAACAATGTCCTAGTATAAATAATGCCTTAAAATATCATTTCGTTGAAATATTCTGTGTTCGCGGAGGAATTTTTCGCTGAGATCCAACTGACATTCTCAAGGCTGCACGCATCGATATCGATTCACAAGTATCTATCGCGGTGATTTTTCTGTCTAAAAAAGCGATTAATTGAATTTTGGCACGTTTGTGTAAAAAATACCACTTCTACGCGTATTGTGTAAATTATAAGAATTAAACAAATGTTAAATTAATGTATCTAATGAACAATTGTTACTTTCCGTGCTTTAAAACTTTACGAAACACGTTTTAACGTGGAGTCTCGATCAAAACCAATTTCGATAAGTTTCTTAATTAATTGCAATACATAAATAAGATGCACATTGTTCGGTCAATATAGAGAACATGCGTACAAGTTAATAACAATCGCTGAAATGAACAAACATTCACTGAAACCGTTCGCCTTCGCAGACTTCGCAATATCTTGACATTTATTTATCATAATTATTAACAACCGTCGTTGGACCGTAGATTAAACAATTTTTGACAATGTTTCGGTATAAAAAGCCATCAATTTCTTGAAATATTTGGTTAGATCGAACAAATACGATCGAAGAAGCCGTGGTATAAAATAAATGAATATTTCTCTACATATCGGAATTATAGTTTGTATGTATGCAAATATATTCTGAACCCGCAATTACAAATCCCTGTAACGTGGTAATTACATGGGTTGCCATCTATTGGAGAAAGGGTTAAACTACACTTAAGGGGTGAAAACACCTGGCGGAGAAACGCTCAAGTTTGTCGAGGAATTGTTCTAATTTCCACAAATAGATGGCGCGACAAGTACAATTTACCGACATTACAGATAAGTATTTCAATTTGTATGATATTCCCTACCGTGCGATAAAATAAATAAATACTTTTGTACAAACTTTTGTATGTTTCATTTTTCGAATAAATGTAAAATTAAACCTTCCACGGTAAATTTTATTCTTGAATTTATTAATGTCTCCAGGACGATTTATTTCAGTATAGAGAATGCTATAGGTGGGAAATTTGTCTACATAATAATTATTGAGTATAAAATAATTTTTCTTTTATCAGAGGTTAATGTATTAAATAAGGAAGAAGAGTTAATCTTTATTATTTTATATATAAAAATTAAAATTAAAGAAATTATTGAATATAAAACGAAATATGTTAAAAATGTATTTTTGTTAATTATTAATAAAATAACTATAATAGATGTTTGTATAACAGATGAATATCCTATAATTATTATGATTGATTTTTGATTTAAGCAAATGATAGGGGCAATAATTACATTAATTAGGCAAATAAAATAAATTTCATTATTAAATTTTAACATGAGTTCTATAATAATTACAGGGATTAATTTTATTAAAGTTATTATAAAGAATAGATTAATTCAATTTAATGAATAAATTAAAGAAATGAATCGAATATTTAAAGAGAACATCCCCATGTTTAAGTTAAGTGAAAAAAAGATAATTATTATAAATAAATAATTAGATTTATTTCCGATTCTGTGTAAATTATTATATATAGTAAATAGTATAAATAAAATTCTTCTGGAGGCTAAAGAGATTAAAATATATATTAAATATGTATTTAGAGTATCAGTGTCTAATTTAACCATAGATCAAATGATTTATAATAGAAATTATAAATATTATAATCATTTAATCGAAACGGAGAAATGAAGAAAGAAACGGAGAAACGAAGAAAGAAACAGAAAAACGGAGAAATAAATGGAGAAACGAAGAAATAAACGGACAAACGAAGAAATAAACGGAGAAACGAAGAAAGAAACGAAGAAAGAATCGGAGAAACGAAGAAAGAAACGGAGACACGAAGAAAGAAACGGGGAAACTAAGAAAGAAACGGAGAAACGAAGAAAGAAACGAGGAAACGAAGAACGAAACGGAGAAACGAACAAAGAAACGGAGAAACGGTGAAAGAAGCGGAGAAAGGAACAAAGAAACGGAGAAACGAACAAAGAAACGGAGAAATAAATGGAGAAACGAAGAAATAAACGGAGAAACGAAGAAAGAAACGGAGAAATAAATGGAGAAACGAAGAAATAAACGGAGAAACGAAGAAAGAAACGGAGAAACGAAGAAAGAAACGGAGAAACGAAGAAAGAAACAGAGAAACGAACAAAGAAACGGTGAAACGAAGATAGAAACGGAGAAACGGAGAAATAAATGGAGAAACGAAGAAATAAACGGAGAAACGAAGAAAGAAACGAAGAAACGAAGAAAGAAACGGAGTAACGAAGAAAGAAACGGAGAAACGATGAAAGAAACGGAGAAACGAAGAAAGAAACAGAGAAACGAACAAAGAAACAGAGAAACGAACAAAGAAACGGAGAAACGAAGAAAGAAACGGAGAAGCGAAGAAAGAAACGGAGAAACGAAGAAAGAAACGGAGAAACAAAGAAAGAAACGGAGAAACGGTGAAATAAATGGAGAAACGAAGAAATAAACGGAGAAACGAAGAAAGAAACGGAGAAACGAAGAAAGAAACGGAGAAACGGTGAAATAAACGGAGAAACGAAGAAATAAACGGAGAAACGGAGAAAGAAACGGAGAAACGAACAAAGAAACGGAGGAACGAACAAAAAAACGGAGAAACGAGCAAAGAAACTGAGAAACGAACAAAGAAACGGAGAAACGAACAAAGAAACGGAGAAACGAACAAAGAAACGGAGAAGCGAAGAAACAATGAAAGAAACGGAGAAACGGAGAAATGAAAAAAGAAACGGAGAAACGGAGAAATAAATGGAGAAACCAATAAATAAACGGAGAAACGAAGAAAGAAACGGAGAAACCGAGAAAGAAACGGAGAAACGAAAAAAGAAACGGAGAAACGAAGAAAGAAACGGAGAAACGATGAAAGAAACGGAGAAACGATGAAAGAAACAGAGAAACGAACAAAGAAGCAGAGATACGAACAAAGAAACGGAGAAACGAAGAAAGAAACGGAGAAACGGTGAAATAAATGGAGAAACGAAGAAATAAGCGGAGAAACGAAGAAAGAAACGGAGAAACCGAGAAAGAAACGGAGAAACGAAAAAAGAAACGGAGAAACGAAGAAATAAACGGAGAAACGAAGAATGAAACGGAGAATCGAAGAAAGAAACGGAGAAATAAATGCAGAAACGAAGATATAAACGGAGAAACGAACAAAGAAACGGAGAAGCGAAGAAACGATGAAAGAAACGGAGAAACGGAGAAATGAAAAAAGAAACGGAGAAACGAAGAAAGAAACGGAGAAACGGAGATATAAATGGAGAAACGAAGAAAGAAACGGAGAAACGGAGATATAAATGGAGAAACGAAGAAAGAAACGGAGAAACGAACAAAGAAACGGAGAAGCGAACAAAGAAACGGAGAAACGAAC
This sequence comes from Ptiloglossa arizonensis, assembly GCF_051014685.1. NCBI lineage: Eukaryota > Metazoa > Arthropoda > Insecta > Hymenoptera > Colletidae > Ptiloglossa > Ptiloglossa arizonensis. Next base: position 252,595 of record NC_135052.1, read on the forward strand.
AAAGAAACGGAGAAACGATGAAAGAAACGGAGAAACGAAGAAAGAAACGGAGAAACGAACAAAGAAATGGAGAAACGAACAAAGAAACGTTTCTCCATTTCTCCGTTTCTCCGTTTCTCGGTTTCTCTGTTTCTCCGTTTCACGGATTCTCCGTTTCTTGGTTTCTCCGTTTCTCCGTTTCTCGGTTTCTCCGATTCTCGATTTCTCCGTTTCTCCGTTTCTCGGTTTCTCCGTTTCTCCGTTTCTCGGTTTCTCGTTTTCTCCGTTTCTCCGTTTCTCCGTTTCTCCGTTTCTCCGTTTCTCCGTTTCCCCGTTTCTCCGTTTCTCGGTTCCTCCGATTCTCCGTTTCTCGCTTTCCCCGTTTCTCCGTTTCTCGGTTGCTCCGTTTTTCCGTTTCTCGGTTTCTCCGTTTCTCCGTTTCTCGGTTTCTCCGATTCTCGGTTTCTCTGTTTCTCCGTTTCTCGGTTTCTCCGTTTCTCCGTTCCTCCGTTTCTCCGTTTCTCGGTTTCTCCGTTTCTCCGTTTCTCTGTTTCTCGGTTTCTCCGTTTCTCCGTTTCTCCGTTTCTCCTTTTCTTTCTTCGTTTCTCCGTTTCTTTGTTCGTTTCTCCATTTCTTTCATCGTTTCTCCGTTTCTTTCTCCGTTTCTCCGTTTCTTTCTTCGTTTCTCCAATTCTTTGTTCGTTTCTTCGTTTCTTTCTTTGTTTCTCCGTTTCTTTCTTCGTTTCTCCGTTTCATTCTTCGTTTCTCCGTTTGTTTGTTCGTTTCTCCGTTTATTTCTTCGTTTCTCCATTTATTTCTCCGTTTCTCCGTTTCTTTCTTCGTTTCCCCGTTTCTTTGTTCGTTTCTCCGTTTCTTTCTTCGTTTGTCCGTTTCTTTCTTCGTTTCTCCGTTTATTTCTTCGTTTCTCCATTTATTTCTCCGTTTCTCCGTTTCTTTCTTCGTTTCTCCGTTTCTTTCTTCGTTTCTCCGTTTGTTTGTTCGTTTCTCCATTTATTTCTCCGTTTCTCCGTTTCTTTCTTCGTTTCTCCGTTTCTTTCTTCGTTTCTCCGTTTATTTCTTCGTTTCTCCGTTTCTTTGTTCGTTTCTCCGTTTCTTTCATCGTTTCTCCGTTTCTTTCTCCGTTTCTCCGTTTCTGTCTTCGTTTGTCCGTTTCTTTGTTCGTTTCTCCTTTTCTCTGTTCGTTTCTCCGTTTCTTTCTTCGTTTCTCCGTTTGTTTCTTCGTTTCTCCGTTTATTTCTTCGTTTCTCCATTTATTTCTACGTTTCTCCGTTCCTTTCTTCGTTTCTCCGTTTCTTTCTTCGTTTCTCCGTTTCTTTCTTCGTTTCTCCGTTTCTTCCTTCGTTTCTTCGTTTCTCCGTTTCTCCGATTCTCCGTTCCTCCGTTTCTCCGTTTCTCCGTTTCTCCGTTTCGGTTAAATGATTAAATGATTATAATAGTTATAATTTCTATTATAAATCATTTGAGCTATAGTTAAATTATACACTAATACTCTAAGTACATATTTAATATATTTTTTAATCTTTTAGCCTCCAGAAGAATTTTATTTATACTATTTACTGTATATAATAATTTACACAGAATCGGAAATAAATCTAATTATTTATTTATAATAATTATATTTTATTCACTTATTTTAAAAATTGGGATGTACTCTTTAAATGTTCAATTCATTTCTATAATTTATTCATTAAATTGAAGCAATCTATTCTTTATAATAACTTTAATAAAATTAATCCCTATAATTATTATAGAATTCATATTAAAATTTAATAATGAAATTTATTTTATTTGCCTAAATAATGTAATTATTGCCCCTATTATTTGCTTATATAAAGAATCAATCAAAATAATTGTAGGATATTCATCTGTTATACAAACATCTATTATAGTTATTTTATTAATAATTAACAAAAATACATTTTTAACATACTTCATTTTATATTCAATAATTTCTTTAATTTTAATTTTTATATTTAAAATAATAAAGATTAACTCTTCTTCCTTATTTAATTTATTAACCTCTAATAAAAGAAAAATTATTTTATACTCAATAATTATTATGTACACAAATTTCCCACCTACAGCAAACTTTATACTGAAATAAATCGTCCTAGAAACATTAATAAATTCAAGAATAAAATTTACCTTGGAAGGTTTAATTTTACAATTATTCGAAAGATGAAACATACAAAAGTTTGTACAAAAGTATTAATTTATTTTATCGCACGGTAGGGAATATCATACAAATGGAAATACTTATCTTTAATGTCGGTAAATTGTACTTGTCGCCCCATCTATTTGTGGAAATTAGAACAATTCCTCGACATAGTTTAGCGTTTCTCCGCCAGGTGTTTTCGCCCCTTAAGTGTAGTTTATACCTTTCTCCAATAGATGGCAATCTATGTAATTAACACGTTACAGGGATTTGTAATTGCGGGTTCAGAATATATTTGCATACATACAAAATCTAATTCCGATATTTAGAGAAATATTCATTTATTTTATCGCACGGTTTCTTCGATTGTATTTGTTCGATCTAACCAAATATTTCAAGAAATTGATGGCTTTTTATACCGAAACATTGTCAAAAATTGTTTAATCTACGGTCCAACGACGGTTGTTAATAATTATGATAAATAAATGTCAAGATATTGCGAAGTCTGCGAAGGCGAACGGTTTCGGAGAAAGTTTGTTCATTTCTGCGATTGTTACTAACATTTATACATGTTCCCAATATTGATCGAATAATGTGCATCTTACTTAGGCATCATAAATCATTAGCTAGTTTTCAGAAATTAATTGCGATCGGAAATGAAAGTAAAATATTTGTATTCATATATTTCTCGATTTGCAACCAATATTTATCTTCATAAGGAAATTATTGATTTACAATTCAAAGGAATATGCATTTTGTAAAATTAATAATCCCAACTTTTACAGTGCAAACCATTAATTAGTTTACAAATATGAATTTTCATTAAAAATCGAGAAATATATGTATGCCAAACTATTAGTTAAATTTTCCGATAAAATTTAATTTTCATACTGTAATATAAAAGTTGGGAACTTGCAAAAATGTTTATAACAATCGCCTAGAGACATAAACATTCGCTATAGCAATACGCCTTCGCAGATTTCGCAATATCTTGATGTTTGTTTACATTATTATTAACAACCGTCGTAGGATCATACATTAGACAATTTTTAACAATGTCCTAGTATAAATAATGCCTTAAAATATCATTTCGTTGAAATATTCTGTGTTCGCGGAGGAATTTTTCGCTGAGATCCAACTGACATTCTCAAGGCTGCACGCATCGATATCGATTCACAAGTATCTATCGCGGTGATTTTTCTGTCTAAAAAAGCGATTAATTGAATTTTGGCACGTTTGTGTAAAAAATACCACTTCTACGCGTATTGTGTAAATTATAAGAATTAAACAAATGTTAAATTAATGTATCTAATGAACAATTGTTACTTTCCGTGCTTTAAAACTTTACGAAACACGTTTTAACGTGGAGTCTCGATCAAAACCAATTTCGATAAGTTTCTTAATTAATTGCAATACAGAAATAAGATGCACATTGTTCGGTCAATATAGAGAACATGCGTACATGTTAATAACAATCGCTGAAATGAACAAACATTCACTGAAACTGTTCGCCTTCGCAGACTTCGCAATATCTTGACATTTATTTATCATAATTAAAAACAACCGTCGCTGGACCGTAGATTAAACAATTTTTGAAATTGTTTCGGTACAAAAAGCCATCAATTTCTTGAAATATTTGGTTAGATCGAACAAATACGATCGAAGAAGCCGTGGGATAAAATAAATGAATATTTCTCTACATATCGGAATTATAGTTTGTATGTATGCAAATATATTCTGAACCCGCAATTACAAATCCCTGTAACGTGGTAATTACATGGGTTGCCATCTATTGGAGAAAGGGTTAAACTACACTTAAGGGGTGAAAACACCTGGCGGAGAAACGCTCAAGTTGGTCGAGGAATTGTTCTAATTTCCACAAATAGATGGCGCGACAAGTACATTTACCGACATTAGAGATAAGTATTTCCATTTGTATGGTATTCCCTACCGTGCGGTAAAATAAATAAATACTTTTGTACAAACTTTTGTATGTTTCATTTTTCGAATAAATGTAAAATTAAACCTTCCACGGTAAATTTTATTCTTGAATTTATTAATGTCTCCAGGACGATTTATTTCAGTATAAAGAATGCTATAGGTGGGAAATTTGTGTACATAATAATTATTGAGTATAAAATAATTTTTCTTTTATCAGAGGTTAATGTATTAAATAAGGAAGAAGAGTTAATCTTTATTATTTTATATATAAAAATTAAAATTAAAGAAATTATTGAATATAAAATGAAATATGTTAAAAATGTATTCTTGTTAATTATGAATAAAATAACTATAATAGATGTTTGTATAACAGATGAATATCCTATAATTATTATGATTGATTTTTTTCTTTAAGCAAATGATAGGGGCAATAGTTACATTAATTAGGCAAATAAAATAAATTTCATTATTAAATTTTAATATGAGTTCTATAATAATTACAGGGATTAATTTTATCAAAGTTATTATAAAGAATAGATTAATTCAATTTAATGAATAAATTAAAGAAATGAATCGAACATTTAATGAGAACATCCCCATTTTTAAGATAAGTGAAAAAAAGATAATTATTATAAATAAATAATTAGATTTATTTCCGATTCTGTGTAAATTATTATATATAGTGAATAGTATAAATAAAATTCTTCTGGAGGCTAAAGAGATAAAAAAATATATTAAATATGTATTTAGAGTATTAGTGTCTAAGTTAACCATAGATCAAATGATTTATAATAGAAATTATAAATATTATAATCATTTAATCGAAACGGAGAAACGGAGAAACGGAGAAACGGAGAAACGATGAAACGAAGGAAGAAACGGAGAAACGAAGAAAGAAACGGAGAAACGAAGAGAGAAACGGAGAAATGAAGAAAGAAACGGAGAAACGGAGAAATAAATGGAGAAACGAAGAAATAAACGGAGAAACGAAGAAAGAAACGGAGAAACGAAGAAAGATACGCAGAATCGGAGAAATAAATGTATAAACGAAGAAATAAACCGAGAAACGGAGAAACAAACGGAGAAACGGAGAAATAAATGGAGAAACGAAGAAATAAACGGAGAAACGAAGAAAGAAACGGAGAAACGAAGAACGAAACGGAGAAACGAAGAAAGAAACGGAGTAACGGAGAAAGAAACGGAGAATCGGAGAAGTAAATGGAGAAACGAAGAAATAAACCGAAAAACGGAGAAAGAAATGGAGAAGCGAACAAAGAAACGCAGAAACGAACAAAGAAACGGAGAAACGAACAAAGAAACGGAGAAACGAACAAAGAAACCGAGAAACGAACAAAGAAATGGAGAAATGAAGAAAGAAACGGAGAAACGGAGAAATAAATGGAGGAACGAAGAAATAAACGGAGAAACGAAGAAAGAAACGGAGAAACAAAGAAAGAAACGGAGAAACGAAGAAAGAAACAGAGAAACGAAGAAAGAAACGGAGAAACGAAGAAAGAAACGGAGAAACGAAGAAAGAACCGGAGAAACGAAGAAAGAAACGGAGAAACGAAGAAAGGAACGGAGAAACGAACAAAGAAACGGGGAAACGAAGAAAGAAACGGAGAAACGAAGAAAGAAACGGAGAAACGAAGAATGAAACGGAGAAACGGAGAAATAAATGGAGAAACGAAGAAATAAACGGAGAAACGAAGAAAGAAACGGAGAAACGAAGAAAGAAACGGAGAAACGAAGAAAGAAACAGAGAAACGGAGAAAGAAGCTGAGAAACGAAGAAAGAAACGGAGAAACGAAGAAAGAAACGGAGAAACGAAGAAAGAAACGGAGAAACGAAGAAACGGAGAAACGGAGAAATAAACCGAGAAACGGAGAAATAAATGGAGAAACCAAGAAATAAACGGAAAACGAAGAAAGAAACGGAGAAACAGAGAAAGAAACGGAGAAACGAAAAAAGAAACGGAGAAACGAAGAAATAAACGGAGAAACGAAGAATGAAACGGAGAATCGAAGAAAGAAACGGAGAAATAAATGCAGAAACGAAGATATAAACGGAGAAACGAACAAAGAAACGGAGAAGCGAAGAAACGATGAAAGAAACGGAGAAACGGAGAAATGAAAAAAGAAACGGAGAAACGAAGAAAGAAACGGAGAAACGGAGATATAAATGGAGAAACGAAGAAAGAAACGGAGAAACGAACAAAGAAACGGAGAAGCGAACAAAGAAACGGAGAAACGAACAAAGAAACGGAGAAACGAACAAAGAAACGGAGAAACGAACAAAGAAACGGAGAAACGAAGTAAGAAACGGAGAAACGGAGAAATAAATGGAGGAACGAAGAAATAAACGGAGAAACGAAGAAAGAAACGGAGAAACGAAGAAAGGAACGGAGAAACGAACAAAGAAACGGAGAAACGAAGAAAGAAACGGAGACATAAATGGAGAATCGAAGAAACAAACTGTGAAACGAAGAAAGAAACGGAGATACAAAGAAAGAAACGGAGAAATGAAGAAAGAAACGAAGAAATGAAGAAAGAAACGGAGAAACGAACAAAGAAACGGAGAAACGAAGAAAGAATCGGAGAAATAAATGGAGAAACGAAGATATAAACGGAGAAACGAAGAAAGAAACGGAGAAACGAACAAAGAAACGGAGAAACGAAGAGAGAAACGGAGAAACGATGAAGGAAACGAGGAAACGAAGAAAGAAACGGTGAAACGAACAAAGAAACGGAGAAACGAAGAAAGAAACGGAGAAACGAAGAAAGAAACGGAGAAACGAAGAAAGAAACGGAGAAACGAACAAAGAAACGGAGAAACGAAGAAAGAATAGGAGAAATAAATGGAGAAACGAAGAAAGAAACGGAGAAACGAACAAAGAAACGGAGAAACGAAGAAAGAATAGGAGAAATAAATGGAGAAACGAAGAAATAAACGGAGAAACGAAGAAAGAAACGGAGAAACAAAGAAAGAAACCGAGAAACGAAGAAAGAAACGGAGAAACAAAGAAACAAACGGAGAAACGAACAAAGAAACGGAGAAACGAAGAAATAAACGGAGAAACGAAGAAAGAAATGGAGAAACGAAGAAAGAATCGAAGAAACGAAGAAAGAAACGGAGAAACGAAGAAAGAAACGGAGAAACGATGAAAGAAACGGAGAAACGAAGAAAGAAACGGAGAATCGGAGAAATAAATGGAGAAACGTAGATATAAACCGAGAAACGGAGAAAGAAATGGAGAAGCGAACAAAGAAACGCACAAACGAACAAAGAAACGGAGAAACGAACAAAGAAACCGAGAAACGAACAAAAAAACGGAGAAATGAAGAAAGAAACGGAGAAACGGAGAAATAAATGGAGAAACGAAGAAATAAACGGAGAAACGAAGAAAGAAACGGAGAAACGAAGAAAGAAACGGAGAAACGAAGAAAGAAACAGAGAAACGGAGAAAGAAGCGGAGAAACGGAGAAACGAAGAAAGAAACGGAGAAACGAAGAAAGAAACGGAGAAACGAAGAAAGAAACGGAGAAACGAAGAAAGAAACGGAGAAGCGAAGAAAGAAACGGAGAAACGAAGAAAGAAACGGAGAATCGGAGAAAGAAAAGGAGGAACGAACAAAGAAACGGAGAAACGAAGTAAGAAACGGAGAAACGGAGAAATAAATGGAGGAACGAAGAAATAAACGGAGAAACGAAGAAAGAAACGGAGAAACGAAGAAAGGAACGGAGAAACGAACAAAGAAACGGAGAAACGAAGAAAGAAACGGAGAAACGAAGAAAGAAACGGAGAATCGGAGAAAGAAAAGGAGGAACGAACAAAGAAACGGAGAAACGAAGTAAGAAACGGAGAAACGGAGAAATAAATGGAGGAACGAAGAAATAAACGGAGAAACGAAGAAAGAAACGGAGAAACGAAGAAAGGAACGGAGAAACGAACAAAGAAACGGAGAAACGAAGAAAGAAACGGAGAAACGAAGAAAGAAACGGAGAAACGAAGAATGAAACGGAGAAACGGAGAAATAAATGGAGAAACGAAGAAATAAACGGAGAAACGAAGAAAGAAACGGAGAAACGAAGAAAGAAACGGAGAAACGAAGAAAGAAACAGAGAAACGGAGAAAGAAGCGGAGAAACGGAGAAACGAAGAAAGAAACGGAGAAACGAAGAAAGAAACGGAGAAACGAAGAAAGAACAGGAGAAACGAAGAAACGGAGAAACGGAGAAATAAACCGAGAAACGGAGAAATAAATGGAGAAACCAAGAAATAAACGGAGAAACGAAGAAAGAAACGGAGAAACAGAGAAAGAAACGGAGAAACGAAAAAAGAAACGGAGAAACGAAGAAATAAACGGAGAAACGAGGAATGAAGCGGAGAATCGAAGAAAGAAACGGAGAAATAAATGCAGAAGCGAAGATATAAACGGAGAAACGAACAAAGAAACGGAGAAGCGAAGAAACGATGAAAGAAACGGAGAAACGGAGAAATGAAAAAAGAAACGGAGAAACGAAGAAAGAAACGGAGAAACGGAGATATAAATGGAGAAACGATGAAAGAAACGGAGAAACGAACAAAGAAACGGAGAAGCGAACAAAGAAACGGAGAAACGAACAAAGAAACGGAGAAACGAACAAAGAAACGGAGAAACGAACAAAGAAACGGAGAAACGAAGTAAGAAACGGAGAAACGGAGAACTAAATGGAGGAACGAAGAAATAAACGGAGAAACGAAGAAAGAAACGGAGAAACGAAGAAAGGAACGGAGAAACGAACAAAGAAACGGAGAAACGAAGAAAGAAACGGAGAAATAAATGGAGAATCGAAGAAACAAACTGTGAAACGAAGAAAGAAACGGAGAAACAAAGAAAGAAACGGAGAAATGAACAAAGAAACGAAGAAATGAAGAAAGAAACGGAGAAACGAACAAAGAAACGGAGAAACGAAGAAAGAATCGGAGAAATAAATGGAGAAACGAAGATATAAACGGAGAAACGAAGAAAGAAACGGAGAAACGGACAAAGAAACGGAGAAACGAAGAGAGAAACGGAGAAACGAAGAAGGAAACGAAGAAACGAAGAAAGAAACGGAGAAACGAACAAAGTAACGGAGAAACGAACAAAGAAACGGAGAAACGAAGAAAGAAACGGAGAAACGAAGAAAGAAACGGAGAAACGAAGAAAGAAACGGAGAAACGAACAAAGAAACGGAGAAACGAAGAAAGAATCGGAGAAATAAATGGAGAAACGAAGAAGTAAACGGAGAAACGAAGAAAGAAACGGAGAAACAAAGAAAGAAACCGAGAAACGAAGAAAGAAACGGAGAAACAAATAAACAAACGGAGAAACGAACAAAGAAACGGGGAAACGAACAAAGAAACGGAGAAACGAAGTAAGAAACGGAGAAACGGAGAAATAAATGGAGGAACGAAGAAATAAACGGAGAAACGAAGAAAGAAACGGAGAAACGAAGAAAGGAACGGAGAAACGAACAAAGAAACGGAGAAACGAAGAAAGAAACGGAGAAATAAATGGAGAATCGAAGAAATAAACTGTGAAACGAAGAAAGAAACGGAGAAACAAAGAAAGAAACGGAGAAACGAACAAAGAAACGGAGAAACGAAGAAAGAATCGGAGAAATAAATGGAGAAACGAAGATATAAACGGAGAAACGAAGAAAGAAACGGAGAAACGAAGAAAGAAACGGAGAAACGAAGAGAGAAACGGAGAAACGAAGAAGGAAACGAAGAAACGAAGAAAGAAACGGAGAAACGAACAAAGAAACGGAGAAACGAACAAAGAAACGGAGAAACGAAGAAAGTAACGGAGAAACGAAGAAAGAAATGGAGAAACGAACAAAGAAACGGAGAAACGAAGAAAGAATAGGAGAAATAAATGGAGAAACGAAGAAATAAACGGAGAAACGAAGAAAGAAACGGAGAAACAAAGAAAGAAACCGAGAAACGAAGAAAGAAACGGAGAAACAAAGAAACAAACGGAGAAACGAACAAAGAAACGGAGAAACGAAGAAATAAACGGAGAAACGAAGAAAGAAATGGAGAAACGAAGAAAGAAACGAAGAAACGAAGAAAGAAACCGAGAAACGAAGAAAGAAACGGAGAAACGATTAAAGAAACGGAGAAACGAAGAAAGAAACGGAGAATCGGAGAAATAAATGGAGAAACGTAGATATAAACCGAGAAATGGAGAAACGAACAAAGAAACGGAGAAACGAACAAAGAAACGTTTCTCCGTTTCTCCGTTTCTCCGTTTCTCCGTTTCTCGGTTTCTCTGTTTCTCCGTTTCTCGGATTCTCCGTTTCTTGGTATCTCCGTTTCTCCGTTTCTCGGTTTCTCCGTTTCTCGCTTTCCCCGTTTCTCCGTTTCTCGGTTTCTCCGTTTCTCAGTTTCTCCGTTTTTCCGTTTCTCGGTTTCTCCGTTTCTCCGTTTCTCGGTTTCTCCGATTCTCGGTTTCTCTGTTTCTCCGTTTCTCGGTTTCTCCGTTTCTCCGTTTCTCCGTTTCTCCGTTTCTTCGTTTCTCCGTTTCTCGGTTTCTCAGTTTCTCCGTTTCTCGGTTTCTCCGTTTCTCCGGTTCTCGGTTTCTCCGTTTCTCCGTTTCTCCGTTTCTCCGTTTCTTTCTTCGTTTCTCCGTTTCTTTGTTCGTTTCTCCGTTTCTTTCACCGTTTCTCCGTTTCTTTCTCCGTTTCTCCGTTTCTTTCTTCGTTTCTCCTATTCTTTGTTCGTTTCTCCGTTTATTTCTTTGTTTCTCCATTTATTTCTCCGTTTCTCCGTTTCTTTCTTCGTTTCCCCGTTTCTTTGTTCGTTTCTCCGTTTCTTTCTTCGTTTGTCCGTTTCTTTCTTCGTTTCTCCGTTTATTTCTTCGTTTCTCCGTTTCTTTGTTCGTTTCTCCGTTTCTTTCATCGTTTCTGCGTTTCTTTCTTCGTTTCTCCGTTTGTTTGTTCGTTTCTCCATTTATTTCTCCGTTTCTCCGTTTCTTTCTTCGTTTCTCCGTTTATTTCTTCGTTTTTCCGTTTATTTCTTCGTTTCTCCATTTATTTCTCCGTTTCTCCGTTTCTTTCTTCGTTTCCCCGTTTCTTTGTTCGTTTCTCCGTTTCTTTCTTCGTTTGTCCGTTTCTTTCTTCGTTTCTCCGTTTCTTTCTTCGTTTCCCCGTTTCTTTGTTCGTTTCTCCGTTTCTTTCTTCGTTTGTCCGTTTCTTTCTTCGTTTCTCCGTTTATTTCTTCGTTTCTCCGTTTCTTTGTTCGTTTCTCCGTTTCTTTCTTCGTTTGTCCGTTTCTTTCTTCGTTTCTCCGTTTATTTCTTCGTTTCTCCGTTTCTTTGTTCGTTTCTCCGTTTCTTTCATCGTTTCTGCGTTTCTTTCTTCGTTTCTCCGTTTGTTTGTTCGTTTCTCCATTTATTTCTCCGTTTCTCCGTTTCTTTCTTCGTTTCTCCGTTTATTTCTTCGTTTCTCCGTTTATTTCTTCGTTTCTCCATTTATTTCTCCGTTTCTCCGTTTCTTTCTTCGTTTCCCCGTTTATTTCTTCGTTTCTCCGTTTCTTTGTTCGTTTCTCCGTTTCTTTCATCGTTTCTCCGTTTCTTTCTTCGTTTCTCCGTTTGTTTGTCCGTTTCTCCATTTATTTCTCCGTTTCTCCGTTTCTTTCTTCGTTTCTCCGTTTATTTCTTCGTTTCTCCGTTTATTTCTTCGTTTCTCCATTTATTTCACCGTTTCTCCGTTTCTTTCTTCGTTTCCCCGTTTCTTTGTTCGTTTCTCCGTTTCTTTCTTCGTTTGTCCGTTTCTTTCTTCGTTTCTCCGTTTATTTCTTCGTTTCTCCGTTTCTTTGTTCGTTTCTCCGTTTCTTTCATCGTTTCTCCGTTTCTTTCTCCGTTTCTCCGTTTCTGTCTTCGTTTGTCCGTTTCTTTGTTCGTTTCTCCGTTTCTTTGTTCGTTTCCCCGTTTCTTTCTTCGTTTCTCCGTTTGTTTCTTCGTTTCTCCGTTCATTTCTTCGTTTCTCCATTTATTTCTACGTTTCTCCGTTCCTTTCTTCGTTTCTCCGTTTCTTTCTTCGTTTCTCCGTTTCTTTCTTCGTTTCTCCGTTTCTTCCTTCGTTTCTTCGTTCCTCCGTTTTTCCGTTTCTCCGTTTCTCCGTTACGATTAAATGATTAAATGATTATAATAGTTATAATTTCTATTATAAATCATTTGAGCTATAGTTAAATTATACACTAATACTCTAAGTACATATTTAATATATTTTTTTATCTCTTTAGCCTCCAGAAGAATTTTCTTTATACTATTTACTGTATATAATAATTTACACAGAATCGGAAATAAATCTAATTATTTATTTATAATAATTATTTTTTATTCACTTATTTTAAAAATTGGGATGTACTCTTTAAATGTTCGATTCATTCCTTTAATTTATTCATTAAATTGAATTAATCTATTCTTCATAATAACTTTAATAAAATTAATCCCTATAATTATTATAGAATTCATATTAAAATTTAGTAATGAAATATATTTTATTTGCCTAATTAATGTAATTATTGCCCCTATCATTTGCTTAAATAAAAAATCAATCAAAATAATAATAGGAGATTCATCTGTTATACAAACATCTATAACAGTTATTTTATTAATAATTAACAAAAATACATTTTTAACATATTTCATTTTATATTCAATAATTTCTTTAATTTTAATTTTGATTTTTAAAATAATAAAGATTAACTCTTCTTCCTTATTTAATATATTAACCTCTAATAAAAAAAAATTATTTTATACTCAATAATTATTATGTACACAAATTTCCCACCTATAGCACTCTATATACTGAAATAAATCGTCCTAGAAACATTAATAAATTCAAGAATAAAATTTACCGTGGAAGGTTTAATTTTACATTTATTCGAAAGATGAAACATACAAAAGTTTGTACAAAAGTATTTATTTATTTTATCGCACGGTAGGGAATATCATACAAATGGAAATACTTATCTCTAATGTCGGTAAATTGTACCTGTCGCGCCATCTATTTGTGCAAATTAGAACAATTCCTCGACAAACTTGAGCGTTTCTCCGCCAGGTGTATTCACCCCTTAAGTGTAGTTTATCCCTTTCTCCAATAGATGGCAACCCATGTAATTACCACGTTACAGGGATTTGTAATTGCGGGTTCAGAATATATTTGCATACATACAAACTATAATTCCGATATGTAGAGAAATATTCATCTATTTTATCGCACGGTTTCTTCGATTGTATTTGTTCGATCTAACCAAATACTTCAAGAAATTGATGGCTTTATAGCCATTATTTATACCGGAACATTGTGAAAAATTGTTTAATAAAGAAACGGAGAAACGAACAAAGAAACGGAGAAACGAAGAAGGAAACGAAGAAACGAAGAAAGAAACGGAGAAGCGAACAATGAAACGGAGAAACGAACAAAGAAACGGAGAAACGAAGAAAGAATCGGAGAAATAAGTGGAGAAACGAAGATATAAACGGAGAAACGAAGAAAGAAACGGAGAAACGAAGAAAGAAACGGAGAAACGAAGAGAGAAACGGATAAACGAAGAAGGAAACGAAGAAACGAAGAAAGAAACGGAGAAACGAACAAAGAAACGGAGAAACGAACAAAGAAACGGAGAAACGAAGAAAGAAACGGAGAAACGAAGAAAGAAACGGAGAAGAGAACAAAGAAACGGAGAAACGAAGAAAGAATCGGAGAAATAAATGGAGAAACGAAAAAATAAACGGAGAAACGAAGAAAGAAACGGAGAAACAAAGAAAGAAACCGAGAAACGAAGAAAGAAACGGAGAAACAAAGAAACAAACGGAGAAACGAACAAAGAAACGGAGAAACGAAGAAATAAACGGAGAAACGAAGAAAGAAATGGAGAAACGAAGAAAGAAACGAAGAAACGAAGAAAGAAACGGAGAAACGAAGAAAGAAACGGAGAAACGATGAAAGAAACGGAGAAACGAAAAAAGAAACGGAGAATCGGAGAAATAAATGGAGAAACGTAGATATAAACCGAGAAACGGAGAAAGAAACGGAGAAACGAACAAAGAAACGGAGAAACGAACAAAGAAACGGAGAAACGAACAAAGAAACGGAGAAACGAACAAAGAAACGGAGAAACGAACAAAGAAACGGAGAAACGAAGAAATAAATGGAGAAACGAAGAAAGAAATGGAGAAACGAAGAAAGAAACGATGAAACGAAGAAAGAAACGGAGAAACGAAGAAAGAAACGGAGAAACGATGAAAGAAACGGAGAAACGAAGAAAGAAACGGAGAATCGGAGAAATAAATGGAGAAACGAAGAAATAAACCGAGAAACGGAGAAAGAAACGGAGAAACGAACAAAGAAACGGAGAAACGAAGAAAGAAACGGAGAAACGGTGAAAGAATCGGAGAAATAAATGGAGAACCGAAGATATAAACGGAGAAACGAAGAAAGAAACGGAGAACCGAAGAAAGAAACGGAGAAACGAACAAAGAAACGGAGAAACGAAGAAAGAATCGGAGAAATAAATGGAGAAACGAAGATATAAACGGTGAAACGAAGAAAGAAACGAAGAAACGATGAAAGAAACTGAGAAACGAAGAAAGAAACGGAGATTCGAAAAAAGAAACGGAGAAACGAAGAAAGAACCGGAGAAACGGAGAAATAAATGGAGAAACGAACAAAGAAACGGAGAAACGAAGAAAGAAACTGAGAAACGAAGAAAGAAACGGAGATTCGAAAAAAGAAACGGAGAAACGAAGAAAGAACCGGAGAAACGGAGAAATAAATGGAGAAACGAACAAAGAAGCGGAGAAACGAAGAAAGAATCGGAGAAATAAATGGAGAAACGAAGATATAAACGGAGAAACGAAGAAAAAAACGGAGAAACGAAGAAAGAAACGGAGAAACGAAGAAAGAAACGGAGAAACGAAGAGAGAAACGGAGAAACGAAGAAGGAAACGAAGAAACGAAGAAAGAAACGGAGAAACGAACAAAGAAACGGAGAAACGAACAAAGAAACGGAGAAACGAACAAAGAAACGGAGAAACGAGAAAGAAACGGAGAAACGAACAAAGAAACGGAGAAACGAAGAAAGAATCGGAGAAATAAATGGAGAAACGAAGAAATAAACGGAGAAACGAAGAAAGAAACGGAGAAACAAAGAAAGAAACCGAGAAACGGAGAAACAAAGAAACAAACGGAGAAACGAACAAAGAAGCGGAGAAACGAACAAAGAAACGGAGAAACGAACAAAGAAACGGAGAAACGAAGAAAGAAACGGAGAAACGAAGTAAGAAACGGAGAAACGGAGAAATAAATGGAGGAACGAAGAAATAAACGGAGAAACGAACAAAGAAACGGAGAAACGAAGAAAGAAACGGAGAAATAAATGGAGAATCGAAGAAATAAACTGTGAAACGAAGAAAGAAACGGAGAAACAAAGAAAGAAACGGAGAAACGAACAAAGAAACGAAGAAACGAAGAAAGAAACGGAGAAACGAACAAAGAAACGGAGAAACGAAGAAAGAATCGGAGAAATAACTGGAGAAACGAAGATATAAACGGAGAAACGAAGAAAGAAACGGAGAAACGAAGAAAGAAACGGAGAAACGAAGAGAGAAACGGATAAACGAAGAAGGAAACGAAGAAACGAAGAAAGAAACGGAGAAACGATGAAAGAAACGGAGAAACGAAAAAAGAAACGGAGAGTCGGAGAAATAAATGGAGAAACGTAGATATAAACCGAGAAACGGACAAAGAAACGGAGAAACGAACAAAGAAACGGAGAAACGTTTCTCCGTTTCTCGGTTTCTCTGTTTCTTCGTTTCTCGGATTCTCCGTTTCTCGGTTTCTCCGATTCTCGATTTCTCCGTTTTTCCGTTTCTCGGTTTCTCCGTTTCTCCGTTTCTCGGTTTCTCCGATTCTCGGTTTCTCTGTTTCTCCGTTTCTCGGTTTCTCCGTTTCTCCGTTTCTCCGTTTCTCCGTTTCTCCGTTTCTCGGTTTCTCAGTTTCTCCGTTTCTCGGTTTCTCCGTTTCTCCGTTTCTCGGTTTCTCCGTTTCTCCGTTTCTCCGTTTCTTTCTTCGTTTCTCCGTTTCATTGTTCGTTTCTCCGTTTCTTTCATCGTTTCTCCGTTTCTTTGTTCGTTTCTCCGTTTCTTTCTTCGTTTCTCCTTTTCTTTGTTCGTTTTTTCGTTTCTTTCTTTGTTTCTCCGTTTCTTTGTTCGTTTCTCCGTTTCTTTCTTCGTTTCTCCGTTTCTTTGTTCGTTTCTCCGTTTCTTTCTTCGTTTCTCCGTTTCATTCTTCGTTTCTCCGTTTCTTTTTCGTTTCTCCGTTTGTTTCTTCGTTTCTCCGTTTCTTTCTTCGTTTCTCCGTTTGTTTGTTCGTTTCTCCGTTTATTTCTTCGTTTCTCCATTTATTTCTCCGTTTCTCCGTTTCTTTCTTCGTTTCCCCGTTTCTTTGTTCGTTTCTCCGTTTCTTTCTTCGTTTGTCCGTTTCTTTCTTCGTTTCTCCGTTTATTTCTTCGTTTCTCCGTTTCTTTGTTCGTTTCTCCGTTTCTTTCATCGTTTCTCCGTTTCTTTCTTCGTTTCTCCGTTTGTTTGTTCGTTTCTCCATTTATTTCTCCGTTTCTCTGTTTATTTCTTCGTTTCTCCGTTTATTTCTTCGTTTCTCCATTTATTTCTCCGTTTCTCCGTTTCTTTCTTCGTTTCCCCGTTTCTTTGTTCGCTTCTCCGTTTCTTTCTTCGTTTGTCCGTTTCTCTCTTCGTTTCTCCGTTTATTTCTTCGTCTCTCCGTTTCTTTGTTCGTTTCTCCGTTTCTTTCATCGTTTCTCCGTTTCTTTCTCCGTTTCTCCGTTTCTGTCTTCGTTTGTCCGTTTCTTTGTTCGTTTCTCCGTTTCTTTGTTCGTTTCTCCGTTTCTTTCTTCGTTTCTCCGTTTGTTTCTTCGTTTCTCCGTTTATTTCTTCGTTTCTCCATTTATTTCTACGTTTCTCCGTTCCTTTCTTCGTTTCACCGTTTCTTTCTTCGTTTCTCCGTTTCTTCCTTCGTTTCTTCGTTTCTCCGTTTCTCCGATTCTCCGTTCCTCCGTTTCTCCGTTTCTCCGTTTCTCCGTTTCGATTTAATGATTAAATGATTATAATAGTTATAATGTCTATTATAAATCATTTGAGCTATAGTTAAATTATACACTAATACTCTAAGTACATATTTAATATATTTTTTAATCTCTTTAGCCTCCAGAAGAATTTTATTTATACTATTTACTGTATATAATAATTTACACAGAATCGGAAATAAATCTAATTATTTATTTATAATAATTATTTTTTATTCACTTATTTTAAAAATTGGGATGTACTCTTTAAATGTTCGATTCTTTTCTATAATTTATTCATTAAATTGAATCAATCTATTCTTTATAATAACTTTAATAAAATTAATCCCTATAATTATTATAGAATTCATATTAAAATTTAATAATGAAATTTATTTTATTTGCCTAAATAATGTAATTATTGCCCCTATTATTTGCTTATATAAAAAATCAATCAAAATAATTGTAGGATATTCATCTGTTATACAAACATCTATTATAGTTATTTTATTAATAATTTACAAAAATTCATTTTTAACATATTTCATTTATATTCAATAATTTCTTTAATTTTAATTTTTATATTTAAAATAATAAAGATTAACTCTTCTTCCTTATTTAATATATTAACCTCTAATAAAAGAAAAATTATTTTATACTCAATAATTATTATGTACACAAATTTCCCACCTACAGCACCCTTTATACTGAAATCGATTGTCCTAGAAACATTAATAAATTCAAGAATAGAATTTACCGTGGAAGGTTTAATTTTACATTTATTCGAAAGATGAAACATACAAAAGTTTGTACAAAAGTATCTATTTATTTTCTCGCACGGTAGGGAATATCATACAAATGGAAATACTTATCTGTAATGTCGGTAAATTGTACTTGTCGCGCCATCTATTTGTGCAAATTAGAACAATTCCTCGACAAACTTGAGCGTTTCTCCGCCAGGAGTTTTCACCCCTTAAGTGTAGTTTATCCCTTTCGCCAATAGATGGCAACCCATATAATTACCACGTTACAGGGATTTGTAATTGCGGGTTCAGAATATATTTACATACATACAAACTATAATTCCGATATGTAGAGAAATATTCATTTATTTTATCCCACGGCTTCTTCGATCGTATTTGTTCGGTCTAACCAAGTATTTCAAGAAATTGATGGCTTTTTATACCGAAACAATTTCAAAAATTGTTTAATCTACGGTCCAGCGTCGGTTGTTAATAATTATGATAAATAAATGTCAAGATATTGCGAAATCTTCGAGGGCGTATGTTTTCGGTGAATGTTTGTTCATTTCAGCGATTGTTATTAACATTTTCGCATGTTCCCTATATTGATCGAACAATGTGCATCTTATTTATGCATTAAAAATGATTGATTCGCCTCTAGCAATTGATTTTGATCGAACTGCAAAGTAAAGAGATGTTTCTTAAAGTTTTAAAACATGGAAAGTAATAATTGTCTATGAAATATATCAATTTAACATTTGATTAATACATGAAGAATCGAAATTTTTGGTATTTTCCTGATACCAATGGTTGAAATTCAGGCATAAATTTTAGAAAATGTTTGATTTTGGTACTCTTGGTGTCAGTATACGATATGTGAGGAAGTGGCACGATTTCGCGGATTCTTCGAATTGACGTCAAATTCCACGAATTTCCGCGAATCGGAAATTTGTAGGACTTTCGAACGAATTTCTGAATCATGGATCCCGATTTTCTTTGTATCAGGGGAATATGATAGTCGAGGACATATAGATTTAAGTTGTTTTACCAGTTTGATAGGATCGGGTTAAAGAAATGGAAACAAATAATGGACAAAAATAAAGTTTCCGTTGTCAGTGAAATTGATTTTATTTCAATACATCAATTCATCGGAAATACAATCGCTTTTCTTCGATCCATTAACATATTCGCACTTTCATACTCATTCCAAAAATGTTGTTCTTTAAAGTACTCTATTTGTAGAAAGTACTGTACCGTAAAGTACTCTACTGTACCGTAAAAATTACTATTCTAAATTCGCAGCCGATTAGCTCGGTACTACCCACGACGAATAATTATTGTTCGTCGCGAGTAATACCGATTACCAGGTCTCACCACGTGGAGGTTGCTGCGAGCGGAGACCCGGAGAGAGATAGATGGAATCAAAGTTCCATCGATCTCCCTCGACACGCGATACAAACGAAGATACTAAACCAAAGAGATGGAAGGAATCAATGTTCCTTCGATCTCCTCGTTTAGTTCTGCCAAGCAATTACATTATGGAAATATTAGGCAAAATTGGGAAAGACGCGACACGAACCGTGCAGTTGGTCCTACTAGGTCTATCCCGTTTCCCCTCCGTGGTTCCGATTCCAGAGAAAACGAACGACGCCTACCACTCCCCTAGAGGAGTGCCCCGTTTCTCCATCTTTACGACGAGAGGGTCTTATTTTGGAGGCTTTCGCAGGGACCGGCAAAAATGCCTGCTCCTGTGCTCGCAACATGCCCCCTCTGGAAGCGGACACACCGGAAGAGACGGCGATAGACCGTTCGGACTACTTACACGGCCGGCCACTTGCTTGTACAAGAAGCAGTGGTGACCGGGCCGAGGAACGAGGAAGCGAGCAAAATTAAGCTAAAGATTGGATAATTGCTTGGCAGATCACAGCCTTAAAACTAACTTATTCTAACTGCAGAGATAGAAGGAATCAATGTTCCTTCGATCTCCTCGTTTCATTCTGCCGAGCAATTACATTATGGAAAAATTAGGCAAAATTGGGAAAGACGCGACACGAACCGTGCAGTTGGTCCTACTAGGTCGGTCCCGTTTCCCCCCAATGGGCCCGATTAAAGAGGAAATGCACGACGCCGTCCACTCATATAGAGTGCCCCGTTTCTCCCAACTCCGCGTCAGGAACCACGCATAGCGTGGACCTGACTTACGGAGGATGACGAAGAGAGGGTCTTGTGGCACAAGGGCTTCCGCAGGGACCGGTGGGAACACCTGCCCCTGTGTTCGCAGCATATTCTCTCTCAAAGCGGACGCACCAGAAGAGACGGCGATCGAGCGTTCGGTCCACCTCCACGGCCGGTCACTTGCTTATGCAACAAGCAGAGGTGGCCGGACTGAGATACGAGCAAGCGAGCAAAAAGAAGCTAAAGATTGGATAATTGCTCGGCAGATGACAGATATTCGTACATGGTGACCTTAAAACTAACTTAGTCTATACTTGGAATTAACAGTCCCGCGGAGGATGCAATACATCAGTCCTCTTCGTTCTTCGTTCTTCGTTTTCCGATACATCTAAGAGAATGTATCTAAGAGAAACCTAAGAGAAACCTAAGAGAAACCTAAAGTCAAGGCATAATAGAAAATAGAAATGAATTTGGTTAGTGGAAAGGAATAAACATGTAAAAACAAGTAGAAATTAAAATCAGAGAACAAATGAAATGAATTAGACAAAGAAACAATTAAAAAAAAAAAAGAAAGGATTGAGAGAGTGGTCGCCAGTACTGACCACCGCCTACCGGCGGCCAGTACCGGTTACCAAGGTGGGGGGTCCCCCTTCCATAAACCTAAAACGAAGAGATCCGTCCATCTTGGAGCCTCCAGGAAGAATGAAATTTTAAACAATCGGCGGCTCCTTATATACCCACCGCAAGATCACTTACCAGTGACTTACCGTTACTTCCATTGTCTTTGTTCGATCTAATCGAATATTTCAACAAATTGATGGCTTTCTAGCCATTATTTATATTAGAACATTGTTAATAATTGTTTAATCTACGGTCCTACGACGGTTGTTAATAAACATGATAAATAAACAACAAGATATTGCGAAATCTACGAAGGCGAACGGTATCGGTGAATGTTTGTTCATTTCCACGATTGTTACTAACATTTATGCATGTTCCCAATATTGATCGAACAATGCGCATCTTATTTATGTATTGCAATTAATTAAGAAACTTATAGAAATTGATTTCGATCGAGGCTCGATGTTAAAACGTGTTTCTTAATGTTTCAAAGCATGGAAAGTGACAATTGTTTATTAGATACATTAATTTAACATTTGTTTCATTCTTATAATTTACACAATACGCGTAGAAGTGGTATTTTTTACATAAAAGTGCCAAAATTTAATTAATCGCTGTTCTGGATAGAAAAATCACCGCGATGAATACTTGTGAATCGATAATCGATACGTGTAGCCTTGAGAATGTCAGTTGGATCTCAGCGAAAAATTCCTCCGCGAACACAGAATATTTCAACGAAATGATATTTTAAGGCATTATTTATACTAGGACATTGTTAAAAATTGTCTAATGTATGATCCTACGACGGTTGTTAATAATAATGTAAACAAACATCAAGATATTGCGAAATCTGCGAAGGCGTATTGCTATAGTGAATGTTTATGTCTCTAGGCGATTGTTATAAACATTTTTGCAAGTTCCCAACTTTTACATTACAGAATGAAAATTAAATTTTATCGGAAAATTTAACTAATAGTTTGGTATACATATATTTCACGATTTTTAATGAAAATTAATATTTGTAAACTAATTAATGGTTTGCACTGTAAAAGTTGGGATTATTAATTTTACAAAATGCATATTCTTTTGCATTGTAAATCAATAATTTCCTTATGAAGATAAATATTGGTTGCAAATCGAGAAATATATGAATACAAATATTTTACTTTCATTTCCGATCGCAATTAATTTCTGAAAACTAGCTAATGATTTATGATGCCTAAGTAAGATGCACATTATTCGATCAATATTGGGAACATGCATAAATGTTAGTAACAATCGCGGAAATGGACAAATATTCACCGAAACCGTTCGCCTTCCCAGATATCGCAATATCTCGGGGTTTGTTTGTCATAATTATTAACAACCGTCGTAGGACCATACTTTAAACAATTATTAACAATGTCCTAGTATAAATCATGGCTTAAAATATCATTTCGTTGAAATATTCTTTTTTCGCGATGGAATAGTTGTTATTGAGATCGAACCGACATTGTCAAGGCTGGAAATGTTTATCGATTCACAAACGTCCATCACGATGATTTTTCTATCTAGAAAAGCGATTAATTGAATTTCGACGCTTTTACTTAAAGAATACAGCTTCCACGCGTATTCCGAAAATTATAAGAACGAAACAAATGTTAAATTAATGTATCTAATAAACAATTGCCACTTCCCATGCTTTGAAACATTAAGAAACACGTTTATACCTCGAATCTCGGTCAAAATTAATTGCTGTAGGCGAACCAATCATATTTAATGCATAAATAAGATGCATATTGTAAGATAAATGTTCAGAACATGTATAAATGTTAGTAACAATCGTAGAAATGAACAAACATTCTCCGAAACCGTTCGTCTTCGCAGATTTTGCAAAATCTCGATGTTTATTTATCATATTTATTAACAAGCGTTGTAGAACCATACATTAGACAATTATTAACAATGTCCTAGTATAAATAATGCCTTAAAATATCATTTCGTTGAAATATTCTGTGTTCGCCGAGGAATTTTTCGCTGAGATCCAACTGCAATTCTCAAGGCTACACGTATCGATTATCGATTCACAAGTATTTATCGCTGTGATTTTTCTATCTAAAAAAGCGATTAATTGAATTTTGGCACTTTTGTGTAAAAAATACCACTTCTACGCGTATTGTGTAAATTATAAGAATTAAACAAATGTTAAATTAATGTATCTAATGAACAATTGTTACTTTCCGTGCTTTAAAACTTTACGAAACACGTTTTAACGTGGAGTCTCGATCAAAATCAATTTCGATAAGTTTCTTAATTAATTGCAATACATAAATAAGATGCACATTGTTCGATCAATATAGGGAACATGCGTACATGTTAATAACAATCGCTGAAATGAACAAACATTCACTGAAACCGTTCGCCTTCGCAGACTTCGCAATATCTTGTCATTTATTTATCATAATTATTAACAACCGTCGTTGGACCGTAGATTAAACAATTTTTGACAATGTTTCGGTATAAAAAGTCATAAATTGCTTGAAATACTTGGTTAGATCGAACAAATACGATCGAAGAAGCCGTGGGATAAAATAAATGAATACTTCTCTACATATCGGAATTATAGTTTGTATGCATGCAAATATATTCTGAAACCGCAATTACAAATCCCTGTAACGTGGTAATTACATGGGTTGCCATCTATTGGAGAAAGGGTTAAACTACACTTAAGGGGTGAAAACACCTGGCGGAGAAACGCTCAAGTTTGTCGAGGAATTGTTCTAATTTCCACAAATAGATGGCGCGACAAGAACAATTTACCGACATTAGAGATAAGTATTTCCATTTGTATGATATTCCCTACTGTGCGATAAAATAAATTAATACTTTTGTACAAACTTCTGTATGTTTCAACTTTCGAATGAATGTAAAATTAAACCTTCCACGGTAAATTTTATTCTTGAATTTATTAATGTTTCTAGGACGATTTATTTCAGTATATAGAGTGCTATAGGTGGGAAATTTGTGTACATAATAATTATTGAGTATAAAATAATTTTTTTTTATTAGAGGTTAATATAATAAATAAGGAAGAAGAGTTAATCTTTATTATTTTAAAAATCAAAATTGAAATTAAAGAAATTATGGAATATAAAATGAAATATGTTAAAAATGTATTTTTGTTAATTATTAATAAAATAACTGTAATAGATGTTTGTATAATATAACAGATGAATCTCCTATTATTATTTTGATTGATTTTTTATTTAAGCAAATGATAGGGGCAATAATTACATTAATTAGGCAAATAAAATATATTTCATCACTAAATTTTAATATGAATTCTATAATATATAATTATAGGGATTAATTTTATTAAAGTTATTATGAAGAATAGATTAATTCAATTTAATGAATAAATTAAAGAAATGAATCGAACATTTAAAGAGTACATCCCAATTTTTAAAATAAGTGAATAAAAAATAATTATTATAAATAAATAATTAGATTTATTTCCGATTCTGTGTAAATTATTATATACAGTAAATAGTATAAATAAAATTCTTCTGGAGGCTAAAGAGATTAAAAAATATATTAAATATGTACTTAGAGTATTAGTGTATAATTTAACTATAGCTCAAATGATTTATAATAGAAATTATAACTATTATAATCATTTAATCATTAAATCGAAACGGAGAAACGGAGAAACGGAGAAACGGAGGAACGGAGAATCGGAGAAACGGAGAAACGAAGAAACGAAGGAAGAAACGGAGAAACGAAGAAAGAAACGGTGAAACGAAGAAAGAAACGGAGAAACGAAGAAAGGAACGGAGAAACGTAGAAATAAATGGAGAAACGAAGAAACAAACGGAGAAACGAAGAAACAAACGGAGAAACGAAGAAAGAAACGGAGAAACGAACAAAGAAACGGAGAAACGAACGAAGAAACGGACAAACGAAGACAGAAACGGAGAAACGGAGAAAGAAACGGAGAAACGATGAAAGAAACGGAGAAACGAACAAAGAAACGGAGAAACGAAGAAATAAACGGAGAAACGAAGAAAGAAACGGAGAAACGATGAAAGAAACGGAGAAACGAACAAGGAAACGGAGAAACGAAGAAATAAACGGAGAAACGAAGAAAGAAACGGACAAACGAAGAAAGAAACGGAGAAACGAACAAAGAAACGGGGAAACGAAGAAAGAAACGGAGAAACGGAGAAATAAATGGAGAAACGAAGAAATAAACGGAGAAACGAAGAAAGAAACGGAGAAACGAAGAAACAAACGGAGAAACGAAAAAGAAACGGAGAAACGAAGAATGAAACGGAGAAACGAAGAAAGAAACGGAGAAACGAAGAAAGAAACGGAGAAACGAAGAAAGAAACGGGGAAACGAAGAAAGAAACGGAGAAACGGAGAAATAAATGGAGAAACGAAGAAATAAACGGAGAAACGAAAAAGAAACGGAGAAACAAAGAAAGAAACGAAGAAACGAACAAAGAATAGGAGAAACGAAGAAAGAAACGGAGAAACGGAGAAAGAAACGGAGAAACGATGAAAGAAATGGAGAAACGAACAAAGAAACGGAGAAACGATGAAAGAAACGGAGAAACGGAGAAAGAAACGGAGAAACGAAGAAAGAAACGGAGAAGCGGAGAAATAAATGGGGAAACGAACAAACAAACGGAGAAACGAAGAAAGAAACGGAGAAACGATGAAAGAAACGGAGAAACGAACAAGGAAACGGAGAAACGAAGAAATAAACGGAGAAACGAAGAAAGAAACGGACAAACGAAGAAAGAAACGGAGAAACGAACAAAGAAACGGGGAAACGAAGAAAGAAACGGAGAAACGGAGAAATAAATGGAGAAACGAAGAAATAAACGGAGAAACGAACACAGAAACGGAGAAACGAAGAAAGAATCGGAGAAATAAATGGAGAAACGAAGAAAGAAACGGAGAAACAAAGAAAGAAACGGAGAAATGAACAAAGAAACGAAGAAACGAAGAAAGAAACGGAGAAACGAAGAAAGAAACGGAGAAACGAAGAAAGGAACGGAGAAACGAACAAAGAAACGGAGAAACGAAGAAAGAAACGGAGAAATAAATGGAGAAACGAAGATATAAACGGAGAAACGAAGAAAGAAACGGAGAAATAAATGCAGAAACAAAGATATAAACGGAGAAACGAACAAAGAAACGGAGAAGCGTAGAAACGATGAAAGAAACAGAGAATCGGAGAAATGAAAAAAGAAACGGAGAAACGGAGAAATAAATGGAGAAACCAAGAAATAAACGGAGAAACGAAGAAAGAAACGGAGAAACAGAGAAAGAAACGGAGAAACGAAAAAAGAAACGGAGAAACGAAGAAATAAACGGAGAAACGAAGAATGAAACGGAGAATCGAAGAAAGAAACGGAGAAATAAATGGAGAAACGAAGATATAAACGGAGAAACGAAGAAAGAAACGGAGAAACGAACAAAGAAACGAAGAAACGAAGAAAGAAACGGAGAAACGAACAAAGAAACGGAGAAACGAAGAAAGAATCGGAGAAATAAATGGAGAAACGAAGATATAAACGGAGAAACGAAGAAAGAAACGGAGAAACGAACAAAGTAACGAAGAAACGAAGAAAGAAACGGAGAAACGAACAAAGAAACGGAGAAACGAAGAAAGAATAGGAGAAATAAGTGGAGAAACGAAGATATAAACGGAGAAACGAAGAAAAAAACGGAGAAACGAAGAAAGAAACGGAGAGACGGAGAAAGAAGCGGAGAAACGAAGAAAGAAACGGAGAAACGAAGAAAGAAACGGAGAAATGAAGAAACGGAGAAACGGAGAAATAAACCGGGAAGCGGAGAAATAAATGGAGAAACCAAGAAATAAACGGAGAAACGAAGAAAGAAACGGAGAAACAAAGAAAGAAACGGAGAAACGAACAAAGAAACGGAGAAACGAAGAAATAAACGGAGAAACGAATAATGAAACGGAGAATCGAAGAAAGAAACGGAGAAATAAATGCAGAAACGAAGATATAAACGGAGAAACGAACAAAGAAACGGAGAAGCGAAGAAACGATGAAAGAAACGGAGAAACGGAGAAATGAAAAAAGAAACGGAGAAACGGAGAAATAAATGGAGAAACCAAGAAATAAACGGAGAAACCAAGAAAGAAACAGAGAAACAGAGAAAGAAACGGAGAAACGAAAAAAGAAACGGAGAAACGAAGAAATAAACGGAGAAACGAAGAATGAAACGGAGAATCGAAGAAAGAAACGGAGAAATAAATGCAGAAACGAAGATATAAACGGAGAAACGAACAAAGAAACGGAGAAGCGAAGAAACGATGAAAGAAACGGAGATACGGAGAAATGAAAAAAGAAACGGGAAACGAAGAACGAAACGGAGAAACGGAGATATAAATGGAGAAACGAAGAAAGAAACGGAGAAACGAACAAAGAAACGGAGAAACGAACAAAGAAACGGAGAAACGAACAAAGAAACGGAGAAACGAACAAAGAAACGGAGAAACGAACAAAGAAACGGAGAAACGAACAAAGAAACGGAGAAACGAACAAAGAAACGGAGAAACGAACAAAGAAACGGAGAAACGAACAAAGAAACGGAGAAACGAACAAAGAAACGGAGAAACGAAGTAAGAAACGGAGAAACGGAGAAACATATGGAGGAACGAAGAAATAAACGGAGAAACGAAGACAGAAACGGAGGAACGAAGAAAGGAACGGAGAAACGAACAAAGAAACGGAGAAACGAAGAAAGAAACGGAGAAATAAATGGAGAATCGAAGAAATAAACTGTGGAACGAAGAAAGAAACGGAGAAACAAAGAAAGAAACGGAGAAATGAACAAAGAAACGAAGAAACGAAGAAAGAAACGGAGAAACGAACAAAGAAACGGAGAAACGAAGAAAGAATCGGAGAAATAAATGGAGAAACGAAGATATAAACGGAGAAACGAAGAAAGAAACGGAGAAACGAAGAAAGAAACGGAGAAACGAAGAGAGAAACGGAGAAACGAAGAAGGAAACGAAGAAACGAAGAAAGAAACGGAGAAACGAAGAAAGAAACGGAGAAACGAAGAGAGAAACGGAGAAACGAACAAAGAAACGGAGAAACGAAGAAAGAATCGGAGAAATAAATGGAGAAACGAAAAAATAAACGGAGAAACGAAGAAAGAAACGGAGAAACAAAGAAGGAAACCGAGAAACGAAGAAAGAAACGGAGAAACAAAGAAACAAACGGAGAAACGAACAAAGAAACGGAGAAACGAAGAAATAAACGGAGAAACGAAGAAAGAAATGGAGAAACGAAGAAGGAAACGAAGAAACGAAGAAAGAAACGGAGAAACGGAGAAACGATGAAAGAAACGGAGAAACGAAAAAAGAAACGGAGAATCGGAGAAATAAATGGAGAAACGTAGATATAAACCGAGAAACGGAGAAAGAAACGGAGAAACGAACAAAGAAACGGAGAAACGAACAAAGAAACGGAGAAACGAACAAAGAAACGGAGAAACGTTTCTCGGTTTCTCCGTTTCTCCGTTTCTCGGTTTCTCTGTTTCTCCGTTTCTCGGATTCTCCGTTTCTTGGTTTCTCCGTTTCTCCGTTTATCGGTTTCTCCGATTCTCGATTTCTCCGTTTCTCGGTTTGTCCGTTTCTCCGTTTCTCGGTTTCTCCGTTTCTCCGTTTCTCCGTTTCTCCGTTTCTCCGTTTCTCCGTTTCCCCGTTTCTCCGTTTCTCGGTTTCTCCGTTTCTCCGTTTCTCGGTTTCTCGGTTTCTCCGTTTCTCCGTTTCTCGCTTTCCCCGTTTCTCCGTTTCTCGGTTTCTCCGTTTTTCCGTTTCTCGGTTTCTCCGTTTCTCCGTTTCTCGGTTTCTCCGATTCTCGGTTTCTCTGTTTCTCCGTTTCTCGGTTTCTCCGTTTCTCCGATTCTCCGTTTCTCCGTTTCTCCGTTTCTCGGTTTCTCAGTTTCTCCGTTTCTCGGTTTCTCCGTTTCTCCGTTTCTCCGTTTCTCGGTTTCTCCGTTTCTCCGTTTCTCCGTTTCTTTCTTCGTTTCTCCGTTTCTTTGTTCGTTTCTCCGTTTCTTTCATCGTTTCTCCGTTTCTTTCTCCGTTTCTCCGTTTCTTTCTTCGTTTCTCCTTTTCTTTGTTCGTTTTTTCGTTTCTTTCTTTGTTTCTCCGTTTCTTTGTTCGTTTCTCCGTTTCTTTCTTCGTTTCTACGTTTCTTTGTTCGTTTCTCCGTTTCTTTCTTCGTTTCTCCGTTTCATTCTTCGTTTCTCCGTTTCTTTTTCGTTTCTCCGTTTGTTTCTTCGTTTCTCCATTTATTTCTCCGTTTCTCCGTTTCTTTCTTCGTTTCCCCGTTTCTTTCTTCGTTTCTCCGTTTCTTTCTTCGTTTGTCCGTTTCTTTCTTCGTTTCTCCGTTTATTTCTTCGTTTCTCCGTTTCTTTGTTCGTTTCTCCGTTTCTTTCATCGTTTCTCCGTTTCTTTCTCCGTTTCTCCGTTTCTGTCTTCGTTTGTACGTTTCTTTGTTCGTTTCTCCGTTTCTTTGTTCGTTTCTCCGTTTCTTTCTTCGTTTCTCCGTTTCTTTCTTCGTTTCTCCGTTTATTTCTTCGTTTCTCCATTTATTTCTACGTTTCTCCGTTCCTTTCTTCGTTTCTCCGTTTCTTTCTTCGTTTCACCGTTTCTTTCTTCGTTTCTCCGTTTCTTCCTTCGTTTCTTCGTTTCTCCGTTTCTCCGATTCTCCGTTCCTCCGTTTCTCCGTTTCTCCGTTTCTCCGTTTCTCCGTTTCGATTAAATGATTAAATGATTATAATAGTTATATTTTCTATTATAAATCATTTGAGCTATAGTTAAATTATACACTAATACTCTAAGTACATATTTAATATATTTTTTAATCTCTTTAGCCTCCAGAAGAATTTTATTTATACTATTCACTGTATATAATAATTTACTCAGAATCGGAAATAAATCTAATTATTTATTTATAATAATAATTTTTTATTCACTTATTTTAAAAATTGGGATGTACTCTTTAAATGGTCGATTCATTTCTTTAATTTATTCATTAAATTGAATTAATCTATTCTTTATAATAACTTTAATAAAATTAATCCCTATAATTATTATAGAATTCATATTAAAATTTAATAATGAAATTTATTTTATTTGCCTAAATAATGTAATTATTGCCCCTATTATTTGCTTATATAAAAAATCAATCAAAATAATTGTAGGATATTCATCTGTTATACAAACATCTATTATAGTTATTTTATTAATAATTAACGAGAATACATTT
The DNA here is from genome assembly GCF_051014685.1 of Ptiloglossa arizonensis. Taxonomy (NCBI): domain Eukaryota; kingdom Metazoa; phylum Arthropoda; class Insecta; order Hymenoptera; family Colletidae; genus Ptiloglossa; species Ptiloglossa arizonensis. The sequence goes on from NC_135052.1 coordinate 282,643, forward strand.
TAAACATATTTCATTTTATATTCAATAATTTCTTTAATTTTAATTTTTATATCTAAAATAATAAATATTAACTCTTCTTCCTTATTTAATATATTAACCTCTAACAAAGAAAAATTTATTTTATACTCAATAATTATTATGTACACAAATTTCCCACCTATAGCACTCTTTATACTGAAATAAATCGTCCTGGAGACATTAATAAATGCAAGAATAAAATTTACCGTGGAAGGTTTAATTTTACATTTATTCGAAAGATGAAACATACAAAAGTTTGTACAAATGTATTAATTTATTTTATCGCACGGTAGGGAATATCATACAAATGGAAATACTTATCTCTAATGTCGGTAAATTGTACTTGTCGCGCCATCTATTTGTGCAAATTAGAACAATTCCTCGACAAACTTGAGCGTTTCTCCGCCAGGAGTTTTCACCCCTTAAGTGTAGTTTATCCCTTTCGCCAATAGATGGCAACACATGTAATTACCATGTTACAGGGATTTGTAATTGCGGGTTCAGAATATATTTGCATACATACAAACTATAATTCCGATATGTAGAGATATTCATTTATTTTATCCCACGGCTTCTTCGATCGTATTTGTTCGATCTAACCAAGTATTTCAAGAAATTGATGGCTTTTTATACCGAAACAATTTCAAAAATTGTTTAATCTACGGTCCAGCGACGGTTGTTAATAATTATGATAAATAAATGTCAAGATATTGCGAAGTCTGCGACGGCGAACGGTTTCAGTGAATGTTTGTTCATTTCAGCGACTGTTATTAACATGTAGGCATGTTCCCTATATTGATCGAACAATGTGCATCTTATTTATGTATTGCAATTAATTAAGAAACTTATCGAAATTGATTTTGATCGAGACTCCACGTTAAAACGTGTTTCGTAAAGTTTTAAAGCACGGAAAGTAACAATTGTTCATTAGATACATTAATTTAACATTTGCTTAATTCTTATAATTTACACAATACGCGTAGAAGTGGTATTTTTTACACAAAAGTGCCAAAATTCAATTAATCGCTTTTTTAGATAGAAAAATCACCGCGATAATTACTTGTGAATCGATAATCGATACGTGTAGCCTTGACAATTGCAGTTGGATCTCAGCGAAAAATTCCTCCGCGAACACAGAATATTTCAACGAAATGATATTTTAACGCATTATTTATACTAGGACATTGTTAATAATTGTTTAAAGTATGGTCCTACGATGGTTGTTAATAATTATGACAAACGAAACCCCGAGATATTGCGATATCTGGAAAGGCGAACGGTTTCGGTGAATATTTGTCCATTTCCGCGATTGTTACTAACATTTATGCATGTTCCGTACATTTATCTTACAATATGCATCTTATTTATGCGTTAAATATGATTGGTTCGCCTACAGCAATTAATTTTGACCGAGATTCGAGGTATAAACGTGTTTCTTAATGTTTCAAAGCATGGGAAGTGGCAATTGTTTATTAGATACATTAATTTAACATTTGTTTCGTTCTTATAATTCTCGGAGTACGCGTGGAAGCTGTATTCTTTAAGTAAAAGCGTCGAAATTCAATTAATCGCTTTTCTAGATAGAAAAATCATCGTGATGGACGTTTGTGAATCGATTATCATTTCCAGCCTTGACAATGTCGGTTCGATCTCAATAACAACTATTCCATCGCGAAAAAAGAATATTTCAACGAAATGATATTTTAAGCCATGGCCTATACTAGGACATTGTTAATAATTGTTTAAAGTATGGTCCTACGACGGTTGTTAATAATTATGACAAACAAACCCCGAGATATTGCGATATCTGGGAAGGCGAACGGTTTCGGTGAATATTTGTCCATTTCCGCGATTGTTACTAACATTTATGCATGTCCCCAATATTGATCGAATAATGTGCATCTTACTTAGGCTTCATAAATCATTAGCTAGTTTTCAGAAATTAATTGCGATCGGAAATGAAAGTAAAATATTTGTAATCATATATTTCTCAATTTGCAACCAATATTTATCTTCATAAGGAAATTATTGATTTACAATGCAAAAGAATATGCATTTTGTAAAATTAATAATCCCAACTTTTATAGTGCAAACCATTAATTAGTTTACAAATATTAATTTTCATTAAAAATCGAGAAATATATGTATACCAAATTATTAGTTAAATTTTCCGATAAAATTTAATTTTCATACTGTAATATAAAAGTTGGGAACTTGCAAAACTGTTTATAACAATCGCCTAGAGACATAAACATTCGCTATAGCAATATGCCTTCGCAGATTTCGCAATATCTTGATGTTTGTTTACATTATTATTAACAACCGTCGTAGGATCATACATTAGACAATTTTTAACAATGTCCTAGTATAAATAATGCCTTAAAATATCATTTCGTTGAAATATTCTGTGTTCGCGGAGGAATTTTTCGCTGAGATCCAACTGACATTCTCAAGGCTACACGTATCGATTATCGATTCACAAGTATTCATCGCGGTGATTTTTCTACCCAGAACAGCGATTAATTAAATTTTGGCACTTTTATGTAAAAAATACCACTTCTACGAGTTTTGTGTAAACTATAAGAATTGAACAAATGTTAAATTAATGTATCTAATGAACCATTGTTACTTTCCGTGCTTTAAAACTTTACGAAACACTTTTTAACGCGGAGTCTCGATCAAAATCAATTTCGATATGTTTCTTAATTAATTGCAATACATAAAGAAGATGCACATTGTTCGATCAATATAGGGAACATGCGTAAATGTTAATAACAATCGCTGAAATGAACAAACATTCACTGAAACAGTTCGCCTTCGCAGACTTCGCAATATCTTGACATTTATTTATCATAATTATTAACAACCGTCGCTGGACCGTAGATTAAACAATTTTTGAAATTCTTTCGGTACAAAAAGCCATCAATTTCTTGAAATATTTGGTTAGATCGAACAAATACGATCGAAGAAGCCGTGGGATAAAATAAATGAATATTTCTCTACATATCGGAATTATAGTTTGTATGTATGCAAATATATTCTGAACCCGCAATTACAAATCCCTGTAACGTGGTAATTACATGGGTTGCCATCTATTGGAGATAGGGTTAAACTACACTTAAGGGGTGGAAACACCTGGCGGAGAAACGCTCAAGTTTGTCGAGGAATTGTTCTAATTTCCACAAATAGATGGCGAGACGAGTACATTTACCGACATTAGAGATAAGTATTTCCATTTGTATATTCCCTACCGTGCGGTAAGATAAATAAATACTTTTGTACAAACTTTTGTATGTTTCATTTTTCGAATAAATGTAAAATTAAACCTTCCACGGTAAATTTTATTGTTGAATTTATTAATGTCTCCAGGACGATTTATTTCAGTATAAAGAATGCTATAGGTGGGAAATTTGTGTACATAATAATTATTGAGTATAAAATAATTTTTCTTTTATCAGAGGTTAGTGTATTAAATAAGGAAGAAGAGTTAATCTTTATTATTTTATATATAAAAATTAAAATTAAAGAAATTATTGAATATAAAATGAAATATGTTAAAAATGTATTCTTGTTAATTATTAATAAAATAACTATAATAGATGTTTGTATAACAGATGAATATCCTATAATTATTATGATTGATTTTTGATTTAAGCAAATGATAGGGGCAATAATTACATTAATTAGGCAAATAAAATAAATTTCACTATTGAATTTTAATATGAGTTCTATAATAATTACAGGGATTAATTTTATTAAAGTTATTATAAAGAATAGATTAATTCAATTTAATGAATAAATTAGAGAAATGAATCGAACATTTAAAGAGAACATCCCCATTTTTAAGATAAGTGAAAAAAGGATAATTATTATAAATAAATAATTAGATTTATTTCCGATTCTGTGTAAATTATTATATATAGTGAATAGTATAAATAAAATTCTTCTGGTGGCTAAAGAGATAAAAAAATATATTAAATATGTATTTAGAGTATTAGTGTCTAAGTTAACCATAGATCAAATGATTTATAATAGAAATTATAAATATTATAATCATTTAATCGAAACGGAGAAACGGAGAAACGGAGAAACGATGAAACGAAGGAAGAAACGGAGAAACGAAGAAAGAAAAGGAGAAACGAAGAAAGACGCGGAGAAACGAAAAAGAAACGGAGAAACGGAGAAATAAATGGAGAAACGAAGAAATGAACGGAGAAACGAAGAAAGAAACAGAGAAACGAAGAAAGAAACGGAGAAACGAAGAAAGAAACGGACAAACGAAGAAAGAAACGGAGAAACGAAGAAAGAAACGGAGAAACGAAGAAACGCAGAAAGAAACGGAGAAACGGAGAAATAAATGGAGAAACGAAGAAATAAACGAAGAAACGAAGAAAGAAACGGAGAAACGAAGAAAGAAACGGAGAAGCGAAGAAAGAAACGGAGAAACGAAGAAAGAAACGGAGAATCGGAGAAGGAAACGGAGAAACGAACAAAGAAACGGAGAAACGAACTAAGAAACGGAGAATCGGAGAAATAAATGGAGGAACGAAGAAATAAACGGAGAAACGAAGAAAGAAACGGAGAAACGAAGAAAGGAACGGAGAAACGAACAAAGAAACGGAGAAACGAAGAAAGAAACGGAGAAACGAAGAAAGAAACGGAGAAACGAAGAAAGAAACGGAGAAACGGAGAAATAAATGGAGAAACGAAGAAATAAACGGAGAAACGAAGAAAGAAACGGAGAAACGAAGAAAGAAACGGAGAAACGAAGAAAGAAACTGAGAAACGAACAAAGAAACGGAGAAATGAAGAAAGAAATGGAGAAACGGAGAAATAAATGGAGAAACGAAGAAATAACGGAGAAACGAAGAAAGAAACGGAGAAACGAAGAAGGAAACGGAGAAACGAAGAAAGAAACGGAGAAACGAAGAAAGAAATGGAGAAACGAAGAAAGAAACGGAGAAATAAATGGAGAAACGAAGATATAAACGGAGAAACGAAGAAAGAAACGGAGAAACGAAGAAAGAAACGGAGAAACGAAGAGAGAAACGGAGAAACGAAGAAGGAAACGAAGAAACGAAGAAAGAAACGGAGAAACGAACAAAGAAACGGAGAAACGAACAAAGAAACGGAGAAACGAACGGAGAAACGAACAAAGAAACGGAGAAACGAAGAAAAAAACGGAGAAACGAACAAAGAAACGGAGAAACCAAGAAAGAATCGGAGAAACCAAGAAAGAATCGGAGAAATAAATGGAGAAACGAAGAAATAAACGGAGAAACGGAGAAATGAAAAAAGAAACGTAGAAACGGAGAAATAAATGGAGAAACCAAGAAATAAACGGAGAAACGAAGAAAGAAACGGAGAAACAGAGAAAGAAACGGAGAAACGAAAAAGAAACGGAGAAACGAAGAAATAAACGGAGAAACGAAGAATGAAACGGAGAATCGAAGAAAGAAACGGAGAAATAAATGCAGAAACGAAGATATAAACGGAGAAACGAACAAAGAAACGGAGAAGCGAAGAAACGATGAAAGAAACGGAGAAACGGAGAAATGAAAAACGAAACGGAGAAACGAAGAAAGAAACGGAGAAACGGAGATATAAATGGAGAAACGAAGAAAGAAACGGAGAAACGAACAAAGAAACGGAGAAGCGAACAAAGAAACGGAGAAACGAACAAAGAAACGGAGAAACGAACAAAGAAACGGAGAAACGAACAAAGAAACGGAGAAACGAAGTAAGAAACGGAGAAACGGGGAAATAAATGGAGGAACGAAGAAATAAACGGAGAAACGAAGAAAGAAACGGAGAAACGAAGAAAGGAACGGAGAAACGAACAAAGAAACGGAGAAACGAAGAAAGAAACGGAGAAATAAATGGAGAATCGAAGAAATAAACTGTGAAACGAAGAAAGAAACGGAGAAACAAAGAAAGAAACGGAGAAATGAACAAAGAAACGAAGAAACGAAGAAAGAAACGGAGAAACGAACACAGAAACGGAGAAACGAAGAAAGAATCGGAGAAATAAATGGAGAAACGAAGATATAAACGGAGAAACGAAGAAAGAAACGGAGAAACGAAGAAAGAAACGGAGAAACGAAGAGAGAAACGGAGAAACGAAGAAGGAAACGAAGAAACGAAGAAAGAAACGGAGAAATGAACAAAGAAACGGAGAAACGAACAAAGAAACGGAGAAACGAACAAAGAAACGGAGAAACGAAGAAAGAAACGGAGAAACGAACAAAGAAACGGAGAAACCAAGAAAGAATCGGAGAAATAAATGGAGAAACGAAGAAATAAACGGAGAAACGAAGAAAGAAACGGAGAAACAAAGAAAGAAACCGAGAAACGAAGAAAGAAACGGAGAAACAAAGAAACAAACGGAGAAAAGAACAAAGAAACGGAGAAACGAAGTAAGAAACGGAGAAACGGAGAAATAAATGGAGGAACGAAGAAATAAACGGAGAAACGAAGAAAGAAACGGAGAAACGAAGAAAGGAACGGAGAAACGAACAAAGAAACGGAGAAACGAAGAAAGAAACGGAGAAATAAATGGAGAATCGAAGAAATAAACTGTGAAACGAAGAAAGAAACGGAGAAACAAAGAAAGAAACGGAGAAACGAACAAAGAAACGAAGAAACGAAGAAAGAAACGGAGAAACGAACAAAGAAACGGAGAAACGAAGAAAGAATCGGAGAAATAAATGGAGAAACGAAGATATAAACGGAGAAACGAAGAAAGAAACGGAGAAACGAAGAAAGAATCGGAGAAATAAATGGAGAAACGAAGAAATAAACGGAGAAACGAAGAAAGAAACGGAGAAACAAAGAAAGAAACGGAGAAACGAAGAAAGAAACGGAGAAACGATGAAAGAAACGGAGAATCGGAGAAATAAATGGAGAAACGTAGATATAAACCGAGAAACGGAGAAAGAAACGGAGAAACGAACAAAGAAACGGAGAAACGAACAAAGAAACGGAGAAACGAACAAAGAAACGTTTCTCCGTTTCTCCGTTTCTCGGTTTCTCTGTTTCTCCGTTTCTCGGATTCTCCGTTTCTTGGTTTCTCCGATTCTCCGTTTCTCGGTTTCTCCGATTCTCGATTTCTCCGTTTCTCCGTTTCTCGGTTTCTCCGTTTCTCCGTTTCTCGGTTTCTCGGTTTCTCCGTTTCTCCGTTTCTCCGTTTCTCCGTTTCTCGGTTTCTCAGTTTCTCCGTTTCTCGGTTTCTCCGTTTCTCCGTTTCTCCGTTTCTCCGTTTCTCCGTTTCTCGGTTTCTCCGTTTTTCCGTTTCTCGGTTTCTCCGTTTCTCCGTTTCTCCGTTTCTCGGTTTCTCAGTTTCTCCGTTTCTCGGTTTCTCCGTTTCTCCGTTTCTCCGTTTCTCGGTTTCTCCGTTTCTCCGTTTCTCCGTTTCTTTCATCGTTTCTCCGTTTCTTTGTTCGTTTCTCCATTTCTTTCATCGTTTCTCCGTTTCTTTCTCCGTTTCTCCGTTTCTTTCTTCGTTTCTCCTATTCTTTGTTCGTTTCTTCGTTTCTTTCTTTGTTTCTCCGTTTCTTTTTCGTTTCTCCGTTTATTTCTTCGTTTCTCCATTTATTTCTCCGTTTCTCCGTTTCTTTCTTCGTTTCCCCGTTTCTTTCTTCGTTTCTCCGTTTCTTTCTTCGTTTCTCCGTTTCTTTCTTCGTTTCTCCGTTTCATTCTTCGTTTCTCCGTTTCTTTTTCGTTTCTCCGTTTGTTTCTTCGATTCTCCGTTTCTTTCTTCGTTTCTCCGTTTATTTCTTCGTTTCTCCATTTATTTCTCCGTTTCTCCGTTTCTTTCTTCGTTTCCCCGTTTCTTTGTTCGTTTCTCCGTTTCTTTCTTCGTTTGTCCGTTTCTTTCTTCGTTTCTCCGTTTATTTCTTCGTTTCTCCGTTTCCTTGTTCGTTTCTCCGTTTCTTTCTTCGTTTCTCCGTTTGTTTGTTCGTATCTCCATTTATTTCTCCGTTTCTCCGTTTCTTTCTTCGTTTCTCCGTTTCTTTCTTCGTTTCTCCGTTTATTTCTTCGTTTCTCCGTTTCTTTGTTCGTTTCTCCGTTTCTTTCATCGTTTCTCCGTTTCTTTCTCCGTTTCTCCGTTTCTGTCTTCGTTTGTCCGTTTCTTTGTTCGTTTCTCCGTTTCTTTGTTCGTTTCTCCGTTTCTTTCTTCGTTTCTCCGTTTGTTTCTTCGTTTCTCCATTTATTTCTCCGTTTCTCCGTTTCTTTCTTCGTTTCTCCGTTTCTTTCTTCGTTTCTCCGTTTCTTTCTTCGTTTCTCCGTTTCTTTCGTAGTTTCTCCGTTTCTTCCTTCGTTTCTTCGTTTCTCCGTTTCTCCGATTCTCCGTTCCTCCGTTTCTCCGTTTCTCCGTTTCTCCGTTTCGATTAAATGATTAAATGATTATAATAGTTATAATTTCTATTATAAATCATTTGAGCTGTAGTTAAATTATACACTAATACTCTAAGTACATATTTAATATATTTTTTAATCTCTTTAGCCTCCAAAAGAATTTTCTTTATACTATTTACTGTATATAATAATTTACACAGAATCGGAAATAAATCTCTTTATTTATTTATAATAATTATTTTTTATTCACTTATTTTAAAAATTGGGATGTACTCTTTAAATGTTCGATTCATTTCTTTAATTTATTCATTAAATTGAATTAATCTATTCTTCATAATAACTTTAATAAAATTGATCCCCATAATTATATATTATAGAATTCATATTAAAATTTAGTGATGAAATATATTTTATTTGCCTAATTAATGTAATTATTGCCCCTATCATTTGCTTAAATAAAAAATCAATCAAACTAATAATAGGAGATTCATCTGTTATATTATACAAACATCTATTACAGTTATTTTATTAATAATTAACAAAAATACACTTTAACATATTTCATTTTATATTCCATAATTTCTTTAATTTTAATTTTGATTTTTAAAATAATAAAGATTAACTCTTCTTCCTTATTTTTTATATTAACCTCTAATAAAAAAAAATTATTTTATACTCAATAATTATTATGTACACAAATTTCCCACCTATAGCACTCTATATACTGAAATAAATCGTCCTAGAAACATTAATAAATTCAAGAATAAAATTTACCGTGGAAGGTTTAATTTTACATTTATTCGAAAGATGAAACATACAAAAGTTTGTACAAAGGTATTTATTTATTTTATCGCACGGTAGGGAATATCATACAAATGGAAATACTTATCTCTAATGTCGGTAAATTGTACCTGTCGCGCCATCTATTTGTGCAAATTAGAACAATTCCTCGACAAACTTGAGCGTTTCTCCGCCAGGAGTTTTCACCTCTTAAGTGTAGTTTATCCCTTTTGCCAATAGATGGCAACCCATGTAATTACCACGTTACAGGGATTTGTAATTGCGGGTTCAGAATATATTTGCATACATACAAACTATAATTCCGATATGTAGAGAAATATTCATTTATTTTATCCCACGGATTCTTCGATCGTATTTGTTCGATCTAACCAAGTATTTCAAGAAATTGATGGCTTTTTATACCGAAACAATTTCAAAAATTGTTTAATATACGGTCCAGCGACGGTTGTTATTAATTATGATAAATAAATGTCAAGATATTGCGAAGTCTGCGACGGCGAACGGTTTCAGTGTATGTTTGTTCATTTCAGCGATTGTTATTAACATGTACGCATGTTCTCTATATTGATCGATCAATGTGCATCTTATTTATGTATTGCAATTAATTAAGAAACTTATCGAAATTGGTTTTGATCGAGACTCCACGTTAAAACGTGTTTCGTAAAGTTTTAAAGCACGGAATGTAACAATTGTTCATTAGATACATTAATTTAACATTTGCTTAATTCTTATAATTTACACAATACGCGTAGAAGTGGTATTTTTTACACAAAAGTGCCAAAATTCAATTAATCGCTTTTTTAGATAGAAAAATCACCGCGATAATTACTTGTGAATCGATAATCGATACGTGTAGCCTTGACAATTGCAGTTGGATCTCAGCGAAAAATTCCTCCGCGAACACAGAATATTTCAACGAAATGATATTTTAAGCCATGATTTATACTAGGACATTGTTAATAATTGTTTAAAGTATGGTCCTACGACGGTTGTTAATAATTATGACAAACAAACCCCGAGATATTGCGATATCTGGGAAGGCGAACGGTTTCGGTGAATATTTGTCCATTTCCGCGATTGTTACTAACATTTATGCATGTTCCCAATATTGTTCGAATAATGTGCATCTTCCTTAGGCATCATAAATCATTAGCTAGTTTTCAGAAATTAATTGCGATCGGAAATGAAAGTAAAATATTTGTATGCATATATTTCTCAATTTGCAACCAATATTTATCTTCATAAGGAAATTATTGATTTACAATGCAAAAGAATATGCATTTTGTAAAATTAATAATCCCAACTTTTACAGTGCAAACCATTAATTAGTTTACAAATATTAATTTTCATTAAAAATCGAGAAATATATGTATACCAAACTATTAGTTAAATTTTCCGATAAAATTTAATTTTCATACTGTAATATAAAAGTTGGGAACTTGCAAAACTGTTTATAACAATCGCCTAGAGACATAAACATTCGCTATAGCAAAACGCCTTCGCAGATTTCGCAATATCTTGATGTTTGTTTACATTATTATTAACAAACGTCGTAGGATCATACATTAGACAATTTTTAACAATGTCCTAGTATAAATAATGCCTTAAAATATCATTTCGTTGAAATATTCTGTGTTCGCGGAGGAATTTTTCGCTGAGATCCAACTGACATTCTCAAGGCTACACGTATCGATTATCGATTCACAAGTATTCATCGCGGTGATTTTTCTATCCAGAACAGCGATTAATTAAATTTTGGCACTTTTATGTAAAAAATACCACTTCTACGAGCTTTGTGTAAACTATAAGAATTAAACAAATGTTAAATTAATGTATCTAATGAACCATTGTTACTTTCCGTGCTTTAAAACTTTACGAAACACGTTTTAACGTGGAGTCTCGATCAAAATCAATTTCGATATGTTTCTTAATTAATTGCAATACATAAAGAAGATGCACATTGTTCGATCAATACAGGGAACATGCGTAAATGTTAATAACAATCGCTGAAATGAACAAACATTCACTGAAACAGTTCGCCTTCGCAGACTTCGCAATATCTTGACATTTATTTATCATAATTATTAACAACCGTCGCTGGACCGTAGATTAAACAATTTTTGAAATTGTTTCGGTACAAAAAGCCATCAATTTCTTGAAATATTTGGTTAGATCGAACAAATACGATCGAAGAAGCCGTGGGATAAAATAAATGAATATTTCTCTACATATCGGAATTATAGTTTGTATGTATGCAAATATATTCTGAACCCGCAATTACAAATCCCTGTAACGTGGTAATTACATGGGTTGCCATCTATTGGAGATAGGGTTAAACTACACTTAAGGGGTGAAAACACCTGGCGGAGAAACGCTCAAGTTGGTCGAGGAATTGTTCTAATTTCCACAAATAGATGGCGCGACAAGTACATTTACCGACATTAGAGATAAGTATTTCCATTTGTATGGTATTCCCTACCGTGCGGTAAAATAAATAAATACTTTTGTACCAACTTTTGTATGTTTCATTTTTCGAATAAATGTAAAATTAAACCTTCCACGGTAAATTTTATTCTTGAATTTATTAATGACTCCAGGACGATTTATTTCAGTATAAAGAATGCTATAGGTGGGAAATTTGTGTACATAATAATTATTGAGTATAAAATAATTTTTCTTTTATCAGAGGTTAATGTATTAAATAAGGAAGAAGAGTTAATGTTTATTATTTTATATATAAAAATTAAAATTAAAGAAATTATTGAATATAAAATGAAATATGTTAAAAATGTATTCTTGTTAATTATTAATAAAATAACTATAATAGATGTTTGTATAACAGATGAATATCCTATAATTATTATGATTGATTTTTTTGTTTAAGAAATGATAGGGGCAATAATTACATTAATTAGGCAAATAAAATAAATTTCATTATTAAATTTTAACATGAGTTCTATAATAATTACAGGGATTAATTTTATTAAAGTTATTATAAAGAATAGATTAATTCAATTTAATGAATAAATTAAAGAAATGAATCGAACATTTAAAGAGAACATCCCCATTTTTAAGATAAGTGAAAAAAAGATAATTATTATAAATAAATAATTAGATTTATTTCCGATTCTGTGTAAATTATTATATATAGTGAATAGTATAAATAAAATTCTTCTGGAGGCTAAAGAGATAAAAAAATATATTAAATATGTATTTAGAGTATTAGTGTCTAAGTTAACCATAGATCAAATGATCTATAATAGAAATTATAAATATTATAATCATTTAATCGAAACGGAGAAACGGAGAAACGGAGAAACGATGAAACGAAGGAAGAAACGGAGAAACGAAGAAATAAACCGAGAAACGGAGAAAGAAACGGAAAAACGAACAAAGAAACGGAGAAACGAGCAATGAAACGGAGAAACGAACAAACAAAGGGAGAAACGAACAAAGAAACCGAGAAACGAACAAAGAAACGGAGAAATGAATAAAGAAACGGAGAAACGGAGAAATAAATGGAGAAACGAAGAAATAAACGGAGAAACGAAGAAAGAAACGGAGAAACGAAGAAACGAAGAAAGAAACGGAGAAACGGAGAAATAAATGGAGAAACGAAGAAATAAACGGAGAAACGAAGAAAGAAATGGAGAAACGAAGAAAGAAACGGAGAAGCGAAGAAAGAAACGGAGAAACGCAGAAAGAAACGGAGAATCGGAGAAAGAAACGGAGAAACGAACAAAGAAACGGAGAAACGAAGTAAGAAACGGGGAAACGGAGAAATAAATGGAGGAACGTAGAAATAAACGGAGAAACGAAGAAAGAAACGGAGAAACGAAGAAAGGAACGGAGAAACGAAGAAAGAAACGGAGAAACGAAGAAAGAAACGGAGAAACGAAGAAAGAAACGGAGAAACGAAGAAAGAAACGGAGAAACGGAGAAATAAATGGAGAAACGAAGAAATAAACGGAGAAACGAAGAAAGAAACGGAGAAACGAAGAAAGAAACGGAGAAACGAACAAAGAAACGGAGAAACGAACAAACAAACGGAGAAATGAAGAAAGAAACGGAGAAACGGAGAAATAAATGGAGAAACGAAGAAGGAAACGGAGAAACGAAGAAAGAAACGGAGAAACGAAGAAAGAAATGGAGAAACGAAGAAAGAAACGGAGAAACGAAGGAAGAAATGGAGAAACGAACAAAGAAACGGAGAAACGAACAATGAAACGGAGAAACGAACAAAGAAACGGAGAAACGGAGAAAGAAGGGGAGAAACGAAGAAAGAGACGGAGAAACGAAGAAACGAAGAAACGGAGAAACGGAGAAATAAACCGAGAAACGGAGAAATAAATGGAGAAACCAAGAAATAAACGGAGAGACGAAGAAAGAAACGGAGAAACAAAGAAAGAAACGGAGAAACGAAGTAAGGAACGGAGAAACGAACAAAGAAACGGAGAAACGAAGAAAGAAACGGAGAGATAAATGGAGAAACGAAGATATAAACGGAGAAACGAAGAAAGAAACGGAGAAATAAATGCAGAAACGAAGATATAAACGGAGAAACGAACAAAGAAACGGAGAAGCGAAGAAACGATGAAAGAAACGGAGAAACGGAGAAATGGAAAAAGAAACGGAGAAACGGAGAAATAAATGGAGAAACCAAGAAATAAACGGAGAAACGAAGAAAGAAACGGAGAAACAGAGAAAGAAACGGAGAAACGAAAAAAGAAACGGAGAAACGAAGAAATAAACGGAGAAACGAAGAATGAAACGGAGAATCGAAGAAAGAAACGGAGAAATAAATGGAGAAACGAAGATATAAACGGAGAAACGAAGAAAGAAACGGAGAAACGAACAAAGAAACGAAGAAACGAAGAAAGAAACGGAGAAACGAACAAAGAAACGGAGAAACGAAGAAAGAATCGGAGAAATAAATGGAGAAACGAAGATATAAACGGAGAAACGTAGAAAGAAACGGAGAAACGAACAAAGAAACGAAGAAACGAAGAAAGAAACGGAGAAACGAACAAAGAAACGGAGAAACGAAGAAAGAAACGGAGAAACGAACAAAGAAACGGAGAAACGAAGAAAGAATCGGAGAAACGAACACAGAAACGGAGAAACGAAGAAAGAATCGGAGAAATAAATGGAGAAACGAAGAAAGAAACGGAGAAACAAAGAAAGAAACGGAGAAATGAACAAAGAAACGAAGAAACGAAGAAGGAAACGGAGAAACGAACACAGAAACGGAGAAACGAAGAAAGAATCGGAGAAATAAATGGAGAAACGAAGATATAAACGGAGAAACGAAGAAAGAAACGGAGAAACGAAGAAAGAAACGGAGAATCGGAGAAATAAATGGAGAAACGTAGATATAAACCGAGAAACGGAGAAAGAAACGGAGAAACGATCAAAGAAACGGAGAAACGAACAAAGAAACGGAGAAACGAACAAAGAAACGGAGAAACGAAGAAAGAACCGGAGAAACGAACAAAGAAACGGAGAAACGAACAAAGAAACGGAGAAACGAAGAAAGAATCGGAGAAATAAATGGAGAAACGAAAAAATAAACGGAGAAACGAAGAAAGAAACGGAGAAACGAACAAAGAAACGGAGAAACGAAGAAAGAATCGGAGAAATAAATGGAGAAACGAAAAAATAAACGGAGAAACGAAGAAAGAAACGGAGAAACAAAGAAAGAAACCGAGAAACGAAGAAAGAAACGGAGAAACAAAGAAACAAACGGAGAAACGAACAAAGAAACGGAGAAACGAAGAAATAAACGGAGAAACGAAGAAAGAAATGGAGAAACGAAGATAGAAACGAAGAAACGAAGAAAGAAACGGAGAAACGTTTCTCCGTTTCTCCGTTTCTCCGTTTCTCCGTTTCTCCGTTTCTCGGTTTCTCCGTTTCTCCGTTTCTCCGTTTCTCCGTTTCTCCGATTCGATTAAATGATTAAATGATTATAATAGTTATAATTTCTATTATAAATCATTTGAGCTATAGTTAAATTATACACTAATACTTTAAGTACATATTTAATATATTTTTTAATCTCTTTAGCCTCCAGAAGAATTTTATTTATACTATTTACTGTATATAATAATTTACACAGAATCGGAAATAAATCTAATTATTTATTTATAATAATTATTTTTTATTCACTTATTTTAAAAATTGGGGTGTACTCTTTAAATGTTCGATTCATTTCTATAATTTATTCATTAAATTGAATCAATCTATTCTTTATAATAACTTTAATAAAATTAATCCCTATAATTATTATAGAATTCATATTAAAATTTAATAATGAAATTTATTTTATTTGCCTAAATAATGTAATTATTGCCCCTATTATTTGCTTATATAAAAAATCAATCAAAATAATTGTAGGATATTCATCTGTTATACAAACATCTATTATAGTTATTTTATTAATAATTAACAAATATACATTTTTAACATATTTCATTATATATTCAATAATTTCTTTAATTTTAATTTTTATATTTAAAATAATAAAGATTAACTCTTCTTCCTTATTTAATATATTAACCTCTAATAAAAGAAAAATTATTTTATACTCAATAATTATTATGTACACAAATTTCTCACCTATTGCACTCTTTATACTGAAATAAATCGTCCTGGAGACATTAATAAATGCAAGAATAAAATTTACCGTGGAAGGTTTAATTTTACATTCATTCGAAAGATGAAACATACAGAAGTTTGTACAAAAGTATTAATTTATTTTATCGCACAGTAGGGAATATCATACAAATGGAAATACTTATCTCTAATGTCGGTAAATTGTACTTGTCGCGCCATCTATTTGTGGAAATTAGAACAATTCCTCGACAAACTTGAGCGTTTCTCCGCCAGGTGTTTTCACCCCCTAAGTGTAGTTTAACCCTTTCTCCAATAGATGGCAACCCATGTAATTAACACGTTACAGGGATTTGTAATTGCGGGTTCAGAATATATTTGCATGCATACAAACTATAATTCCGATATGTAGAGAAGTATTCATTTATTTTATCCCACGGCTTCTTCGATCGTATTTGTTCGATCTAACCAAGTATTTCAAGCAATTTATGGCTTTTTATACCGAAACATTGTCAAAAATTGTTTAATCTACGGTCCAACGACGGTTGTTAATAATTATGATAAATAAATGACAAGATATTGCGAAGTCTGCGAAGGCGAACGGTTTCAGTGAATATTTGTTCATTTCAGCGATTGTTATTAACATGTACGCATGTTCCCTATATTGATCGAACAATGTGCATCTTATTTATGTATTGCTATTAATTAAGAAACTTATCGAAATTGATTTTGATCGAGACTCCACGTTAAAACGTGTTTCGTAAAGTTTTAAAGCACGGAAAGTAACAATTGTTCACTAGATACATTAATTTAACATTTGTTTAATTCTTATAATTTACACAATACGCGTAGAAGTGGTATTTTTTACACAAAAGTGCCAAAATACAATTAATCGCTTTTTTAGATAGAAAAATCACCACGATAAATACTTGTGAATCGATAATCGATACGTGTAGCCTTGAGAATTGCAGTTGGATCTCAGCGAAAAATTCCTCCGCGAACACAGAATATTTCAACTTAATGATATTTTAAGGCATTATTTATACTAGGACATTGTTAATAATTGTCTAATGTATGGTTCTACGACGCTTGTTAATAAATATGATAAATAAACATCGAGATTTTGCAATATCTGCGAAGACGAACGGTTTCGGAGAAGGTTTGTTCATTTCTACGATTGTTACTAACATTTATACATGTTCTGAACATTTATCTTACAATATGCATCTTATTTATGCATTAAATATGATTGGTTCGCCTACAGCAATTAATTTTGACCGAGACTCGAGGTATAAACGTGTTTCTTAATGTTTCAAAGCATGGGAAGTGGCAATTGTTTATTAGATACATTAATTTAACATTTGTTTCGTTCTTATAATTTTCGGAATACGCGTGGAAGCTGTATTCTTTAAGTAAAAGCGTCGAAATTCAATTAATCGCTTTTCTAGACAGAAAAATCATCGTGATGGACGTTTGTGAATCGATAAACATTTCCAGCCTTGACAATGTCGGTTCGATCTCAATAACAACTATTCCATCGCGAAAAAAGTATATTTCAACGAAATGATATTTTAAGACATGATATATACTAGGACATTGTTAATAATTGTTTAAAGTATGGTCCTACGACGGTTGTTAATAATTATGACAAACAAACCCCGAGATATTGCGATATCTGGGAAGGCGAACGGTTTCGGTGAATATTTGTCCATTTCCGCGATTGTTATAAACATTTACGCATGTTCCCAATATTAATCGAATAATGTGCATCTTACTTAGGCATCATAAATCATTAGCTAGTTTTCAGAAATTAATTGCGATCGGAAATGAAAATAAAATATTTGTATTCATATATTTCTCGATTTGCAACCAATATTTATCTTCATAAGGAAATTATTGATTTACAATGCAAAAGAATATGCATTTTGTAAAATTAATAATCCCAACTTTTACAGTGCAAACCATTAATTAGTTTACAAATATTAATTTTCATTAAAAATCGTGAAATATATGTATACCAAACTATTAGTTAAATTTTCCGATAAAATTTAATTTTCATTCTGTAATATAAAAGTTGGGAACTTGCAAAAATGTTTATAACAATCGCCTAGAGACATAAACATTCGCTATAGCAATACGCATTCGCAGATTTCGCAATATCTTGATGTTTGTTTACATTATTATTAACAACCGTCGTAGGATCATACATTAGACAATTTTTAACAATGTCCTAGTATAAATAATGCCTTAAAATATCATTTCGTTGAAATATTCTGTGTTCGCGGAGGAATTTTTCGCTGAGATCCAACTGACATTCTCAAGGCTACACGTATCGATTATCGATTCACAAGTATTCATCGCGGTGATTTTTCTATCCAGAACAGCGATTAATTAAATTTTGGCACTTTTATGTAAAAAATACCACTTCTACGAGTATTGTGTAAACTATAAGAATTAAACAAACGTTAAATTAATGTATCTAATGAACCATTGTTACTTTCCGTGCTTTAAAACCTTACGAAACACGTTTTAACGCGGAGTCTCGATCAAAATCAATTTCGATATGTTTCTTAATTAATTGCAATACATAAATAAGATGCACATTGTTCGATCAATATAGGGAACATGCGTAAATGTTAATAACAATCGCTGAAATGAACAAACATTCACTGAAACAGTTCGCCTTCGCAGACTTCGCAATATCTTGACATTTATTTATCATAATTATTAACAACCGTCGCTGGACCGTAGATTAAACAATTTTTGAAATTCTTTCGGTACAAAAAGCCATCAATTTCTTGAAATATTTGGTTAGATCGAACAAATACGATCGAAGAAGCCGTGGGATAAAATAAATGAATATTTCTCTACATATCGGAATTATAGTTTGTATGTATGCAAATATATTCTGAACCCGCAATTACAAATCCCTGTAACGTGGTAATTACATGGGTTGCCATCTATTGGAGATAGGGTTAAACTACACTTAAGGGGTGAAAACACCTGGCGGAGAAACGCTCAAGTTTGTCGAGGAATTGTTCTAATTTCCACAAATAGATGGCGCGCCAAGTACATTTACCGACATTAGAGATAAGTATTTCCATTTGTATGATATTCCCTACCGTGCGGTAAAATAAATAAATACTTTTGTACAAACTTTTGTATGTTTCATTTTTCGAATAAATGTAAAATTAAACCTTCCACGGTAAATTTTATTCTTGAATTTATTAATGTCTCCAGGACGATTTATTTCAGTATAAAGAATGCTATAGGTGGGAAATTTGTGTACATAATAATTATTGAGTATAAAATAATTTTTCTTTTATTAGAGGTTAATATATTAAATAAGGAAGAAGAGTTAATCTTTATTATTTTAAATATAAAAATTAAAATTAAAGAAATTATTGAATATAAAATGAAATATGTTAAAAATGTATGTTTGTTAATTATTAATAAAATAACTATAATAGATGTTTGTATAACAGATGAATATACTACAATTATTTTGATTGATTTTTTATATAAGCAAATAATAGGGGCAATAATTACATTATTTAGGCAAATAAAATAAATTTCATTATTAAATTTTAATATGAATTCTATAATAATTATAGGGATTAATTTTATTAAAGTTATTATAAAGAATAGTTTGATTCAATTTAATGAATAAATTATAGAAATGAATCGAACATTTAAAGAGTACATCCCAATTTTTAAGATAAGTGAATAAAAAATAATTATTATAAATAAATAATTAGATTTATTTCCGATTCTGTGTAAATTATTATATACAGTAAATAGTATAAATAAAATTCTTCTGGAGGCTAAAGAGATTAAAAAATATATTAAATATGTACTTAGAGTATTAGTGTATAATTTAACTATAGCTCAAATGATTTATAATAGAAATTATAACTATTATAATCATTTAATCATTTAATCGAAACGGAGAAACGGAGAAACGGAGAAACGGAGGAACGGAGAATCGGAGAAACGGATCAACGAAGAAACGAAGGAAGAAACGGAGAAACGAAGAAAGAAACGGTGAAACGAAGAAAGGAACGGAGAAACGTAGAAATAAATGGAGAAACGAAGAAATAAACGGAGAAACGAAGAAACAAACGGAGAAACGAAGAAAGAAACGGAGAAACGAACAAAGAAACGGAGAAACGAACAAAGAAACGGACAAACGAAGACAGAAACGGAGAAACGGAGAAAGAAACGGAGAAACGATGAAAGAAACGGAGAAACGAACAAAGAAACGGAGAGACGAAGAAATAAACGGAGAAACGAAGAGAGAAACGGACAAACGAAGAAAGAAACGGAGAAGCGAACAAAGAAACGGGGAAACGAAGAAAGAAACGGAGAAACGGAGAAATAAATGGAGAAACGAAGAAATAAACGGAGAAACGAAGAAATAAACGGAGAAACGGAGAAATAAATGGAGAAACGAACAAACAAACGGAGAAACGAAGAAAGAAACGGAGAAACGATGAAAGAAACGGAGAAACGAACAAAGAAACGGAGAAACGAAGAAATAAACGGAGAAACGAAGAAAGAAACGGACAAACGAAGAAAGAAACGGAGAAACGAACAAAGAAACGGGGAAACGAAGAAAGAAACGGAGAAACGGAGAAATAAATGGAGAAACGAAGAAATAAACGGAGAAACGAACAAACAAACGGAGAAACGAAGAAAGAAACGGAGAAACGAAGAAACAAACGGAGAAACGAAAAAGAAACGGAGAAACGAAGAATGAAACGGAGAAACGAAGAAAGAAACGGAGAAACGAACAAAGAAAC
Organism: Ptiloglossa arizonensis; assembly: GCF_051014685.1. Classification (NCBI taxonomy): domain Eukaryota; kingdom Metazoa; phylum Arthropoda; class Insecta; order Hymenoptera; family Colletidae; genus Ptiloglossa; species Ptiloglossa arizonensis. The sequence continues at coordinate 303,231 of NC_135052.1, forward strand.
GGAGAAACGAAGAAAGAAACGGAGAAACGAACAAAGAAACGGAGAAACAAAGAAAGAAACGAAAAAACGAACAAAGAAAAGGAGAAACGAAGAAAGAAACGGAGAAACGAACAAAGAAACGGAGAAACGATGAAAGAAACGGAGAAACGAACAATGAAACGGAGAAACGAAGAAAGAAACGGAGAAACGGAGAAACGGAGAAACCGAGAAACGGAGAAACGGAGAAACCGAGAAACGGAGAAACTGAGAAACCGAGAAACGGAGAAACGGAGAAACGGAGAAACGGAGAAACGGAGAAACCGAGAAACGGAGAAACAGAGAAACCGAGAATCGGAGAAACCGAGAAACGGAGAAACGGAGAAACCGAGAAACGGAAAAACGGAGAAACCGAGAAACGGAGAAACGGAGAAACGGAGAAACCGAGAAACGGAAAAACGGAGAAACCGAGAAACGGAGAAACGGGGAAAGCGAGAAACGGAGAAACGGAGAAACGGAGAAACCGAGAAACGGAGAAACGGAGAAACGGAGAAACCGAGAAACGGAGAAACGGAGAAACGGAGAAACGGAGAAACCGAGAAACGGAGAAACGGAGAAACGGAGAAACGGAGAAACGAACAAAGAAACGGAGAAACGGAGAAACGGAGAAACCGAGAAACGGAGAAACGGAGAAACCGAGAAACGGAGAATCCGAGAAACGGAGAAACAGAGAAACCGAGAAACAGAGAAACGTTTCTCCGTTTCTTTGTTCGTTTCTCCGTTTCTTTGTCCGTTTCTCGGTTTATATCTACGTTTCTCCATTTATTTCTCCGACTCTCCGTTTCTTTTTTCGTTTCTCCGTTTCTTTCATCGTTTCTCCGTTTCTTTCTTCGTTTCTTCGTTTCCTTCTTCGTTTATCCGTTTCTCTCTTCGTTTCTCCGTTTCTTTCTTCGTTTCTCCGTTTCTTTCTTCGTTTCTCCGTTTATATCTTCGTTTCTCCAGTTATTTCTCCGATTCTTTCTTCGTTTCTCCGTTTCTTTGTTCGTTTCTCCGTTTCTTTCTTCGTTTCTTCGTTTCTTTGTTCCTTTCTCCGTTTCTTTCTTTGTTTCTCCGTTTCTTTCTTCGTTTCACAGTTTATTTCTTCGATTCTTCATTTATTTCTCCGTTTCTTTCTTCGTTTCTCCGTTTCTTTGTTCGTTTCTCCGTTTATTTCTTCGTTCCTCCATTTATTTCTCCGTTTCTCCGTTTCTTACTTCGTTTCTCCGTTTCTTTCTTCGTTTCTCCGTTTCTTTGTTCGTTTCTCCGTTTCTTTGTTCGTTTCTCCGTTTCTTTGTTCGTTTCTCCGTTTCTTTGTTCGTTTCTCCGTTTGTTTCTTTGTTTCTCCGTTTCTTTCTTCGTTTCTCGGTTTCTTTCTTTGTTTCTCCGTTTCTTTCTTCGTTTCTCCGTTTATTTCTTCGTTTCTCCATTTATTTCTCCGATTCTTTCTTCGTTTCTCCGTTTCTTTGTTCGTTTCTCCGTTTCTTTCTCGTTTCTCCGTTTCTTTCTTCGTTTCTCCGTTTCTTTGTTCGTTTCTCCGTTTCTTTGTTCGTTTCTCCGTTTCTTTCTTCGTTTCTTCGTTTCCTTCTTCGTTTCTCCGTTTCTCTCTTCGTTTCTCCGTTTCTTTCTTCGTTTCTCCGTTTCTTTCTTCGTTTCTCCGTTTTTTTCTTCGTTTCTCCGTTTATATCTTCGTTTCTCCATTTATTTCTCCGATTCTTTCTTCGTTTCTCCGTTTCTTTGTTCGTTTCTCCGTTTCTTTCTTCGTTTCTTCGTTTCTTTGTTCATTTCTCCGTTTCTTTCTTTGTTTCTCCGTTTCTTTCTTCGTTTCACAGTTTATTTCTTCGATTCTCCATTTATTTCTCCGTTTCTTTCTTCGTTTCTCCGTTTCTTTGTTCGTTTCTCCGTTTGTTTCTTTGTTTCTCCGTTTCTTTCTTCGTTTCTCGGTTTCTTTCTTTGTTTCTCCGTTTCTTTCTTCGTTTCTCCGTTTATTTCTTCGTTTCTCCAGTTATTTCTCCGATTCTTTCTTCGTTTCTCCGTTTCTTTGTTCGTTTCGCCGTTTCTTTCTTCGTTTCTCAGTTTCTTTCTTCGTTTCTCCGTTTCTTTGTTCGTTTCTCCATTTATTTCTCCGTTTCTCCGGTTCTTTCTTCGTTTCTCCGTTTCTTTTTTCGAATCTCCGTTTCTTTCTTCGTTTCTCAGTTTCTTTCATCGTTTCTTCGTTTCTTTCTTCGTTTCACCGTTTATATCTTCGTTTCTCCATTTATTTCTCCGATTCTTTCTTCGTTTCTCCGTTTCTTTGTTCGTTTCTCCGTTTCTTTGTTCGTTTCTCCGTTTCTTTCTCCGTTTCTCGGTTTATATCTACGTTTCTCCATTTATTTCTCCGATTCTCCGTTTCTTTTTTCGTTTCTCCGTTTCTTTCATCGTTTCTCCGTTTCTTTCTTCGTTTCTCCGTTTCTTTCTTCGTTTCTTGGTTTCTTTCTTCGTTTCTCCATTTCTTTCTTCGTTTCTCCGTTTATTTCTTCGTTTCTCCGTTTCTTTGTTCGTTTCTCCGTTTGTTTCTTTGTTTCTCCGTTTCTTTCTTCGTTTCTCGGTTTCTTTCTTTGTTTCTCCGTTTCTTTCTTCGTTTCTCCGTTTATTTTTTCGTTTCTCCATTTATTTCTCCGTTTCTTTCTTCGTTTCTCCGTTTCTTTGTTCGTTTCTCCGTTTGTTTCTTTGTTTCTCCGTTTCTTTCTTCGTTTCTCGGTTTCTTTCTTTGTTTCTCCGTTTCTTACTTCGTTTCTCCGTTTATTTCTTCGTTTCTCCATTTATTTCTCCGATTCTTTCTTCGTTTCTCCGTTTCTTTGTTCGTTTCGCCGTTTCTTTCTTCGTTTCTCAGTTTCTTTCTTCGTTTCTCCGTTACTTTCTTCGTTTCTCCATTTATATCTTCGTTTCTCCACTTATTTCTCCGATTCTTTCTTCGTTTCTCCGTTTCTTTGTTCGTTTCTCCGTTTCATTGTTCGCTTCTCCGTTTCTTTGTTCGTTTCTCCGTTTCTTTCTTTGTTTCTCCGTCTCTTTCTTCGTTTCTCCGTTCCTTTCATTGTTTCTCCGATTCTTTCTTCGTTTCTCCGTTTATTTCTTCGTTTCTCCATTTATTTCTCCGTTTCTCCGTTTCTTTCTTCGTTTCTCCGTTTCTTTTTTCGAATCTCCGTTTCTTTCTTCGTTTCTCCGTTTCTTTCATCGTTTCTTCGTTTCTCCGTTTCTGTCTTCGTTTCACCGTTTATATCTTCGTTTCTCCATTTATTTCTCCGATTCTTTCTTCGTTTCTCCGTTTCTTTGTTCGTTTCTCCGTTTCTTTGTTCGTTTCTCCGTTTCTTTCTTCGTTTCTCCGTTTCTTTGTTCGTTTCTCCGTTTCTTTTTTCGTTTCTCCGTTTCTTTCTTCGTTTCTTCGTTTCCTTCTTCGTTTCTCCGTTTCTTTGTTCGTTTCTCCGTTTCTTTGTTCGTTTCTCCGTTTCTTTGTTCGTTTCTCCGTTTCTTTGTTCGTTTCTCCGTTTCTTTGTTCGCTTCTCCGTTTCTTTGTTCGTTTCTCCGTTTCTTTCTTCGTTTCTCCGTTTCTTTCTTCGATTCTCCGTTTCATTCTTCGTTTCTCCGTTTCTTTCTTCGTTTCTCCGTTTCTTTGTTCGTTTCTCCGTTTCTTTATTAAACAATTTTTCACAATGTTCCGGTATTAATAATGGCTATAAAGCCATCAATTTCTTGAAGTATTTGGTTAGATCGAACAAATACAATCGAAGAAACCGTGCGATAAAATAGATGAATATTTCTCTACATATCGGAATTATAGTTTGTATGTATGCAAATATATTCTGAACCCGCAATTACAAATCCCTGTAACGTGGTAATTACATGGGTTGCCATCTATTGGAGAAAGGGATAAACTACACTTAAGGGGTGAAAACACCTGGCGGAGAAGCGCTCAAGTTTGTCGAGGAATTGTTCTAATTTCCACAAATAGATGGCGCGACAGGTACAATTTACCGACATTAGAGATAAGTATTTCCATTTGTATGATATTCCCTACCGTGCGATAAAATAAATAAATACTTTTGTACAAACTTTTGTATGTTTCATCTTTCGAATAAATGTAAAATTAAACCTTCCACGGTAAATTTTATTCTTGAATTTATTAATGTTTCTAGGACGATTTATTTCAGTATATAGAGTGCTATAGGTGGGAAATTTGTGTACATAATAATTATTGAGTATAAAATAATTTTTTTTTATTAGAGGTTAATATATTAAATAAGGAAGAAGAGTTAATCTTTATTATTTTAAAAATCAAAATTAAAATTAAAGAAATTATTGAATATAAAATGAAATATGTTAAAAATGTATTTTTGTTAATTATTAATAAAATAACTGTTATAGATGTTTGTATAACAGATGAATCTCCTATTATTATTTTGATTGATTTTTTATTTAAGCAAATGATAGGGGCAATAATTACATTAATTAGGCAAATAAAATATATTTCATTACTAAATTTTAATATGAATTCTATAATAATTATAGGGATTAATTTTATTAAAGTTATTATGAAGAATAGATTAATTCAATTTAATGAATAAATTAAAGGAATGAATCGAACATTTAAAGAGTACATCCCAATTTTTAAAATAAGCGAATAAAAAATAATTATTATAAATAAATAATTAGATTTATTTCCGATTCTGTGTAAATTATTATATACAGTAAATAGTATAAAGAAAATTCTTCTGGAGGCTTAAGAGATAAAAAAATATATTAAATATGTACTTAGAGTATTAGTGTATAATTTAACTATAGCTCAAATGATTTATAATAGAAATTATAACTATTATAATCATTTAATCATTTAATCGTAACGGAGAAACGGAGAAACGGAAAAACGGAGGAACGAAGAAACGAAGGAAGAAACGGAGAAACGAAGAAAGAAACGGAGAAACGAAGAAAGAAACGGAGAAACGAAGAAAGGAACGGAGAAACGTAGAAATAAATGGAGAAACGAAGAAATGAACGGAGAAACGAAGAAACAAACGGAGAAACGAAGAAAGAAACGGAGAAACGAACAAAGAAACGGAGAAACGAACAAAGAAACGGAGAAACGAAGAAATAAACGGAGAAACGAAGAAAGAAACGGACAAACGAAGAAAGAAACGGAGAAACGAACAAAGAAACGGGGAAACGAAGAAAGAAACGGAGAAACGGTGAAATAAATGGAGAAACGAAGAAATAAACGGAGAAACGAAGAAATAAACGGAGAAACGAAGAAAGAAACGGAGAAACGGAGAAATAAATGGAGAAACGAACAAACAAACGGAGAAACGAAGAAAGAAACGGAGAAACGATGAAAGAAACGGAGAAACGAACAAAGAAACGGAGAAACGAAGAAATAAACGGAGAAACGAAGAAAGAAACGGACAAACGAAGAAAGAAACGGAGAAACGAACAAAGAAACGGGGAAACGAAGAAAGAAACGGAGAAACGGAGAAATAAATGGAGAAACGAAGAAATAAACGGAGAAACGAAGAAATAAACGGAGAAACGAAGAAAGAAACGGAGAAACGGAGAAATAAATGGAGAAACGAACAAACAAACGGAGAAACGAAGAAAGAAACGCAGAAACGATGAAAGAAACGGAGAAACGAACAAAGAAACGGAGAAACGAAGAAATAAACGGAGAAACGAAGAAAGAAACGGACAAACGAAGAAAGAAACGGAGAAACGAACAAAGAAACGGAGAAACGAAGAAATAAACGGAGAAACGGAGAAATAAATGGAGAAACGAAGAAATAAACGGAGAAACGAAGAAATAAACGGAGAAACGAAGAAAGAAACGGAGAAACGGAGAAATAAATGGAGAAACGAACAAACAAACGGAGAAACGAAGAAAGAAACGCAGAAACGATGAAAGAAACGGAGAAACGAACAAAGAAACGGAGAAACGAAGAAATAAACGGAGAAACGAAGAAAGAAACGGACAAACGAAGAAAGAAACGGAGAAACGAACAAAGAAACGGGGAAACGAAGAAAGAGACGGAGAAACGGAGAAATAAATGGAGAAACAAAGAAATAAACGGAGAAACGAACAAAGAATAGGAGAAACGAAGAAAGAAACGGAGAAACGGAGAAAGAAACGGAGAAACGGTGAAAGAAACGGAGAAACGAACATAGAAACGGAGAAACGAAGAAAGAAACGGAGAAACGGAGAAACGGAGAAACCGAGAAACCAAGAAACGGAGAAACGGAGAAACGGAGAAACGGAGAAACCGAGAAACGGAGAAACAGAGAAACCGAGAATCGGAGAAACCGAGAAACGGAGAAACGGAGAAACCGAGAAACGGAAAAACGGAGAAACTGAGAAACGGAGAAACCGAGAAACGGAGAAACGGGGAAAGCGAGAAACGGAGAAACCGAGAAACGGAGAAACAGAGAAACCGAGAATCGGAGAAACCGAGAAACGGAGAAACGGAGAAACCGAGAAACGGAAAAACGGAGAAACTGAGAAACGGAGAAACGGAGAAACGGAGAAACCGAGAAACGGAGAAACGGGGAAACGGAGAAACGGGGAAACGGAGAAACGGAGAAACGGAGAAACGGAGAAACGGAGAAAGGGAGAAACGGAGATACCGAGAAATGGACAAACGGAGAAACCGAGACACGGAGAAACGGAGAAATCGAGAATCGGAGAAACCGAGAAACGGAGAAACGGAGATACCAAGAAACGGAGAATCCGAGAAACGGAGAAACAGAGAAACCGAGAAACGGAGAAACGGAGAAACGGAGAAACGGAGAAACGGAGAAACGTTTCTTTGTTCGATTCTCCGTTTCTTTGTTCGTTTCTCCGTTTCTCGGTTTCTTTCTTCGTTTCTTCGTTTCTTTCTTCGTTTCTCCATTTCTTTCTTCGTTTCTCCGTTTATTTCTTCGTTTCTCCGTTTCTTTGTTCGTTTCTCCGTTTGTTTCTTTGTTTCTCCGTTTCTTTCTTCGTTTCTCGGTTTCTTTCTTTGTTTCTCCGTTTCTTTCTTCGTTTCTCCGTTTATTTCTTCGTTTCTCCATTTATTTCTCCTATTCTTTCTTCGTTTCTCCGTTTCTTTGTTCGTTTCTCCATTTCTTTCTTCGTTTCTCCGTTACTTTCTTCGTTTCTCCGTTTCTTTGTTCGTTGCTCCGTTTCTTTGTTCGTTTCTCCGTTTCTTTCTTCGTTTCTTCGTTTCCTTCTTCGTTTCTCCGTTTCTCTCTTCGTTTCTCCGTTTCTTTCTTCGTTTCTCCGTTTCTTTCTTCGTTTCTCCGTTTATATCTTCGTTTCTCCATTTATTTCTCCGATTCTTTCTTCGTTTCTCCGTTTCTTTGTTCGTTTCTCCGTTTCTTTCTTTGTTTCTCCGTTTCTTTCTTCGTTTCACAGTTTATTTCTTCGATTCTCCATTTATTTCTCCGTTTCTCCGTTTCTTACTTCGTTTCTCCGTTTCTTTGTTCGTTTCCCCGTTTCTTTGTTCGTTCCTCCGTTTGTTTCTTTGTTTCTCCGTTTCTTTCTTCGTTTCTCGGTTTCTTTCTTTGTTTCTCCGTTTCTTTCTTCGTTTCTCCGTTTATTTCTTCGTTTCTCCATTTATTTCTCCTATTCTTTCTTCGTTTCTCCGTTTCTTTGTTCGTTTCTCCATTTCTTTCTTCGTTTCTCCGTTACTTTCTTCGTTTCTCCGTTTCTTTGTTCGTTGCTCCGTTTCTTTGTTCGTTTCTCCGTTTCTTTCTTCGTTTCTTCGTTTCCTTCTTCGTTTCTCCGTTTCTCTCTTCGTTTCTCCGTTTCTTTCTTCGTTTCTCCATTTCTTTCTTCGTTTCTCCGTTACTTTCTTCGTTTCTCCGTTTCTTTGTTCGTTGCTCCGTTTCTTTGTTCGTTTCTCCGTTTCTTTCTTCGTTTCTTCGTTTCCTTCTTCGTTTCTCCGTTTCTCTCTTCGTTTCTCCGTTTCTTTCTTTGTTTCTCCGTTTCTTTCTTCGTTTCACAGTTTATTTCTTCGATTCTCCATTTATTTCTCCGTTTCTTTCTTCGTTTCTCCGTTTCTTTGTTCGTTTCTCCGTTCCTTTCTTCGTTTCTCCGTTTCTTTCTTCGTTTCTCCGTTTATTTCTTCGTTCCTCCATTTATTTCTCCGTTTCTCCGTTTCTTACTTCGTTTCTCCGTTTCTTTGTTCGTTTCCCCGTTTCTTTGTTCGTTCCTCCGTTTGTTTATTTGTTTCTCCGTTTCTTTCTTCGTTTCTCGGTTTCTTTCTTTGTTTCTCCGTTTCTTTCTTCGTTTCTCCGTTTACTTCTTCGTTTCTCCATTTATTTCTCCGATTCTTTCTTCGTTTCTCCGTTTCTTTGTTCGTTTCTCCGTTTCTTTCTTCGTTTCTCCGTTTCTTTCTTCGTTTCTCCGTTTCTTTCTTCGTTTCTCCGTTTCTTTGTTCGTTTCTCCGTTACTTTGTTCGTTTCTCCGTTTCTTTCTTCGTTTCTTCGTTTCCTTCTTCGTTTCTCCGTTTCTCTCTTCGTTTCTCCGTTTCTTTGTTCGTTTCTCCGTTTCTTTCTTCGTTTCTCCGTTTATATCTTCGTTTCTCCATTTATTTCTCCGATTCTTTCTTCGTTTCTCCGTTTCTTTGTTCGTTTCTCCGTTTCTTTTTTCATTTCTTCGTTTCTTTGTTCATTTCTCCGTTTCTTTCTTTGTTTCTCCGTTTCTTTCTTCGTTTCACAGTTTGTTTCTTCGATTCTCCATTTATTTCTCCGTTTCTTTCTTCGTTTCTCCGTTTCTTTGTTCGTTTCTCCGTTCCTTTCTTCGTTTCTCCGTTTCTTTCTTCGTTTCTCCGTTTATTTCTTCGTTCCTCCATTTAGTTCTCCGTTTCTCCGTTTCTTACTTCGTTTCTCCGTTTCTTTCTCTGTTTCTCCGTTTCTTTCTTCGTTTCTCCGTTTATTTCTTGGTTTCTCCATTTATTTCTCCGTTTCTCGGTTTATTTCTCCGTTTCTCCGTTTCTTCGTTTCTCCGTTTCTTTCTTCGTTTCTCCGTTTCTTTCTTCGTTTCTCCGTTTCTTTCTTCGTTTCTCCGTTTCTCCGCTTCTTTCTCCGTTTCTCTGTTTCTTTCTTCCTTTCTCCGTTTCTTTCTTCGTTTCTCCGTTTCTTTCTTCGTTTCTCCGTTTATTTCTTCGTTTCTCCATTTATTTCTCCGTTTCTCCGTTTCATTCTTCGTTTCTCCGTTTCTTTCTTCGTTTCTCCGTTTCTTTCTTCGTTTCTCCGTTTCTTTGTTCGTTTCTCCGTTCCTTTCTTCGTTTCTCCGTTTCTTTCTTCGTTTCTCCGATTATTTCTACGTTCCTCCATTTATTTCTCCGTTTCTCGGTTTATTTCTCCGTTTCTCCGTTTCTTCGTTTCTCCGTTTCTTTCTTCGATTCTCCGTTTCATTCCTCGTTTCTCCGTTTATTTCTTCGTTTCTCCGTTTCTTTTTTCGTTTCTCCGTTTCTTTCTCTGTTTCTCCGTTTCTTTCTTCGTTTCTCCGTTTATTTCTTGGTTTCTCCATTTATTTCTCCGTTTCTCGGTTTATTTCTCCGTTTCTCCGTTTCTTCGTTTCTCCGTTTCTTTCTTCCTTTCTCCGTTTCTTTCTTCGTTTCTCCGGTTCTTTCTTCGTTTCTCCGTTTCTTTCTTCGTTTCTCCGTTTCTTTCTTCGTTTCTCCGTTTCTTTCTTCGTTTCTCCGTTTCTTTCTTCGTTTCTCCGTTTCTTTCTTCGTTTCTCCGTTTATTTCTTCGTTTCTCCATTTATTTCTCCGTTTCTCCGTTTCTTTCTTCATTTCTCCATTTCTTTGTTCGTTTCTCGGTTTCTTTGTTCGTTTCTCCGTTTCTTTGTTCGTTTCTCCGTTTCTTTGTTCGTTTCTGCGTTTCTTTGTTCGCTTCTCCATTTCTTTCTCCGTTTCTCGGTTTATTTCTTCGTTTCTCCATTTACTTCTCCGATTCTCCGTTTCTTTCTCCGTTACTCCGTTTCTTTCTGCGTTTCTCCGTTTCGTTCTTCGTTTCTCCGTTTCTTTCTTCGTTTCTCCGTTTATTTCTTCGTTTCTCCATTTATTTCTCCGTTTCTCCGTTTGTTTCTCCGTTTCTCGGTTTATTTCTTCGTTTATACATTTATTTCTCCGATTCTCCGTTTCTTTCTTCGTTTCTCCGTTTCTTTCTTCGTTTCTCCGTTTATTTCTTCGTTTCTCCATTTATTTCTCCGTTTCTCCGTTTCTTTCTTCATTTCTCCGTTTCTCTCTTCGTTTCTCCGTTTCTTTCTTCGTTTCTCCGTTTCTTCCTTCGTTTCATCGTTTCTCCGTTTCTCCGTTTCTCCGTTTCTCCGTTTCGATTAAATGATTATAATATTTATAATTTCTATTATAAATCATTTGATCTATGGTTAACTTAGACACTAATACTCTAAATACATATTTAATATATTTTTTTATCTCTTTAGCCTCCAGAAGAATTTTATTTATACTATTCACTATATATAATAATTTACACAGAATCGGAAATAAATCTAATTTTTTATTTATAATAATTATCTTTTTTTCACTTATCTTAAAAATGGGGATGTTCTCATTAAATGTTCGATTCATTTCTTTAATTTATTCATTAAATTGAATTAATCTATTCTTTATAATAACTTTGATAAAATTAATCCCTGTAATTATTATAGAACTCATATTAAAATTTAATAATGAAATTTATTTTATTTGCCTAATTAATGTAACTATTGCCCCTATCATTTGCTTAAATCAAAAATCAATCATAATAATTATAGGATATTCATCTGTTATACAAACATCTATTATAGTTATTTTATTAATAATTAACAAGAATACATTTTTAACATATTTCATTTTATATTCAATAATTTCTTTAATTTTAATTTTTATATATAAAATAATAAAGATTAACTCTTCTTCCTTATTTAATACATTAACCTCTGATAAAAGAAAAATTATTTTATACTCAATAATTATTATGTACACAAATTTCCCACCTATAGCATTCTTTATACTGAAATAAATCGTCCTGGAGACATTAATAAATTCAAGAATAAAATTTACCGTGGAAGGTTTAATTTTACATTTATTCGAAAAATGAAACATACAAAAGTTTGTACAAAAGTATTTATTTATTTTACCGCACGGTAGGGAATACCATACAAATGGAAATACTTATCTCTAATGTCGGTAAATGTACTTGTCGCGCCATCTATTTGTGGAAATTAGAACAATTCCTCGACCAACTTGAGCGTTTCTCCGCCAGGTGTTTTCACCCCTTAAGTGTAGTTTAACCCTATCTCCAATAGATGGCAACCCATGTAATTACCACGTTACAGGGATTTGTAATTGCGGGTTCAGAATATATTTGCATACATACAAACTATAATTCCGATATGTAGAGAAATATTCATTTATTTTATCCCACGGCTTCTTCGATCGTATTTGTTCGATCTAACCATATATTTCAAGAAATTGATGGCTCTTTGTACCGAAAGAATTTCAAAAATTGTTTAATCTACGGTCCAGCGACGGTTGTTAATAATTATGATAAATAAATGTCAAGATATTGCGAAGTCTGCGAAGGCGAACTGTTTCAGTGAATGTTTGTTCATTTCAGCGATTGTTATTAACATTTACGCATGTTCCCTATATTGATCGAACAATGTGCATCTTATTTATGTATTGCAATTAATTAAGAAACATATCGAAATTGATTTTGATCGAGACTCCACGTTAAAACGTGTTTCGTAAAGTTTTAAAGCACGGAAAGTAACAATGGTTCATTAGATACATTAATTTAACATTTGTTTAATTCTTATAGTTTACACAAAGCTCGTAGAAGTGGTATTTTTTACATAAAAGTGCCAAAATTTAATTAATCGCTGTTCTGGATAGAAAAATCACCGCGATGAATACTTGTGAATCGATAATCGATACGTGTAGCCTTGAGAATGTCAGTTGGATCTCAGCGAAAAATTCCTCCGCGAACACAGAATATTTCAACGAAATGATATTTTAAGGCATTATTTATACTAGGACATTGTTAAAAATTGTCTAATGTATGATCCTACGACGTTTGTTAATAATAATGTAAACAAACATCAAGATATTGCGAAATCTGCGAAGGCGTTTTGCTATAGCGAATGTTTATGTCTCTAGGCGATTGTTATAAACAGTTTTGCAAGTTCCCAACTTTTATATTACAGTATGAAAATTAAATTTTATCGGAAAATTTAACTAATAGTTTGGTATACATATATTTCTCGATTTTTAATGAAAATTAATATTTGTAAACTAATTAATGGTTTGCACTGTAAAAGTTGGGATTATTAATTTTACAAAATGCATATTCTTTTGCATTGTAAATCAATAATTTCCTTATGAAGATAAATATTGGTTGCAAATTGAGAAATATATGCATACAAATATTTTACTTTCATTTCCGATCGCAATTAATTTCTGAAAACTAGCTAATGATTTATGATGCCTAAGGAAGATGCACATTATTCGAACAATATTGGGAACATGCATAAATGTTAGTAACAATCGCGGAAATGGACAAATATTCACCGAAACCGTTCGCCTTCCCAGATATCGCAATATCTCGGGGTTTGTTTGTCATAATTATTAACAACCGTCGTAGGACCATACTTTAAACAATTATTAACAATGTCCTAGTATAGATCATGGCTTAAAATATCATTTCGTTGAAATATTCTTTTTTCGCGATGGAATAGTTGTTATTGAGATCGAACCGACATTGTCAAGGCTGGAAATGTTTATCGATTCACAAACGTCCATCACGATGATTTTTCTATCTAGAAAAGCGATTAATTGAATTTCGACGCTTTTACTTAAAGAATACAGCTTCCACGCGTATTCCGAAAATTATAAGAACGAAACAAATGTTAAATTAATGTATCTAATAAACAATTGCCACTTCCCATGCTTTGAAACATTAAGAAACACGTTTATACCTCGAATCTCGGTCAAAATTAATTGCTGTAGGCGAACCAATCATATTTAATGCATAAATAAGATGCATATTGTAAGATAAATGTACGGAACATGCATAAATGTTAGTAACAATCGCGGAAATGGACAAATATTCACCGAAACCGTTCGCCTTTCCAGATATCGCAATATCTCGGGGTTTCGTTTGTCATAATTATTAACAACCATCGTAGGACCATACTTTAAACAATTATTAACAATGTCCTAGTATAAATAATGCGTTAAAATATCATTTCGTTGAAATATTCTGTGTTCGCGGAGGAATTTTTCGCTGAGATCCAACTGCAATTGTCAAGGCTACACGTATCGATTATCGATTCACAAGTAATTATCGCGGTGATTTTTCTATCTAAAAAAGCGATTAATTGAATTTTGGCACTTTTGTGTAAAAAATACCACTTCTACGCGTATTGTGTAAATTATAAGAATTAAGCAAATGTTAAATTAATGTATCTAATGAACAATTGTTACATTCCGTGCTTTAAAACTTTACGAAACACGTTTTAACGTGGAGTCTCGATCAAAACCAATTTCGATAAGTTTCTTAATTAATTGCAATACATAAATAAGATGCACATTGATCGATCAATATAGAGAACATGCGTACATGTTAATAACAATCGCTGAAATGAACAAACATACACTGAAAGCGTTCGCCGTCGCAGACTTCGCAATATCTTGACATTTATTTATCATAATTAATAACAACCGTCGCTGGACCGTATATTAAACAATTTTTGAAATTGTTTCGGTATAAAAAGCCATCAATTTCTTGAAATACTTGGTTAGATCGAACAAATACGATCGAAGAATCCGTGGGATAAAATAAATGAATATTTCTCTACATATCGGAATTATAGTTTGTATGTATGCAAATATATTCTGAACCCGCAATTACAAATCCCTGTAACGTGGTAATTACATGGGTTGCCATCTATTGGCGAAAGGGATAAACTACACTTAAGAGGTGAAAACTCCTGGCGGAGAAACGCTCAAGTTTGTCGAGGAATTGTTCTAATTTGCACAAATAGATGGCGCGACAGGTACAATTTACCGACATTAGAGATAAGTATTTCCATTTGTATGATATTCCCTACCGTGCGATAAAATAAATAAATACTTTTGTACAAACTTTTGTATGTTTCATCTTTCGAATAAATGTAAAATTAAACCATCCACGGTAAATTTTATTCTTGAATTTATTAATGTTTCTAGGACGATTTATTTCAGTATATAGAGTGCTATAGGTGGGAAATTTGTGTACATAATAATTATTGAGTATAAAATAATTTTTTTTTATTAGAGGTTAATATAAAAAATAAGGAAGAAGAGTTAATCTTTATTATTTTAAAAATCAAAATTAAAATTAAAGAAATTATGGAATATAAAATGAAATATGTTAAAGTGTATTTTTGTCAATTATTAATAAAATAACTGTAATAGATGTTTGTATAATATAACAGATGAATCTCCTATTATTATTTTGATTGATTTTTTATTTAAGCAAATGATAGGGGCAATAATTACATTAATTAGGCAAATAAAATATATTTCATCACTAAATTTTAATATGAATTCTATAATATATAATTATAGGGATCAATTTTATTAAAGTTATTATGAAGAATAGATTAATTCAATTTAATGAATAAATTAAAGAAATGAATCGAACATTTAAAGAGTACATCCCAATTTTTAAAATAAGTGAATAAAAAATAATTATTATAAATAAATAAAGAGATTTATTTCCGATTCTGTGTAAATTATTATATACAGTAAATAGTATAAAGAAAATTCTTTTGGAGGCTAAAGAGATTAAAAAATATATTAAATATGTACTTAGAGTATTAGTGTATAATTTAACTACAGCTCAAATGATTTATAATAGAAATTATAACTATTATAATCATTTAATCATTTAATCGAAACGGAGAAACGGAGAAACGGAGAAACGGAGGAACGGAGAATCGGAGAAACGGAGAAACGAAGAAACGAAGGAAGAAACGGAGAAACGACGAAAGAAACGGAGAAACGAAGAAAGAAACGGAGAAACGAAGAAAGAAACGGAGAAACGAAGAAAGAAACGGAGAAACGGAGAAATAAATGGAGAAACGAAGAAACAAACGGAGAAACGAAGAAAGAAACGGAGAAACGAACAAAGAAATGGAGAAACGAACAAAGAAACGGACAAACGAAGACAGAAACGGAGAAACGGAGAAAGAAACGGAGAAACGATGAAAGAAACGGAGAAACGAACAAAGAAACGGAGAAACGAAGAAATAAACGGAGAAACGAAGAAAGAAACGGAGAAACGAAGAAAGAAACGGAGAAACGGAGAAATAAATGGAGATACGAACAAACAAACGGAGAAACGAAGAAAGAAACGGAGAAACGGTGAAAGAAACGGAGAAACGAACAAGGAAACGGAGAAACGAAGAAATAAACGGAGAAACGAAGAAAGAAACGGACAAACGAAGAAAGAAACGGAGAAACGAACAAAGAAACGGGGAAACGAAGAAAGAAACGGAGAAACGGAGAAATAAATGGAGAAACGAAGAAATAAACGGAGAAACGAAGAAAGAAACGGAGAATCGAAGAAACAAACGGAGAAACGAAAAAGAAACGGAGAAACGAAGAATGAAACGGAGAAACGAAGAAAGAAACGGAGAAACGAAGAAAGAAACGGAGAAACGAAGAAAGAAACGGGGAAACGAAGAAAGAAACGGAGAAACGGAGAAATAAATGGAGAAACGAAGAAATAAACGGAGAAACGAAAAAGAAACGGAGAAACAAAGAAAGAAACGAAGAAACGAACAAAGAATAGGAGAAACGAAGAAAGAAACGGAGAATCGGAGAAAGAAACGGAGAAACGATGAAAGAAATGGAGAAACGAACAAAGAAACGGAGAAACGATGAAAGAAACGGAGAAACGGAGAAACGGAGAAACGGAGAAACCGAGAAACGGAGAAACGGAGAAACGGAGAAACCGAGAAACGGAGAAACTGAGAAACCGAGAAACGGAGAAACGGAGAAACGGAGAAACCGAGAAACGGAAAAACGGAGAAACCGAGAAACGGAGAAACGGAGAAACGGAGAAACGGAGAAACGGAGAAACAGAGAAACCGAGAAACGGAGAAACTGAGAAACCGAGAAACGGAGAAACGGAGAAACGGAGAAACGGAGAAACGGAGAAACCGAGAAACCGAGAAACGGAGAAACGGAGAAACCGAGAAACGGAGAAACGGAGAAATCGAGAATCGGAGAAACCGAGAAACGGAGAATCGGAGAAACCAAGAAACGGAGAATCCGAGAAACGGAGAAACAGAGAAACCGAGAAACGGAGAAACGGAGAATCGTTTCTTTGTTCGTTTCTCCGTTTCTTTGTTCGTTTCTCCGTTTCTTTGTTCGTTTCTCCGTTTCTTTCTCCGTTTCTCGGTTTATATCTACGTTTCTCCATTTATTTCTCCGATTCTCCGTTTCTTTCTTCGTTTCTCCGTTTCTTTCATCGTTTCTCCGTTTCTTTCTTCGTTTCTCCGTTTCTTTCTTTATTTCTTCGTTTCTCCATTTATTTCTCCGTTTCTCCGTTTCTTTCTTCGTTTCCCCGTTTCTTTGTTCGTTTCTCCGTTTCTTTCTTCGTTTCTCCGTTTATATCTTCGTTTCTCCATTTATTTCTCCGATTCTTTCTTCGTTTCTCCGTTTCTTTGTTCGTTTCTCCGTTTCTTTCTTCGTTTCTTCGTTTCTTTGTTCGTTTCTCCGTTTCTTTCTTTGTTTCTCCGTTTCTTTCTTCGTTTCACAGTTTATTTCTTCGATTCTCCATTTATTTCTCCGTTTCTTTCTTCGTTTCTCCGTTTCTTTGTTCGTTTCTCCGTTCCTTTCTTCGTTTCTCCGTTTCTTTCTTCGTTTCTCCGTTTATTTCTTCGTTCCTCCATTTATTTCTCCGTTTCTCCGTTTCTTACTTCGTTTCTCCGTTGCTTACTTCGTTTCTCCGTTTCTTTGTTCTTTTCTCCGTTTGTTTCTTTGTTTCTCCGTTTCTTTCTTCGTTTCTCGGTTTCTTTCTTTGTTTCTCCGTTTCTTTCTTCGTTTCTCCGTTTATTTCTTCGTTTCTCCATTTATTTCTCCGATTCTTTCTTGGTTTCTCCGTTTCTTTGTTCGTTTCTCCGTTTCTTTCTTCGTTTCTCCGTTTCTTTGTTCGTTTCTCCGTTTCTTTGTTCGTTTCTCCGTTTCTTTGTTCGTTTCTCCGTTTCTTTCTTCGTTTCTTCGTTTCCTTCTTCGTTTCTCCGTTTCTCTCTTCGTTTCTCCGTTTCTTTCTTCGTTTCTCCGTTTCTTTCTTCGTTTCTCCGTTTATATCTTCGTTTCTCCATTTATTTCTCCGATTCTTTCTTCGTTTCTCCGTTTCTGTGTTCGTTTCTCCGTTTCTTTCTTCGTTTCTTCGTTTCTTTGTTCATTTCTCCGTTTCTTTCTTTGTTTCTCCGTTTCTTTCTTCGTTTCACAGTTTATTTCTTCGATTCTCCATTTATTTCTCCGTTTCTTTCTTCGTTTCTCCGTTTCTTTGTTCGTTTCTCCGTTCCTTTCTTCGTTTCTCCGTTTCTTTCTTCGTTTCTCCGTTTATTCCTTCGTTCCTCCATTTATTTCCCCGTTTCTCCGTTTCTTACTTCGTTTCTCCGTTTCTTTGTTCGTTTCTCCGTTTCTTTGTTCGTTTCTCCGGTTCTTTGTTCGTTTCTCCGTTTCTTTGTTCGCTTCTCCGTTTCTTTGTTCGTTTCTCCGTTTCTTTCTTCGTTTCTCCATTTATATCTCCGTTTCTCCGTTCCTTTCTTCGTTTCTCCGTTTCTTTTTTCATTTCTCCGTTTCTCCGTTTCTTTCATCGTTTCTTCGCTTCTCCGTTTCTTTGTTCGTTTCTCCGTTTATATCTTCGTTTCTGCATTTATTTCTCCGTTTCTTTCTTCGATTCTCCGTTTCATTCTTCGTTTCTCCGTTTATTTCTTCGTTTCTCCGTTTCTTTTTCGTTCCTCCATTTATTTCTCCGTTTCTCCGTTTCTTACTTCGTTTCTCCGTTGCTTACTTCGTTTCTCCGTTTCTTTGTTCTTTTCTCCGTTTGTTTCTTTGTTTCTCCGTTTCTTTCTTCGTTTCTCGGTTTCTTTCTTTGTTTCTCCGTTTCTTTCTTCGTTTCTCCGTTTATTTCTTCGTTTCTCCATTTATTTCTCCGATTCTTTCTTGGTTTCTCCGTTTCTTTGTTCGTTTCTCCGTTTCTTTCTTCGTTTCTCCGTTTCTTTGTTCGTTTCTCCGTTTCTTTGTTCGTTTCTCCGTTTCTTTGTTCGTTTCTCCGTTTCTTTCTTCGTTTCTTCGTTTCCTTCTTCGTTTCTCCGTTTCTCTCTTCGTTTCTCCGTTTCTTTCTTCGTTTCTCCGTTTCTTTCTTCGTTTCTCCGTTTATATCTTCGTTTCTCCATTTATTTCTCCGTTTCTTTCTTCGTTTCTCCGTTTCTGTGTTCGTTTCTCCGTTTCTTTCTTCGTTTCTTCGTTTCTTTGTTCATTTCTCCGTTTCTTTCTTTGTTTCTCCGTTTCTTTCTTCGTTTCACAGTTTATTTCTTCGATTCTCCATTTATTTCTCCGTTTCTTTCTTCGTTTCTCCGTTTCTTTGTTCGTTTCTCCGTTCCTTTCTTCGTTTCTCCGTTTCTTTCTTCGTTTCTCCGTTTATTTCTTCGTTCCTCCATTTATTTCTCCGTTTCTCCGTTTCTTACTTCGTTTCTCCGTTTCTTTGTTCGTTTCTCCGTTTCTTTGTTCGTTTCTCCGTTTCTTTGTTCGTTTCTCCGTTTCTTTGTTCGTTTCTCCGTTTCTTTCTTCGTTTCTTCGTTTCCTTCTTCGTTTCTCCGTTTCTCTCTTCGTTTCTCCGTTTCTTTCTTCGTTTCTCCGTTTCTTTCTTCGTTTCTCCGTTTATATCTTCGTTTCTCCATTTATTTCTCCGTTTCTTTCTTCGTTTCTCCATTTCTTTCTTCGTTTCTCCGTTTCTTTCTTCGTTTCTCCGTTTCCTTCTTCGTTTCTCCGTTTCTTTCTTCGTTTCTCCGTTATTTCTTCGTTTCTCCATTTATTTCTCCGTTTCTCCGTTTCTTTCTTCATTTCTCCGTTTCTTTGTTCGTTTCTCCGTTTCTTTCTTCGTTTCTCCGTTTCCTTCTTCGTTTCTCCGTTTCTTTCTTCGTTTCTCCGTTATTTCTTCGTTTCTCCATTTATTTCTCCGTTTCTCCGTTTCTTTCTTCATTTCTCCGTTTCTTTGTTCGTTTCTCCGTTTCTTTCTTCGTTTCTCCGTTTCTTTCTTCGTTTCTCCGTTTCTTTCTTCGTTTCTCCGTTTATTTCTTCGTTTCTCCATTTATTTCTCCGTTTCTCCGTTTCTTTCTTCGTTTCTCCGTTTCTTTCTTCGTTTCTCCGTTTCTTTCTTCGCTTCTCCGTTTCTTTGTTCGTTTCTCCGTTCCTTTCTTCGTTTCTCCGTTTCTTTCTTCGTTTCTCCGTTTATTTCTTCGTTCCTCCATTTATTTCTCCGATTCTCCGTTTCTTAGTTCGTTTCTCCGTTTCTTTGTTCGTTTCTCCGTTTCCTTCTCCGATTCTCCGTTTCTTTCTTCGTTTCTCCGTTTCTTTCTTCGCTTCTCCGTTTCTTTCTTCGTTTCTCCGTTTCTTTCTTCGTTTCTTCGTTTATTTCTTCGTTTCTCCATTTATTTCTCCGTTTCTCCGTTTCTTTCTGCGTTTCTTCGTTTCTCCGTTTCTTTCTTCGTTTCTCCGTTTCTTTCTTCCTTTGTCCGTTTCTTTCTTCGTTTCTCCGTTTCTTTCTTCGTTTCTCTGTTTCTTTCTTCGTTTCTCCGTTCATTTCTTCGTTTCTCCATTTATTTCTCCGTTTCTCCGTTTCTTTTTCGTTTCTCCGCGTCTTTCTTCGTTTCTCCTTTTCTTTCTTCGTTTCTCCGTTTCTTCCTTCGTTTCATCGTTTCTCCGTTTCTCCGTTTCTCCGTTTCGATTAAATGATTATAATATTTATAATTTCTATTATAAATCATTTGATCTATGGTTAACTTAGACACTAATACTCTAAATACATATTTAATATATTTTTTTATCTCTTTAGCCACCAGAAGAATTTTATTTATACTATTCACTATATATAATAATTTACACAGAATCGGAAATAAATCTAATTATTTATTTATAATAATTATCTTTTTTTCACTTATCTTAAAAATGGGGATGTTCTCTTTAAATGTTCGATTCATTTCTCTAATTTATTCATTAAATTGAATTAATCTATTCTTTATAATAACTTTAATAAAATTAATCCCTGTAATTATTATAGAACTCATATTAAAATTCAATAGTGAAATTTATTTTATTTGCCTAATTAATGTAATTATTGCCCCTATCATTTGCTTAAATCAAAAATCAATCATAATAATTATAGGATATTCATCTGTTATACAAACATCTATTATAGTTATTTTATTAATAATTAACAAGAATACATTTTTAACATATTTCATTTTATATTCAATAATTTCTTTAATTTTAATTTTTATATATAAAATAATAAAGATTAACTCTTCTTCCTTATTTAATACATTAACCTCTGATAAAAGAAAAATTATTTTATACTCAATAATTATTATGTACACAAATTTCCCACCTATAGCATTCTTTATACTGAAATAAATCGTCCTGGAGACATTAATAAATTCAAGAATAAAATTTACCGTGGAAGGTTTAATTTTACATTTATTCGAAAAATGAAACATACAAAAGTTTGTACAAAAGTATTTATTTATTTTACCGCACGGTAGGGAATATCATACAAATGGAAATACTTATCTCTAATGTCGGTAAATGTACTTGTCGCGCCATCTATTTGTGGAAATTAGAACAATTCCTCGACAAACTTGAGCGTTTCTCCGCCAGGTGTTTTCACCCCTTAAGTGTAGTTTAACCCTATCTCCAATAGATGGCAACCCATGTAATTACCACGTTACAGGGATTTGTAATTGCGGGTTCAGAATATATTTGCATACATACAAACTATAATTCCGATATGTAGAGAAATATTCATTTATTTTATCCCACGGCTTCTTCGATCGTATTTGTTCGATCTAACCAAATATTTCAAGAAATTGATGGCTTTTTGTACCGAAAGAATTTCAAAAATTGTTTAATCTACGGTCCTGCGACGGTTGTTAATAATTATGATAAATAAATGTCAAGATATTGCGAAGTCTGCGAAGGCGAACTGTTTCAGTGAATGTTTGTTCATTTCAGCGATTGTTATTAACATTTACGCATGTTCCCTATATTGATCGAACAATGTGCATCTTATTTATGTATTGCAATTAATTAAGAAACATATCGAAATTGATTTTGATCGAGACTCCGCGTTAAAACGTGTTTCGTAAAGTTTTAAAGCACGGAAAGTAACAAAGGTTCATTAGATACATTAATTTAACATTTGTTTAATTCTTATAGTTTACACAAAACTCGTAGAAGTGGTATTTTATACATAAAAGTGCCAAAATTTAATTAATCGCTGTTCTGGATAGAAAAATCACCGCGATGAATACTTGTGAATCGATAATCGATACGTGTAGCCTTGAGAATGTCAGTTGGATCTCAGCGAAAAATTCCTCCGCGAACACAGAATATTTCAACGAAATGATATTTTAAGGCATTATTTATACTAGGACATTGTTAAAAATTGTCTAATGTATGATCCTACGACGGTTGTTAATAATAATGTAAACAAACATCAAGATATTGCGAAATCTGCGAAGGCGTATTGCTATAGCGAATGTTTATGTCTCTAGGCGATTGTTATAAACATTTTTGCAAGTTCCCAACTTTTATATTACAGAATGAAAATTAAATTTTATCGGAAAATTTAACTAATAGTTTGGTATACATATATTTCACGATTTTTAATGAAAATTAATATTTGTAAACTAATTAATGGTTTGCACTCTAAAAGTTGGGATTATTAATTTTACAAAATGCATATTCTTTTGCATTGTAAATCAATAATTTCCTTATGAAGATAAATATTGGTTGCAAATCGAGAAATATATGAATACAAATATTTTACTTTCATTTCCGATCGCAATTAATTTCTGAAAACTAGCTAATGATTTATGATGCCTAAGTAAGATGCACATTATTCGATCAATATTGGGAACATGTATAAATGTTAGTAACAATCGCAGAAATGAACAAACTTTCTCCGAAACCGTTCGCCTTCGCAGACTTCGCAATATCTTGACATTAATTTATCATAATTATTAACAACCGTCGTTGGACCGTAGATTAAACAATTTTTGACAATGTTTCGGTATAAAAAGCCATCAATTTCTTGAAATATTTGGTTAGATCGAACAAATACAATCGAAGAAACCGTGCGATAAAATAAATGAATATTTCTCTAAATATCGGAATTAGAGTTTGTATGTATGCAAATATATTCTGAACCCGCAATTACAAATCCCTGTAACGTGGTAATTACATAGGTTGCCATCTATTGGAGAAAGGGATAAACTACACTTAAGGGGCGAAAACACCTGGCGGAGAAACGCTAAAGTATGTCGAGGAATTGTTCTAATTTCCACAAATAGATGGCGCGACAAGTACAATTTACCGACATTAAAGATAAGTATTTCCATTTGTATGATATTCCCTACCGTGCGAGAAAATAAATAGATACTTTTGTACAAACTTTTGTATGTTTCATCTTTCGAATAAATGTAAAATTAAACCTTCCACGGTAAATTCTATTCTTGAATTTATTAATGTTTCTAGGACAATCGATTTCAGTATAAAGGGTGCTGTAGGTGGGAAATTTGTGTACATAATAATTATTGAGTATAAAATAATTTTTCTTTTATTAGAGGTTAATATGTTAAATAAGGAAGAAGAGTTAATCTTTATTATTTTAAACATAAAAATTAAAATTAAAGAAATTATTGAATATAAATGAAATATGTTAAAAATGTATTTTTGTAAATTATTAATAAAATAACTATAATAGATGTTTGTATAACAGATGAATATCCTACAATTATTTTGATTGATTTTTTATATAAGCAAATAATAGGGGCAATAATTACATTATTTAGGCAAATAAAATAAATTTCATTATTAAATTTTAATATGAATTCTATAATAATTATAGGGATTAATTTTATTAAAGTTATTATAAAGAATAGTTTGATTCAATTTAATGAATAAATTATAGAAATGAATCGAACATTTAAAGAGTACATCCCAATTTTTAAGATAAGTGAATAAAAAATAATTATTATAAATAAATAATTAGATTTATTTCCGATTCTGTGTAAATTATTATATACAGTAAATAGTATAAATAAAATTCTTCTGGAGGCTAAAGAGATTAAAAAATATATTAAATATGTACTTAGAGTATTAGTGTATAATTTAACTATAGCTCAAATGATTTATAATAGAAATTATAACTATTATAATCATTTAATCATTAAATCGAAACGGAGAAACGGAGAAACGGAGAAACGGAGGAACGGAGAATCGGAGAAACGGAGAAAGAAACGGAGAAACGAACAAAGAAACGGAGAAACAAAGAAAGAAACGAAAAAACGAAGAAAGAAAAGGAGAAACGAAGAAAGAAACGGAGAAACGAACAAAGAAACGGAGAAACGATGAAAGAAACGGAGAAACGAACAATGAAACGGAGAAACGAAGAAAGAAACGGAGAAACGGAGAATGAAACGGAGAAACGAAGAAAGAAACGGAGAAACGAACAAAGAAACGGAGAAACGAAGAAAGAAACGGAGAAACGAACAAAGAAACGGAGAAACAAAGAAAGAAACGAAAAAACGAACAAAGAAAAGGAGAAACGAAGAAAGAAACGGAGAAACGGAGAAAGAAACGGAGAAACGATGAAAGAAACGGAGAAACGAACAAAGAAACGGAGAGACGAAGAAATAAACGGAGAAACGAAGAGAGAAACGGACAAACGAAGAAAGAAACGGAGAAGCGAACAAAGAAACGGGGAAACGAAGAAAGAAACGGAGAAACGGAGAAATAAATGGAGAAACGAAGAAATAAACGGAGAAACGAAGAAATAAACGGAGAAACGGAGAAATAAATGGAGAAACGAACAAACAAACGGAGAAACGAAGAAAGAAACGGAGAAACGATGAAAGAAACGGAGAAACGAACAAAGAAACGGAGAAACGAAGAAATAAACGGAGAAACGAAGAAAGAAACGGACAAACGAAGAAAGAAACGGAGAAACGAACAAAGAAACGGGGAAACGAAGAAAGAAACGGAGAAACGGAGAAATAAATGGAGAAACGAAGAAATAAACGGAGAAACGAACAAACAAACGGAGAAACGAAGAAAGAAACGGAGAAACGAAGAAACAAACGGAGAAACGAAAAAGAAACGGAGAAACGAAGAATGAAACGGAGAAACGAAGAAAGAAACGGAGAAACGAACAAAGAAACGGAGAAACGAAGAAAGAAACGGAGAAACGAACAAAGAAACGGAGAAACAAAGAAAGAAACGAAAAAACGAACAAAGAAAAGGAGAAACGAAGAAAGAAACGGAGAAACGAACAAAGAAACGGAGAAACGATGAAAGAAACGGAGAAACGAACAATGAAACGGAGAAACGAAGAAAGAAACGGAGAAACGGAGAAACGGAGAAACCGAGAAACGGAGAAACGGAGAAACCGAGAAACGGAGAAACTGAGAAACCGAGAAACGGAGAAACGGAGAAACGGAGAAACGGAGAAACGGAGAAACGGAGAAACCGAGAAACGGAGAAACAGAGAAACCGAGAATCGGAGAAACCGAGAAACGGAGAAACGGAGAAACCGAGAAACGGAGAAACGGAGAAATCGAGAATCGGAGAAACCGAGAAACGGAGAATCCGAGAAACGGAGAAACAGAGAAACCGAGAAACGGAGAAACGTTTCTCCGTTTCTTTGTTCGTTACTCCGTTTCTTTGTCCGTTTCTCGGTTTATATCTACGTTTCTCCATTTATTTCTCCGACTCTCCGTTTCTTTTTTCGTTTCTCCGTTTCTTTCATCGTTTCTCCGTTTCTTTCTTCGTTTCTTCGTTTCCTTCTTCGTTTATCCGTTTCTCTCTTCGTTTCTCCGTTTCTTTCTTCGTTTCTCCGTTTCTTTCTTCGTTTCTCCGTTTATATCTTCGTTTCTCCAGTTATTTCTCCGATTCTTTCTTCGTTTCTCCGTTTCTTTGTTCGTTTCTCCGTTTCTTTCTTCGTTTCTTCGTTTCTTTGTTCGTTTCTCCGTTTCTTTCTTTGTTTCTCCGTTTCTTTCTTCGTTTCACAGTTTATTTCTTCGATTCTCCATTTATTTCTCCGTTTCTTTCTTCGTTTCTCCGTTTCTTTGTTCGTTTCTCCGTTTATTTCTTCGTTCCTCCATTTATTTCTCCGTTTCTCCGTTTCTTACTTCGTTTCTCCGTTTCTTTCTTCGTTTCTCCGTTTCTTTGTTCGTTTCTCCGTTTCTTTGTTCGTTTCTCCGCTTCTTTGTTCGTTTCTCCGTTTGTTTCTTTGTTTCTCCGTTTCTTTCTTCGTTTCTCGGTTTCTTTCTTTGTTTCTCCGTTTCTTTCTTCGTTTCTCCGTTTATTTCTTCGTTTCTCCATTTATTTCTCCGATTCTTTCTTCGTTTCTCCGTTTCTTTGTTCGTTTCTCCGTTTCTTTCTCGTTTCTCCGTTTCTTTCTTCGTTTCTCCGTTTCTTTGTTCGTTTCTCCGTTTCTTTGTTCGTTTCTCCGTTTCTTTCTTCGTTTCTTCGTTTCCTTCTTCGTTTCTCCGTTTCTCTCTTCGTTTCTCCGTTTCTTTCTTCGTTTCTCCGTTTCTTTCTTCGTTTCTCCGTTTTTTTCTTCGTTTCTCCGTTTATATCTTCGTTTCTCCATTTATTTCTCCGATTCTTTCTTCGTTTCTCCGCTTCTTTGTTCGTTTCTCCGTTTCTTTCTTCGTTTCTTCGTTTCTTTGTTCATTTCTCCGTTTCTTTCTTTGTTTCTCCGTTTCTTTCTTCGTTTCACAGTTTATTTCTTCGATTCTCCTTTTATTTCTCCGTTTCTTTCTTCGTTTCTCCGTTTCTTTGTTCGTTTCTCCGTTTGTTTCTTTGTTTCTCCGTTTCTTTCTTCGTTTCTCGGTTTCTTTCTTTGTCTCTCCGTTTCTTTCTTCGTTTCTCCGATTATTTCTTCGTTTCTCCATTTATTTCTCCGATTCTTTCTTCGTTTCTCCGTTTCTTTGTTCGTTTTGCCGTTTCTTTCTTCGTTTCTCAGTTTCTTTCTTCGTTTCTCCGTTTCTTTGTTCGTTTCTCCATTTATTTCTCCGTTTCTCCGGTTCTTTCTTCGTTTCTCCGTTTCTTTTTTCGAATCTCCGTTTCTTTCTTCGTTTCTCAGTTTCTTTCATCGTTTCTTCGTTTCTTTCTTCGTTTCACCGTTTATATCTTCGTTTCTCCATTTATTTCTCCGATTCTTTCTTCGTTTCTCCGTTTCTTTGTTCGTTTCTCCGTTTCTTTCTTCGGTTCTCCGTTTCTTTCTTCGTTTCTCCGTTTATATCTTCGTTTCTCCATTTATTTCTCCGATTCTTTCACCGTTTCTCCGTTTCTTTCTTCGTTTCTCCGTTTCTTTGTTCGTTTCTGCGTTTCTTTCTCCGTTTCTCGGTTTATTTCTTCGTTTCTCCATTTATTTCTCCGATTCTCCGTTTCTTTCTTCGTTTCTCCGTTTCTTTCATCGTTTCTCCGTTTCTTTCTTCGTTTCTCCGTTTCTTTCTTCGTTTCATCGTTTCTTTCTTCGTTTCTCCATTTCTTTCTTCGTTTCTCCATTTATTTCTTCGTTTCTCCGTTTCTTTGTTCGTTTCTCCGTTTCTTTGTTCGTTTCTCCGTTTCTTTGTTCGTTTCTCCGTTTCTTTGTTCGTTTCTCCGTTTCTTTCTCCGTTTCTCGGTTTATATCTACGTTTCTCCATTTATTTCTCCGATTCTCCGTTTCTTTTTTCGTTTCTCCGTTTCTTTCATCGTTTCTCCGTTTCTTTCTTCGTTTCTCCGTTTCTTTCTTCGTTTCTTCGTTTCTTTCTTCGTTTCTCCGTTTCTTTCTTCGTTTCTCCGTTTATTTCTTCGTTTCTCCGTTTCTTTGTTCGTTTCTCCGTTTGTTTCTTTGTTTCTCCGTTTCTTTCTTCGTTTCTCGGTTTCTTTCTTTGTTTCTCCGTTTCTTTCTTCGTTTCTCCGTTTATTTCTTCGTTTCTCCATTTATTTCTCCTATTCTTTCTTCGTTTCTCCGTTTCTTTGTTCGTTTCTCCGTTTCTTTCTTCGTTTCTCCGTTTCTTTCTTCGTTTCTCCGTTTCTTTGTTCGTTTCTCCGTTTCTTTGTTCGTTTCACCGTTTCTTTCTTCGTTTCCTCGTTTCCTTCATCGTTTCTCCGTTTCTCTCTTCGTTTCTCCGTTTCTTTGTTCGTTTCTCCGTTTCTTTCTTCGTTTCTCCGTTTATATCTTCGTTTCTCCATTTATTTCTCCGATTCTTTCTTCGTTTCTCCGTTTCTTTGTTCGTTTCTCCGTTTCTTTCTTCATTTCTTCGTTTCTTTCTTCATTTCTCCGTTTCTTTCTTTGTATCTCCGTTTCTTTCTTCGTTTCACAGTTTGTTTCTTCGATTCTCCATTTATGTCTCCGTTTCTTTCTTCGTTTCTCCGTTTCTTTGTTCGTTTCTCCGTTCCTTTCTTCGTTTCTCCGTTTCTTTCTTCGTTTCTCCGTTTATTTCTTCGTTCCTCCATTTATTTCTCCGTTTCTCCGTTTCTTACTTCGTTTCTCCGTTTCTTTGTTCGTTTCTCCGTTTCTTTGTTCGTTTCTCCGTTTCTTTGTTCGTTTCTCCGTTTCTTTGTTCGCTTCTCCGTTTCTTTGTTCGTTTCTCCGTTTCTTTCTTCGTTTCTCCATTTATATCTCCGTTTCTCCGTTTCTTTCTTCGTTTCTCCGTTTCTTTTTTCATTTCTCCGTTTCTCCGTTTCTTTCATCGTTTCTTCGCTTCTCCGTTTCTTTGTTCGTTTCTCCGTTTATATCTTCGTTTCTGCATTTATTTCTCCGTTTCTTTCTTCGATTCTCCGTTTCATTCTTCGTTTCTCCGTTTATTTCTTCGTTTCTCCGTTTCTTTTTTCGTTTCTCCGTTTCTTTCTCTGTTTCTCCGTTTCTTTCTTCGTTTTCCGTTTATTTCTTGGTTTCTCCATTTATTTCTCCGTTTCTCGGTTTATTTCTCCGTTTCTCCGTTTCTTCGTTTCTCCGTTTCTTTCTTCGTTTCTCCGTTTCTTTCTTCGTTTCTCCGTTTCTTTCTTCGTTTCTCCGTTTCTTTCTTCGTTTCTCAGCTTCTTTCTCCGTTTCTCTGTTTCTTTCTTCGTTTCTCCGTTTCTTTCTTCGTTTCTCCGTTTCTTTCTTCGTTTCTCCGTTTATTTCTTCGTTTCTCCATTTATTTCTCCGTTTCTCCATTTATTTCTCCGTTTCTCCGTTTCATTCTTCGTTTCTCCGTTTCTTTCTTCGTTTCTCCGTTTCTTTCTACGTTTCCCCGTTTCTTTGTTCGTTTCTCCGTTCCTTTCTTCGTTTCTCCGTTTCTTTCTTCGTTTCTCCGGTTCTTTCTTCGTTTCTCCGTTTCTTTCTTCGTTTCTCCGTTTCTTTCTTCGTTTCTCCGTTTCTTTCTTCGTTTCTCCGTTTCTTTCTTCGTTTCTCCGTTTATTTCTTCGTTTCTCCATTTATTTCTCCGTTTCTCCGTTTCTTTCTTCATTTCTCCATTTCTTTGTTCGTTTCTCGGTTTCTTTGTTCGTTTCTCCGTTTCTTTGTTCGTTTCTCCGTTTCTTTGTTCGTTTCTGCGTTTCTTTGTTCGCTTCTCCATTTCTTTCTCCGTTTCTCGGTTTATTTCTTCGTTTCTCCATTTACTTCTCCGATTCTCCGTTTCTTTCTCCGTTACTCCGTTTCTTTCTTCGTTTCTCCGTTTCGTTCTTCGTTTCTCCGTTTCTTTCTTCGTTTCTCCGTTTATTTCTTCGTTTCTCCATTTATTTCTCCGTTTCTCCGTTTGTTTCTCCGTTTCTCGGTTTATTTCTTCGTTTATACATTTATTTCTCCGATTCTGCGTATCTTTCTTCGTTTCTCCGTTTCTTTCTTCGTTTCTCCGTTTATTTCTTCGTTTCTCCATTTATTTCTCCGTTTCTCCGTTTGTTTCTTCATTTCTCCGTTTCTCTCTTCGTTTCTCCGTTTCTTTCTTCGTTTCTCCGTTTCTTCCTTCGTTTCATCGTTTCTCCGTTTCTCCGTTTCTCCGTTTCTCCGTTTCGATTAAATGATTATAATATTTATAATTTCTATTATAAATCATTTGATCTATGGTTAACTTAGACACTAATACTCTAAATACATATTTAATATATTTTTTTATCTCTTTAGCCTCCAGAAGAATTTTATTTATACTATTCACTATATATAATAATTTACACAGAATCGGAAATAAATCTAATTATTTATTTATAATAATTATCTTTTTTTCACTTATCTTAAAAATGGGGATGTTCTCATTAAATGTTCGATTCATTTCTTTAATTTATTCATTAAATTGAATTAATCTATTCTTTATAATAACTTTGATAAAATTAATCCCTGTAATTATTATAGAACTCATATTAAAATTTAATAATGAAATTTATTTTATTTGCCTAATTAATGTAACTATTGCCCCTATCATTTGCTTAAAGAAAAAAATCAATCATAATAATTATAGGATATTCATCTGTTATACAAACATCTATTATAGTTATTTTATTAATAATTAACAAGAATACATTTTTAACATATTTCATTTTATATTCAATAATTTCTTTAATTTTAATTTTTATATATAAAATAATAAAGATTAACTCTTCTTCCTTATTTAATACATTAACCTCTGATAAAAGAAAAATTATTTTATACTCAATAATTATTATGTACACAAATTTCCCACCTATAGCATTCTTTATACTGAAATAAATCGTCCTGGAGACATTAATAAATTCAAGAATAAAATTTACCGTGGAAGGTTTAATTTTACATTTATTCGAAAAATGAAACATACAAAAGTTTGTACAAAAGTATTTATTTATTTTACCGCACGGTAGGGAATACCATACAAATGGAAATACTTATCTCTAATGTCGGTAAATGTACTTGTCGCGCCATCTATTTGTGGAAATTAGAACAATTCCTCGACCAACTTGAGCGTTTCTCCGCCAGGTGTTTTCACCCCTTAAGTGTAGTTTAACCCTTTCTCCAATAGATGGCAACCCATGTAATTACCACGTTACAGGGATTTGTAATTGCGGGTTCAGAATATATTTGCATACATACAAACTATAATTCCGATATGTAGAGAAATATTCATTTATTTTATCCCACGGCTTCTTCGATCGTATTTGTTCGATCTAACCAAATATTTCAAGAAATTGATGGCTTTTTGTACCGAAACAATTTCAAAAATTGTTTAATCTACGGTCCAGCGACGGTTGTTTTTAATTATGATAAATAAATGTCAAGATATTGCGAAGTCTGCGAAGGCGAACTGTTTCAGTGAATGTTTGTTCATTTCAGCGATTGTTATTAACATTTACGCATGTTCCCTGTATTGATCGAACAATGTGCATCTTATTTATGTATTGCAATTAATTAAGAAACATATCGAAATTGATTTTGATCGAGACTCCACGTTAAAACGTGTTTCGTAAAGTTTTAAAGCACGGAAAGTAACAATGGTTCATTAGATACATTAATTTAACATTTGTTTAATTCTTATAGTTTACACAAAGCTCGTAGAAGTGGTATTTTTTACATAAAAGTGCCAAAATTTAATTAATCGCTGTTCTGGATAGAAAAATCACCGCGATGAATACTTGTGAATCGATAATCGATACGTGTAGCCTTGAGAATGTCAGTTGGATCTCAGCGAAAAATTCCTCCGCGAACACAGAATATTTCAACGAAATGATATTTTAAGGCATTATTTATACTAGGACATTGTTAAAAATTGTCTAATGTATGATCCTACGACGTTTGTTAATAATAATGTAAACAAACATCAAGATATTGCGAAATCTGCGAAGGCGTTTTGCTATAGCGAATGTTTATGTCTCTAGGCGATTGTTATAAACAGTTTTGCAAGTTCCCAACTTTTATATTACAGTATGAAAATTAAATTTTATCGGAAAATTTAACTAATAGTTTGGTATACATATATTTCTCGATTTTTAATGAAAATTAATATTTGTAAACTAATTAATGGTTTGCACTGTAAAAGTTGGTGTGGCGGCACTACCCACGCTTGCCACCAGAGGGAAACTCACCACCAACCGTTTCCCGCAAGTTCCCGTACCTGCTCCGATCACTATATATACGACCTCTTACCGATCTTCCAATGTCCCGGCGTATAAGGCAGGGCCTGCTAGGATGCCTTACTGACGAGTCCACTAGCAGGCCCGGGATGAAACGCTTATCCCCACTTCCTTTTCCTATTTCCGTTCGCTCCTTCCTAACATACTTTAATTTAGCGCCGCCAAAGTGGTGACCCCGTCTAAGAACCAACGCAACCTTCTGGACAGCAGCACAGCAGCAGTACGGGTGCAGCACAAGACGATGGAAGGAACGCAACGTAAAGGCCGATTTTTCGTAAATCCCCCTCTCCGAGGGTTGACTCCTCGACCTGCCAGCGACGACACGAACGCTATACTCCCGGCTAACCATCAGGATCAACCCCAGGAGGACAGCAGGCAGCTTGTCGACATTATTCACCGACCACACCGATGCGTTTCATAAATACTGGTACGCGCACGCATCAACGTCGGACAACAAGCGAAAACGCGGCTTGAGCAAACGATGCTCGCCACGCGTATTCCGCAATCGACAGCAGCTGGGCCTTACTACGAAAAAGAAGCATTCTTCTCTTCCACCGCTCTGGACAACCTCCTCCTGTGCCTGTTGTGCCAAACCGAACTACGGAACAAATACCTACGCCACTGGGACATCAGGACGGAACTTCAAAGTATCGTTTACCACTGGCAAGGGGGTTATGTGGCGGCACTACCCACGCTTGCCACCAGAGGGAAACTCACCACCAACCGTTTCCCGCAAGTTCCCGTACCTGCTCCGATCACTATATATACGACCTCTTACCGATCTTCCAATGTCCCGGCGTATAAGGCAGGGCCTGCTAGGATGCCTTACTGACGAGTCCACTAGCAGGCCCGGGATGAAACGCTTATCCCCACTTCCTTTTCCTATTTCCGTTCGCTCCTTCCTAACATACTTTAATTTAGCGCCGCCAAAGTTGGGATTATTAATTTTACAAAATGCATATTCTTTTGCATTGTAAATCAATAATTTCCTTATGAAGATAAATATTGGTTGCAAATTGAGAAATATATGCATACAAATATTTTACTTTCATTTCCGATCGCAATTAATTTCTGAAAACTAGCTAATGATTTATGATGCCTAAGGAAGATGCACATTATTCGAACAATATTGGGAACATGCATAAATGTTAGTAACAATCGCGGAAATGGACAAATATTCACCGAAACCGTTCGCCTTCCCAGATATCGCAATATCTCGGGGTTTGTTTGTCATAATTATTAACAACCGTCGTAGGACCATACTTTAAACAATTATTAACAATGTCCTAGTATAGATCATGGCTTAAAATATCATTTCGTTGAAATATTCTTTTTTCGCAATGGAATAGTTGTTATTGAGATCGAACCGACATTGTCAAGGCTGGAAATGTTTATCGATTCACAAACGTCCATCACGATGATTTTTCTATCTAGAAAAGCGATTAATTGAATTTCGACGCTTTTACTTAAAGAATACAGCTTCCACGCGTACTCCGAGAATTATAAGAACGAAACAAATGTTAAATTAATGTATCTAATAAACAATTGCCACTTCCCATGCTTTGAAACATTAAGAAACACGTTTATACCTCGAATCTCGGTCAAAATTAATTGCTGTAGGCGAACCAATCATATTTAATGCATAAATAAGATGCATATTGTAAGATAAATGTAAGGAACATGCATAAATGTTAGTAACAATCGCGGAAATGGACAAATATTCATCGAAACCGTTCGCCTTTCCAGATATCGCAATATCTCGGGGTTTCGTTTGTCATAATTATTAACAACCATCGTAGGACCATACTTTAAACAATTATTAACAATGTCCTAGTATAAATAATGCGTTAAAATATCATTTCGTTGAAATATTCTGTGTTCGCGGAGGAATTTTTCGCTGAGATCCAACTGCAATTGTCAAGGCTACACGTATCGATTATCGATTCACAAGTAATTATCGCGGTGATTTTTCTATCTAAAAAAGCGATTAATTGAATTTTGGCACTTTTGTGTAAAAAATACCACTTCTACGCGTATTGTGTAAATTATAAGAATTAAGCAAATGTTAAATTAATGTATCTAATGAACAATTGTTACTTTCCGTGCTTTAAAACTTTACGAAACACGTTTTAACGTGGAGTCTCGATCAAAATCAATTTCGATAAGTTTCTTAATTAATTGCAATACATAAATAAGATGCACATTGTTCGATCAATATAGGGAACATGCGTACATGTTAATAACAATCGCTGAAATGAACAAACATTCACTGAAACCGTTCGCCGTCGCAGACTTCGCAATATCTTGACATTTATTTATCATAATTATTAACAACCGTCGCTGGACCGTAGATTAAACAATTTTTGAAATTGTTTCGGTATAAAAAGCCATCAATTTCTTGAAATACTTGGTTAGATCGAACAAATACGATCGAAGAAGCCGTGGGATAAAATAAATGAATATTTCTCTACATATCGGAATTATAGTTTGTATGTATGCAAATATATTCTGAACCCGCAATTACAAATCCCTGTAACGTGGTAATTACATGTGTTGCCATCTATTGGCGAAAGGGATAAACTACACTTAAGGGGTGAAAACTCCTGGCGGAGAAACGCTCAAGTTTGTTGAGGAATTGTTCTAATTTGCACAAATAGATGGCGCGACAAGTACATTTTACCGACATTAGAGATAAGTATTTCCATTTGTATGATATTCCCTACCGTGCGATAAAATAAATTAATACTTTTGTACAAACTTTTGTATGATTCATCTTTCGAATAAATGTAAAATTAAACCTTCCACGGTAAATTTTATTCTTGCATTTATTAATGTCTCCAGGACGATTTATTTCAGTATAAAGAGTGCTATAGGTGGGAAATTTGTGTACATAATAATTATTGAGTATAAAATAAATTTTTCTTTGTTAGAGGTTAATATATTAAATAAGGAAGAAGAGTTAATATTTATTATTTTAGATATAAAAATTAAAATTAAAGAAATTATTGAATATAAAATGAAATATGTTTAAAATGTATTCTCGTTAATTATTAATAAAATAACTATAATAGATGTTTGTATAACAGATGAATATCCTATAATTATTATGATTGATTTTTTTGTTTAAGAAATGATAGGGGCAATAATTACATTAATTAGGCAAATAAAATAAATTTCATTATTAAATTTTAACATGAGTTCTATAATAATTATAGGGATTAATTTTGTTAAAGTTATTATAAAGAATAGATTAATTCAATTTAATGAATAAATTAAAGAAATGAATCGACCATTTAAAGAGTACATCCCAATTTTTAAAATAAGTGAATAAAAAATTATTATTATAAATAAATAATTAGATTTATTTCCGATTCTGAGTAAATTATTATATACAGTGAATAGTATAAATAAAATTCTTCTGGAGGCTAAAGATATTAAAAAATATATTAAATATTTACTTAGAGTATTAGTGTATACTGTATATAGTGTAATTTAACTATAGCTCAAATGATTTATAATAGAAAATATAACTATTATAATCATTTAATCATTTAATCGAAACGGAGAAACGGAGAAACGGAGAAACGGAGAAACGGAGGAACGGAGAATCGGAGAAACGGAGAAACGAAGAAACGAAGGAAGAAACGGAGAAACGAAGAAAGAAACGGTGAAACGAAGAAAGAAACGGAGAAACGAAGAAAGGAACGGAGAAACGTAGAAATAAATGGAGAAACGAAGAAATAAACGGAGAAACGAAGAAAGAAACGGAGAAACGAAGAAAGAAACGGAGAAACGAACAAAGAAACGGAGAAACGAACAAAGAAACGTACAAACGAAGACAGAAACGGAGAAACGGAGAAAGAAACGGAGAAACGATGAAAGAAACGGAGAAACGAACAAAGAAACGGAGAAACGAAGAAATAAACGGAGAAACGAAGAAAGAAACGGACAAACGAAGAAAGAAACGGAGAAACGAACAAAGAAACGGGGAAACGAAGAAAGAAACGGAGAAACGGAGAAATAAATGGAGAAACGAAGAAACAAACGGAGAAACGAAAAAGAAACGGAGAAACGAAGAATGAAACGGAGAAACGAAGAAAGAAACGGAGAAACGAACAAAGAAACGGAGAAACGAAGAAAGAAACGGAGAAACGAACAAAGAAACGGAGAAACAAAGAAAGAAACGAAAAAACGAACAAAGAAAAGGAGAAACGAAGAAAGAAACGGAGAAACGGAGAAAGAAACGGAGAAACGATGAAAGAAACGGAGAAACGAACAAAGAAACGGAGAAACGAAGAAAGAAACGGAGAAACGAAGAAAGAAACGGAGAAACGGAGAAACGGAGAAACCGAGAAACGGAGAAACGGAGAAACGGAGAAACCGAGAAACGGAGAAACTGAGAAACCGAGAAACGGAGAAACGGAGAAACCGAGAAACGGAAAAACGGAGAAACCGAGAAACGGAGAAACGGGGAAACGGAGAAACGGAGAAACCGAGAAACGGAGAAACGGAGAAACCGAGAAACGGAGAAGTCGAGAATCGGAGAAACCGATAAACGGAGAAACGGAGAAACCAAGAAACGGAGAATCCGAGAAACGGAGAAACGGAGAAACGGAGAAACGTTTCTCCGTTTCTTTGTTCGTTTCTCCGTTTCTTTGTTCGTTTCTCCGTTTCTTTGTTCGTTTATCCGTTTCTTTCTCCGTTTCTCGGTTTATATCTACGTTTCTCCATTTATTTCTCCGATTCTCCGTTTCTTTTTTCGTTTCTCCGTTTCTTTCATCGTTTCTCCGTTTCTCCGTTTCTTTCTTCGTTTCTTCGTTTCCTTCTTCGTTTCTCCATTTCTTTCTTCGTTTCTCCGTTTATTTCTTCGTTTCTCCGTTTCTTTCTTCGTTTCTCCGTTTATTTTTTCGTTTCTCCATTTATTTCTCCGATTCTTTCTTCGTTTCTCCGTTTCTTTGTTGGTTTCTCCGTTTCTCTCCTCGTCTCTCCGTTTCTTTCTTCGTTTCTCCGTTTCTTTGTTCGTTTCTCCGTTTCTTTCTTCGTTTCTTCGTTTCCTTCTTCGTTTCTCCGTTTCTCTCTTCGTTTCTCCGTTTCTTTCTTCGTTTCTCCGTTCCTTTCTTCGTTTCTCCGTTTCTGTCTTCGTTTCTTCGTTTCTTTGTTCATTTCTCCGTTTCTTTCTTTGTTTCTCCGTTTCTTTCTTCGTTCCACAGTTTATTTCTTCGATTCTCCATTTATTTCTCCGTTTCTTTCTTCGTTTCTCCGTTTCTTTGTTCGTTTCTCCGTTCCTTTCTTCGTTTCTCCGTTTCTGTCTTCGTTTCTCCGTTTATTTCTTCGTTCCTCCATATGTTTCTCCGTTTCTCCGTTTCTTACTTCGTTTCTCCGTTTCTTTGTTCGTTTCTCCGTTTCTTTGTTCGTTTCTCCGTTTCTTTCTTCGTTTCTCCGTTTCTTTGTTCGTTTCTCCGTTTCTTTGTTCGTTTCTCCGTTTCTTTGTTCGTTTCTCCGTTTCTTTCTTCGTTTCTCCATTTATATCTCCGTTTCTCCGTTTCGTTCTTCGTTTCCCGTTTCTTTTTTCATTTCTCCGTATCTCCGTTTCTTTCATCGTTTCTTCGCTTCTCCGTTTCTTTGTTCGTTTCTCCGTTTATATCTTCGTTTCTGCATTTATTTCTCCGTTTCTTTCTTCGATTCTCTGTTTCATTCTTCGTTTCTCCGTTTATTTCTTCGTTTCTCCGTTTCTTTTTTCGTTTCTCCGTTTCTTTCTCTGTTTCTCTGTTTCTTTCTTGGTTTCTCCGTTTATTTCTTGGTTTCTCCATTTATTTCTCCGTTTCTCCGTTTCTTTTTTCATTTCTCCGTTTCTCCGTTTCTTTCATCGTTTCTTCGCTTCTCCGTTTCTTTGTTCGTTTCTCCGTTTATATCTTCGTTTCTGCATTTATTTCTCCGTTTCTTTCTTCGATTCTCCGTTTCATTCTTCGTTTCTCCGTTTATTTCTTCGTTTCTCCGTTTCTTTGTTCGTTTCTCCGTTTCTTTCTTTGTTTCTCCGTTTCTTTCTTCGTTTCTCCGTTTATTTCTTGGTTTCTCCATTTATTTCTCCGCTTCTCGGTTTATTTCTCCGTTTCTCCGTTTCTTCGTTTCTCCGTTTCTTTCTTCATTTCTCCGTTTCTTTCTTCGTTTCTCCGTTTCTTTCTCCGTTTCTCCGCTTCTTTCTCCGTCTCTCCGTTTCTTTCTTCGTTTCTCCGTTTTTTTCTTCGTTTCTCCGTTTATATCTTCGTTTCTCCACTTATTTCTCCGATTCTTTCTTCGTTTCTCCGTTTCTTTGTTCGTTTCTCCGTTTCTTTCTTCGTTTCTTCGTTTCTTTGTTCGTTTCTCCGTTTCTTTCTTCGTTTCTCCGTTTATATCTTCGTTTCTCCATTTATTTCTCCGATTCTTTCTTCGTTTCTCCGTTTCTTTGTTCGTTTCTCCGTTTCTTTCTTCGTTTCTTCGTTTCTTTGTTCGTTTCTCCGTTTCTTTCTTCGTTTCTCCGTTTATATCTTCGTTTCTCCATTTATTTCTCCGTTTCTTTCTTCGTTTCTCCGTTTATATCTTCGTTTCTGCATTTATTTCTCCGTTTCTTTCTTCGATTCTCCGTTTCATTCTTCGTTTCTCCGTTTATTTCTTCGTTTCTCCGTTTCTTTGTTCGTTTCTCCGTTTCTTTCTTTGTTTCTCCGTTTCTTTCTTCGTTTCTCCGTTTATTTCTTGGTTTCTCCATTTATTTCTCCGCTTCTCGGTTTATTTCTCCGTTTCTTCGTTTCTCCGTTTCTTTCTTCATTTCTCCGTTTCTTTCTTCGTTTCTCCGTTTCTTTCTCCGTTTCTCCGCTTCTTTCTCCGTCTCTCCGTTTCTTTCTTCGTTTCTCCGTTTTTTTCTTCGTTTCTCCGTTTATATCTTCGTTTCTCCACTTATTTCTCCGATTCTTTCTTCGTTTCTCCGTTTCTTTGTTCGTTTCTCCGTTTCTTTCTTCGTTTCTTCGTTTCTTTGTTCGTTTCTCCGTTTCTTTCTTCGTTTCTCCGTTTATATCTTCGTTTCTCCATTTATTTCTCCGATTCTTTCTTCGTTTCTCCGTTTCTTTGTTCGTTTCTCCGTTTCTTTCTTCGTTTCTTCGTTTCTTTGTTCGATTCTCCGTTTCTTTCTTCGTTTCTCCGTTTATATCTTCGTTTCTCCATTTATTTCTCCGTTTCTTTCTTCGTTTCTCCGTTTATATCTTCGTTTCTCCATTTATTTCTCCGATTCTTTCTTCGTTTCTCCGTTTCTTTGTTCGTTTCTCCGTTTCTTTATTCGTTTCTCCGTTTCTTTGTTCGTTTCTCCGTTTCTTTCTTCGTATCTCCATTTCTTTCTTCGTTTCTCCGTTTCTTTCTTCGTTTCTCCGTTTCTTTCTTCGTTTCTCCTTTTCTTTCGTCGTTTCTCCGTTTCTTTCTCCGTTTCTTTCTCCGTTTCTCCGTTTCTTTCTTCGTTTCTCCGTTTCTTTTTTCGAATCTCCGTTTCTTTCTTCGTTTCTCCGTTTCTTTCATCGTTTCTTCGTTTCTCCGATTCTGTCTTCGTTTCACCGTTTATATCTTCGTTTCTCCATTTATTTCTCCGATTCTTTCTTCGTTTCTCCGTTTCTTTGTTCGTTTCTCCGTTTCTTTCTTCGTTTCTCCGTTTCTTTGTTGGTTTCTCCGTTTCTTTCTTCGTATCTCCGTTTCTTTGTTCGTTTCTCCGTTTCTTTCTTTGTTTCTCCGTTTCTTTCTTCGTTTCACAGTTTATTTCTTCGATTCTCCATTTATTTCTCCGTTTCTCCGTTTCTTTCTTCGTTTCTCCGTTTCTTTGTTCGTTTCTCCGTTCCTTTCTTCGTTTCTCCGTTTCTTTCATCGTTTCTCCGTTTATTTCTTCGTTCCTCCATTTATTTCTCCGTTTCTCCGTTTCTTTCTTCGTTTCTCCGTTTCTTTCTTCGTTTCTCCGTTTCCTTCATCGTTTCTCCGTTTCTTTGCTCGTTTCTCCGTTTCTTTCTTCGTTTCTCCGTTTCTTTCTTCGTTTCTCCGTTTCTTTCTTCGTTTCTCCGTTTCATTCGTCGTTTCTCCGTTTCTCTCTTGGTTTCTCCGTTTCTTTGTTCGTTTCTCCATTTCTTTGTTCGTTTCTCCGTTTATTTCTTCGTTTCTCCGTTTCTTTGTTCGTTTCTCCGTTTCTTTCTTTGTTTCTCCGTTTCTTTCTTCGTTTCTCCGTTTATTTCTTCGTTTCTCCGTTTCTTTCTCCGTTTCTTCGTTTCTTTCTTCGTTACTCCGTTTCTTTGTTCGTTTCTCCGTTTCTTTCTTTGTTTCTCCGTTTCTTTCTTCGTTTCTCCATTTCTTTCTTCGTTTCTCCGTTTCTCGGTTCATTTCTTCGTTTCTCCGTTTCTTTCATCGTTTCTCCATTTATTTCTCCGTTTCTCCGTTTCTTTCTTCGTTTCTCCGTTTCTTTTTTCGTTTCTCCGTCTCTTTCTTCGTTTCTCCGTTTCTTTCATCGTTTCTTCGTTTCTCCGTTTCTTTCTTCGTTTCTCCGTTTCTATCTTCGTTTCTCCATTTGTTTCTCCGTTTCTTTCATCGTTCCACCGTTACATCTTCGTTTCTCCGTTTCTTTGTTCGTGTGTCTCTGTTTCTTTGTTAAACAATTTTCCACAATGTTCCGATATAAATAATGGCTATAAAGCCATTAATTTCTTGAAATACTTGATTAGATCGAACAAATACGATCGAAGAAGCCGTGGGATACAATAAATGAATATTTCTCTACATATCGGAATTATAGTTTGTATGTATGCAAATATATTCTGAACCCGCAATTACAAATCCGTGTAACGTGGTAATTACATGGGTTGCCATCTATTGGAGAAAGGGTTAAACTACACTTAAGAGGTGAAAACACCTGGCGGAGAAACGCTCAAGTTTGTCGAGGAATTGTTCTAATTTCCACAAATAGATGGCGCGACAAGTACAATTTACCGACATTAGAGATAAGTATTTCCACTTGTATGATATTCCCTACCGTGCGATAAAATAAATTAATACTTTTGTACAAACTTTTGTATGTTTCATCTTTCGAATGAATGTAAAATTAAACCTTCCCAGGTAAATTTTATTCTTGTATTTATTAATGTCTCCAGGACGATTTATTTCAGTATAAAGAGTGCAATAGGTGGGAAATTTGTTTACATAATAATTATTGAGTATAAAATAATTTTTCTTTTATTAGAGGTTAATATATTAAATAAGGAAGAAGAGATAATCTTTATTATTTTAAATATAAAAATTAAAATTAAAGAAATTATTGAATATAAAACGAAATATGTTAAAAATGTATTTTTGTTAATTATTAATAAAATAACTATAATAGATGTTTTTATAACAGATGAATATCCTATAATTATTTTGATAGATTTTTTGTTTAAGCAAATGATAGGGGCAATAATTACATTAATTAGGCAAATAAAATAAATTTCATTATTACATTTTAATATGAATTCTATAATAATTATAGGGATTAATTTTATTAAAGTTATTATAAAGAATAGATTAATTCAATTTAATGAATAAATTAAAGAAATGAATCGAACATTTAGAGAGTACATCCCAATTTTTAAAATAAGTGAATAAAAAACAATTATTATAAATATATAGTTAGATTTATATCCGATTCTGTGTAAATTATTATATACAGTAAATAGTATAAATAAAATTCTTCTGGAGGCTAAAGAGATTAAAAAATATATTAAATATGTATTTAGAGTATTAGTGTATCATTTAGCTATAGCTCAAATGATTTATAATAGAAATTATAACTATTATAATCATTTAATCGAAACGGAGAAACGGAGAAACGCAGAAACGGAGAAACGGAGAAACGAAGAAACGAAGGAAGAAGCGGAGAAACGAAGAAAGAAACGGAGAAACGAAGAAAGAAACGGAGAAACGAAGAAAGAAACGGAGAAACGAAGAAATAAATGGAGAAATGAAGAAATAAACGGAGAAACGATGAAAGAAACGGAGAAACGAAGAAAGAAACGGAGAAACGGAGAAATAAATGGAGAAACGAAGAAACAAACCGAGAAACGAAGAAAGAAACGGAAAAACGATGAAAGAAACGAAGAAACGAAGAAAGAAACGGAGAAACGAAGAAAGAAACGGAGAAACGAAAAAAGAAACGGAGAAACGAACAAAGAAACGGAGGAACAATGAAAGAAACGGAGAAACGAACAAAGAAACGAAGAAACGAACAAAGACACGGAGAAACGAACAAAGACACGGAGAAACGAACAAAGAAACGGAGAAACGAGCACAGAAACGGAGAAACGAACAAGGAAACGGAGAAACGAAGAAAGAAACGGAGAAACGAAGAAAGAAACGGAGAAACGAAGAAAGAAACGGAGAACCGGAGAAATAAATGGAGAAACGAAGAAATAAACGGAGAAACGAAGAAAGAAACGGAGAAACGAAGAAAGAAACGGAGAAACGAAGAAAGAAACGGAGAAACGAACAAAGAAACGGAGAAACGAACAAAGAAACGGAGAAACGAACAAAGAAACGGAGAAACGAAGAAAGAAACGGAGAAACGAACAAAGAAACGGACGAACGAATAAAGAAACGGAGAAACGGAGAAACGATGAATGAAACGGAGAAACGAACAAAGAAACGGAGAAACGGAGAAACGGAGGAACGGAGAAACCGAGAAACGGAGAAACCGAGAAACCGAGAAACGGAGAAACGGAGAAACCGAGAAACGGAGAAAAGGAGAAACGGAGAAACGGAGAAACGGAGAAACGGAGAAACATAGAAACCTAGAAACGGAGAAACGGAGAAACGGAGAAACGGAGAAACGGAGAAACCGAGAAACGGAGAAACGGAGAAACGGAGAAACGGAGAAACGGAGAAACGGAGAAACGGAGAAACGGAGAAACCGAGAAACCGAGAAACGGAGAAACGGAGAAACCGAGAAACGGAGAAACGGAGAAACGGAGAAACGGAGAAACCGAGAAACCGAGAAACGGAGAAACCGTGAAACGGAGAAATCGAGAAACGTAGAATCCGAGAAACGGAGAAACGGAGAAACGGAGAAACCGAGAAACGGAGAAACGGAGAAATGGAGAAACGTTTCTCCGTTTCTTTCTTCGTTTCTCCGTTTCTTTCTTCGTTTCTTTCTTCGTTTCTCCGTTTATTTCTTCGTTTCTCCATTTATTTCACCGTTTCTCCGTTTCTTTCTTTGTTTCTCCGTTTCTTTCTTCGTTTCTCCGTTTATTTCTTCGTTTCTCCATTTATTTCCCGTTTCCCCGTTTCTTTCTTCGTTTCTCCGTTTCTTTGTTCGTTTCTCTGTTTCTTTGTTCGTTTCTCTGTTTCTTTCTTCGTTTCTCCGTTTCTTTCATCGTTTCTCCGTTTCTTTCTTGGTTTCTCCGTTTCTTTCTTCGTTTCTCTGTTTCTTTCTTCGTTTCTCCGTTTATTTCTTCGTTTCTCCATTTATTTCTCCGTTTCTCCGTTTCTTTCTTCGTTTCTCCGTTTCTTTGTTCGTTTCTCTGTTTCTTTCTTCGTTTCTCTGTTTCTTTCTTCGTTTCTCCGTTTCTTTCATCGTTTCTCCGTTTCTCTCTTCGTTTCTCCGTTTCTTTCCTAGTTTCTCCGTTTCTTTCTTCGTTTCTCCGTTTATTTCTTCGTTTCTCCATTAGTTCACCGTTTCTCCGTTTCTTTCTTTGTTTCTCCGTTTCTTTCTTTGTTTCTCCGTTTCTCTCTTCGTTTCTCCGTTTCTTTCCTAGTTTCTCCGTTTCTTTCTTCGTTTCTCCGTTTATTTCTTCGTTTCTCCATTAGTTCACCGTTTCTCCGTTTCTTTCTTTGTTTCTCCGTTTCTTTCTTTGTTTCTCCGTTTATTTCTTCGTTTCTCCATTTGTTTCTCCGTTACTCCGTTTCTTTCTTCGTTTCTCCGTTTCTTTGTTCGTTTCTCTGTTTCTTTGTTCGTTTCTCTGTTTCTTTCTTCGTTTCTCCGTTTCTTTCTTCGTTTCTCCGTCTCTTTCTTCGTTTCTCCGTTTATTTCTTCGTTTCTCCATTTATTTCACCGTTTCCCCGT
The DNA here is from genome assembly GCF_051014685.1 of Ptiloglossa arizonensis. Lineage (NCBI taxonomy): Eukaryota > Metazoa > Arthropoda > Insecta > Hymenoptera > Colletidae > Ptiloglossa > Ptiloglossa arizonensis. Next base: position 346,752 of record NC_135052.1, read on the forward strand.
TTCTTTCTTTGTTTCTCCGTTTCTTTCTTCGTTTCTCCGTTTCTTTGTTCGTTTCTCTGTTTCTTTGTTCGTTTCTCCGTTTCTTTCTTCGTGTCTTCGTTTCTTTCTTCGTTTCTTTCTTCGTTTCTCCGTTTCTTTCTTCGTTTCTCCGTTTCTTTCTTCGTTTCTCCGTTTCTTACTTTGTTTCTCCGTTTGTTTCTTCGTTTCTCCGTTTATTTCTTCCTTTCTCCATTTATTTCTCCGTTTCTCCGTTTCTTTCTTCGTTTCTCCGTTTTTTTCCGTTTCTCCGTTTCTTTGTTCGTTTCTCCGTTTCTTTCTTCGTGTCTTCGTTTCTTTCTTCGTTTCTTTCTTCGTTTCTTTCTTCGTTTCTCCGTTTCTTTCTTCGTTTCTCCGTTTATTTCTTCGTTTCTCCGTTTATTTCTTCGTTTCTCCGTTTCTTTCTTCGTTTCTCCGTTTCTTTCATCGTTTCTCCGTTTCTTTCTTCGTTTCTCCGTTTTTTTCTTCGTTTCTTCGTTTCTTTCTTCGTTTCTCCATTTCTTTCTTCGTTTCTCCGTTTCTTTCTTCGTTTCTCCGTTTCTTTCTTCGTTTCTCCGTTTCTTTCTTCGTTTCTCCGTTTCTTTCTTCGTTTCTCCGTTTCTTTCTTCGCTTCTCCGTTTCTTTCTTCGTTTCTCGGTTTATTTCTTCGTTTCTCCGTTTATTTCTCCGATTCTCCGTTTCTTTCTTCGTTTCTCCGTTTCTTTCTTCGTTTCTTCGTTTATTTCTTCGTTTCTCCATTTATTTTTCCGTTTCTCCGTTTCTTTCTTCATTTCTCCGTTTCTTTGTTCGTTTCTCGGTTTCTTTGTTCGTTTCTCCGTTTCTTTGTTCGTTTCTCCGTTTCTTTGTTCGTTTCTCAGTTTCTTTCTCCGTTTCTCGGTTTATTTCTTCGTTTCTCCATTTATTTCTCCGATTCTCCGTTTCTTTCTTCGTTTCTCCGTTTCTTTCTTCGTTTCCCCGTTTATATCTTCGTTTCTCCAAGTATTTCTCCGTTTCTCCGTTTGTTTCTCCGATTCTCCGTTTCTTTCTTCGTTCCTCCGTTTCTTTGTTCGTTTCTCCGCTTCTTTGTTCGTTTCTCCGTTTCTCGGTTTATTTCTTCGTTTCTCCATTTATTTCTCCGATTCTCCGATTCTTTCTTCGTTTCTCCGTTTCTTTCTTCGTTTGTCTGTTTCTTTCTCCGTTTCTCCGTTTCTTTCTCCGATTCTCCGTTTCTTTCTTCGTTTCTCCGTTTCTTTCTTCGTTTCTCCGTTTCTTTCTTCGCTTCTCCGTTTCTTTCTTCGTTTCTCCGTTTATTTCTTCGTTTCTCCATTTATTTCTCCGTTTCTCCGTTTCTCCGTTTCTTTCTTCATTTCTCCGTTTCTTTGTTCGTTTCTCGGTTTCTTCGTTCGTTTCTCCGTTTCTTTGTTCGTTTCTCCGTTTCATTGTTCGTTTCTCCGTTTCTTTGTTCCTTTCTCCGTTTCTTTCTCCGTTTCTCGGTTTATTTCTTCGTTTCTCCATTTATTTCTCCGATTCTCCGTTTCTTTCTCCGTTTCTCGGTTTATTTCTTCGTTTCTCCGTTTATTTCTCCGATTCTCCGTTTCTTTCTTCGTTTCTCCGTTTCTTTCTTCGTTTCTTCGTTTATTTCTTCGTTTCTCCATTTATTTCTCCGTTTCTCCGTTTCTTTCTCCGATTTCCCGTTTATTTCTTCGTTTCTCCGTTTCTTTCTTCGTTTCTCCGTTTATTTCTTCGTTTCTCCATTTATTTCTCCGTTTCTCCGTGTCTTTCTTCGCTTCTCCGTTTCTTTCTTCGTTTCTCCGTTTATTTCTTCGTTTCTCCGTTTATTTCTTCGTTTCTCCGTTTCTTTCTTCGTTTCTCCGTTTCTTTCATCGTTTCTCCGTTTCTTTCTTCGTTTCTCCGTTTTTTTCTTCGTTTCTTCGTTTCTTTCTTCGTTTCTCCATTTCTTTCTTCGTTTCTCCGTTTCTTTCTTCGTTTCTCCGTTTCTTTCTTCGTTTCTCCGTTTCTTTCTTCGTTTCTCCGTTTCTTTCTTCGTTTCTCCGTTTCTTTCTTCGCTTCTCCGTTTCTTTCTTCGTTTCTCGGTTTATTTCTTCGTTTCTCCGTTTATTTCTCCGATTCTCCGTTTCTTTCTTCGTTTCTCCGTTTCTTTCTTCGTTTCTTCGTTTATTTCTTCGTTTCTCCATTTATTTTTCCGTTTCTCCGTTTCTTTCTTCATTTCTCCGTTTCTTTGTTCGTTTCTCGGTTTCTTTGTTCGTTTCTCCGTTTCTTTGTTCGTTTCTCCGTTTCTTTGTTCGTTTCTCAGTTTCTTTCTCCGTTTCTCGGTTTATTTCTTCGTTTCTCCATTTATTTCTCCGATTCTCCGTTTCTTTCTTCGTTTCTCCGTTTCTTTCTTCGTTTCCCCGTTTATATCTTCGTTTCTCCAAGTATTTCTCCGTTTCTCCGTTTGTTTCTCCGATTCTCCGTTTCTTTCTTCGTTCCTCCGTTTCTTTCTTCGTTTCTCCGTTTATTTCTTCGTTTCTCCATTTATTTCTCCGTTTCTCCGTTTCTTTCTTCATTTCTCCGTTTCTTTGTTCGTTTCTCCGTTTCTTTCTTCATTTCTCCGTTTCTTTGTTCGTTTCTCGGTTTCTCTGTTCGATTCTCCGTTTCTTTGTTCGTTTCTCCGCTTCTTTGTTCGTTTCTCCGTTTCTCGGTTTATTTCTTCGTTTCTCCATTTATTTCTCCGATTCTCCGATTCTTTCTTCGTTTCTCCGTTTCTTTCTTCGTTTGTCTGTTTCTTTCTCCGTTTCTCCGTTTCTTTCTCCGATTCTCCGTTTCTTTCTTCGTTTCTCCGTTTCTTTCTTCGTTTCTCCGTTTCTTTCTTCGCTTCTCCGTTTCTTTCTTCGTTTCTCCGTTTATTTCTTCGTTTCTCCATTTATTTCTCCGTTTCTCCGTTTCTCCGTTTCTTTCTTCATTTCTCCGTTTCTTTGTTCGTTTCTCGGTTTCTTCGTTCGTTTCTCCGTTTCTTTGTTCGTTTCTCCGTTTCATTGTTCGTTTCTCCGTTTCTTTGTTCCTTTCTCCGTTTCTTTCTCCGTTTCTCGGTTTATTTCTTCGTTTCTCCATTTATTTCTCCGATTCTCCGTTTCTTTCTCCGTTTCTCGGTTTATTTCTTCGTTTCTCCGTTTATTTCTCCGATTCTCCGTTTCTTTCTTCGTTTCTCCGTTTCTTTCTTCGTTTCTTCGTTTATTTCTTCGTTTCTCCATTTATTTCTCCGTTTCTCCGTTTCTTTCTCCGATTTCCCGTTTATTTCTTCGTTTCTCCGTTTCTTTCTTCGTTTCTCCGTTTATTTCTTCGTTTCTCCATTTATTTCTCCGTTTCTCCGTGTCTTTCTTCGCTTCTCCGTTTCTTTCTTCGTTTCTCCGTTAATTTCTTCGTTTCTCCATTTATTTCTCCGTTTCTCCGTGTCTTTCTTCGCTTCTCCGTTTCTTTCTTCGTTTCTCCGTTTCTTTCTTCGTTTCTCCGTTTCTTTGTTCCTTTCTCCGTTTCTTTCTCCGTTTCTCGGTTTATTTCTTCGTTTCTCCATTTATTTCTCCGATTCTCCGTTTCTTTCTCCGTTTCTCGGTTTATTTCTTCGTTTCTCCGTTTATTTCTCCGATTCTCCGTTTCTTTCTTCGTTTCTCCGTTTCTTTCTTCGTTTCTTCGTTTATTTCTTCGTTTCTCCATTTATTTTTCCGTTTCTCCGTTTCTTTCTTCATTTCTCCGTTTCTTTGTTCGTTTCTCGGTTTCTTTGTTCGTTTCTCCGTTTCTTTGTTCGTTTCTCCGTTTCTTTGTTCGTTTCTCCGTTTCTTTGTTCGTTTCTCCGTTTCATTGTTCCTTTCTCCGTTTCTTTGTTCCTTTCTCCGTTTCTTTCTCCGTTTCTCGGTTTATTTCTTCGTTTCTCCATTTATTTCACCGATTCTCCGTTTATTTCTTCGTTTCTCCGTTTCTTTCTTCGTTTCTCCGTTTATTTCTTCGTTTCTCCATTTATTTCTCCGTTTCTCCGTTTCTTTCTTCGTTTCTCCGTTTCGTTCTTCGTTTCTCCGTTTCTTTCTTCGTTTCTCCGTTTCTTTCTTCGTTTCTCCGCTTCTTTCTTCGTTTCTCCGTTTCTTTCTTCGTTTCTCCGTTTATTTCTTCGTTTCTCCATTTATTTCTCCGTTTCTCCGTTTCTTTCTTCATTTCTCCGTTTCTTTGTTCGTTTCTCCGTTTCTTTCTTCATTTCTCCGTTTCTTTGTTCGTTTCTCGGTTTCTCTGTTCGATTCTCCGATTCTTTGTTCGTTTCTCCGTTTCTTTGTTCGTTTCTCCGTTTCCTTGTTCGTTTCTCCGTTTCTTTGTTCGTGTCTCCGTTTCTCGGTTTATTTCTTCGTTTCTCCATTTATTTCTCCGATTCTCCGTTTCTTTCTTCGTTTCTCCGTTTCTTTCTTCGTTTGTCTGTTTCTTTCTCCGTTTCTCCGTTTCTTTCTCCGATTCTCCGTTTCTTTCTTCGTTTCTCCGTTTCTTTCTTCGTTTCTCCGTTTCTTTCTTCGTTTGTCTGTTTCTTTCTCCGTTTCTCCGTTGCTTTCTCCGATTCTCCGTTTCTTTCTTCGTTTCTCCGTTTCTTTCTTCGTTTCTCCGTTTCTTTCTTCGTTTCTCCGTTTCTTTCTTCGTTTCTCCGTTTCTTTCTTCGTTTCTCCGATTATTTCTTCGTTTCTCCATTTATTTCTCCTTTTCTCCGTTTCTCCGTTTCTTTCTTCATTTCTCTGTTTCTTTGTCCGTTTCTCGGTTTCTTTGTTCGTTTCTCCGTTTCTTTGTTCGTTCCTCCGTTTCATTGTTCGTTTCTCCGTTTCTTTGTTCCTTTCTCCGTTTCTTTCTCCGTTTCTCGGTTAATTTCTTCGTTTCTCCATTTATTTCTCCGATTCTCCGTTTATTTCTTCGTTTCTCCGTTTCTTTCTTCGTTTCTCCGTTTATTTCTTCGTTTCTCCATTTATTTCTCCGTTTCTCCGTTTCTTTCTTCGTTTCTCCGTTTGGTTCTTCGTTTCTCCGTTTCTTTCTTCGTTTCTCCGTTTCTTTCTTCGTTTCTCCGTTTCTTTCTTCGTTTCTCCGTTGCTTTCTTCGTTTCTCCGTTTATTTCTTCGTTTCTCCATTTATTTCTCCGTTTCTCCGTTTCTTTCTTCATTTCTCCGTTTCTTTGTTCGTTTCTCCGTTTCTTTCTTCATTTCTCCGTTTCTTTGTTCGTTTCTCGGTTTCTCTGTTCGATTCTCCGTTTCTTTGTTCGTTTCTCCGTTTCTTTGTTCGTTTATCCGTTTCTTTCTCCGTTTCTCGGTTTATTTCTTCGTTTCTCCATTTATTTCGCCGATTCTCCGTTTCTTTCTTCGTTTCTCCGTTTCTTTCTTCGTTTCCCCGTTTATATCTTCGTTTCTCCATGTATTTCTCCGTTTCTCCGTTTGTTTCTCCGATTCTCCGTTTCTTTCTTCGTTCCTCCGTTTCTTTCTTCGTTTCTCCGTTTATTTCTTCGTTTCTCCATTTATTTCTCCGTTTCTCCGTTTCTTTCTTCGTTTCTCCGTTTCTCTCTTCGTTTCTCCGTATCTTTCTTCGTTTCTCCGTTTCTTTCTCCGTTTCTCCGTTTCTTTCTTCGTTTCTCCGTTTGGTTCTTCGTTTCTCCGTTTCTTTCTTCGTTTCTCCGTTTCTTTCTTCGTTTCTCCGTTTCTTTCTTCGTTTGTCTGTTTCTTTCTCCGTTTCTCCGTTGCTTTCTCCGATTCTCCGTTTCTTTCTTCGTTTCTCCGTTTCTTTCTTCGTTTCTCCGTTTCTTTCTTCGTTTCTCCGTTTCTTTCTTCGTTTCTCCGTTTCTTTCTTCGTTTCTCCGATTATTTCTTCGTTTCTCCATTTATTTCTCCTTTTCTCCGTTTCTCCGTTTCTTTCTTCATTTCTCTGTTTCTTTGTCCGTTTCTCGGTTTCTTTGTTCGTTTCTCCGTTTCTTTGTTCGTTCCTCCGTTTCATTGTTCGTTTCTCCGTTTCTTTGTTCCTTTCTCCGTTTCTTTCTCCGTTTCTCGGTTAATTTCTTCGTTTCTCCATTTATTTCTCCGATTCTCCGTTTATTTCTTCGTTTCTCCGTTTCTTTCTTCGTTTCTCCGTTTATTTCTTCGTTTCTCCATTTATTTCTCCGTTTCTCCGTTTCTTTCTTCGTTTCTCCGTTTGGTTCTTCGTTTCTCCGTTTCTTTCTTCGTTTCTCCGTTTCTTTCTTCGTTTCTCCGTTTCTTTCTTCGTTTCTCCGTTGCTTTCTTCGTTTCTCCGTTTATTTCTTCGTTTCTCCATTTATTTCTCCGTTTCTCCGTTTCTTTCTTCATTTCTCCGTTTCTTTGTTCGTTTCTCGGTTTCTTCGTTCGTTTCTCCGTTTCTTTGTTCGTTTCTCCGTTTCATTGTTCGTTTCTCCGTTTCTTTGTTCCTTTCTCCGTTTCTTTCTCCGTTTCTCGGTTTATTTCTTCGTTTCTCCATTTATTTCTCCGATTCTCCGTTTCTTTCTCCGTTTCTCGGTTTATTTCTTCGTTTCTCCATTTATTTCTCCGATTCTCCGTTTCTTTCTTCGTTTCTCCGTTTCTTTCTTCGTTTCTTCGTTTATTTCTTCGTTTCTCCATTTATTTCTCCGTTTCTCCGTTTCTTTCTCCGATTTCCCGTTTCTTTCTTCGTTTCTCCGTTTCTTTCTTCGTTTCTCCGTTTATTTCTTCGTTTCTCCATTTATTTCTCCGTTTCTCCGTGTCTTTCTTCGCTTCTCCGTTTCTTTCTTCGTTTCTCCGTTTCTTTCTTCGTTTCTCCGTTTCTTTCTTCGTTTCTCCGTTTCTTTCTTCGTTTGTCTGTTTCTTTCTCCGTTTCTCCGTTTCTTTCTCCGATTCTCCGTTTCTTTCTTCGTTTCTCCGTTTCTTTCTTCGTTCCTCCATTTCTTTCTTCGTTTCTCCGTTTCTTTCTTCTTTTCTCCGTTTATTTCTTCGTTTCTCCATTTATTTCTCCGTTTCTCCGTTTCTTTCTCCGATTTCCCGTTTCTTTCTTCGTTTCTCCGTTTCTTTCTTCGTTTCTCCGTTTATTTCTTCGTTTCTCCATTTATTTCTCCGTTTCTCCGTGTCTTTCTTCGCTTCTCCGTTTCTTTCTTCGTTTCTCCGTTTCTTTCTTCGTTTCTCCGTTTCTTTCTTCGTTTCTCCGTGTCTTTCTTCGCTTCTCCGTTTCTTTCTTCGTTTCTCCGTTTCTTTCTTCGTTTCTCCGTTTCTTTCTTCGTTTCTCCGTTTATTTCTTCGTTTCTCCATTTATTTCTCCGTTTCTCCGTGTCTTTCTTCGCTTCTCCGTTTCTTTCTTCGTTTCTCCGTTTCTTTCTTCGTTTCTCCGTTTCTTTCTTCGTTTCTCCGTTTCTTTCTTCGTTTGTCTGTTTCTTTCTCCGTTTCTCCGTTTCTTTCTCCGATTCTCCGTTTCTTTCTTCGTTTCTCCGTTTCGTTCTTCGTTTCTCCGTTTCTTTCTTCGTTTCTCCGTTTCTTTCTCAGTTTCCCCGTTTCTTTCTTCGTGTCTCCGTTTCTTTCTTCGTTTCTCCGATTCTTTCTTCGTTTCTTTCTTCGTTTCTCCGTTTATTTCTTCGTTTGTCCGTTTATTTCTTCGTTTCTCCATTTATTTCTCCGTTTTTCTGTTTCTTTCTTCGTTTCTCCGTTTCTTTCTTCATTTCTCCGTTTCGATTAAATGATTATAATATTTATAATTTCTATTATAAATCATTTGATCTATGGTTAAATTAGACACTGATACTCTAAATACATATTTAATATATATTTTAATCCCTTTAGCCTCCAGAAGAATTTTATTTATACTATTTACTATATATAATAATTTACACAGAATCGGAAATAAATCTAATTATTTATTTATAATAATTATCTTTTTTTCACTTAACTTAAACATGGGGATGTTCTCTTTAAATGTTCGATTCATTTCTTTAATTTATTCATTAAATTGAATTAATCTATTCTTTATAATAACTTTAATAAAATTAATCCCTGTAATTATTATAGAACTCATATTAAAATTTAATAATGAAATTTATTTTATTTGCCTAATTAATGTAATTATTGCCCCTATCATTTGCTTAAATCAAAAATCAATCATAATAATTATAGGATATTCATCTGTTATACAAACATCTATTATAGTTATTTTATTAATAATTAACAAAAATACATTTTTAAGATATTTCGTTTTATATTCAATAATTTCTTTAATTTTAATTTTTATATATAAAATAATAAAGATTAACTCTTCTTCCTTATTTAATACATTAACCTCTGATAAAAGAAAAATTATTTTGTACTCAATAATTATTATGTACACAAATTTCCCACCTATAGCACTCTATATACTGAAATAAATCGTCCTAGAAACATTAATAAATTCAAGTATAAAATTTACCGTGGAAGGCTTAATTTTACATTTATTCGAAAACTGAAACATACAAAAGTTTGCACAAAAGTATTTATTTATTTTATCGCACGGTAGGGAATATCATACAAATGGAAATACTTATCTCTAATGTCGGTAAACTGTACTTGTCGCGCCATCTATTTGTGGAAATTAGAACAATTCCTCGACAAACTTGAGCGTTTCTCCGCCAGGCGTTTTCACCGCTTAAGTGTAGTTTAACCCTTTCTCCAATAGATGGTAACCCATGTAATTACCACGTTACAGGGATTTGTAATTGCGGGTTCAGAATATATTTGCATGCATGCAAACTATAATTCCGATATGTAGAGAAATATTCATTTATTTTATCCCACGGCTTCTTCGATCGTATTTGTTCGATCTAACCAAATATTTGAAGAAATTGATGGCTTTTTATACCGAAACAATTTCAAAAATTGTTTAATCTACGGTCCAGCGACGGTTGTTAATAATTATGATAAATAAATGTCAAGATATTGCGAAGTCTGCGAAGGCGAACGGTTTCAGTGAATGTTTGTTCATTTCAGCGATTGTTATTAACATGTACGCATGTTCTCTATATTGATCGAACAATGTGCATCTTACTTATGTATTGCAATTAAATAAGAAACTTATCGAAATTGATTTTGATCGAGACTCCACGTTAAAACGTGTTTCGTAAAGTTTTAAAGCACGGAAAGTAACAATTATTCATTAGATACATTAATTTAACATTTGTTTAATTCTTATAATTTACACAATACGCGTAGAAGTGGTATTTTTTACATAAAAGTGCCAAAATTTAATTAATCGCTGTTCTGGATAGAAAAATCACCGCGATGGATACTTGTGAATCGATAATCGATACGTGTAGCCTTGAGAATGTCAGTTGGATCTCAGCGAAAAATTCCTCCGCGAACACAGAATATTTCAACGAAATGATATTTTAAGGCATTATTTATACTAGGACATTGTTAAAAATTGTCTAATGTATGATCCTACGACGGTTGTTAATAATAATGTAAACAAACATCAAGATATTGCGAAATCTGCGAAGGCGTATTGCTATAGCGAATGATTATGTCTCTAGGCGATTGTTATAAACATTTTTGCAAGTTCCCAACTTTTATATTACAGTATGAAAATTAAATTTTATCGGAAAATTTAACTAATAGTTTGGTATACATATATTTCTCGATTTTTAATGAAAATTAATATTTGTAAACTAATTAATGGTTTGGACTGTAAAAGTTGGGATTATTAATTTTATAAAATGCATATTCTTTTGCATTGTAAATCAATAATTTCCTTATGAAGATAAATATTGGTTGCAAATCGAGAAATATATGAATACAAATATTTTACTTTCATTTCCGATAGCAATTAATATCTGAAAACTAGCTAATGATTTATGATGCATAAGTAAGATGCACATTATTCGATCAATATTGGGAACATGCATAAATATTAGTAACAATCGCGGAAATGGACAAATATTCACCGAAACCGTTCGCCTTCCCAGATATCGCAATATCTCGGGGTTTGTTTGTCATAATTATTAACAACCGTCGTAGGACCATACTTTAAGCAATTATTAACAATGTCCTAGTATAAATAATGCGTTAAAATATCATTTCGATGAAATATTCTGTGTTCGCGGAGGAACTTTTCGCTGAGATCCAACTGCAATTGTCAAGGCTACACGTATCGATTATCGATTCACAAGTAATTATCGCGGTGATTTTTCTATCTAAAAAAGCGATTAATTGAATTTTGGCAATTTTGTGTAAAAAATACCACTTTTACGCGTATTGTGTAAATTATAAGAATTAAGCAAATGTTAAATTAATGTATCTAATGAACAATTGTTACTTTCCGTGCTTTAAAATTTTACGAAACACGTTTTAACGTGGAGTCTCGATCAAAACCAATTTCGATAAGTTTCTTAATTAATTGCAATACATAAATAAGATGCACATTGTTCGATCAATATAGAGAACATGCGTACATGTTAATAACAATCGCTGAAATGAACAAACATTCACTGAAACCGTTCGCCGTCGCAGACTTCGCAATATCTTGACATTTATTTATCATAATTATTAACAACCGTCGCTGGACCGTAAATTAAACAATTTTTGAAATTGTTTCGGTATAAAAAGCCATCAATTTCTCGAAATACTTGGTTAGATCGAACAAATACGATCGAAGAAGCCGTGGGATAAAATAAATGAATATTTCTTTACATATCGGAATTATAGTTTGTATGTATGCAAATATATTCTGAACCCGCAGTTACAAATCCCTGTAATGTGGTAATTACATGGGTTGCCATCTATTGGAGAAAGGGTTAAACTACACTTAAGGTGTGAAAACACCTGGCGGAGAAACGCTCAAGTTTGTCGAGGAATTGTTCTAATTTCCACAAATAGATGGCGCGACAAGTACAATTTACCGACATTAGAGATAAGTATTTCCATTTGTATGATATTCCCTACCGTGCGATAAAATAAATTAATACTTTTGTACAAACTTTTGTATGTTTCATCTTTCGAATAAATGTAAAATTAAACCTTCCATGGTAAATTTTATTCTTGAATTTATTAATGTCTCCAGGACGATTTATTTCAGTATAAAGAGTGCTATAGGTGGGAAATTTGTGTACATAATAATTATTGAGTATAAAATAATTTTTCTTTTGTTAGAGGTTAATATATTAAATAAGGAAGAAGAGTTAATATTTATTATTTTAGACATAAAAATTAAAATTAAAGAAATTATTGAATATAAAATGAAATATGTTTAAAATGTATTCTCGTTAATTATTAATAAAATAACTATAATAGATGTTTGTATAACAGATGAATATCCTATAATTATTAAAATTGATTTTTTTGTTTAAGTAATGATAGGGGCAATAATTACATTAATTACGCAAATAAAATAAATTTCATTATTAAATTTTAACATGAGTTCTATAATAATTATAGGGATTAATTTTATTAAAGTTATTATAAAGAATAGATTAATTCACTTTAATGAATGAATTAAAGAAATGAATCGAACATTTAAAGAGTACATCCCAATTTTTAAGATAAGTGAAAAAAAAATAATTATTATAAATAAATAATTAGATTTATATCCGATTCTATGTAAATTATTATATATAGTAAATAGTATAAATAAAATTCTTCTGGAGGCTAAAGAGATTAAAAGATATATTAAATATGTATTTAGAGTATTAGTGTCTAATTTAACTATAGATCAAATGATTTATAATAGAAATTATAAATATTATAATCATTTAAACGAAACGGAGAAACGGAGAAACGGCGAAACTGAGAAACGGAGAAACGAAGAAACGAAGGAAGAAACGGAGAAACGAAGAAAGAAACGGAGAAACGAAGAAAGAAACGGAGAAACGAAGAAATAAACCGAGAAACGGCGAAAGAAACGGAGAAACGAAGAAAGAAACAGAGAAACGAACAATGAAACGCAGAAAGGAAGAATGAAACGGAGAAACGAAGAAATAAACGGAGAAACGAAGAAAGAAACGGAGAAACGGAGAAACGGAGAAATAATCGGAGAAACGAAGAAATAAACGGAGAAACGAACAAACAAACGGAGAAACGAAGAAAGAATCGGAGAAAAGAAGAAAGAAACGGAGAAACGAAGAAAAAAACAGAGAAACGCAGAAAGAAACGGAGAAACGAACAAAGAAACGGACAAACGAAGAAAGAAACGGAGAAACGGAGAAACGATGAATGAAACGGAGAAACGAACAAAGAAACGGAGAAACGGAGAAACGGAGAAACCGAGAAACCGAGAAACCGAGAAACGGAGAAACGGAGAAACGGAGAAACCGAGAAACGGAGAAAAGGAGAAACGGAGAAACGGAGAAACGGAGAAACGGAGAAACGGAGAAACATAGAAACCTAGAAACGGAGAAACGGAGAAACGGAGAAACGGAGAAACCGAGAAACGGAGAAACGGAGAAACGGAGAAACGGAGAAACGGAGAAACGGAGAAACGGAGAAACCGAGAAACGGAGAAACGGAGAAACGGAGAAACGGAGAAACGGAGAAACGGAGAAACCGAGAAACCGAGAAACGGAGAAACGGAGAAACGGAGAAATGGAGAAACGTTTCTCCGTTTCTTTGTTCGTTTCTCCGTTTCTTTCTTCGTTTCTCCGTTTCTTTCTCCGTCTCTCGGTTTATTTCTTCGTTTCTCCATTTATTTCTCCGATTCTCCGTTTCTTTCTTCGTTTCTCCGTTTCTTTGTTCGTTTCTCCATTTCTTTGTTCGATTCTCTGTTTCTTTGTTCGTTTCTCTGTTTCTTTCTTCGTTTCTCCGTTTCTTTCATCGTTTCTCCATTTCTTTCTTCGTTTCTCCGTTTCTTTCTTCGTTTCTTTCTTCGTTTCTCCGTTTATTTCTTCGTTTCTCCATTTATTTCACCGTTTCTCCGTTTCTTTCTTTGTTTCTCCGTTTCTTTCTTCGTTTCTCCGTTTATTTCTTCGTTTCTCCATTTATTTCTCCGTTTCCCCGTTTCTTTCTTCGTTTCTCCGTTTCTTTGTTCGATTCTCTGTTTCTTTGTTCGTTTCTCTGTTTCTTTCTCCGTTTCTCCGTTTCTTTCATCGTTTCTCCGTTTCTTTCTTCGTTTCTCCGTTTCTTTCTTCGTTTCTCTGTTTCTTTCTTCGTTTCTCCGTTTATTTCTTCGTTTCTCCATTTATTTCTCCGTTTCTCGGTTTCTTTCTTCGTTTCTCCGTTTCTTTGTTCGTTTCTCTGTTTCTTTGTTCGTTTCTCTGTTTCTTTCTTCGTTTCTCCGTTTCTTTCATCGTTTCTCCGTTTCTCTCTTCGTTTCTCCGTTTCTTTCCTAGTTTCTCCGTTTCTTTCTTCGTTTCTACGTTTATTTCTTCGTTTCTCCATTAGTTCACCGGTTCTCCGTTTCTTTCTTTGTTTCTCCGTTTCTTTCTTTGTTTCTCCGTTTATTTCTTCGTTTCTCCATTTGTTTCTCCGTTTCTCCGTTTCTTTCTTCGTTTCTCCGTTTCTTTGTTCGTTTCTCTGTTTCTTTGTTCGTTTCTCTGTTTCTTTCTTCGTTTCTCCGTTTCTTTCATCGTTTCTACGTTTATTTCTTCGTTTCTCCATTAGTTCACCGGTTCTCCGTTTCTTTCTTTGTTTCTCCGTTTCTTTCTTTGTTTCTCCGTTTATTTCTTCGTTTCACCATTTATTTCTCCGATTCTCCGTTTCTTTCTTCGTTTCTCCGTTTCTTTCATCGTTTCTCCGTTTCTCTCTTCGTTTCTCCGTTTCTTTCTTAGTTTCTCCGTTTCTTTCTTCGTTTCTCCGTTTATTTCTTCGTTTCTCCATTTATTTCTCCGTTTCTCCGTTTCTTTCTTCGTTTCTCCGTTTCTTTGTTCGTTTCTCCGTTTCTTTCTTCGTTTCTCCATTTATTTCACCGTTTCTCCGTTTCTTTCTTTGTTTCTCCTTTTCTTTCTTCGTTTCTCCGTTTATTTCTTCGTTTCTCCATTTATTTCACCGTTTCTCCGTTTCTTTCTTCGCTTCTCCGTTTCTTTGTCCGTTTCTCCGTTTCTTTGTTCGTTTCTCCGTTTCTTTCTTCGTTTCTCCGTTTCTTTCTTCGTTTCTCCGTTTATTTCTTCGTTTCTCCATTTATTTCTCCGTTTCTTCGATTCTTTCTTCGTTTCTCCGTTTCTTTCTTCGTTTCTCCGTTTCTTTCTTTGTTTCTCTGTTTCTTTCTTCGTTTCTCCGTTTTTTTCATCGTTTCTCCGCTTCTTTCTTCGTTTCTCCGTTTCTTTCTTCGTTTCTCCGTTTCTTTCTTCGTTTCTCCGTTTCTTTCTTCGTTTCTCCGTTTATTTCTTCGTTTCTCCATGTATTTCTCCGTTTCTCCGTTTCTTTCTCCGTTTCTCCGTTTCTTTGTTCGTTTCTCCGTTTCGTTCTTCGTTTCTCCGTTTCTTTCTTCGTTTCTCCGTTTCTTTGTTCGTTTCTCCGTTTCTTTGTTCGTTTCTCCGCTTCTTTCTCCGTTTCTCCGTTTCTTTGTTCGTTTCTCCGTTTCGTTCTTCGTTTCTCCGTTTCTTTCTTCGTTTCTCCTTTTCTTTCTTCGTTTCTCCATTTATTTCTCCGTTTTTCCGTTTCTTTCTTCGTTTCTCCGTTTCTTTCTTCATTTCTCCGTTTCTTTCTTCGTTTCTCCGTTTCTTTCTTCGTTTCTCCGTTTCTTTCTTCGTTTCTCCGTTTATTTCTTCGTTTCTCCATGTATTTCTCCGTTTCTCCGTTTCTTTCTGCGTTTCTCCGTTTCTTTGTTCGTTTCTCCGTTTCGTTCTTCGTTTCTCCGTTTCTTTCTTCGTTTCTCCGTTTCTTTGTTCGTTTCTCCGTTTCTTTGTTCGTTTCTCCGCTTCTTTCTCCGTTTCTCCGTTTCTTTGTTCGTTTCTCCGTTTCGTTCTTCGTTTCTCCGTTTCTTTCTTCGTTTCTCCTTTTCTTTCTTCGTTTCTCCATTTATTTCTCCGTTTTTCCGTTTCTTTCTTCGTTTCTCCGTTTCTTTCTTCATTTCTCCGTTTCTTTCTTCGTTTCTCCGTTTCTTCCTTCGTTTCATCGTTTCTCCGTTTCTCCGTTTCTCCGTTTCGATTAAATGATTATAATATTTATAATTTCTATTATAAATCGTATGATCTATGGTTAAATTAGACACTAATACTCTAAATACATATTTAATATATTTTTTAATCTCTTTAGCCTCCAGAACAATTTTATTTATACTTTTTTCTATATATAATAATTTACACAGAATGGGAAATAAATCTAATTATTTATTTATAATAATTTTTTTTTTTTCACTTATCTTAAAAATTGGGATGTTCTCTTTAAATGTTCGATTCATTTCTTTAATTTATTCATTAAATTGAATTAATCTATTCTTTATAATAACTTTAATAAAATTAATCCCTGTAATTATTATAGAACTCATATTAAAATTTAATAATGAAATTTATTTTATTTGCCTAATTAGTGTAATTATTGCCCCTATCATTTGCTTGAACAAAAAAATCAATCATAATAATTATAGGATATTCATCTCTTATACAAACATCTATTATAGTTATTTTGTTAATAATTAACAAAAATACATTTTTAACATATTTCGTTTTATATTCAATAATTTCTTTAATTTTAATTTTTATATATAAAATAATAAAGATTAACTCTTCTTCCTTATTTAATATATTAACCTCTAATAAAAGAAACATTATTTTATACTCAATAATTGTTATGTACACAAATTTCCCACCTATAGCACTCTTTATTCTGAAATAAGTCGTCCTAGAAACATTAATAAATTCAAGAATAAAATTTACCGTGGAAGGTTTAATTTTACATTTATTCGATAGATGAAACATACAAAAGTTTGTACAAAAGTATTTATTTATTTTATCGCAAGGTAGCGAATATTATACAAATGGAAATACTTATCTCTAATGTCGGTAAATTGTACTTGTCCCGCCATCTATTTGTTGAAATTAGAACAATTCCTCGACAAACTTGAGCGTTTCTCCGCCAGGTGTTTTCACCCCTTAAGTGTAGTTTAACCCTTTCTCCAATAGATGGCAACCCATGTAATTACCATGTTACAGGGATTTGTAATTGCGGGTTCAGAATATATTTGCATACATACAAACTATAATTCCGATATATAGAGAAATATTCATTTATTTTATCGCACGGTTTCTTCGATTGTATTTGTTCGATCTAACCAAATACTTCAAGAAATTCATGGCTTTATAGCCATTATTTATACCGGAACATTGTGAAAAATTGTTTAATCTACGGTCCAACGACGGTTGTTAATAATTAGGATAAGTAAACGTCAAGATATTGCGAAATCTTCGAGGGCGAATGGTTTCGGTGAATGTTTGTTCATTTCAGCGATTGTTATTAACATTTACGCATGTTCCCTATATTGATCGAACAATGTGCATCTTATTTATGCATTGAAAATGATTGATTCGCCTCTAGCAATTGATTTTGTTCGAACTTCAAAGTAAAGAGATGTTTCTTAAAGTTTTAAAACATGGAAAGTAATAATTGTCTATGAAATATATCAATTTAACATTTGATTAATACATGAAGAATCGAAATTTTTGGTATTTTCCTGATACCAATGGTTGAAATTCAGGCATAAATTTTAGAAAATGTTTGATTTTGGGACTCTTGGTGTCAGTATACGATATGCGAGGAAGTGGCACGATTTCGCGGATTCTTCGAATTGACGTCAAATTCCAAGAATTTCCGCGAATCGGAAATTTGTAGGACTTTCGAACGAATTTCTGAATCATGGATCCCGATTTTCTTTGTATCAGGGGAACATGATAGTCGAGGACATATAGATTTAAGTTGTTTTACCAGTTTGATAGGATCGGGTTAAAGAAATGGAAACAAATAATGGACAAAAATAAAGTTTCCGTTGTCAGTGAAATTGATTTTATTTCAATACATCAATTCATCGGAAATACAATCGCTTTTCTTCGATCCATTAACATATTCGCACTTTCATACTCATTACAAAAATGTTGTTCTTTAAAGTACTCTACTTGTAGAAAGTACTGTACCGTAAAGTACTCTACTGTACCGTAAAAATTACTATTCTAAATTCGCAGCCGATTAGCTCGGTACTACCCACGTCGAATAATTATTGTTCGTCGCGAGTAATACCGATTACCAGGTCTCACCACGCGGAGGTTGCTGCGAGCGGAGACCCGGAGAGAGATAGATGGAATCAAAGTTCCATCGATCTCCCTCGACACGCGATACAAACGAAGATACTAAACCAAAGAGATGGAAGGAATCAATGTTCCTTCGATCTCCTCGTTTAGTTCTGCCAAGCAATTACATTATGGAAATATTAGGCAAAATTGGGAAAGACGCGACACGAACCGTGCAGTTGGTCCTACTAGGTCTATCCCGTTTCCCCTCCGTGGTTCCGATTCCAGAGAAAACGAACGACGCCTACCACTTCCCTAGAGGAGTGCCCCGTTTCTCCATCTTTACGACGAGAGGGTCTTATTTTGGAGGCTTTCGCAGGGACCGGCAAAAATGCCTGCTCCTGTGCTCGCAACATGCCCCCTCTGGAAGCGGACACACCGGAAGAGACGGCGATAGACCGTTCGGACTACTTACACGGCCGGCCACTTGCTTGTACAAGAAGCAGTGGTGATCGGACCGAGGAACGAGGAAGCGAGCAAAATTAAGCTAAAGATTGGATAATTGCTTGGCAGATCACAGCCTTAAAACTAACTTATTCTAACTGCAGAGATAGAAGGAATCAATGTTCCTTCGATCTCCTCGTTTAATTCTGCCGAGCAATTACATTATGGAAAAATTAGGCAAAATTGGGAAAGACGCGACACGAACCGTGCAGTTGGTCCTACTAGGTCGGTCCCGTTTCCCCTCAGTGGGCCCGATTAAAGAGGAAATGCACGACGCCGTCCACTCATATAGAGTGCCCCGTTTCTCCCAACTCCGCGTCAGGAACCACGCATAGCGTGGACCTGACTTACGGAAGATGACGAAGAGAGGGTCTTGTGGCACAAGGGCTTCCGCAGGGACCGGTGGGAACACCTGCCCCTGAGTTCGCAGCATATTCTCTCTCAAAGCGGACGCACCAGAAGAGACGGCGATCGAGCGTTCGGTCCACCTCCACGGCCGGTCACTTGCTTATGCAACAAGCAGAGGTGGCCGGACTGAGATACGAGCAAGCGAGCAAAAAGAAGCTAAAGATTGGATAATTGCTCGGCAGATGACAGATATTCGTACATGGTGACCTTAAAACTAACTTAGTCTATACTTGGAATTAACAGTCCCGCGGAGGATGCAATACATCAGTCCTCTTCGTTCTTCGTTCTTCGTTTTCCGATACATTTAAGAGAATGTATCTAAGAGAAACCTAAGAGAAACCTAAGAGAAACCTAAGAGAAACCTAAAGTCAAGGCATAATAGAAAATAGAAATGAATTTGGTTAGTGGAAAAACATAAACATGTAAAAACAAGTAGAAATTAAAATCAGAGAACAAATGAAATGAATTAGACAAAGAAACAATTAAAAAAAAAAAGAAAGGATTGAGAGAGTGGTCGCCAGTACTGACCACCGCCTACCGGCGGCCAGTACCGGTTACCAAGGTGGGGGGTCCCCCTTCCATAAACCTAAAACGAAGAGATCCGTCCATCTCGGAGCCTCCAGGAAGAATGAAATTTTAAACAATCGGCGGCTCCTTATATACCCACCGCAAGGTCACTTACCAGTGACTTACCGTTACTTCCATTGTCTTTGTTCGATCTAATCGAATATTTCAACAAATTGATGGCTTTTTAGCCATTATTTATACTAGAACATTGTTAATAATTGTTTAATCTACGGTCCTACGACGGTTGTTAATAAACATGATAAATAAACAACAAGATATTGCGAAATCTACGAAGGCGAACGGTTTCGGTGAATGTTTGTTCATTTCCACGATTGTTACTAACATTTATGCATGTTCCCAATATTGATCGAACAATGTGCATCTTATTTATGTATTGCAATTAATTAAGAAACTTATAGAAATTGATTTTGATCGAGGCTCGATGTTAAAACGTGTTTCTTAATGTTTCAAAGCATGGAAAGTGACAATTGTTTAATAGATACATTAATTTAACATTTGTTTCATTCTTATAATTTACACAATACGCGTAGAAGTGGTATTTTTTACATAAAAGTGCCAAAATTTAATTAATCGCTGTTCTGGATAGAAAAATCACCGCGATGAATACTTGTGAATCGATAATCGATGCGTGTAGCCTTGAGAATGTCAGTTGGATCTCAGCGAAAAATTCCTCCGCGAACACAGAATATTTCAACGAAATGATATTTTAAGGCATTATTTATACTAGGACATTGTTAAAAATTGTCTAATGTATGATCCTACGACGGTTGTTAATAATAATGTAAACAAACATCAAGATATTGCGAAATCTGCGAAGACGAACGGTTTCGGTGAATGTTTGTCCATTTCCGCAATTGTTACTAACATTTATACATGTTTCGAACATTTATCTTACAATATGCATCTTATTTATGCGTTAAATATGATTGATTCGCCTACAGCAATTAATTTTGACCGAGATTCGAGGTATAAACGTGTTTCTTAATGTTTCAAAGCATGGAAAGTGACTATTGTTTATTAGATACATTAATTTAACCTTTGTTTCATTCTCATAATTTACACAATACGCGTAGAAGTGATATTTTTTACATAAAAGTGCCGAAATTCAATTAATCGCTTTTTTAGATAGAAAAATCATCGTGATGAACACTTGTGAATCGATAATCGATACGTGTAGCCTTGACAATGTCGGTTGGACCTCAATGAAAAATTCCATCGCGAACAAAGAATATTTCAAAGAAATGATATTTTAAGCCATTATTTATACTAGGACATTGTTTATAACTGTTTCAACTACGGTACTACGACGGTTGTTAATAATTATGATAAATAATCATCAAAATTTTGCGAAATCTGCGAAGGCAAACGGTTTTGGTGAATGTTTATTCATTTCCGCGATTATTATCGCTTGTTATTAGTCGCGATGTAAGAATTTTAAGAATTATTAAGAACCGTCGTAGGACCGTAGTTTAAACAATTATTAACAGTGTCCCAGAATAAATAATGGCTTAAAATATCATTTCGTTGAAATATTTCTTGTTCGCGAAGGAAGTTTTCCTTGAGATCCAACTGACATTCTCAAGGCTACACGTATCGATTATCGTTTCACAAGTTTTCATCGCGATGATTTTTCTATCTAAAAAAGCGATTAATTGAATTTCGGCACTTTTATGTAAAAAATATCACTTCTACGCGTATTGTGTAAATTATAAGAATTAAACAAATGTTAAATTAATGTATCTAATGAACAATTGTTACTTTCCATGCTTTAAAACTTTACGAAACACGTTTTAACATCGAGTCTCGATCAAAATCAATTTCTATAAGTTTCTTAATTAATTGCAATACATAAATAAGATGCACATTGGTCGATCAATATTGGGAACATGCATAAATGTTAGTAACAATCGTGGAAATGAACAGACATTCACCGAAACCGTTCGCCTTCGAAGATTTCGCAATATCTTGATGTTTATTTATCATATTTATTAACAACCGTCGTAGGACCGTAGATTAAACAATTATTAACAATGTTCTAGTATAAATAATGGCTTGAAAGTCATCACTTTCTGGAAATATTTGTTCGATCGAACAAAGACAATCGAAGTAACCGTGCGATAAAATAAATGAATATTTCTCTACATATCGAAAAAATAGTTTGTATATATGCATATATATTCCGAACGCTCAGTGACACACATATGTCACACGGCGATGAAGTGAGTTGCCATCTACTGGAGAATAGGTAAACTACACTTAAGGTGTGAAAACACCTGGCGGACAAACGCTCAAGTTTGTTGAGGAATTGTTCTTATTTCTACCAATAGATAGCGCCACGAGCATAATTTACCGACATTACAGATAAGTAATTCCATTTGTATGGTATTCCCTGCCGTGCAATAAAATAAATAAATATTTCTGTACAAAGTTTCGTATGTATCATCTTTCGAATAAATGTAAAGTTAAACGAAATCAGCGTAATGAAATTTCTCTGCATTCTAGCCTTCCTTTATACATTTAAAAAAATCTTTGATACCTCGAAATCATAGC
This sequence comes from Ptiloglossa arizonensis, assembly GCF_051014685.1. NCBI lineage: Eukaryota > Metazoa > Arthropoda > Insecta > Hymenoptera > Colletidae > Ptiloglossa > Ptiloglossa arizonensis. Next base: position 367,969 of record NC_135052.1, read on the forward strand.
CTCACATATCGATTATCGACTCACAAGTGTTTATCAAGATGATTTTTCTATATAGAAAAGCGATTAATCGAAATTCAGCACGTTTGAGTAAAAAATACAACTTCTACGCGTATTGTGTAAATTATGAGAATTAAATAAATGTTAAATTATTGCACTAAATAGACAATTATTACTTTTCATGTTTTAAAAGTGTAAGAAACATCTCTTTACTTTGAAGTTCGATCAAAATCAATAGCTATAGGCGAATCAATCATTTTTAATGCATAAATACGATGCACATTGTTCGATTAATACTGCGAACATGCGTAAATGTTAGTAACAATCGCGGAAATGAACAAACATTCACCGAAACCGTTCGCCTTCGCAGATTTCGCAATATCTTGATGTTTATTTATCATAGTTATTAACAACCGTCGTAGGACCGTAGATTAAAGAATTATTAACAATGTTCTAGTATAAATAATGGCTTGAAAGTCATCACTTTCTGGAAATATTTGTTCGATCGAACAAAGACAATCGAAGTAACCGTGCGATAAAATAAATGAATATTTCTCTACATATCGAAAAAATAGTTTGTATATATGCATATATATTCCGAACGCTCAGTGACACACATATGTCACACGGCGATGAAGTGAGTTGCCATCTACTGGAGAATAGGTAAACTACACTTATGGTGTGAAAGCACCTGGCGGAGAAACGCTCAAGTTTATCCAAGAATTGTTCCAATTTCCACTAATAGATAGCGCAACGAGCATAAATTTACCGACATTAAAGATAAGTAATTCCATTTGTATGATATTCCCTACCGTGCGATAAAATAAATAAATATTTCTATACATATCGAAATTAATGTTTGTATGCATGCAAATATATTCGGAACGCGCAATTCCAAACATTTGTAACGTGGTAATTATATGGGTTGCCGTCTCTTGGAGAACATATTTGTTAATTTTCGCGATTGTTACTAACATTTATGCCTGTTCCCAATATTAATCGAAAAATTTGTATCTTATTTATGCATTATAAATGATTATACTTATAGAAATTAATTTTCATCAAGATTCAAATTAAAAACTCGTTTAGTAAAGTTTCAAAGCATGAAAAGTAATAATTGTCTATTTAGTGCAATAATTTAACATTTATTTAATTCTCATAATTTACACAATACGCGTAGAAGTTGTATTTTGTACTCAAAGGTGCTGAAATTCGATTAATCGCTTTTGTATATAGAAAAATCATCGTGATAAACACTTGTGAGTCGGTAATCGATATGTGTAGCCTTGATTTCAAGGTATCAAAGGTTTTTTTTAATGTTTAAAGGAAGGCCAGAAAGCAGAGAAATTATGCTGATTGCGTTTAATTGTACATTTATTCGAAAGATGATTCATACAAAAGTTTGTACGGAAATATTTATTTATTCTATCGCACGGAAGGGAATATCATACAAAAAGAATTACTTATCTGTAATGTCGGTAAATTATGCTCGTGGCGCTATCTATTGGTGGAAATAAGAACAATTCCTCAATAAACTTGAGCGTTTCTCCGCCAGGTGTTTTCATACCTTAAGTGTAGTTTGCCTATTCTCCAGTAGATGGCAACTCAGTTCATCGCCGTGTGACATATGTGTGTCACTGAGCGTTCGGAATATATATGCATATATACAAACTATTTTTTCGATATGTAGAGAAATATTCATTTATTTTATCGCACGGTTACTTCGATTGTCTTTGTTCGATCGAACAAATATTTCCAGAAAGTGATGACTTTCAAGCCATTATTTATACTAGAACATTGTTAATAATTCTTTAATCTACGGTCCTACGACGGTTGTTAATAACTATGATAAATAAACATCAAGATATTGCGAAATCTGCGAAGGCGAACGGTTTCGGTGAATGTTTGTTCATTTCCGCGATTGTTACTAACATTTACGCATGTTCGCAGTATTAATCGAACAATGTGCATCGTATTTATGCATTAAAAATGATTGATTCGCCTATAGCTATTGATTTTGATCGAACTTCAAAGTAAAGAGATGTTTCTTAAAGTTTTAAAACATGGAAAGTAATAATTGTCTATGAGATATATCAATTTAACATTTGATTAATACTTGAAGAATCAAAATTTTTGTTATTTTCCTGATACCAAAGGTTGAAATTCAGGCATAAATTTTAGAAAATGTTTGATTTTGGGACTACTGGTGTCAGTATACGATATACGAGATTTCGCGGATTCTTAGAATTGACGTCAAATTCCAAGAACATCCGCGAATTGAGACTTTGCAGGATTTTCGAATGAATTTTCGTACTTTTACTAGAATTTTTCGTCGATTTTGGGCTTTGGTAACAGGAGAACATGATATTCGAGGACGTATAGTTTAAAGCTGTTTTAGCAGTCTTATAGGATCGTGTTAAGGAAATGGATACAAATAATGGGCAAAAAATAAAGTTTCTTTTGTCAGTCAAATTAATTTTATTTCAATACATCAACTCATCGGAGATACAATCGCATTCCTTCGATCCATTAGCATATTCGCACTCTCATACTCATTACAAACATTTTGTTCTTTGAGGTACTCTACTTGTTCTTATACCGTAAAAATTATTCTAAATCGCAGCCAATTAGCTCGGTACTACCCACGACGAATAATTATTATTCGTCGCAAGTAATACCGATTACCAGCTACTGACCATTTAAACGAAAAATATTATTCTAATTTGCAAACAATTAGCTCAGTACTATCCGTGACAAACATTTGTTTTTCGTCGCATGTAATACCGATTACTTTCACCACGTGATGGAATCGAAGTTCCATCGATCTCCATATGTATAGTACAGAGCCTCGTACAAAGAAAAAGATACGAAAGTTTCAAGAGATGTTTGATAAGTCACTCCTTGGTGTATAAGGTACACAATACCTAATAGTAATTTGAGAGTAAATAATGCTGGAAAAATTTCATTAAAAGTAACTGTAGCAATGAAAATATCCATAGTTTCATATTTGTCAAATATTCAAAATATTACCTAACTGGATAAATGACAAGTACTGTTACCATCTGATCGATTTATTGTAGAACTATAAAGAATACACAGGAACAAGTTTTCTACCTTCTGTACCTTTACCCACTACGGTAGTTTAGCTGGATATAGTTTCCAGAATCACCGTTCTTAAATGGAGAAGCCGGTATTTCAGATCATGAAATACCATTTGCCATAAGACAAAATGTCTATTTCTTATCTTTTAGGAGTATTTTAAACGAAAATTTTGTATAAATATGCACAAGTCTACCGATAATCTCCAGTTCTTTGAAATACCATTATAAATTCACTTTAAAACGATTTTGGAACTCATTACCATGTAACGACTGCGTTGAACGTTTGTCTATAGGTGGCGTTAACATTCTCGATACGGTAGGTATCTTCTGTTTTATTTAGAAAAGAAGATCTAAACTAATACTAATCCATAACGATTTCAAGTACATCGTTAATGTACATTGTGCTTCACACGATCACACACCTCATTTGTGAAAGTAGAGTATTTCACGAAATTTTTTATTTTAATTCTTGCCGCTAATAGCACCAGGATCTTAGTTCAGTCTGAATCGATAAAACGACAAGTGACATGAATTGGTAAAATTGCTCTAGTTGCTCCCGAATCGTATGATATATTTTTGCTTTCAATGTCAGATCTATTCCGTAATTTGTTTATGCTTATATATATGTGCTTTATCTCAACGCGAAATAAAATTTGTTTATCGTTAAATTAAGTATAATTTAGAATACGATAGAGTATCGTGGATATTAATCAGTTGCTCTTGCTCGATAGCTTACAATTCGCACATAGCATATTGCACATATTGTACACTGTAAACTTAACTCGTTCTCCGTAAGATGGCGATAAATTCCATTTTTCGTTACGTTCTATATGCATCTATAACCGAATGAGACGATAAACATATTCATCGTGAAAATATAAGAAAATAAATAAAGAACGAATAATCAACGCTGTGTACAAATACAGTTTGCACAACTTTTGTTTGCGTAATGTTATATCGTACAGTATTGTCACATCGACCCAATATTGTGTTCGATTTCTATCGCTTGGTCCTAGTTCGTGCTCTACAACGGTTTGTCATGGTCCATCGTATATGTTAAGTCTTGCTTTATCGCCCGCGTGCGTAATTACGGTACAAGTTTACGAGGCTTGTGAGCCAGTCTTAAATCGGATCTCGAATTACATCGCGAAACAACTGGCTCGAGGAGGCCACAACAATTAATCTTTTCTGCATGAACATTTTTATACAGAATCGTCAAGTTTTTTTAATACACCGTGCCTATTTTAAAACTCGAAGGCGTCTCGAATTAATCGATTAGCTATTACTGCATTCAGAATTTAAGAAAATTATTTGTATTTTTAATGTTCTTCTTTCCGTGATCCGAAAGAAAATATTACTTGTACGGTATCGTATATTATACGAAAGGTCCAAAGTATGATTAGTTTTAGAAACGACTTCTGTTGATGTCTCGTCTTTAGATAATATGGTTTTACTCTTCACACCATATACATACTTTCTTTATTTACGAAAAAACATCGTAATAATAATAATAATACAGCAACTCGCGTCCATTATTCTTTCTATTTTTCTGTATTCCTCCATAGCCAGAATTTACATTCTTACGCGTTCTGTTGCGAGCGACGACTGAAATTTTCATCGTTGTTTATTAAAGATCAACACTGGATACCATATTCTCGAGTAAACGAAAGCGATACGAACGAATCGAACAAGTTGATATGTAATTAGCAAAAGTAACACGAGACCTAGAGATGCTTATCGTCGGGTGACTAATTGGGAGCCCGATTTTCATCGTATACTTATAGCCACATTAATTCCAAACGTTGACTCATATTGTCGCTCGAAGCTGAGAATCTGTTAAGAACCGGTATCTGTATATCTAATTAGAGAGAGTACACGTCTATAAGATAGTTACTCCGGTTGGTAGAAGGCTTGAAGGAGACTCGAGGAAGGACACTGTTTCGCCCTAATGAATGAGAATGTCATACAGCTCGACGACCACGTTGTCGACCGGTGCTCGAAGCGACAAAGCACGTATCTTGAGGTTTGAATGCCACGTTTATTCTACTTCGCGCCGGAGACACTGTTCTATACCGTGCGGAAACGCGTTACATTTCAACCGTTCTTATCGCACACGATGAACTTGCCTCTTTTCGCAATCATCAGGTTGACCCTTAAAAGTTGATTCGCATTATCCTCGCGTTTCAATATTTTTCTATCACAGACAGGCGTAAAGAGAAGATGCAATCTTTGTATGAAAACGGTATATCCAAGTGTCAAAAATTTAATTTTTTAAGAGAAAGAAACAACTCGTTCAAAATCTGACTCCTTTTATTAAGATTGCAATAATCTCACTGTACTATAAAATTTTCTATTTTTCACGTTAATAATGCGTTAATTCGGGACGAAGAGAATTGTATTTGTCAAAATGTTTCTATATGTTACATCTTGGTTGCTCGTTCAAACTCTGATTTCTTTTATTAAGATTGCAATAATCTCACTGTACTATAAAATTTTCTATTTTTCACGTTAATAATGCGTTAATTCGGGACGAAGAGAATTGTATTTGTCAAAATGTTTCTATATGTTACATCTTGGTTGCTCGTTCAAAATTTGACTCCTTTTATTAAGATTGCAATAATCTCACTGTACTATAAAATTTTCCATTTTTCACGTTAATAATGCGTTAATTCGGGACGAAGAAAATTGTATTTGTAAAAAGTTTCTATATGTTACATCTTGGTTGCTCGTTCAAACTCTGATTTTTTTTATTAAGATTGCAATAATCTCACTGTACTATAAAATTTTCTATTTTTCACGTTAATAATGCGTTAATTCGGGACGAAGAGAATTGTATTTGTCAAAATGTTTCTATATGTTACATCTTGGTTGCTCGTTCAAAGTCTGATTTCTTTTATTAAGATTGCAATAATCTGAATGTACTATAAAATTTTCTATTTTTCACGTTAATAATGCGTTAATTCGGGACGAAGAAAATTTTATTTGTCAAAATGTTTCTATATGTTACATCTTGGTTGCTCGTTCAAAGTCTGATTTCTTTTATTAAGATTGCAATAATCTGAATGCACTATAAAATTTTCTATTTTTCACGTTAATAATGCGTTAATTCGGGACGAAGAAAATTGTATTTGTAAAATGTTTCTATACGCTAGATCTCGGTTGCAGAAAGAAACTGAATGCGTCATTCGTTTAGATCTGCGAGTATTGTTAAACGCCAATCCTGTTTGTTTTCAAATTATTTGAAATATCGGAATTTAGAAAACACGAAAAATCAAAAACATATTTTGTTCAATATATTTTTCTTATTTTTCAGTAGAATATATCGCATGACATAGACAATAGTCTAGACACAATAATTATTGAATAACACGTTCACAATATTTTCTACTGAAGAGACGTTTTCTTTTAGCATTACTAGAAATTAATTATAAAGTGAAATTGCACTTATATCGTATAGTGTGGTATTCCCATTGACACACGAAACATTTTACGAGAAAAAGAAGAAACAAAATTTGTAAATTTTGTAATTTTTTCTCTGCAAATACTCTTCAATTATTGTTCGCGTCGTCTGTCATCGTTTCACGTAGAGCTGTTCGATGTTGATCGAGAGAATATTTCAACGGTCCGTGATGATACCTGTCGGATGGTACGAAGAGAGATTTTCGAATTATTTTTAAAAATTAAAAAATCGACGAGCTAGGTCGCTGAATTTGCGCTACGCTTGGAACGGTGTTATTTTTGAGAATGTCATTAGCGAGACGCTTGTTTGCACATATTTTTTAAGGATTTGAGTATAGCTAGAAAATATCAGTTCGTTCGCATCTACAGGATCTTGAAGATTGTTTCGATGACAGCCCTGATGTTGCATCGCTGTCATCGAGTCTATAACTTGGTTAAAGGCTGAAACGTATGTTAACGCAAACCACGTACCGTGGTATTTAAACATCCGAAGTACAGTTAACATTTGATCATATCGTCTAATTATTTTTCATGTCCATCGTACGCAATTAAAATAATTGTTAAATAACCAAATGAACAATTGATCAAAGAACTGCGAGATAGTGGACAATAATTGCCATATATTTGCTGCAAAAAGAAAGCACAGACTTTTATTAAATGTAGATCGCTATATTCGTTTCCTCTTAGTGACTAGTACCGAGTGACTAACTTTGCTATCCGAAAGGAAGTCGATTATGAACTTATACGAGTGACACACAATACGTAATTCTACGTTCCTGACGTAGTTAATAATATTGACACGATAGAATTATAGAGAGTATTAAAAAACACCAAATAATCATTTTAGAAGTTATTGTACTCGAAGTAACAAAAAAACCTAAAGAAAAATCATTCGGACGTACGAATAAACTAACACATAGTTTCGAATAAAACGTAGCCGAATAATAATATATTATATTTAAACCTGACTATTTGTCAAATAATTTATTTACAAATGATTGAATCTGAAACACGGTATCGTGAGTCAACCATCGGTCGTCCTGGCAGCGCGAAAGTTCGAATCGACGATGAACCGATAGTGCGAATCCGCCTTAACGCGGTAACACGGATTTTCCGTGGCTGTCGGTATTCGCTAGAAATTCGTAACGCCTTGTCTCGACCGGTAACACCCATTACCGGTGTCAATATCTGTACGGTATCTTCTGGATCCATTAGCGTCCAAGAGTTGGATGTTCGCGCGTCCTTCGACAGCTCTAACTAACTTTATCGACGGAGGACGATTCGCGGCTCGTCCGTACGAAAAAGACGATCTCTGTTTCGCCGGTAAAGCGGACGCGAGACGTTTCGAAAGTAAGCACCTCGGTTAGGATCGCGAAGCGCACGCAGTGCCGAGCGACGTGGTAAGGAGAGGGGGAAACCTAGCAGACGAGAAAGAGAGACAGTGCACGCAATGGGGGTTTATGTAACTCGGGCATTAGTGACTGTGACGTCACGACACCGCGACGCGATGCAACGGTTGCACACGGTCGATAGTGCAGTCAACTACTGCATTATACGCAACCGACCCTACTGGATCCATGAATTATACCGGCGGTTTCAAAACGGTGGGACGAAACGAAACGGGCGAAAAATGACTCGCGGGAGACGACACCGAACGGTTCTGCTCACCCGTTTCGCGATCCAGGGCTTTGTTTTCGAGATACAAGCCGTTCAAGTTTACCCGTGCAAATCCCGGCGCGCGCTATTTATAACACGGTCAGCTGATCGCGCGTGGCACGGACACGCACTCACACACGTGGAACACGTGCCCGTGCGTTCGCACGCGTAAAACTTTTACTGCTTATTGTACGCCGGGCGCACCAGGTTTTAATGTTCAAACTTTGTCGGTACATTTTATGCGACTACATAAGATAAAAAATGTTGCAGACATAAACACGGGTCGGTCGAAGCTTTATTAAAGAGTTGGAAAAAAAAATAATGCGACACACTAGCGGTATACAAGTAACGGGCTTGTGATCGCGGAGAGACAATTGTGGAATTAACAGTGTTAATTAATACTCTGTTTCAAAATGTCCACGTCATTGGGAGTACAAAAAATTGAATTCATAATTCCACGAGTTTCATTTCGCTTTTGTTTTACTCGATCGAACGTATCGTTAGCAATTTTTTGCATCGATTCCATGAGCGAATTTATTCGTGCTCGATACACTTTTTGCAAACGAAACCTTTGACAACCTCGGATGGTAAACACAGCGTATATAAACTGACTCGAGGTAAATATTGCTAATCTATTCCGTCATTGTATCGCAGTAACTTCAAGTAGAAATCTCGGATTGCAAATTCGTATATATTGGCCCGTCCCAATTGTTTGAAACAACCTGTACATAGGCAAGATAATCGCGGATTAGTCGTCTGCACCGGGAGGATTGACTGAGACCTAGAAATAAGTTTGTCACCGATTATGTACTTTTGTTAATGGTACATGGTTGCCCCTCAAAAGTTAACCTCTTCGGGGATGCTGGCACACGCGTTAATGCGCCCATTTTACAACAACGTAAAAACAGTCCCGCAGAAAGAAACGACTCTTCGAGTAGAACGAAACGATGATAAATAGCAGATTATTCGAAATTCTTAAACCGATAAAAATATTTCTTAATTGGTGCGCATAACTCTTTGACAAGTTTATAATAAAAGTAAAAAGACAGTTATTATGAGACATTTATCGCGCAATAATTATTATTTTTGTTTTCGGATTTTTAAACGTTCGGAGTGTACGTAGAAGGAAAAAGATTGTAATAATGGACATAGAAAATTTTAAACGAGTGGTAGATAATAAAAAAACAGGTCCAGGTGAAAATGACTCGGGTGGTCCTTTACGTAGACAGAATCTCTGATTTCCAGTGTTGAAACACTGATATTGACACGAGCTGGTAAAAAGAACGATTCTTCTGCAGGAGATTCTTGAGTCTTCGAGGATTCCAAAGTAGCGATCAGGGTTAGTAGGACAAGGTTTAGGAGATAGACGAATCGAACGGGTATTCGGCAACGCAGGTTTCGAATGACAGAGGGCTTGAATGATGCACCTAAGTGACTCGTTACGCTACCCTTAATACGAAGTAACCAGATCTCAAGGCCTGCAATGCACGATAAATAAACACATTTTTTAATAGTATATGTATCAAGTCTTTTAAATATATTGAATCGACGTACGTACACTTGCTGTTTCATTTTTAAATATAAAATAAAAATTAATCGCTACATAAAAAATAAGTACACGATAATTGATATATATATGTATATAAAATTTAATGTATAATTATCAACAATGTGAATTTGTGCGTAACAGGTTTACTGTGCGAACGTGTTTGAAAAGAATATTTTTATTATAAAAATGTTAAAAACATTTCAATGGGGGACAGTTTGCCTTGACGCATTTCGAACGCAATAGCAGTTACTCCAAGAGTATTTTCGGTAGGGTCGTAGTTGTACACACTTTATGTATATTCTGTGTCTAGATTTATGTAATTTAATGCCAACAGAGATAAGATAGGAGCTGCAATATTTCGATTCAGTCATGGGTCTCGAAAAAAAGCGTGCAGTGGTTTCAAAACAATACGACAAAGCGACGAGAACTCTGTACCCGACACTATTTTTCTGAAAAATCAAAAATTGCGTACTATTTATAACGCGCAAAATTCTGGGAGAGAAAATCGCGATCGAACATCGGAGAATATTCGAAACGATATTATATATACCGTGAAAAATTACAAGTCGTGGAAAATAAAAAATAATTTTTTCAAACCTTAAGATTCTACTTCGTGAAAAATAAAAAATAATGTTTTTAAACCTTAAGATTCTACTTCGTGGAAAATAAATAATAATTTTTTCAAATCTTAAGATTCTACTTCGTGGAAAATAAAAAATAATTTTTTCAAACCTTAAGATTCTACTTACGAATATCCAATAGCAAGTATGCAGTTGCATTGGTAAGCTCACGAATGTTTTGCAAAGTGAACGATACCGAGCTGGCACGAAACTACGAATATAACGTGGACCGTAAAGGGTTAAGAGTCGCGTCGATGTTGCATCGATCGATGCTACCGTAGCGGTTCTGGAATCCTTTTAACGACCGATCGTGAACAGCTTTCAAGATCCATCGTTCGCACGGAAGCACCGATTGATCGTTTACGCGCGACTTTTAGAGGTTACGTTGCAACCTTTTGGACGAGCCTCGGACGATTTCGACCGCAGCGTGCACAGTCTACGAGAATTACGTAATAATCTCTACCGGTCGAGGGTCAATGCAATATTCCAGAGTCTATTCAATTAAGAACCGGACTCTGCGCGCTCAGGGGAGATCAGAAAGATCAGAAAGAAGCGGTACGAGCACGAGCGCCCGGAATCGGCGTCTCGAGAACCACGGAAACGACGGCCCGGGCTATATAAGCGCGAGGAGAGTAGAATCAAGAACCAGTTGAGCAAATAATTGACGAATCCTTCGTCGATCGAGCCGTTGGAACAAAACGAGCCAACAGGGAGGAAGGAGGAAACGCGCGGCGATGAGAATGTATCAATCAGCACAATTTAATACGTAAGAGGGAACGGATGGGTAAAAGGGACTGGGGAGGGGGGTGGGACGGGGCGTGCCAAGCAGAAACAGAATCGCGACGAGAGTGGGGGAGGGGGGAGCGCGAATAGAAAATAAAGGCGCAAGGCGATAGCGCACGGGTGCGAGCGAGAAGGTAGCGGAATGAATGCAGCGACCGAGAGACCGAGAACGACCGAAACGGACCGAGAACGACCGAGAGAGATTCGCCGCGCGACGGCTAGATAAGGAGGGGATTAGAAAACGCGGGGATACGCGTACGTCGGTCGGAGAAGGACGGACGATCCGAGGAATCCGTGGGACCGAGAGAGGCCACGAAAGCGAATAGAGACAACGTTGCGAAGCGGTGGGAGAGAGAGAGGACCGATGTGTTCGCGTTAACGGGAACGAGAGAGGTGGGATCGCGCGGCGTCAGAGCGGAGGGTCGATGCAGAATTTGCGGGACCAAGATAAAGAGAAGCCGGACGGAGGCAGAGCTAGTCGCGAGTAACCGTGAGCGGAACGAGGAGGGGAGGACCGTCACGGAGCGAGACAGCAACGTCGGAACGACTCGGTGGATGTAAATGCGAAATTCGCGGGACCGAGGGAGACAGAGCGGGAGCACGGAAAAACGAGTGGGTTACGAGGAGAAGGGAGAGCAGAAAATAGAATGAATATAGGAAACAAACAGGGACAGGAAAGAGGCGACGGTGTTACGGGGTGGGGGTTGGACGAGGAGAGGCGAAGGGAGGGGAACCGGAGGCCTTGAACTGCCGCGGCGGTCGGCATTGCAACTTTCCGCTCCGTGGATCTCTCCTCTTCCATTTCTCTTCGCAGACTCGTGCGCCGCGACGCCCGTTCTTTCTTCGATCGATGATCCGAATCACGGTTATCTCTCCTCGTTCTTTGTTTACATCGTTACCACCACCGAAATGTACGCCCCGATCGGAGTAATTGTTTCGCGCGCTCGTCACGCTCGGCACTGTACGGTTTACCGGGGCCGGAAGTCTTATTACTGTTATTATACGTATTATTGTTGTTATTAATATTTTTATCGTTGTAAGTAATCTTCGTATAACGCGGATACTTCGTTCCATGGAAATGCCGCGTTGTACCGGATGGTTCACCAAGATCTGCCGATTAAATTACTCGAAAACGGTTCGCTATGTGGAAAAATGTTTTAAACAAAAGTTGCAGCATACGAAGCGACGCGCGTACCGGGGTTTTCCACTTTCTTCTTTTATCGAGATACAGAGGTCACTTTGAATTTTTCAATCGTGGTATACGAAATTTGATTCTGCTATTGAAACCAGCACGAACAACCGAGTACAAATATTATAAGAATATGCGCATGAGTCCAAATACTAACGCTCATCGAGATATTTATCGAATAGTATTTAATGTAAAAGATCCTCGAAATGTTGCTCATTATGATCATGCGTAGTCTATAAATAAATGCCAATGCCAAGTGTACGCGATAGCGCATACATGTAAGATTCTGTATTAAAATTACGAACAAAACGTAAACTCCGTACGAGAACTACTTGTATTAATTTAACGTTCATCGAGAGAAAGTGTACATAACAGAGTAATAATCTAACCGCGAAAAGACGAGGTATATACGGCTACTGTTGAACTGCTAGCTTTTAAGTGATGCGCAGAAATGAAATTTTAAAACACGGTAAAACCGGATGAAAGACGAGGAAATTGTTGGATGAAGTGCTGAACGATCTACCGGTGCTTTTGAATCTACAAGGTGTCTCGATAAAATGTACGCTTTTGGATCGTACGAAAACGAGAAGTTTTATTTGCAACAAGATAGATCAACGCTTTGTTTTCACGCAAGGAATTATCTCGAAGAAACTTTTCTCGATAAATCTTGGATCGCGTATATACTAGATATAACATCGCTTGATTTTTTTTTTACGGAGAATCTAAAAATTAATGTTTACGCCAGTAAATTTTTCATGTTCGTGAAGTTATTTCAAAGATATATGTAAAATTACAATTATCACAATTGTAGAGATGGGTCGATCGATATTTACGGATTAGGTTCTAAACGATGCGATGTCAGCAACGCCTTGCTCATTTGCGTAAATAAATTTACATAAAAACTAAATGGACAAAGAAGCGATTAACGGTCAAAATGTATATATATTATTTAACTCGCATAAAGAGCCACAGACGCGCGGAAGAAAAAGATTCTAATTGCGAGATTTTTTAAAATTGGATATATTCATCTTCAAGGTCGCGTTATTGTGACTCTTTGAAGCACCTTAATTTTGCATAAGAAAATGATTGGCGCCTCAACCTGCATATTTCCCTCGAAACATTCTTATACTTCACAGAGACCTTGTGTATTCTCCGAAGTTGACGACCAGGGGTAGAAAGTAACGGAACTGAAGCAATATGTAATCGAACACGGAGACAAATCTCGATTCGGTTAAAACCCCTCGAAGAGACTCGTCCCGGGTTCTTTTTTCAGCCACCGTCGTGCTAATCGTCCTACGATCGATATTTTACGATAATCGATATTTACCTACGTTTCGATCGACTGAAATCGATGACGAAGGAGGTTTCGTTGCGGATTCGATCGACGCGTGAAAAACGAGCTTCGAGGCCGGACAAGTTCAACAGGTATGCGTGCACCAAACCGTGTATGCACGGGCAACCGTGCGAGTCACCACACTGTGGCGCGTGCGCGTGCGCGTGCGCATGCGCGTGTGCGTCGCGTACGCGCATGCGCGCCACCGGAGGAGATCCGGCACCTTGAACTTTTATCACGTGCACGAATAGCCGCGATAATAACACGCCGGATTGTTTGCATAAGCGGACGCGTAACCGAATACCAGGAAACAATGCTTCGCCCGCGAAAATCGTGTTTCTGAGTCAACGATCCGGGCGTCGGAGTTTCTTGCGCTCGATTTTGTGCCCGCTGACCCCGCGCGCGAATTCGAGTCTCCGCGGACAGAAATAATCTTTCCGACACCGGATACTTTTTCTTCGGTTCCCTGTGCGCCACTCAGCGAAACGTATTCCCACGAAACGTTGAACGGTTCGCAGACGTACGATGAATTTGCAACCGAGACGACGACGACGACAACGACAACAACCACGCGACGGTGTATACCCTTTGAATGGCAAATTCGAAACCACCGCAAACTCGCAACGTGGTTTTCACGTTACCGCTGCTCGATACGATAACGATACCGGCGCACCAGAGTTTTCCCAATTGCAAGAAGAGTTTCGCGTGAAACGGTAAATCAACGATCGAAACGAATCGATTTTACGTATTACGTATTTGCGAAGCGTACCGAACAATTACAATTTTTAGGTATTTAAACGAAACGCGAAACGCTCAATTTTAGCAGAGATTGCATTTTGTAAATTGTGTTTCGCGAAGAATCGGAAAAACAGAGGACGTTTCGTGAAAGATGGTGATTAATTACTAAAATGGATCAATTTTGTGTATTCGCGACGTATATTCATTTTGTAACTATTATAATTTTCAACATTGTAATTATATAATTAAGTAAACAAATGGATCGGAAAAGATTCTATTTTAGAGAAGATTCTGTACCCTTAACGTTTCCTAAAGTTCCCAATCTTCGTATCTTTCTCAGTTGCTGACATCCTACTGTACGCTTGTTGTTTCGTGTACGAGAAGCTTGTGCCGCAATAGACGAAAATAAAATCCGAAATGCATCAACATCGAAATCAAAACGTTTCGGAGCACGTATCGCCGTTCACCCAACACCCGAATTAGAACTCGGTATGCAAAGATGCGAATTCCAAAACCGTTACGTCTGTAGCTTGAAACGATAAATTTTTCTTCGTACCCTTGAACTATAGTTCATTGTACTCGCCTTACAGGATTCCGTTGAAACGTAAATAAAACGATATATTCTTCGTTTGAAAAAATATTAATGGTCTTGTAACGTCCTTGGCGTTTCTACCTGAAATAAAGCATAAAAAAAAAAAACTCGTCACCACGCGCTGTGTTCTCCACGAACTCGAACGTTCTCTCTATTTTTAACAATAAACGAGTTACCCGAGCGACGTGTCTCGACTGTCTCACCTTGTGCGCCAAAGAAGTCGTCCAATATTTAACGTCGATACGATCCATCGTTATCGATCAAACAACGAATAATTTCTCCTTCTGCGCAATTAGTCGAGAATGGGAGCCAGAACGATTCTCTAATTAGTTTGCGTAGTTTATTAAGTGTAAAACGATCGTTTCGATACGGAAGTAAGCTCACATTTTGCCCTAAGCAACAACCGAGCCGTTAATACCGTAGAGGTTCCACGGAGGAACAAAGATCCGGTCGTGACTCAAAAGGCGAAACATTTGTTCGCGCCAACATTTTTCGTTTGTTATGACCGAGATCGTGCCTCGGTTCTGTATCAACGTTCACGTGCTGCACAGATTGCCGTGATCCTTTCTATTGTTGGCTTATTATCAAAAGCTTTTGCCAAAGACCGTAAGTCGTAATATTCCTTCGGGGCATTTCTCTCTGCCTGTCTCGATAGGAACAATCGAAGTGAGTCAGATAGCCTTTGCCTACGACGGAATATTTCAAGTTCAACGATGAGTTGGAATAAGAATATCTCGCGTTAAAAGAGGTTGACCCGATAGTCTCGTGCCCCTCGAGACGCAACTGATTTCGCGGAACGTTTCGTAAGAGGTGAATTAAGGGGTGGCGAGACAAACTGGACAAACACTTCGATTTTATTCGAGGTTAAGATATTTTTACGCTGTATCCGCTCGATCTCGATTATAAACAAATTTCGAAACAGTCTACCGCTTCTCCTCTACACTGTGTTCCACGAGAATCGGAACATTCACGGATCGTCTCCTCTGTTTTCCGAGGACACGGGAAAATGTTTCAGACGCGATTAAAACGATTTCGATAACGCGATGCAAATTTTTCTCGGTTTTCCTCTACCGAAAATAAAATTCTATCGACGACCTTGAGAAACTCGAAACATTTTACCATAGAGAAAAATTATTCTCGCCGTGTTCTTCCTTCGAAATCGTTCGAATTATATTTGGAACACTTTCAGGGTTATTTCTTTTCGAATTGTTTAATGTAGTTTTCTTTCTCTGCACGGAGGTAGATACCTTTTTTCGTGCCACGGAGCGGATATTGAAACGCATCGCGGTGTTCAATTTGTAATTTTCAAGCGACCTTGATGTTCAGAAAAGGGTTCGAAAATCAAGACGGTGTTGGAATAGTACGCCAGTTTACCGTTTACGTTCATGAATACTTAAAACGGTATTCCTGGGTAGAGATACAACGTCTAAAACGGTCAATGACGGATACGCTTTCAATCGTTTCTGACGCAATAGCAACACAGACTCTAATTATTCGATCCGGCGTGTCTTACCGAGTGGTGGATTGCTACCGATAAACATCTTCTTTTAGCTTTGCCCCACAGGAAGAAGTCTAACGGTGTCAGATCCGGCGGGCGTACTGACCATAATGTATGCTCGTTACGTCCGATCGAAACATTCGCAAAGTTTTCGTTCAACATTCGTTATCCGCAAACGATGAGCCGGATAATCGATATGCTGATACAAAATCTGACCAACGGAGAAACATCATTTTCAGTATTAACCTAAAGAAAAACCATGAATTGGAATAAGAATATCTCGCGTTAAAAGATTACTGAACAACCAACTACTGATCTATCGTCGTCTTAGAACTTGGTCGTTTGGTCGAAATTCAAGGTCATCGTTCAAACACGATGACGCGCAACGTAACGACCGTTGCAAGATGCAAGAGAAGGAAGAACGAGCACGCGAGGACGCGAGATATCGATGACCTTGAGAAATTTGAAAAATCGTACCGCGATGATCGAATAATTGTTGTCGCCCTGTGTTCTCCCTTCGAAATCGTAACGCGTTTCGAAAATTTGTTCGTATCGTCGAAAATGGAGAAAATAATTGCACGTTCTGGTTCGAGCGGTACACCCTGTACATTTGGCTTCGATCAGAAAGAACGAATTAAAAACAGTAACGGGTATACGAATAACGAAGCGAAACGTAATCAACGATATCGTTTCGGCTGTAATGTTTTACGACGGAGCCAACGATAGCGAATTGGATATCCTCTACGATGGATTGCGTATTGTTTTAACTATTGCGCGGGTGGGATTTTTAAAGAAGGCTAGCCTTAAAGTGTGATCAGAATTGAAATTTCCAAACGGTGAATTTCAAGATTGTCCTTACGGGTTAACGATGCGTCTACGCTGATATCCTAAGTGAGCTGTAGGCAAGAGCTGTATTCTTAGAGGATCTGAGCCCACTGCAAGTTCAGTGGGTGTCAAAGGCCACCAATGAGGACTTTCCGGACGGTCCGCAATGCTGGAACGTTGCACACGTCCTCGATTTGGCTCACACGGACCAATTCTAGGGTAAACTATCGTCATCGACGCGATCGTTTCCAGGACATTCTCGTAAGGGTGTCTGTCGGTTAGCCGCTGATACAGGAGAGGATGTTGGAATACTAACGAGAATTTCGTTACAATTTTAAGAACAAAAGTGCAAGAGTTTAACACCAATACGACGGTAGGGAGCATGCCAAGTGAAACGACGCACCGATCAGAATTCGAAGTTCCCTCGATCGCGAGTCAAATCGTGGATGACTCTGTGCGAATGGGCGTGCAGGTCCTTATGAATTTGTGCAACGAGAGAGCAACGTCTTTATCATCGAACCAATCCGTATCGGTGTCCTTAGCAACGTTTCTCACGGTAGAGTCGTTCGGCTATTCACGTTTCTTGCGACGGAACATCGAACGTTGGTTCACGATCGATACGTTTCCCCCTTGTATCAGATGGTGAGACGTCGAAGTCGACAGTCTACGTGGTCGTTAACGACGTCGATAACAGGGTCGCCTCGTGTTCGCGTACGTGCTCGTGAATCTGCATAGTAGCACGGTTAAAGAACCGGGTTATTACCAGCGATTCAACCCTGACATTTCGTACGATGACGCTAATGCCTTACACGTACAGGCCGTTTACGTTGCCCCGTGCTCGAAAAGTGGTTCTCTCCGATGGGGGCGGCGGAGGTGTAAGTGCTCGAACGAAAATAAACGGGAAAAACAGTGGAGGATTGCGGATTGGGTGCGGTGAACTGACCAATTAAGGACGAAACTCATCGTTCGTTTTCAATCTCTACGACAATTACCATTGAATCACCACGAGGTCCGGGACAGCGAGAGATTCTAGCCTAGAACGATGAAAAGAATTTTTTTTTAAATAATGGAACAATATTTTCTTCCGTTATTAACACCCAAGTTTGTACTTTTGAATGAAAGAAACAAGATCGAGGTTACTTAAACCGTTTGAGTTTTATTCAAAAAGTAAATCGACCGGTGACGATTGGGACACCCTATACATCTTCTATTAGTCTGTTATAGACTTCTGCAGGCTCGTGATTATTGAATTGTACGACCCGCATCTCGGCATTGTTTTTGAATTCGGTGAACTCGTTGAATCGTAGAATTAAATTTAGTTCAGAATTGCCTTGAGAGACTGTTTCCTCTCGACATATTTCAGCATCAGCCAGGACCGTATATCAGCGATCGTATCGATATCCGCTATAGTCGGTCCAATGGATTAATGGCGGTGAAATCGCTATTCTAAGAGCAAAGCTTAGAGGAGGGTAAGTCGCGTCGTTGCTTCATTCAAGCAATGTTGATGTCGATTAATGTCACGCGTGGTGACGCCGTTGTTTCAGAAGGTCAATCTCTCTTTTAACCTTCAATAGGAAGTGGGTTCGTTGTAACTTAATCTGCGTTGAGCATAGCTGCCAGGACTGGAAATTTAAACGAACATTAAATTACATATTCAACGTTAATCGAGTATCGAAGAATGCCTCCTTTGTTTTCCGTTTGTAAAAGATTACCACAAATCTGCCGGATGAATTTTTTTGTTTTCGTAACTCCAACGTTTGGGCGAGACAGGTCGAGATACTATTCAAGCTACGGTTCACTGAGAAATTAGCAAGAAAATTAGTCGCGAATTAAAGCAACAAATTGTCTTCAGCTCATTGTACAGCGATAAATGCGATTAGTGATTTCTGGGAAGCAGATACAGAAGAGAAAAATAAAAAGAATTCCACGGATCGAGAAACCGAATTGGTTTCTGAAACGATAGATGCCGTTGTTCTTTAAAATTAATTTACGCAAAATTTTCCCAAGGAACTTCGTTTAGAATTTCATAATTGCACTATTTAAAGATGCAAATTTTAATGCGGGACCGTTTCCATGTTACTACAAATTCATCGAAAGAAAGAAATTTTCGATTTTTAGAGTCTTATACCGCTCGAGTATATTTACGAGCAATATTATTCCAGATGTTAAAGTTAACGAAAACACCACTTATATAAACTTGTTGGCTTTTGTGGACAATTCTACAATACTTGTACTTCTTTATTTTACTTTTACGTACATTTGTAGGAATAATTATTAGAAGACTGTAAAATTTATCTTCTACTTTAAATGTTCGATAAAATACATTTCCTTTCCTTTGCATTCTCTGCAGAATTAAGTGTTCAAAATATGTTTTTAAATGATTAAATTGAACGTCGAAAAATCGGCATAGTAACGAGAATTGAATGGTAACCGCGCGAAGGTAAAAATCGAAACGGTTGGCACACGCAAAGCATTTGCTCGAAAGTTCAACGCTAACGTGACTCGAGTTACTTTTTTGTAACTTTATTTTCATTTATCAAGCATCATGATGCGATTAAACTAATCACTGAATTTCAACAGCGAACATTGTTACAGAATATAGGGTAAGCCACTTGAGTAACTTCTTTAGATTTAGATTTCGTTTCGTTTCATTTCTTCTTTATTGGAAAAGATTACAAACATAGTTTCTATGCAGTATTTAATTCTCTTCAAAATGTATTTAAAACGCTTCTTAACATTTTTATAAATAACAAATATATATCAGAAAATTAGAAAAAAATCTACGCGTATTAAACGTCATTATTCATGCACCAATTTTCTCGAAATTGAATCGGATCTTGAGGTAAGAATATAAAATTTAATTTTAAAGTTTCATTGAAATACATTCAGCCATTTAGTTCCAATCGTGTTAACAAGTACAAGTGCTGCTCGTAGCTATAAAAAATAACTCTGAGCGATGTAGAAGTATACAAAAGGAATCCGTTTTTTCGCTCATAAATTTCATTTTCACGATAACAATTCCATTAATTACTACATTATGCTATACAATAGTAAAGTTCTAGTCTCTAATTCTGAATGTTTTCTCGATTATACTTTTCTTTCGTATAGAGCGGAAAGTATATATATCTACACATCTTTTCTTTAAGCTTGCAAAAATAAATATCTTTCCCTAGCGTTCTAAACTGGAGAAGATCTCCTTTCTTCTCTACAGGGCGTTGAATAAAGATAATACTTTTTTACCAGTGTATATAAATGAATGAACGCCGCATGAAACAGTGTTTAAGGGAAAAAATTTACGAAGAAACGTCTCTTCTTAATGTTATAAACTAAAACCCCTTTCTTAGACCTTCTTTCTTCTATAGAACAGACACTCAGTATATGTATATATACATCTATTTTTTTTTTTCAAATGTGTACAAATAGACGTCCATAGTACAAGAGGAAGCTATTATCAACGATGTTTGGGGAAATAATTCACGAAGAAACGTCTCTCTTTCGTCGTTCTAATCTCCTTGAAAATTTCCGATATAAATATATGAAAATTAATTCGGTGGTCGGTGCCACCGTAATGGTCGGTGTTTTCGGTCGCTCGAACGCGAAGAACGACACAAGGTGACAAGCGTCCCTCATTCACGCGGACGATTTTGATCGATGCATTCACTTTGGCTAATGCACGACACCGGACCGAGTCTCCTTGCGTGGCCGTTTTCGTCTCTTTTCTATGCCGTCATTCCATTATCTTTGCCCGTCTATCTCCCGACTCCACCTTTCTCCTCTCGTCTCCTAATCAGACATCGCGGCTATATTTGTACGCTCGAAGCATGTAAGGTTCACGGAGGTTACGAGGCAGCAGAGACGCAACAGATTACATATTCAATGATCCCTCTTTCCTCGTGCGTTGGAGAGAACTGTTGGTTCAGGTGATTAAGCGCACGCATGCGTATCGGTCGTGGAATTTTTAATTATTTTTACTTTTTCCATCGCGTCTCTATCTCGAACGGCTCGATTCAACGTTGAAGCGTCGTTCGACGTCTTCGAACGTCTCGCGAGCTCTCCGAGAAACGTTTCTGCTAAATGTTTCTCGAGATTGATTCGTGTCAAATTCCCGTATCGCATTTTGGAGAAAGTTCTCCGCGATTGATACTTACCTTGTCGTAGATTTTTCTTTAGATATTTGTTCACCGAATACTGGATTAATACTATATATCATCGAGTAATTAATATTGAATATCCAAAAGAATTTGTTGGTACTCGGTATACGAAACGGTCATACGTTTGGAAGACGTACGATCTGTTTATTTTTCCAGCTTATAAGAAAACAAATTGATGTAATCGATAAAAATGTCGATCGAATGTTTCTTATGAAAAAATTTCTGCTCGAGTTTTGACTATTAAAAAATATTTTTATTTAACGTGCGTATGCACGTACATATCTACGTATCTACGTAGTTTGTATGTCCGTGTGTGTTTAAACCGTTGAGTGAATTTCGATAAAATTTTACGTTTATGTTTCATATTCTCATCTCGAGACCTAATTATAGTTTGAGAATAGGCGATGCACGCTTGACTCTTGTGGCTTTTTATTTTTTTCTGATACACGTTCGTTATTTCTGAAAATGCTAAAACGCGTTTAAAAGTACATCTTTAATAAAATAAAATTTTACGGATGGTTAAGTGTTCGCGGTTTGTAAACGTAGCCAACGTTAAATTTAAAAGTCGGGAAGAGAATTGCGCTTGAAAGGCATTGCTCTCTTTAGACTCTGTTTAATTCCATTTAAAGCACTTTCTGTGGACGATTGCACGTGTGCAGACAGGTGATGGGACAATTGTAAAGCAGAGAGAAAGAGAACTTTCAGTGGGAAAGTTTCCTAGTGGTATAAGCCGGCACTGTCTGACTACGTGATTATACTACTGCATAGTTCAGAACCTACTGCGAAGTAGAAAATAATCGACAATGCTAGCTTGGCACCACTACGAGACCATGGATGACCGATGTCTGACTCTAATGGCTGTTTCTACTTTTACATTTTCCATGCGAGGAGGAGCATCGACGAATTAAGAGATCAGTGTTGCACTTCTTTTCGTAATACGGGACAATTTCTTGTATTATACATTTTGAAAGTACAATACAAGAAAATATATTCTAAAATTGAACACATTTTCAGGATATATTATGTGTTATAAAATATATCGATAAGTATACGTAACTCGAGGTGAGTTATGCACCGATCGATCTCGCATTACAACATTCCAGTAATGGGAGGATAGATTTTTTCAAATATTGAATATTAAAGAATTTATAATATTTAACTATCTCGACGTACGAAGTTGATCAGTTACACGACACATCGATACAAATCTTTATGAAAATATTATCTTATACAAATCTTACGGAAAGTTCGATCGAGTGTTACTTTCAAGGAAAGTATTTGACAATTTTAATAACTGACGCAACTTTTTATATTTATCACCGATGTGTTCCAATTACTCATTTCTCAAATATTGTCGTTAATTTTTATCTTCGTTACAATTATTCATTATTCTCAACGAATTATTGTTGCCTGCATTTACACGATTCGCACGATATTTAGTTTTACGTAAGTAACCCTGGAATCCTTCGTTTCTTGTTTCTCGTCTTCGCTTTTTGTCGCAAGACCCAAAAATAGTTTAAGTAATAAATAGAACGTTTCGACTACTATTCGTTCGAAATTCGTTCGAGTTTCAGATTTTTGAAATTGGAATAAAAAATCGGAGAGACGAGGTAACGTACGATGGGAAAAATATGCATCGAGAGAAGAACCGAGAATCCTAGACAAGCATCCTAACCCCAACGAATGAAAGTAGCAGCGCGATTCGTTTCAGCTTGTAGAATCGAGTGATCCGATGATTTCACAAGCTCGCGCGTCTAAATATACAGACGTATACCTTGCAAGCACGTCGACAGTCGTACGTATTGATTTAGTCGGATCTGTATGCGTACGAGGAGAGCTTTGTGCGGAGACACCGCTCGATAACCATCCCTTTACACTGGCTTTGGCCTTTGCCAGTCGACTTACATTTCCCTCGTCGTTGTCGGCGTCGTTAAGGGACTGTCCCGGACTCCGTAAAACTGTCTACTGCGCCACGCCTCGGGAGCAATTAGAAATTCCGTTATGATCAGAGGACTTCACAGAACGATCTCATCATCGACGAAGCTGTACGATATCTTTGTTAGTGGAACGTAATCTCGTTTCCATCGCCAACGTAAAAGAAACTCCTACAACGTGGCTCGCTCCTATCGTTGACGTCTCAACGTTTCTCGACGATGTCCCCCGGTTAAGCTCACGGAAAAATTGTCACTCGTTCGTTTCACCCCTCCTTCGATTTTTCCTACTTAGAGATTACTCCCGTTACCATCGATCGTTCTTAAAAGTTTCTAAAATATCTTCCACACCTTCCGTTGATATTTTCGTTCGGTTGCCATGTTCGCGAAAAAACATTGGATGCACAATAAAATCGTCCGTTCTGTATTTGGGTGAACGATTTCCATTTCGTTAAAGAACAGTCTCGTTTCTATCGATCATTTTAACAAATTTCTACCCGTGCCATTTTCTTCGTTATCGAATGCAATTTTTTCCGAAAGCTTTCCTAAAAATCCTTTCACCGACAACGCATACCCGTCTACCTTTTCTCTCATTTAATTCGGTCCAGCTTTTCGAAGATCGAATCGGTCCCGCTTCTACATCCACTTCTTGCATTCGTTCCTGAAATTCGGCCTCTCCGGTAAGCATCCCTGGAAATCCTTACGTGCACAATGCAAACCTCCCACCCTTACTTCGTTTAATTCCGTTCACCCTTTTAACGATTTCCATCCCTCGACTTCGAGAAACGCGCCTCTGCTACGCTCCCTTCATCGATATATCGGCTTTCTTTTTTGTCTCCGCAGACACCCCGAAATTTCTCCGAGAGCTACGCCGATCCGGTCGGTTGTTTCGATAATTGCTGTTCTACCTCTGCTCTCGTTTAATTCCGTCCAGCTTTCCAAAGATCAGTTCCATTTCTACGTCCATTCCTTGCATTGGTTCCTTAAATTCGGCATCTTCGGCGAGCATCCGTGGAAATCGTTTGGTGCACAATGCAAACAATCTAACCCTAACCTCGTTTAATTACGTATACCCTTCTGATATTCGTTTCTCGATTTCAAGAAACGTGCCATCGTTCTACATTCCGCTTCCTTTATCGATATATTGCTTTAGTTCCTTTCACCCTTCAAATCCTCATCAGTCTTCTATTTCCATTCCTCGACTTTGAGAAACGTGCTTACTTCATCGATATATCGAATTTTTTGTACATAACCTCAACTTTCTCCAGAAGCTACGTCGGTTCGATCAGTTGTTTCAATAATTATCCCCTCTACGTTTACCCTCACTCCTGATTCCGTGTAACTTCTACTAATACCTCTACTCTTTCCTTTTATCCTTCCACTTCTCGTCTCTCTTCTATTTCCATCCCTCGACTTGGAGAAACCTGCTTACTTCATCGATATATCGAACTTTTTGTACATAACCTCAACTTTCTCCGAAAACCTCACCGATTCGATCAGTTGCTTCAATAATTATCCCCTCTACGTTTGCCCTCGCTCCTGATTCCGTGTAACTTCTAGTAATACCTCCACTCTTCCACTTCTCGTCTCTCTTCTATTTCCATCCCTCGACTTGGAGAAACCTGCTTACTTCATCGATATATCGGGGTTTTTGTCCCCGTAGATAACCTCAACTTTCTCCGAAAACCTCACCGATTCGATCAGTTGCTTCAATAATTATCCCCTCTACGTTTGCCCTCGCTCCTGATTCCGTGTAACTTCTAGTAATACCTCCACTCTTCCACTTCTCGTCTCTCTTCTATTTCCATCCCTCGAATTCGAGAAACGTGCTTACTTCATCGATATATCGGAGTTTTTGTAAATAACCTCAACGATTCGATCAGTTTCTTCAATAATTATCCCCTCTACGTTTACCAAATCTCCTGATTCCGTGTAACTTCTAGTAATACCTCCACTCTTCCACTTCTCGTCTCTCTTCTATTTCCATCCCTCGACTTGGAGAAACCTGCTTACTTCATCGATATATCGGGGTTTTTGTCCCCGTAGATAACCTCAACTTTCTCCGAAAGGCACGCCGGTTCGATCGGTTGTTTCAATAATTGGCATGGTGTACGTCGGAAATAGGTCCCGCGTCGGTGGCCGCGGATAAACAGACGCCGCCGCAGCGAGCTTACGACGATGGAAACACAGTAGAAGCGACCGACCCGTCCAGGGGCGAACTTGCAACGAGGTTGGTAAGCCCGGCCAGCTGTGGCCCAGCTTGCTTGCATCGGGTCGATCAATAAACGCGGCCGACGGTAGAGCAGTTGGCCGCGTCCTAGGCGTCGCGACGTGCCGCGAACCCGGTCTAAATTTCGGCTGCTGCACCGGTGCCACTGTGTCGCCAGCCTTGCTGCTTTTGCTTTGCTCGTTCTCTCCCTCTTTCCCTTTCTGGCACGCCGTACAAACCCGGACGCGCTTTCGTGCCTGGACGCGTCGCGACGCCACTCTCGACCGACTTTGCACCGCGATCCAACGTCCCGGAATCCTGTCCGCGTGACGCGAGCTCGAGCTGTCCGCAACTCGCGTGATTTTCCTTCTCTAACGCGTCAATTACATTTTTCTTTTTTTTTTTTTTTATTTCGAGCACGAAAAAACAGTGAAAACATTCCAGGTGGAATGGTTACAAAATTATCATTATCAGAAACAATCAACGAACTTGCGGCGCCTACGAAGTTGATTTAGGATAGAAAACGAAACGAATCTGTAATTACTTTTCGGTTTGGTTCTGGATGTAGATCGAATTTTAAGTTGGAATTCTATAATCGGTTGTCGACCGTTACAAGTGTTCCGAATTGTTTGACCGAGGCGTTGAAATCTTTATAGTTGAAGGTTAAGGTTGCCTGTACAGTCGATAAAGGAAGACAATTTTTGTTATTGGTCTTAATCGGAATTAATTTATATTTTTACCATTGGGTTTTGAGCCATTCTTGGAAATAAAACAAAATATCGTGTGAAGATGATGCGAGTAAGAAACGAAAGGCTGACGAGATTTAATTGTTTAAATATAGATGACATAAATAGTATGTGGAAAAATAATTATAACTATTGGCGATGCATTTGCATCGATTTGCAATCATAATAATTTCAAAAACGACGGGTCCGTCGCGTTTAAGCTCTGTTCACGTTCTACGGTGTACCATTTACATCATGGCAGCTTCTGTCTCTGTTCGATAGATAGAGACCGCGAATCTGCGACATTCCGTGAGGGGATAGAGAGGGGAGTGGGTAGTCGAACGGTATGGTGGGGATAACTTCTCAGTGGCCTTGAGCGGCAGTTACATTTGACTGTAATATTAAAAATGTTTACATTAAAAATCTTCGAAGATTTCTCTTCGCATTCGTAACGCTATTCAATATATGAAGATCGAGGATCAAGAAGATTGTAATTTTCGTGCAAATAATTATATTAAAAAGCGATTGAGCAATTGAAAAAGGTAAATTTTTAAGAAAATTAATCTTTGACGCATACTTCGTGCAGTTTTTGAAAACTAGAATGTAGATAATTATATTAAAAAACGATTGAGCAATTGAGAAGGTAAATTTTTAAGAAAATTAATCTTTGACGCATTAGTGCACTTTTTGAAAAATTGAGTCTTCCATTCTACGAACGGATTCTTATTCGAATTGCTATGTGTTCGATCACCCATTAAATCGAACAATGAAGATTAAATGATATTTGAATCTACTTCGAGGCACAATAATATATTTCCACTTTTAAATCGTATATTTGATTACAAATATCGATCCCATTCTCTCTAGTTTCAAACGCTCATTTTTCAGAAGCCAGAACGATCCGATAGGGAATAGCAATTTATCATATTTTAATACGGTAGAATGTACACGATGCAAACGACCGGATTACACGAAATAACCACCTACGTTTGTTATTTTCCCTTCGTACCCGCGTTTGAGGAAAAATAAAAGTTTCCTGTGCGCGCAACTGTGATATTCCCGACCTAGGCCTTAATCTTGCAAGGGAAAAAGGTCTGGAACGGTCGAAGATACCACCCGAGAGACTGGCTCGATATGACGAGGAAACAACATATGGACAACACATGGAAAATTGATTTCAACCTACGGTTGGAAAAACATTGTTACTGCATTCGGTATCCTTAAATCGATCGTTAAATAAAGATCGTAGACGTATTACGACGGTGTCGTTTGTTGTCCACGTGGAACGCAATGCTAGTAGAATCACGATAACGATGCAAACGGGAATTTATTCGAATTTCGACAAAAGAGACCGAATAATTAGTACCGATATCCCCCTGACGTTGTCGGTAGACGGAAACAGCTACACGCTACACGGTGGGTGAATTTGGATGAAGCCAACTAGATTATTTTGCGCAATGTTCTACAAGCTTCTTCTACATGGAAAACTCTGTTACAGTACCCGTATAAATTTATCTAGACGCAAGAAAATTCTACCAGATACCCGAATTGTATAACATCTCGTTTCTCAAGCGTTGAATTCGTCCTTTTAAATCGGCACGAAGAACGTCGATGAAAAATAAACGGAACACTGCTCGTAAGATTTCGCAGTCGAGACATCTCAGAGGAGAACCAAATCGGTGGACAGTTGGATAAAATTTCGTGAAATAACCGAATTATGTAATATTCGAGTTCTCGAGTCGTTGTTGGATTCATAGTTTTGAGTTCGCAAACAAGACATCGATGAGAAATAAATGGAACCCTAGTGGAAAGATTTCGCGGTTAAGACATCTTGGAGTAGAATCGATCGTTTGGGTTTCGTTGTTTCTTTCTCTGGAGTGGATGCACGAATAGGACGGGTTAACATTGACCGAGGCTCTCTGAAAGAAGCGTCTACGCCACTGGCGGTGCGTACGTCCGCGTTGCGTGGCTCGCAGCAACGTTGGCCTGGCGCTGAGGGATTGGCCGAGAGGGAGAGTAAACAGTGGTGGGGGGCCGTGCGAAACTGGCGCGGAACGGGGGCCGTGGAGAGGGTAGAGGAGGTGGCCGGCCACGCGGAGAGGGAACGAGAGGAAGGCTCTATCGATCGTTAAGTCTGTAGGCCGTCTGCCTCTGGACAAGATCATAATATACGCTCGTGGAGAAAGACGGAGGAAAAAAGGGGGACGCTGTTGGACGCAAGGTGGGAGAGAAATGGGAGAGAAGGGGTGAACCATGAACTCGTTCATTCGCTGGAGAGTTGAAGGACGATCGTGGCGCCTGTTTAGCGATCGTTGGTTCCGCTCCCCCACCAAACGTGTTTTCGACTAATAGGAAGACCCACGAACTTTACGTCCTAATGCCAATGTTGCTGGAAAGGTCAGCACTCGTCGGTGTTTGCCGCTTGTTTTCGTCATTCGCGGGGAGCGATGACTGAACTTGGAGAATCATAGACTCCAGGAACCGAGGAATGCGCGCGTAGTTCGCTTTCGGCCGATGGAATTCGGTATGGTCTTCGTAAGGTGGTTGTTGCTACGCTCCGACTTCGAAAACTGCAATACGTTACATCGGGGACTCGGTGTAATTGTAATTACCGGGTGGACCGTTTAAATCGAAACTTTCGTTGTTAATCGATATTTAGGACAAAACGAAACCGTCAGAAATTGCATCCATAACGATAGAAGATATTACTTTTTTCGAAATTTCAAGATCATTTGTATCTATCTCAACGGAATTATATTGTTCGTTTAAATAGAGTTATACTTCTCCTCACTCTGTGTTAAATAAACCCCGATGTTCGATCAATTTTCCTAATTAACGTTGAACACGATTCCCTAATTATTTTGAGTAACGTATTTACGATGAAACGAGTAATCGCAATTAACTTTGCAATTACATATAGTAATTTTAGCTGTGCGAAGTATAGAAATTAATTGTTAGCATTGGTAAATTTGAGAGATTAATCCATTCGATGTTATCGACCATTCGTTTATTCTGTTCGATATAAAAATAGAGTGGGTATAAACAGAACCATCTAGCTTCAATAGAAAAGCATTGACAGAGTGCTTTCTCGAATAGGCGTTGAAAAAATAGATTTTAGATAAGTTACTATTTATGTGTACAAATAATAATGTATTATAGTTTCTTTCTTCCTCTGCAATCATTTTCTAATGAAATGTCCATCGTCGAGTTTTCAATCGTTTTTCGTTTCATTTTACGACAGTTCTCGATTACTGTCTGATCTGTACAAGTAACGTTCACTTATTATTTTCGATATTTAAAATAATGCACAAATCCCGCAGGTATACCTGACACAATAATCCCCGTTTATGGGCAACCGAATCGAGTCCATCAGTTTGTCTTTTTTCGAGGAGAGTACTGTCTTTAAATGTTTAAACAACGATGGATAACTCATCCGTTCCTACATTTATTCATTTTGGCGATTAAATATAATCTTCACCGAAATAAATGCGATAATATCACTCGGTGGTTTATACGTTTTAAACAAATCAAGATTTTTCGACAAAATACTGTAGATTTGTCGTTTAATGTACGTACTTTAATAGATAAACATTCGATAAAATGACATATCTGTCTTCGAAAGAAAAAATATACAAAAACACCCACTAAACAATTAGTCCGAGGGTCACTCGAGTGCGATTATCTACCGATTTCGTTGACATTGACAATTTCCTTTGAATTTCGATCCAACGATTTGGAATCGTGTTGTTAACGTTTGCCCGAGGAAACTGCAAAGAGAAATGAGTCGAGTTTGTTGAACTTATGGAGTAGAAGACCCCATTAAGACCGCGTGGAAAAATGGGATATTAAACGAAAGGTCACGAACCGCGATCGATCGCGTATTTTCATACCGTCTCGTATCTTTCGAAAAAGTCAACGTGACTATACTTACGTCAGACAGATGTACGACCGCGACCGCATTAATTGTTCAATGAAGCGCGAACGGGCTTTTTATTTTTGGCTCGTTAAGGAATAAGCAGCAGGTATATCGATGAACGATGACGTCAGCTGTTGGAAGATCAAACACCGCTTCTGCATTCAAGGCGCAAATATATTTGTACCGTCCGCTTCGTTGCTCGAAACTGTACCGAATTTCTGCGCAAATGTTCCAAAATTGTTTGGAAGAAACATTACGCAAACCTTTTATTTTACAAACACAAAAAAGAAGAAAAGCTAGAATCTTGTTAAAAATAATTTTGTTTTCGAACAAACGTAATTTTCTTTTATATATCAATTCCATTCTTTCGCATCGAAGACACGAACAACGAATATGGAAATAAACACAGTGAATAATTATCTCATCGTTATTTCTTGAACGAGTACGCAAACAGTACAGACGGTAGAATGGTTCATTTTTGAAAATTCTGTTTTTAATTTTAATTCGATGTATCAGCGACGAATAATCATCCTTCTCGAATTAATAATCTACGGTGATAAATTATTCGAAATGTACCGCGTGTCTTAGCCTCTAGACGGAAGTGTTCCCGTAGAACTGTTTACGTGTTTGTTGACGTTACATTCCAAGATGAGAAATTATAGTCACCTAATGGGACGAAAATTCATTCGCGGGAATTAAATGAGACTTTGAGAGAGTGTCTAGTCGCTGTGCGTGTTATCGACCACACGATAAGAGCTGCCGGAACGATAAGGTGTCAATGTCACGGTTCTGCGAAGTCATCGAAGTCTTTCCTCCGTAATTATATTCGCATTAGCTCTAAACTGGAAGATACGCGTGCGAAATTTAATTGGTTGACAATTAGTTCCCCATGGATAACTGTGCGACACGATTTCCAGAACTCGTAAAATTTTAACGAATTAATACATTCTTTTGTTGAACAAACGCGAAGAAAATGATAAATACAATTTCTCTTTAGGTATTTGGTTATACGGTTTAACGTTTGAAAAAATCCACTCGCGAAACTAACCGTACATAAGTATTGGATTGATAACGCACGTATGTATAGGTATTAGGTAGCGATGGGAATGATATCGAACAGATAGTACCAATACAAGCTTGTAAATTATAATCTGGTGTCCAACAGTATTAAACATGTGGGTGTCAAACAGAATCGACACTCGTTTGACACTTTACGAAAGCATCGATACACGTCAGAATTTTTAACATTACATTTACCAACCAGTCAAAATAACTTCTTTTATCAAATTTACTTTATATTCCATAACATGTTTTCCAAAGGCATTATAATTTTTTCTATTCCATACGTACGATCAATTTCATAAATCCTTCTTTTTTCTCTTTTCTGAAATACACATAAGGTTAATATACTGAAATTTGTCGGTAGTTATAGCGTTAAGAAACAATTGGTACCCATTTGAAACTATAAAAAGTAATCGATGTTCCTTTAAAATTCAAGAAATAATTGATTAGTATTTTATTCGAGAGTATGTTCAAATAAACACAAAAAGCGCAAGATTTCAACAAATATGATACTGTGTTACAGTTTCGTAACTTTACATTTTAGTTGTAACAATTTTTCGTGCTAGTACTTCTAACTAAAACTGTCGCGTATCCACCTTACATATGTACTTAGAGCGGTACAATTATACCACGAGTAAAAGAAAGAAAATTATTCAACGTGCTAAAAGAAACCGAAAAATTCGAAAACAATTTCTTTTTGTAGGTATTTTTTATACCTCGATCGACACAGAACGATTCGTATCGCGTTCACGATAGAAGCTCGATAGTTGGAGAAGATCGAAGATTTGTGCAGGTATTGCAGCATATGCAATATATTGCAAGTGGTATCGGGTCAGACATTTTGGTCAGCCACCCTCATTCTCCTTACTCGTGGTACTACTTTCTCTTTAACAAGGAAGTGATTTATCTTTCTCCCTACAATACGTATCGAAATTTTCGAATCACTTTTGCAACAATTATTCTACCAAGAAGTAACTTTACAAAGTACAGCAATGCTTCTCGTTCGATAAATTAAGGTCCAATGTCCATCCTAATCCCTATTCATAGTTGGTGAACGTCTGTTTATCAAATAATAAATTCAACGAATAGCGAATGCAATTTACGATCCACGCAATCGTGTACTCGCGTCGTGTACAACCTCCCCGCTTTCAAGCAACAAAGTCGAGAACATTACTCGTCCCGACAACGAAGTAGATAGCGATTTTTATCTCCGTTGCGAGACTCTACTTCGTGTGTATCGTACAACGAGAAAACTGAATGAAATTCATCGAGAGCGAGAGAGTTTCGAGAAGCACGAACGATGATGAATATGGTACACGAATCCGGGGTGAAAATTGTGACTCGAAAGGGGGAATTTATTGTATTCGATAACGTTTCTATCGCTTTCATCGAAGAACACATTAGTGGAATTTAAA
Source organism: Ptiloglossa arizonensis (assembly GCF_051014685.1). Taxonomy (NCBI): domain Eukaryota; kingdom Metazoa; phylum Arthropoda; class Insecta; order Hymenoptera; family Colletidae; genus Ptiloglossa; species Ptiloglossa arizonensis. Next base: position 400,718 of record NC_135052.1, read on the forward strand.
TTCGACAAGAACGATGCTTTTTTCCAAGATCGACGACCATTATTATTTCATTATTATCGCTATTGCAGCATCGAGACAATCTCGAGCGAACGAGAGGGTGAACGAACTCTTCGATCGAACGAATTGAGCGATTGTAAGCGCGAACGACGAGTGTTTGGAACGGTGTAATGTAGGATCTGGAGAGGATGTTTACGTCTGACTATCGGTTGCCAGAGGAACGAATAAAAGTGATTTTTTTTTTATCGACAAAATTGATTCTTACAAACCGTAGAAATTATCCGTCGTTTGACGTTGTCCAACCGTTAGAAATAGATCTAGAATGATTAACGAAAGAATAAAAATTCATCGCGTTAGGTAAATTTGTCAACCGTGTGAATCGGTGGAGTGGAATAATTTATTTTCCACTCCACCGATTAATTAATTAATTTATTTTTAACACCGGTTAATTAATTTTCCGTATTCACAATGTTCTAAGAATTTAAAGAATAGTGTTCGTATTACCTCGAAATATTTGTGAGCGTACAATGCGGCGTGGTGGAAAAATCTGGGCCCACCCGATCGGTTGGCAATGAGTTAAAAATAGAAATGGCTTTCTAGATCCTCGTAGAGGATTTATCGCCCACGCTGATAAACAGGTGTAACTACGCCAGACTTTCATCCAACGAGGAAAGAACCCGCGTCAATTTCCGCGGATGGTACAGCTGACAGAACGAATTATAGGAAACATCGAACGCGTATGTTCCACCGATCCCTTCGGTTAGAATCGAATTGCCTTTGGTCTGCCAGATGGCGGTCGAGTCTTGATAAATCTAAAGTCACTGGATGTACAAACGACCATCAAATACACGTCACTTTGTCACATAACCGATAATCCAAACATTGCAATTTCGAGGTTGAAAAGACACTTGGAGTACATTTCAAAACAGTGCAGACAGTGTACGCGCAAGTGCAAAGAATTTTACAGAATGAATGGAAATCGATATAAAAATTAGGTAACGCGGTGTATCAAGTCTTATTGTTCAAACTTTTCGCAACAAATTGACTACCTATAGCATCCCGATGTAAAACCCTTTCCTTCTTATTTCTTTCCAATTGTTCTCGAGAAAAGTGCTTTCAGGATAATTTACCGCCTATAAAAAATTTTCTCTTCTCGCTACTCGTATTTACAAATATCCAGCGTGTAAATAACCCGCACCTAACCTATAAAAATCCAATCGTTCAATTTTCTAATCTTCGATTCCACGATAATTTACCGCCTATACAAAATTTTCTTTTTTGCTACTCGTATTTACAAATATCCAGCGTGTAAATAACCCGCACCTAACCTATGAAAATCCAGTCGTTCAATTTCCTAATCTTCGATTCCACGATAATTTGCCGTCTATAAAAAATTTTTTTTTTCTCCGTCTACCAAAAATTTTCTTTTCTCGCTACTCGTATTTACAAATATCCAGCGGGTAAATTACCCGCACCTAACCTATAAAAATCCAATCGTTGAATTTTCTAATCTTTTGTTTTCTCGCTACTCGTATTTACAAATATCCAGCGTGTAAATAACCCGCGCCTAACCTATGAAACTCCAGTCGTTCAATTTTCTAATCTTCTATTCCGTGTTCCGGTACATTACTAATCCCCTCGTGGTACTCCCGCTAGAAGAAAATGTTCAATACGGACGACCGATCGATTTTCGAGCGAACGATCCAGTTACGCTTTGGCATACTGCGTTTAGCGTCTATCGATCGCAGCGCGCTCTATCGAATGTTATTGCAAGCGGCGTTTCGTCCAAGGTCGATCCGCCATTTTGTCACAAAAATATAGAAAACGGTCTCGGCGTACACGGGCGGTGATTTCGGTCGAACCCGTGAAACGAATCCGCGAGACAAAACCGCGAGACGACTACGAACGGTTTCCAGCGGCGATACCGAGCGAATTATTGCAAAAATTAACGAGCCGGTGATACTGCAAGGGCGACCGAGAAGAACCGCGAAGTTTCATTGGCGTGGTCTGGTCTGGACGTTCGCGGAAGGGTGTCGGAAATTGGCGGTGTCGGGGCTTCGTTCGACGAAACCCGGGCGACCCGGCCTCGGCACACGGTGGCACTCGCAGCCGTGACATTGACCCTGGCATTGATCTTGCGACACCACGGAGACTCCTACATACGAGCCCGCTGGCGGTGCGTACGCAGTTGCGGTCCCGTTTCAACCGAAGGCCCGGCGATCGGGCGACGAGGGAAGAGAGCGAACCTCGTCTCGGCGCGGCGTAGAGACCGTGAGGGGGGAACCACGGGGTAGGAGGCAACACTGGCGACCTTGGAGCGACCCCAACCAAGGTCGCAGACGCAGACGCCCCTTCCTTCTCGCGTTCCTCGATTTCCCTCCACTGCCCTCGCTAGGAGAGACCGCGCCCTCCCCGTCCTCCTTCCTCCCGTCGCGGCCTCCTCCCTACCCTACCCTCCCCTCCCCGCCCCCTTCTGCACTCCGCCCGATTCCCCGGGTCCCGTCGCCGCTCGAGTTTGGTTCTTCCTTATCGTCACCGCTCCCCTCCCCGACGTTCTCTCTCTCCCTCGCACGGTTTTTCTCGCGGACTTTTCTCTCCACCGCGTCGCAACACGCCACCCACGGAGCCGCTGGGATTCCCACGGATCCGGCGATCGGCGATTCATCGGAAACAAGGCTCCAACAACGTCTCCGTGAACGGACGCTCGCTCGCTCGCGCACCGGAATTCGCGGAGCTCTCCGTACTTCGACGCGACGAAAGCAACAGTTTCCTCGGTTATCGATCGATCGACACGGACCTCCGTGGAACGGTGTACACCGCCGAGGTCCGGTTGTCTTCGATCCGAGGGAACACCCCCTACCGACGTCGCTTTCGTATTTTCGATAACCGATCGCAAGTAGGTCGCGAGAATCGTAGATTCTTTCTCGTTGGGATCGTCGATCACTCGAGGAGACCTTCGATGCGTTCGCGTCACCCGCGACCAAGACGAAGACGCGGCGTGTTCCGCGCGCGGAATCGCCGCGTCGAAAATAACTCACCCCCGTGCGTCGCGCGGGTATTTTTAGGCCCCGTTCCCACGAAAAATCCAGTTATTCGTGTCCTCCTCGTGTCGAGTCGGCGAGCCCGGAGCACACAAGCGGAGCAAGAAGAAGCGTACACAAGCGGCGTCCCGTCTCGTTCCGTTCGCGATAGCGCGGCCTCTCTTCGTTCTTTATCGCGTTTGGCTCCTCCGTTTCTCGTTCTCTTTTCGGACACGATCCTCGTCCGTCACGCCCCGGGCATCCTTTACCCTCACCGACGCTCGTCTCTCCCCACCCCACCCCACCCCACGCCACCCTCCGGGGGTTTTTTGCGTCGCGGCACGTTTCGCGCGCGGTGACTGCATCGCTGAGACACTTCGCATCGCGAATAATATTTTACGCGCACGACGAAACGGCCAACACGTGGCGTTGTTACGCGCCGTGTTCGGAGACCACTTCGCGCGTACCTTGTCCCGAGTTCGTTTTCGGAGATGTATCTTAAATGCGAAGAAAACGTTGTTCGAATGTTTGGACACTTATCTCGGTTTGGAGCAACTGATAGCTACTGTTGGGAATCGAGAAGATTGCAGCTCGAAAGTTATAACGAGAAATACGCATCTTCGCGTTTGCTTTCTTCGAATGTTTGGACACTTATCTCGGTTTGGAGCAACTGATAGCTACTGTTGGGAATTGAGAAGATTTCAGTTCGAAATTTATAACAAGGAATACGCATCTTCGCGTTTACTTTCTTCGAATGTTTGGACACTTATCTCGGTTTGGAGCAACTAATAGCTACTGTTGGAAATCGAGAAGATTGCAGCTTGAAAGTTATAACGAGGAAAACGCATGTTCGCGTTTGCTTTCTTCGAATGTTTGGACACTTATCTCGGTTTGGAGCAAGTGATAGCTACTGTTGGGAATCGAGAAGATTGCAGCTCGAAAGCTATAACGAGGAATACGTATCTTCGCGTTTGCTTTCTTCGAATGTTTGGACACTTATCTCGGTTTGGAGCAAGTGATAGCTACTGTTGGGAATTGAGAAGATTTCAGTTCGAAATTTATAACGAGGAATACGCATCTTCGCGTTTGCGTTCTTCGAATATTTGGACACTTATCCTCGGTTTGGAGCAACTGATAGCTACTGTTGGGAATTGAGAAGATTTCAGTTCGAAATTTATAACAAGGAATACGCATTTTCGCATTTGCTCGTGTTTGGGTTCGGTACGGTAATTATCGTTTCCAAGCGAAAAATTGGGACTGGGTGGCTTCTAAACGGGGTAGGTGGAGAATCACTTTGCGAGTCTCGTGTTACGGAAGTTGAAGCTTTTTGAAATTATCGGTTTGGAAACTCGATGTTCTTTCAGAGATTTCGATCAACGGTGATTTGTATTTTTCAGTTTTTAATTTACTTTGTCGTTGCAAGACCGTTTCAACGAGATTCGTATTCTTGCGAAAGAAAACGATATCGAGTAAGAACGTACGGTAGCGGACCGGCGTATTTGAATAGATGCTTTGTAAACATGATATTTCGCTTTGATACTCGACTGACATCGAATCGATAAAATTACGCACAGAGGAGGGAATGATAAATAAATAAAACGTACCGGTTGGTTTATTTAGAAACTTACATTGTAACGTACAGAAATGTGAACGACAAAGATACTCTTTGTTCGAAGACTATATTCGAATGATTTTGGTACAGTCGTGGTTTGTTACAGTTCTGAACCACTGACCCTTAGACAGAATTCATTGTAACGATGTTTATCTCGAGACTCAGCCTCGCGCGTATCGTGCACCGAGGAAAGCGAACGGAATGCACCGGAGCGAGCGAGACGGAGCAACAATCAGCGAGTCTCGCTTTGCACGATTAAAACTTCGAAACTTCGTAACTTCGTCGAGCACCTATCGTCGACGATCAAATCCGTGGTGAAAATTTACTTGGTTGGTAGACGTTTATGAGCCACGGTTTCAAAGCTGTTGAAACATTACAAACTACGCAACTTTTTAAATTCGATTCTTAACGGATTACAATCGTGTTTCCGATTCTTTCGATACACGCGAAACTACCGAATCAAAAAATTTGTAATTTCGTTCCTGAAAAAATTCCCTTACTCGTACAATACGAACATCGACGCTCCAATGAAAAACAACGCTCGCAGAAAAATCCTAAAAGACCCAATTTTCCAAAGTTGATCCTCGAATTTTTCGAAACACAGATTCGTTTTCCTGCAGGAAACTTCCCTGTAACTTGAATCGAAAGATCGTTAATTTCCGTACGAGTCGCGATCGAAACGAGCCTTGAAGAGAGAAATGGCGGTAAAAATCGTCGTTGGTAAAAATTTCTGTAAATTCGATACCGTGGAATAGACGGTGTTCCATTCCTTTGTCGAAGTGTACATTTCAAGGGGTCAAACGCCCGGACAAATGGGGTCTGCATTCCCGTCAGGACGGTTCTCGGCCGGTCCCAACAGTTGGAGAGTTCTCGCGACCCCGTACACCGTACGACGCCTCGCAGCCTCGGTTTCGTGCGATAAAGTACGAAATTATTGGCAACGTTGCCCCGTTAGTCTCGGTGAACTCCGTCGTCCGTCGCCCCTGGTACGTAGGCTCGCGCGTGTCCTTAGGAGCGCGAGCGGAGCACCGTCGGCACGCTTTATTCGCGGTCGGGTTTATTCGAGGCGGGGTCGTTGGATCGGCCGAAGGACGGCCGAACGAACAAGCGGCGTCCGCGGGAGAAACCGACACGCCGAACCAGACCGTTTCTGATGATTTATGTAAACAAGGTTGAGAACCTCGCGGGAGGTCTGACGCGTGGGCCGCGCCACGACGACGTTCGAATCGTCGGCTAACAACCCCGTCTCCTCTTAAGGACTTCAACCCCCCGGTCTCTTCCACTCCCCCAACACCCACCCCCACCTACCGACCACTCCTACCGTTCCACCTACACCTGCTACGCTCTTTCTTACGGTACTCGGCCGGGGAATTTTATCGGTCCTGCGCCCAACGACGCTCCACGGATACGGTTTCGAAAAGGAAAGGAAGTTTCGGTTATCGGTTCTTCCCCCGGGGGATTCCCGGAGATTCCAAGCAAGCGACGTACCATCCACCGTTGGTGATTCTCCCACCGTTCGCGTCGTTCGCGTTCCGAAACGGTATCGCCAACGTCCTGCCGTTCGAGTTAGAGAACGCAATTGCGTCCTCCTCGGGCTCAAGGTCGTTCCAAGGTCGCGTTGTCATAGGTCGTCGAACCAGTCCCCGCCATCTCGGTTCTCGAACCCGATCGAAAACATCGCGCGATACGACCAGCGAGAGTGTACGCGCTGGTGACTTTCGAACGACCTTGGGGAGACAATTTTCCCGCCGCTGTCGCGTTACACCGTGGCGGATCGCCGCGACATCTGCGAACCTCTTTGTAGCTCCGTTAGCGCCGGAGATATTCCAGATACACAGGTGAGAAACGGGCTGACCGAACGTGCCGAGCGATATTTCTGCGTATTATCGTCCCCGAGTTCACAAGAGATTGCGCGAGCCGTTCGAGAATTTTAACGAACCGTCCGCGAAACAAACGCGATAAATGCGATACAAATGTACGCGACACACGTGAATTACTCGCGCGGGACACGCGACGCGACGCGACGCGCGAAAGGTGCATTTCCATGACATTTCGAAGGACGAAACTTTTAGCCGAGTATCGCTCTTTTTGTCCACGTTCCGTGCGAACCTACGGTCTGTTTCGCGAGAGTGCGATATCTTTGAAATCCAATATCCGACGAACGAGAGACCGTGATAACGTAAGTGGTATTACGTTCTACGGTACGGGTTGCCCTAAAGTCTCGTAGTCCGTGTCATCGAGATGTATAGTTCTTTTCGAGACGATGGAGCCTACGCTAAATGTTTCGAAGCGATTCTTTTTCCAATGTCGCTCGAAAGGCGACTCGAAAACGAGCGTTGGAAATTCCAGCGAAATATCTGCGCAAATCTCACGAATTTGTTAACAAGTGCCTCTGAAACCGCTAAATGTGTCGATAACCTCCCTGATCGTGATTCAAACGATTCTTTTTTGGGTAAAGGGAAAATTCTTTTGTCAAAGGAGGATGGAAATATTGATATCGTAACATTGAAACTCGCGAAAATATTTAGTCGATAATAAAATATAAACCAAGAGTATTTTGACACGCATAATTGCTAATTCGAAGATTTTGAAAAATATAGAGGTCTCTGCTGTTCATCCACGAGAAAATGACCGAGTATATCTTCACGCTTTGTTACTATTGCCCGAGAACGGTGACAAAGAAGTTTTTTAAGTATTCTTAGATTTTTACAAAAAAAATTACTTTTTTCAGAGATATCCGGGCTTTTACGGAGCAGACTGTAGATAGTTCGTTCTAAGGTCGATAAAAGTTCAAAATTAGGATCGTACCTAATTCGTCCAAGTTCTATTAATACCGCGATACGTTCCTTTTCTTCGCCGAACCATGCACGAAAAATAATAGCGGATGTCCCAATCGTCACAGGTCGATTTACGTGCAAATAGAAAATATTTTGTCAAAATTCTTTGCGAACTGGTCCTCGAAATGTTCAGTTCCCGAGAACGATGTCGAATCGTGTACTTTTCCACGATTAATTTCCCATCTGTCTAATCTACGTACGTCGAATTCCGGGTAAATCGGTTCGACGTTTCAAAAATAGCGGGAAATTCAAATCGACCGGCGATGATCGGGACACCCTGTACAGCATCTCGTACTTTCAACAACAACAGCGACATTTTCACTCGAAGAAGCGATACAGGGACACGATGACTTTTTCAGATCTCCAACTACACCGGTTTCAACAAATCTAGCAATCAAACTTTGCACAATGCCTGTCACCGATACATAATTTCGAGAAGAATGATTACAAAGTTCCCGAATCATGAACATTAAAGATTGTAATTTTTCGTAATATACCTGAATAATTTGCACGCGTTTTTTCACCGTGTACTTTTCCACGATTAATTTCCCATCTGTCCAATCTACGTACGTCGAGTTTCGGGTAAATCGGTTCGACGTTTGAAAAATAGCGGGAAATTCAAATCGACCGGCGATGATCGGGACACCCTGTACAGCATCCACCGATTGCCCAAACGGGTGTACACCCTGAAACGTAGCGAAACTCGCCTCCTTATCGATCGAACGCTCTCCCGATGATAACGGGCCGAGCGTGGCTCCGTGCAATTGGCAAGAGGATTATTTGCATCGACTCTCTTTCGCCCGGGGCTGCGAAACAGCGAAACGACGCAATAGGGTTCTTCCCGTGACCGTGGAGGGTACGCGCGTAACGAGGCGCGGGCTGAATAGTAGGAAGAGTACCCAAAACCATTTAACAGCGGGGGAACCGAAAGCTGCGTCGTTCCTACGGACAAAAGGTGGAACGTAGTTGGTTAATGTACGTCGCTTCGTCGCATGGACATTCGGTAATTACGAAGAGGCTGTTACACGAAACGTCGTCGTATCGAGTTCCGCGATGTTGCGCAGCATTATGTAGTTCCGCGCTGACGCGAACGGGGTGATAAACACATCAGCGCGAGGACATCGAGAAGCGGTCGAAACGTTACACCCCGATCGAAACTCGGCAATTAGGTGAAAAGACTTCCAGGAAGGCTGGGATAACCACGATAGAAGTATAATTGTACGAGGGTAATTCCCGCTTTCGAGCGACTGGAACCGAGATCCGAAGCCGGATGCCCTTGAAAGCGGGGTAGGTGGCGCGTTTTTCTATTCGTTGAACGTAGTCTCGGGTTTCGAATCCATCGATCTGGATTTTTTTCTTTCAACGAGCACGGATAAACGTCGCGCGGCTCGATACTCCAGAGATTTGTTAACGGCGCTTCCTTGGGAAAAATATATTATTATTTTTCACCAACCGAGGATCGATGTTACGACTCAACATTCCGGGGATCGATAAACGACGATTCTTGAGAAAAGGATACAAGGTGACTAAATATACTGGGTTGTTCGGAAAGTCGTTTCGTTTTCCAAAACGGAGAATATACAATTTAGTAAGATGTTTGTACCCTTTGAGAAAATCGTGTTTCATTTTCACCAAAGGAAACGAAATTACTTTCCGAACAACCTACTATTTTTTTACCCTCCAAAGACGAATGTCAACCAAGTTGATATTTTTACAATTCGTAAACGATGCTCGGTGTAGAAATAATACGAAATGTATTATGATTTCGAAGCACGCGTCGAGCACAACCACCAAGTTCGACCCGATTCGTGGCGTGTCGATTAATTCTTGGTGCTGACTGAGATGGAGGACTTGGAGACGATGACGCCGGATAACGCGGAGTGCACTGCTTTCGCTAATGCCACGTTCGCGTGCAATTTCACGCGAACCAACACGGGGACTTCGTGTCACGGGTTGCGCAAAGATACGACCACGATTGTAGAAATTTAAGTATTCGTCGTGGAACGAAGAAACGTAAACAGTGGGCGATTCCGTTACACGAATCCGGTGCAGAGCGGACCTCGATCGTCTTACTCGCGAGTCATTCTTACGTTCGATCAATCGCGTATAGGTCGCTCAGAAATTGTCCCTCGAAATCGAGAATCACCGCGTAAAGAACACGTTCGTTCGATACAAAGGCAATAAAATTCGTCCGGATCGAGGCACGTCGTCTTGCATCTCGTAATTTCGATCACGAGAATAAACTAGTTTGCACTCGTAAAACTGCAACGAACGTTCTGGGAATCGACAGTTTTTTATTTTTTCTTTTTTATCATTAGACTCCACGAATCCTCTCGCCGATTGTACCGTTTGTACGTAAGGTAGAGTCGTTAGGCGCGTGTTTCGTTGAAAATGTCCTAGAAAGAGATGTTACAATTTTATGACAAACAGTATATTTTATCAAGCTTCCGCCATTTTGCGATCACAGAGATATTTCTACGTAGAAAGATTCCATATAGAAATTGCGTAACGGTTATTGTATATCAAATTATTGAAAAACGTGCAGATTTTTTTCTCAAGTTATTCGCGCGATACGAATGCTGTTACTTGTGCACGTACTATTTTCTGTGACGAGATACTTTGATTGAAAATGTAACAGAAATATTCACTGTAGTTCAAATATTTCTATTATATTCGATATCGATATTATTAGGTTGTTCGGAAAGTCGTTTCGTTTTTTTTGGTGAAAATGAAGCAGGATTTTTTTAGAGCGTATAAATATTTTATTAAATTATGTATTCTCCATTTTGGAAGACGAAATTACTTTCCGAACATCTCAGTAAATATAATACAAGTATTTTTATTATACTTTATAGTTGCTGTTTCTTGCGATAGAATATAACGCGTGTATAAGAAACGACATTTGTATCGTATAAATAACTCGAGAGGAAAATGATACATTTTCCAATAATTTTATGTACGATAATGACCGTTACGCAAACACAGTGTAACACGTCCAAACTGTTGACAAAAGTTTCGATATAAACGGCACGGGAATCGAATAAATAATACAGTCGCGATAAACGCTTGGCAATTTTATAAAATATAGCTACTAAATATAGAGCGTTAAAGGAATCGCGAATCGATGAATTATCGACATTTAAAATTCCCATGGACGTGACACGCCCAGAGTATCGAAGGTTTAAGAAGCTTAAATCGAATTACCACGTATAACACTGTTCTAATACTTATTATACAACCGTGTAATACTTATTATGTTCTAACAATGTTCCACCGAGTATATCGATAAACAACTATTGATCGTTGACGAGACAATTGACGAATTGTGCCCTCGAGATTTCACAGAGACATTTTATTCCTTGTTCGATCATTTCAATAAAATGTTATCAAACTGGTGGTACGCTTAGATAAATAAATGTTAAATATTCGCGGAATATATTGGAAACTAATCTTCGGTAAGTTCTAGTTAACAAAATCGATTTGAAATACGATCTCATTTCGATATTTATCCCTATATTAAAAAATCGTAACAGCAATTCGAATAATAGAGTGATTTCTTTCAGACGTAGACACGAATGGTCTGCAATTACACGCGCGCTCGAAAAATATTCAACATCGATCCGCTTAAGAACGAAGCTCCGTAGGAAAAAATATCACTCTACGTTTTCGACTTATTTTCTCGCGTAGATTCACCGTTTGTACCGCCGACTCAACCACACCCCTTATATTCGATAACGATACGATAACGTCGCACCCTAGTCGAAACAACGCAGTACGGTGACAATACGATTCTTTCGATCGGGAACTACTTGCTCGGTTTCGATATCGTTTCACCGTATCCACGGATCGTTCTTTCGCGAGCTGCGGTCGACGAACAGAACACTTCGGTTGTCGAATTCACCGATACGGAGCCCCGTGATCTAATTCGGTGACGAAACGAACGATTTCGAGGCGCAACGATGCACGATCGCCAGGATTCACCGTTCCGAAACGAAGGATTCACCGTTCCCCGAGTCGCGTCTCGATCCCGAGTATTCAGTGTTTTATCATGCTCGAGAGGGAGGCATTTTTCTGGGGAAACGTATGCGTGCAAGCGACAGAAGGAACGAGCGAGTTCCTGCCCGTACATCTCCTCGCATCAATGGGGTTTTTGCGCGTCTGTTGTCATAGAAACGGGTGTGCCTACCCTGTCGAGCGACTCGAACCATCCCCGAATACCGGCTCGATGCCACGTGGACCTCGAAAGGGGAAATCCCTGTGCGTACACCGGCAACAGAGGCCCGTAGACAGCGAGCTTTCCATCGTTTTTCATCGTACGGTGTCCTTGCGGGACTACGGAATCCTGCACGTTACCGAAGACAATTTATCGATGTCGCGGCAACGACATACCGTACAGTACCGTGCGCGATTACTCGAACGTTGGAACATTCTAACCTCACTTCGATCGTGTAAATATTTGAGGGGTTGATAACTCTGTTGAAATACGAAAAGCTTCGTTACGAGTCTGTCGTTGTTTACGTTGCCGAACGTTTCGATCTTCCTCGGTGAAGATTATTACCGATCTAAAAATACCAACGGGCAAAAAAATTCTTCAAATATTGGAGAGTATCTTTTCGATTTTATAGAACAATTCGAATAATATCGACACGAATGCGTTAGCGGTTTTTTTTTTTATATCGAATCGAATGGTGGATCGAGAAGTGTATTTCTATTTAAGAAACCAACGTTGATCTTCGTAGCAATTATAGGAAATAGATTCGCATCTTATAGGAATTTATCTTATAAGAAAAATAAATTTAATAGTGCATTAAGAAGTAGCTGGCCATTTAAAAAACTAGAATCGATCTTCGTATATCCTATACGCGTCCATTTATAGAAAATATAAATAAACCATCTTACACCCACTTCGAGGTAATTTCTTATCGGAACGGATAAGCTCGGTTGTTCTCAAACGTAGTTTCCACTAGCAACAAACATTCTCGAGAGCAACTCGCGACAGTTTTACTCTCAAGTGGACACGCAGATCAACGAACAATCATTTTCAAAGTCGCAAAATGCGACTCGTGTACAAAGGATCGACGTCACAAGTATTTGAAAAGATACTCCGTAGGATGTAATAAAACTATCGAATTGTGAAAAAAGTAATATGAAAATAATTTATTAAGAAAATTATTTAGAATGTAAAACTTGAAAGCATTCTATACAAAGTCGAGATTGGTCAGGACAATTTGGACAATAAGTTGTTGTTTTCTTTAACCCTTTGAACTCGAGAGGAGATTCTCGGTCGCCACCTAATTCACTGTACTATTTTCAATCCGGAGAAACTTCGTGATTTGGAATTCAAATTGGAATTGAAATATTACGTTCTTGTAGAGTGTAAACGCATGTATGCAAAATATATAAAAATGTTCCATTCCAGATTAATTTTACGACTTAACCCTTTGGATTCGAGAGATCCTCGGTCGCCACCTGAATTCACTGTACTACTTGAAGGTTTGAAATTCAAATTAGAATTGAAATATTACATTCTTGTAGATTGTAAACGCATGTACGCAAAATATATAAAAATGTTCCATTCCAGATTAATTTTACGACTTGACCCTTTGGATTCGAGAGATCCTCGGTCGCCACCTGAATTCACTGTACTACTTCAAGGTTTGAAATTCAAATTAGAATTGAAATATTACATTCTTGTAGATTGTAAACGCACGTACGCGAAGTATATAAAAATGTTCCATTCCAGATTAATTCTACCGCTCGAAGAATTTTTTCGAGGCGTCGGTTTCTGGTAGCGAAGAAGCATCGAGTGCAAAGAGTTAAATCGCCTCGAGCGTTTGATCGGTCCGTTCGAGGTCTTTTATTTGCGTAAGAAAGTTTGCACGCGCGTCTAATGCTTTTTCCGGAATCGTGTGTTTCGTCGATGAAAATTCTCACGCTTGGTGCAGCGGCACTCCGTGGCCTTACGGAGATTACATTGGAAAGTCAACGTGTTAACGCGTTCGGCTACACGAACGGAGATCAGCGTGCATCGATGATTCGATACACCGTGGCATCGATAGCAGAGTCGGTGTCCTTGCTCTCCTAGATCGACTCGAACGAGATCTTTTCCACCGCTCGTAAAGGAACGCGTGTTCTATTTCTCGAGCAAGGTAGCGACAGCGTTCCTCGAGTTCCGTTCTTCTTAATTCTACCGACGTCGCAGAAGAAACAAATTGTGCTCACCCGTAATGGATTTAACCTTCTGGAAAAGGACTGACTCTCCGGATCGCGTTATAGTTCTTGGACCCTTTCGACGGCTTCAATTGGCCCGCGAAAGTATACAGTCCTGTCCATAATTTTCTTTCGTCTGAATCGTGCACACAGGGTGTTTGAGAATTCGGTTTCGACTACGATTTTTTAACCACGATTGGTAACAATTATTCATCGAACGAACCGGATAAATTGAAAAATCTTCGAGAACGAACCTGGCGTTTCTTGAACTCGTTTCGCTCCCATTTTCATTCAACGATATTATATCATCGATCCTCGATTTTATCGAATCTGTAAATACTACGAATTCAACCATCGCATGCAACGCAACGATCATTTTAGAAACTAATATATCATTCTTGACTCAATGACGTAATCGCCGTGGAGGGACGTATGTAAATTACGTACGGATAAAATATTCCGATAGTTCGAAACTGTACAAAACTCTTTACGAAAGAACTTCAACGCAATTTTTCACTCGGAGTCACTGTTTAGAAAATCGTTTTTATTCTTCGTTTCCAAACATTCGCGTCGCTACTATCGATGCACCATCGAGACATTACCGATACGTACAAAAATTCCACGCAATTGTATCAAGAAACACCAAAGGTTTTGTGGCGGCACTACCCACGCTTGCCACCAGAGGGAAACTCACCACCAACCGTTTCCCGCAAGTTCCCGTACCTGCTCCGATCGCTATATATACGACCTCTTACCGATCTTCCAATGTCCCGGCGTATAAGGCAGGGCCTGCTAGGATGCCTTACTGACGAGTCCACTAGCAGGCCCGGGATGAAACGCTTATCCCCACTTCCTTATATTTCCGTTTTCCCTTCCTCACATACTTTAAAATAGCGCCGCCAAAGTTTCAATCGAACGCTAATTCTCGTTACAAGAAAACCAACGAGATGGTTTATTCCTCGATCCAAGACACAGGAGAACCCCTCTCGTCCGTATACTGTATTTTATTCGAATAACGAACCCTCGACAAAATTACATACTCCAAAAAAAGAAAGGAAACGTTCGAGAACAATCTTACCTTTAACCCTTCGATTCTCTCAAATTATTCACATTTTTCGACATTACGGTGCACGTCGGCCCTCCCCTGAAGGTCGTTCACCTTGCTTGGAAAAACACGGCCGTGCACCGATAACGAGCGGATCGAATTGTTACGTTTCTCGCTACGAAGAAACAAATATCCGTCGCGGTCGTTAATTTCTCAACAAAGGGCCAATAACGCGCGAGATCGAGGCACGCGATCGTACGAACGTAGATCGTTGGGATAAATTCAACGTGGATCGCCCGGAACGTCGATGAAAATTGATTATATCGAACGGAGAAGCAACAGCAATTTTCTTGCGCAATTTTCACCGAGCAGAGTCGATCGACTGCCGGCATTTCGAAGGCGATTCCGCGCCGCTTTACCCTCGGATAGTAAACTCGGTCGGTGCGATAAAACGAAGCGCCTACTCCCGGACGTCTTCGAGCTCTTTTTCTTCCTCTTATCTATCCCCCTTGTTCCCTATCACCTTTCGATATTTCCCGCGGCGTTCGTCTTCTCTTTAATGCCCGTCTCTTTCTTCTGCGTTTTTTGCATTCCCGAATGCGTCCTTCCTTTTTTTCCTCCGCCATCAGCCCCCCTCCCACTCTGCCCCCTGTGCGTTCCTGTTCCGTGTCCTCTTGACATTCCTTCCTCTCGTTTCGCTTTTTCTTTTTCTTTTTCTTTTTTTTTTTTCTTCTGCTCGTTTCGTCATTTTTTTCTCGTCCCTTTTCGTCTCGAGCGAAATTTCGATTCGAGGAGTTGCGGTTGATTTTTTCTAACAGTATTCTCTATTTTTGTTTATTATCGTAACGCTCCTTTTTCATAAAAAGAGAAATTCGAGCAGGGATTGCGGAGGTTTCGGTATTGGTATTAAACAACGAGTTGTAATTCAATGTTGTATAATTTTCAAACAGTATTCTCTACTTTTGTTTATTATCGTAACGCTCCTTTTTGATAAAAAGAGAAACTCGAGCAGGGATTGCGGAGGTTTCGGTATTAGTATTAAACAACGTGTTATAATTCAGTGTTGTATAATTTTCAAACAGTATTCTCTATTTTTGTTTATTATCGTAACGCTCCTTTTTCATAAAAAGAGAAATTCGAGCAGGGATTGCAGAGGTTTTGGTATTAGTATTAAACAACGTGTTATAATTCAGTGTTGTATAATTTTCAAACAGTATTCTCTATTTTTGTTTATTATCGTAACGCTCCTTTTTCATAAAAAGAGAAACTCGAGCAGGAATTGCGGAGGTTTTGGTATTAGTATTCAACAACGAGTTATAATTCAGTGTTGTATAATTTTCAAACAGTATTCTCTATTTTTGTTTATTATCGTAACGCTCCTTTTTGATAAAAAGAGAAACTCGAGCAGGGATTGCGGAGGTTTTGGTATTAGTATTGAACAACGAGTTATAATTCAGTGTTGTATAATTTTCAAACAGTATTCTCTATTTTTGTTTATTATCGTAACGCTCCTTTTTGATAAAAAGAGAAACTCGAGCAGGGATTGCGGAGGTTTTGGTATCGGTATTAAACAACGAGTTATAATTCAGGGTTGTAGAATATTTTTTGCCATTGAGAATAAATTAATATTGCTGGGTGGAGTAACGAGCAAAAACGAACGTAGAATATTCTATTTCAATTTAACGTAATTTCAGAGTTTATAATTTGTTTCCTGGCTCGTTCGATCATCTTTCTTTTCTCGTTTCTTTTTCCTACGAACGAAGTATCAATTCGTTCGAGGAGTTCTCACTTTTGGTCAATTTTTCGAAACAATATTCTTCTCTTCTTTTCCCGTACTTTCCGTTCGTTAAATGGAAGAAACTCGAGGAGGAAATACGAGAGTTTCATTGTTGATATTAAGAGAAAACGGCATAGTTTGGTGCTGTACAATCTTCCTTGTTCTAAAATAAAATAATACTTTCTGCAGGGTCGAGTATCGGGTAAAGACGAGTGTAAAATAACGTATATTAAATTTGATACAATATCAGAGTTACACGCATTAATATACAATATACCATTAAATATTAAAGTACTCCGTATTTCACTCGATGTCTTTTGTACAACGACAATTATGTATATAGATATGTACAGATATCATAGATTAATTTTATTCTCCGCGCAAAGTTGCCACACTTCATCGTTAATCACGTTACATTCCAATTATACATTTTTATGCGTTACGTTTTTACTTTTCTCACCAATTCGATCGGTTTTCAGACATATCTTCTCCGATAATCCAGTTTCTTCTCCCGTTTATTATCGCAATTCCATCGTTAATTTTCGTTCGCTTCATTTGTACATTACATCATCGCTTTAAGTTTTCTTCTCTTATCGGTTTACTTCCTTTTTCCTTTACTTCTCGATAATGCCTACTATTATTTCCCTGTAACTTCCCGTAGCCTCTCTCAAGGTCTACGAGTTCTTCCATCACGGTGGAACATTCTTATTACTTTTCCATTTTATTTTCATCGCGGCAAGATTCGTCGTTTCCCTGTTCCATGTGTTCGCATTTTCTCGCACTTTAAACGTTTATTCTTTCCAACAAGATCGCGACAATATTCTGTATAAATTCTATCATAAAAACGTTTCGTACCTGGAGATCCTCTTGCGTACGAAGTAAAAAATTATTTCGAAAAGTTTCACGTTTCGAAGCACGCACTTTTTTTCCAATTTATTTAAATCGAGTTTATTCGACGAACGGTACAGTTAGCTACGTACCGATCGTACGTGGAAGATAATTACTCGATGCTTGCACGAACTATTATCGCGTACTCGGTGTTTCGTAGAACGCGTTGTCTCAAGTTACGTTGCAATTAATTTTTCACATCGATGTATCAACTTTTTCGGCTATTTCTCTCGATTTCCTCTGTCCTCGAATCGTTTCGTCTCGAGTCTCGTGTTTCGTCGTCGCGTCACTTTTTTCCGATAGATCGATGCATCCTTCCCTTGTTTCCCGTGCGGTTTTATTGGAACAATCGAAATCGCGAAGAAGCGTAAGCCTTATCACGGCAAATGTCGTCGCGGGGCTCAAGAGGAGAGTCAACACAGATTAGAAATCGGTATTTTGCTCGTTCGCTTCGGCAAATAACAGCGCGGAGATTCGCTTCACTTCGAATGCAATCTGTTGCACATTCGATCCTGATGCAACGCCAGTTTCGGTGCTCTTTCGTCCTCTCTCTGCGAGATTTCAATTATTAATTACGAACATTTTAAATACATCGGGAACTAACGATCTTGGGACAGTCGTAACTCGATACTTTTATTCCCCGATGTTTCGTTGCCCGATCGAATTTAGCCATAAAACACTGGATATTCTGT
This sequence comes from Ptiloglossa arizonensis, assembly GCF_051014685.1. Classification (NCBI taxonomy): domain Eukaryota; kingdom Metazoa; phylum Arthropoda; class Insecta; order Hymenoptera; family Colletidae; genus Ptiloglossa; species Ptiloglossa arizonensis. The sequence continues at coordinate 418,796 of NC_135052.1, forward strand.
AAAAAGAAAACAGCGAAGGTGACCTTCAAATCTAGAAATATATTGCTGCCATATTATATCTCCCTCGAAGACGTACAGCTTTAACGAGCAATATATCTTCCTTATTGTCGGGGGAAAGGTGATTTAATCGTTGATAATAAGAGCCGAAGAAACGTAATTAATTGCAAAAAATTTCAACGTTAACGATATTTGATTAAACTTATTATTAATGGTGACCATTTTTAATAGTACTTTTAAGGATTCAAATTATTATTTTGTACAAGAAGAATATCAATTCGTTTCCCATCGCAAAGGTGATGTAACTTCTTCAAATTTTCTATGTTACTTCTTTCACGATGTAAACTATCTAATGAGAGTTCTTCGAGTCCTTCGATGAGCTTCCAATTGTTTTAGATTCACTTTCGATAAGTATCGTAACATTTCTGAACAGTCCTACGTAGCTCTCTTCGTGTAAACAAAACTCGAACGAAACAAAAATAAAAATATAATTAACAATTGAAAGAATTCCACAAAATTATAATGAAATTTTACAAAAATCAATAGGTTAGAATATCCAAAGAGTATGAACTTAAAAAAATAGCTAGAAACTAACACGGGGGAAAACGCAGAGGAAATACGTAGAAATTATTTTTCTACGTGAAATTCCAAGTTTCAAACACGTACGGTCGAAACCTTTTTTTACTCGACAAACTAAATTTTCCTATCGTTATTACCAACGATCGAATCACGTTTCCTCCATTATCGTGTATACCGAGAGTAAAAGACTCACACAGCTCTATTTGTCGCGTTCGATTATTTAAAACAAAGATATTCGAGGTGAGACCGGAAACATCGAACCGAGCTGCGCGTACGCGGAAGTGTCACGTGATCTGAGCCGCCACTGAAGCGCGCGCATGTCCCGCGAATATTCAAATCGTATTTTCTCAAAATACGAAAATACGTCGCGTGGAAGAAATACTGTTCAACATATTTTATTCGGATTTTCACGCGAAATCGAAACCACTGTAGCTTTCTTTCGACGCGTATCAACATTCAGGAGACGAATTGTACAAATTTTCTCGACCGTTCGACTTTGCTCGGCGAAAATCAAAAATTATTTCTTTGTGAGAGCAGTGAGATGATTTAATGGAGCAGAAATTCGGAGAAAGTTGGAAACACCGGTGACAATCGTTCCGACAGCTGCGTATATTTGCCTCTCGGTTCAGCGTATTTTTAGTGCGACCGATTTCCGCGAATGGCGTGCATCACCTGCCGCGTATTTTCGCGCGCGGTGACATTGCGTCGTTTTTAGCACGAGGACGTTATACCCTGACAAACCGCGTTGGCGAGACCAACGACGGTGTTCCCTCTGAACGATGCATTGATAACGACATCGGTATTTAAACGCCGTTATTAAATAGCGGAGAATCGTTTCGTTAACTTAAAGGGCCTGTCTGATTATTTATTTTTTTTCTTTTCGTCACAAAACGATTCACCGGATCAATTTCAAACTTTGCGCGTACATTTAGCTATATCTTTCCGTACGATTCAAATTTTGTTACGTAAATAATTATTGATCGTGCACTTAAAGGGCCCGTTTGGTTTTCTTTTCGTCACAAAACGATTCACCGGATCGATTTCAAACTTTGCGCGTACATTTAGCTATATCTTTCCGTACGATTCAAATTTTGCAATGTAAATAATTATTAATCGTGCACGATGCGTGCTCAAAATTGCAAGTTAGATACGGTAATTTTTGTTCCGGACGGCTTAAAGAATTGGAAAGATATTCCCGTTCCATTCCTCTTGAAATTCGAAAATTGAGAAAATTACAGCTTGTTAAAAAAACTCGCGTCATCTTCCGATTTTTTCTCCTCGAGACTCTACGTGGGACTAGGTGGGAGTTTGTCTGTTAAACTCGAGAGAAGAAAGTTTAAGAAAGAAATCGATTCCATCGTTCACCCTTGGCGGTGTAATCCTTTAATGGCAGCTCTCATCGACGAATCATTGTGTCTACGAAGCATTTTTACGACGACCCGCTGTGTTACGCTAAGTGGTCGCATCGCAATTTCTAAGTTAACCTCTAATCAACCGGTGCCTTGACTTAACCCCTGGCTTGGCTTAAATTGTTACGTTGTTGCGTTTGAAAGAAACCGCGAGCGTACGTAAGTACACTTTCGGCACGAGATTATCGAAGAGTGCACGTTGCGTGTCAGCGGATAGCTCGTTGCATCGAGATTTTTCACCATCGACATTGATTATTGGTCTACGATTTTCTTTTCGTGGCTCGGGATAAACTGTTATTACGAAACGAGCGATCCGTGTACGGGGAGGCGATTGAATTGTTAGCTTTCCAACAACGTGGAACATTGGTCCCTTACGTTTCAGCTTGGATTTTCCAACCTCGAGAATTATCACTGAACAATGTAAAATAAAAGCTACGCAATCGATGAGAATTCTTGCATAATAACCGACGACGATCCCCCGCGGGTACATTTTTCGAATTTCGAAGTAACGTTCGTTGCGCATAGCAACGAAATGAAATTTCAGAAAAGATCACGTCGCGTTGTTAGTCGAGCTTAAGGCGTTTTCGCAACGCGGTTACATTCTTGACCTTGCACCCGATGATGCAAAATACAAGGTGTTCCAAAGTGTATGCGCGGAATCTCGACGACAATACGAACAAGAAACTCACAGAAACACGGAGGACGATCTTCAAGTACGCGAGAATGAAAATATTATCTAGTAAAATAAAAAGACACGTTTCGCGGTCTTGTACGGTTGGCTCTCGTTGCATAAGTGATGGGTGTCCTGAAAAATAAGAGTGATTTAAATTTCATTTGCATTCCAGCAGCAAGAATTTCAAGAGATGCAAGTATGTGGCAAAGAAACACTAGTCGCGAACACGAACGAGCGGTGATATTCAAAAGGCACGCCTTCTTTCATTGGTCGAAGAAAAATGCGTTTTTAAACAGAGATATCTGCCTGTTAAACCGAATGGAAGAAATTGTGTTCGTTAACCACGTTTTTATCGTCCAAACTTGATTCTTATCTCGGTATTTTCAGGTATGAAAAGTAATTCTAGAGATTTTAAATGGAGAAAAGAGCGCGTTGAAAATCGTAGAGTGGAATTTTCATTTTTCGGTTTACATTTTTTCAATGTTTCCGCCAAACGAACGACGACGGTGACATTTGAAAATTTATCAACGTTACGGGACTTTGAACCACGCGATACACTGTAAAGCTTCGCGTCGAAATTTCGAAGTCGTTTCCCTCGGAACGAGAGCTTGCAAGCTGGTTGGCATACTACCATTGACTCGAAATTTGACACGCATATAAAGTAAACGCTCTATCGTCCAGACTTGATATCCGAAAAAGTTCTTCCACCAAATAAGAGGAAATACAATTTTCTAAATAGAAAAAAATCTCAAATACCATTCGATATTTAGAGTTCCAAACGAGATAAACCTCTCAACCGATTACCACTTGTTACATTCAATTTAGACTAATTTTTCAACCTCTCGTATCCCGTGGAGCCGAGTTCGTCGCCGAAAAGCAAGAATTGCTATACATCTGGGAGAAAAGATCGCATTCGATTCGTCCAGGAACATTTTTTACTCGAATACACCGTTTTTGAACAAATCTCGCAACGACCGAAAATTCTCGTACACGGTGGCAAAAAAAAAAAAGAAAAGAAATCATTCAACGCAGAACTTCTCGACGTTTTACAGCTAGTAGCTCAACTTACGTAACCGTGCTTATCTAATAATTCCTTAGAAATTTGTCTCCTACCGCTTTTACCCGTATCTTGGTAAGAAACTGGACACTTTATCATGCTTTACAACTCGTCTATTATTGCACCGTGTATAGAATACTCCCTCTCTCGGTACCCAGCACCCGTGTCTGTAACGTTCCGTATTAATTTCGTGGCGAACACGGATGAAATGGTCGCTCACGAGAGCAAAACACGACGAACGAATCATAAAACTCGCTTCTTCGATATTTCCATGGCGGATATTAACTGGATAAAATTGTTTACTTTCACCCCGGTCGTAAAGAGGAGCGTATTTCCGCGCCGCGGGTCAAGAGACGACGCGTTACAGTGTCGCACGATACGTAAATAAATTCGTGAAAACCAAGGGAACGAAACCGTCGCGATCGGTACATTTAATCGTGAACGCTCATTGTTCGTGCACGTTCGTAACGATCGCGTCGTGTCACGTTGATTTAACGAGAGTCCGGGCCGCTTTAAAGGGCACCAATAGAGCAGATTTATAAAATACGCCTACGAGCGCACGCGCGGACTGTTTATGTCGGTGCAATGTCTCAGCAAGGTCACACATGATCGTTCGCTCGTAAATGCTTTTAGCGTGTGCTGCCTATAGACGTGCATCGTAGCACAGATAAACGACGACGTCGCAGAAACGCGCTGCTTATTCGGTTGACGCCAGCCACGGAAATCTGCACGAGTGGATGCTTTTAATTGGATTTTCGAGACATTCGAGCGGAGAGCTCGGTAACGACGTCGTTCCGTACGTAACCTGTACCTTTTTGTTCCGAGGGAAAGGGTTCGTTACCATTTTCTAATGGATTTTCCAATTTTTTACTTCCCCCGTTGTAACGAGAACCAGAATTCGAAGAAGCATATATTAACAATTTAGTCGATCGAGGTCTTGCGAAAATTACTTTTACCTGTAAAGACTGGTTTGTCGTAGTTTCGAAATAAATAGTCACGTCGAAATTATTGTTTCCGAATATCGAAATTTATTACGCGTGAACCGAATGTTCATAGATCTATAATTCGGCACGTGTAAGGTACTTGGCAACTTCGAGCAACCTTTCGCGATAGATGTTTCCAAAGTTAGGTTAAAACTATTTTACACTTTTGTTACAATGTTTTCTCCGTGAATAATTATTTACAACGAGCTTTGAATTCTCCTGTTGATTCTTGATTCTCTTGGCGGAAGCTTTCATTCGTTACGGACTAACATTTTAACAATGTAGCCGATTATACAGAGCGTTGGAGCGAATGCAACAATGATCTTAAGGGTGCCAGATGTCGATGTCAGTTTTAAGAACTGTCTCCGTATTGGCGCGGAAGGGTCGTCCACCACGCGGTCAATGGTTTGGCCGTTTTCTATTTTTGGCTTTTTTTTTCAGTCGAGATCCAAGTCCAGAGTCAGAAAGACCACACGACACTGTCATCGTTCGCATCAAGACGTATCACTGTATACGCATTTGTTCGAACTTTATATTCTTATATATACAATAACTATACTACTAGATACGCGAGATCCCTGCATATTATAATAAACTAGATATTATAATCTGAAAACAACACAGAGTATTTTAAAAAAAGGATCGTGGTTGGTTTCAGGTTGGGTTACAAATGAATTGAATAAACGGTCTGTCTAAAAATGATCGATTAACGGTTGACACGCTGATGCGCGTGCGATGTCGTTTCGAAGTTTCAACCACCGAGAGCACGTAACGCGAAATACCGTACACGCGAGGTTGAGTTTCGACTCGAGCTAAAAATCACCACCCATCCCGCTTTTGAACAATCCGATGGTCTCGAGTTTGTCGCTCGAAAGTAACAATTGCTCGTGATCCTAGCGCGAATACTTGGAATCCTAGATATCTCCAAAGTCCCATACATCTACTTGACTGTTAGTTTTAAAACGTAAGTTTCTGGAAACTTTTTCCAAAACATTGATACTCCGTCTTTCAACCACCGGTTTACAATTTACGGAAAGCACCGTCTACACGTTGCATCGAGAACGATCTTCAAACGGTGAACATTTTGTTCAATTTACCCGCGCCGAAGTACAAGTGATCTGGCAGTTCCGAGTATATCGCTTGAAAGCGGGGATAACCGTGATATCCTTCGTAAACGCATGAATAGCGAATCAAACGGAATCTTCTCTCCAACGTCCTTTATATCCCTTTGACTATTAGTTTAGAACATACTTTTCGTAAAATTTTTCCGCCCTGTTCCCGTATCGTCCCTAAAAGTTCGCGACCCCCACTTTGAAACGTCCTGTACGGTTCACAATTTACATAAAACACCGGTACAGGGCATCGTGAACCGGTTAAATCTTCGAACGCTGAACATTTTCGTCGATTTACCTACGTCGACGTCCAAGTGGACCAATGGTTCCGAGTTTGTTACTTGAAAGCGGGAATTACCGTACCATGTTTCGCAAACGCATCGAAAGTGAATCAAATACTCGAGATCCTATCTCCAACCACGGTTTACATCTCTTCGACTATTAGTTTAGAACATACGTTCTACAAGAGATTGCAGGCATACTATTTTAGTCGTGAAACTTTGCAACTCCATCTTTCGAGCAGCCGTAATGTTTACAATTTACGGAAAGCACCGTCTACACGTTGCATCGAGAACGATCTTCAAACGGTGAACATTTTGTTCAATTTACCCGCGCCGAAGTACAAGTGATCTGGCAGTTCCGAGTATATCGCTTGAAAGCGGGGATAACCGTGATATCCTTCGTAAACGCATGAATAGCGAATCAAACGGAATCTTCTCTCCAACGTCCTTTATATCCCTTTGACTATTAGTTTAGAACATACTTTTCGTAAAATTTTTCCGCCCTGTTCCCGTATCGTCCCTAAAAGTTCGCGACCCCCACTTTGAAACGTCCTGTACGGTTCACAATTTACATAAAACACCGGTACAGGGCATCGTGAACCGGTTAAATCTTCGAACGCTGAACATTTTCGTCGATTTACCTACGTCGACGTCCAAGTGGACCAATGGTTCCGAGTTTGTTACTTGAAAGCGGGAATTACCGTACCATGTTTCGCAAACGCATCGAAAGTGAATCAAATACTCGAGATCCTATCTCCAACCACGGTTTACATCTCTTCGACTATTAGTTTAGAACATACGTTCTACAAGAGATTGCAGGCATACTATTTTAGTCGTGAAACTTTGCAACTCCATCTTTCGAGCAGCCGTAATGTTTACAATTTACAGAAAGCACCGTCTACACGGGTTGCATCGAGAACGATCTTCAAACGGTGAACATTTTGTTCAATTTACCCGCGTCGAAGTACAAGTGATCTGGCAGTTCCGAGTATATCGCTTGAAAGCGGGGATTACCGTGATATCCTTCGTAAACGCATGAATAGCGAATCAAACGGAATCCTCTCTCCAACGTCCTTTATATCCCTTTGACTATTAGTTTAGAACATACTTTTCGTAAAATTTTTCCGCCCTGTTCCCGTATCGTCCCTAAAAGTTCGCAACTCCCACTTTGAAACGTCCTGTACGGTTCACAATTTACATAAAACATCGGTACAGGGCATCGTGAACCGGTTAAATCTTCGAACGGTGAACATTTTCGTCGATTTACCTACGTCGACGTCCAAGTGGACCAATGGTTCCGAGTTTGTTACTTGAAAGCGGGAATTACCGTACCATGTTTCGCAAACGCATCGAAAGTGAATCAAATACTCGAGATCCTATCTCCAACCACGGTTTACATCTCTTCGACTATTAGTTTAGAACATACGTTCTACAAGAGATTGCAGGCATACTACTTTAGTCGTGAAACTTTGCAACTCCATCTTTCGAGCAGCCGTAATGTTTACAATTTACAGAAAGCACCGTCTACACGGGTTGCATCGAGAACGATCTTCAAACGGTGAACATTTTGTTCAATTTACCCGCGCCGAAGTACAAGTGATCTGGCAGTTCCGAGTATATCGCTTGAAAGCGGGGATAACCGTGATATCCTTCGTAAACGCATGAATAGCGAATCAAACGGAATCCTCTCTCCAACGTCCTTTATATCCCTTTGACTATTAGTTTAGAACATACTTTTCGTAAAATTTTTCCATCCGGTTCCCGTATCGTCCCTAAAAGTTCGCGACCCCCACTTTGAAACGTCCTGTACGGTTCACAATTTACATAAAACACCGGTACAGGGGCATCGAGAACGATCTCGAACCGGTGAACATTTTCGTCGATTCACCAGCGTCGAAGCGCGCACCAGGAAATCATGAAGACTCGTAGCGTGTACGGTGTCTCTCGGTATACAAAATACCGGGCAATAAAATTGAAGAAAATTCAGTACCGAATCGAGCCTTTTGATACGCGCCACGGTAGAAGCGAGCAGACATCCTGACCGTAGCCGAAGTCGTCGAATAACTCTATTCCGGGCGGATAAAAACGGGGACGTTAGCACGGACGCGTTTCGTGTCCATTCGTCGTCTTCCATTCGGCGGTGTACGTATCCGTGGCCTGTAGGTGCACACTGTACACACGAGAGAAGTGTACAGGTAATGGTCGAGCGCGGTGGTTTGGCGAGCATCGTAAAGTGGGAGCAAGAGCACCAGGGTTCAAGAACACCCGCTACCACTCCTTGATCAATACCAGCGGGATATTCTACGTCCTACCGCGAGTTCGAAACGCACTGCGGTACACGCACGCAGCCCGACGCTCGGCGTCGCCGCGAAAGACCCGTGTACACGCCGATCTCGCTGTAGCTGTGGCCGTGAAACACGACCGTGTAACGAGCCACCTTGTTCTCGAATTAATTCGTACCTTGGGAAACGATGCATGCACGCACTTGTCTTTTAATGTATTCCGCAGCAGCGGTTTGTTCGGATCTCGAAACTTTTCCGCCCGGGGGATCCGTAGATCGACAATCGGTACGTACAACATCGAGACGATTCGATCGCTGCCAGCCGGGAGTCTTCGATTCTTATCGAATACCGAGATCCTACGGCCAGCGATGGAATCGAGTCTACTCGTGGTAAACCAAGCCAATTTACAACCACAGCTTCTATTTCGTACGTTGAAATAATAATCGAAGCATCGTTTGCCTCGAATGTGAAGAAAATAACCGATTTGGTTGTTTCACCTTTACGTATTTACTTTCTTCGATTCTCGTTCGCGTTCTCGGATGTTGATCGGTCGAGTGACATTTTTTAGACGCGACTCGAGGTCGGTTCTCGTCATCTTTCCATGGACTTGCACCTTTTAAATAGTATCGGACGACATCCGTTAGTCCGGCCGTACCGGTAGACCTAGACGATAGTTTAATCGGTCGATCTCATCCTCGACGATCGTTTCTTCGCGCTCAAGCCACTAGCTTGGGGATCTCGTTAAACTCGTCGAGCTATACATAGACCGAGGAACATGTGGCGGTTCTAACCTAAATCGATTCTTCCGATTTCTGAAGAGAACTCGAAGTAGAGATTGAAACGTGGAATCGTCTCGTTTGGACGAACGGTGATAAAGGTTCGAATAAATACGATCTGCAGACACATTTTGCAAGCTCGATATCCAACTTTGCGAGAAAAATGTTCCTTTAATATCTAGAAAAAATTCAATACCTAAAGTCCACTCCGCAGAGTTCGAGTACTACTCTCAGGAGTTGTACCTATTGGAAATTGTTTTGCACCGGAATTTATCGAATCTGAAAGGTACTCGATCCGGACAAGTTTCGACCGCTGAATAAGAAAAAACTTGTTTACGGGTCTTCAAAAACGGTGCAACTTTTATTCGACACAATTTTCAATATCTTTGGCAATTTAAGAGCCGTACAGAATGAATTTCCTCGCGAGTTTGGTAAAAGTTCGCGGCTAGAGTTTTCAATATCCGTGCAGCCTTTTCGAGCAACGTTTCTGGTATCGTTGGTTTCCGTGGGTGGTTACGATAGAATCGTCCGATGGGAATCAAAGATCCCGGCAATCCTGAATGATCGATAGATCGGTAGGTAATAGCACGTATACGGTACAGAACTCCTCCGTCGCGAATAAGAAAATGCGTCGCTCGAACGGACGTAGACGTTCACCAGAGTTCGTCGTTTCTTCGAAGGTAGCCGTATCCGAGCACGCTTTTGAATGCAAACACTCTTGTTGGTTGAAAGGACACTGTCGTTCACCGTGCAAACAAATCTCCGGGAAGCTGAATGCAAATTCGTCGGGTCCCTTAGAAAATTCATCGCTCGGTAGAGCGAAACGGTGGTAAATAATTAAGTCCGGTACACCCGGGGAAGATCACGGAGTAAGATGTTACGAGGAACGATATAAAAAAGAAAAAAAAAAGATGAAGAAAAAATAGCCATTCGAAACAACTTAACGATCGTTGCGTCAAAGCGGTTCTTTCTCAACGTTCGCCTCGCCGATCAACGAAGCGAATAATAAAAGTAACTGGCCCACCGTGGCGCACGGGCAACAACGAAACTCTTTGACGCGTGTATTTGCAATGCAAATGTGCATTTAAATCCTTTTTAATCTGCGGGAGAGAAGAAAGAAGAAAAAAGAGGGAAAAAAGAAAAAAAGGAGGAGGACCGCGCGCAGATCGTGGTTCGCTGATTGCTCCACGTTCCCGCCAGTAGGTAAGTTCGCAGAAACGGCGGCGGCTCGCGTGCAGTTTGGCGAAAGAGAAACCGGAATAACATATTGCCGTGGCGTAGAATTCTAAGCAGCCCGGCCGGCCGCCTCGGACACGGAAACAGGTTCCTTTTGGCGAATTTCGACCGCTCGAGTCTTGCCACGACGACGCTTGCAGCGCCACGGGACTCTTCGCGCGGCGATAAGTATTGACGGGATGAAGTTCGATGTGTATATACACTGCCGCTCAAAAGTTACGAGCAACCTGCCAACTTTCCGGAAACACGACTTTTTTCTCTTTTTCTTTCTTTCTTTCTTTCTTTCTTTTAAAGCGTGTACTCGTCTCGTTTTAAAAGGTACTCTTAAAGTGGACGCGTTCCTCGGGTCTTTCTTGACCCATTCTGTTCTCAAGATACATTGTTTTTCTGTGGTTAAAGAGACTACAACGCAAAAAAATGAACATTGAACGTTCAGAAAGGTGTTATTCTTTTTTATACTCGTGTGCTTGTCTCGTTTCGAAAAACACCTTTTTATGTCAAAATAGACGCGTTTCTCGGGTCTTTCTCGACCCATGGCGTTCTCAAGATACATTGTTTTTCTGTGGTTAAAGAGACTACAACGCAAAAAATGAACATTGAACGTTCAGGAAGGTGTTATTCTTTTTTATACTCGTGTGCTTGTCTCGTTTCGAAAAACACCTTTTTTTGTCAAAATAGACGCGTTCCTCGGGTCTTTCTTGACCCATTGTGTTCTCAAGATACATTGTTTTTCTGTGGTTAAAGAGACAACAACGCAAAAAATGAACATTGAACGTTCAGGAAGGTGTTATTCTTTTTTATACTCGCGTGCTTGTCTCGTTTCGAAAAATAGTCTTTTATGTCAAAATAGACGCGTTCCTCGGGTCTTTCTCGACCCATGGCGTTCTCAAGATATATTATTTTCATATGGTTAAAGAGACTACAACGCAAAAAATGAACATTGAACGTTTAGGAACGTATTATTCGTTTTTATACTCGCGTGCTTGTCTCGTTTCGAAAAATACTCTTTTATGTCAAAATAGACGCGTTTCTCGGGTCTTTCTTGACCCATTGTGTTCTCGAGATATATTGTTTTTCTGTGGTTAAAGAGACTACAACGCAAAAAATGAACATTGAACGTTTAGGAACGTATTATTCGTTTTTATACTCGCGTGCTTGTCTCGTTTCAAAAAATACTCTTTTATGTCAAAATAGACGCGTTCCTCGGGTCTTTCTCGACCCATGGCGTTCTCAAGATATATTATTTTCATATGGTTAAAGAGACTACAACGCAAAAAATGAACATTGAACGTTTAGGAACGTATTATTCGTTTTTATACTCGCGTGCTTGTCTCGTTTCGAAAAATACTCTTTTATGTCAAAATAGACGCGTTTCTCGGGTCTTTCTTGACCCATTGTGTTCTCGACATATATATTGTTTTTCTGTGGTTAAAGAGACTACAACGCAAAAAATGAACATTGAACGTTTAGGAACGTATTATTCGTTTTTATACTCGCGTGCTTGTCTCGTTTCGAAAAATACTCTTTTATGTCAAAATAGACGCGTTCCTCGGGTCTTTCTCGACCCATGGCGTTCTCAAGATATATTATTTTCATATGGTTAAAGAGACTACAACGCAAAAAATGAACATTGAACGTTTAGGAACGTATTATTCGTTTTTATACTCGCGTGCTTGTCTCGTTTCGAAAAACACCTTTTTATGTCAAAATAGACGCGTTTCTCGGGTCTTTCTTGACCCATTGTGTTCTCAAGATATATTGTTTTTCTGTGGTTAAAGAGACTACAACGCAAAAAATGAACATTGAACGTTTAGGAACGTATTATTCGTTTTTATACTCGCGTGCTTGTCTCGTTTCGAAAAATACTCTTTTATGTCAAAATAGACGCGTTTCTCGGGTCTTTCTTGACCCATTGTGTTCTCGAGATATATTGTTTTTCTGTGGTTAAAGAGACTACAACGCAAAAAATGAACATTGAACGTTTAGGAACGTATTATTCGTTTTTATACTCGCGTGCTTGTCTCGTTTCAAAAAATACTCTTTTATGTCAAAATAGACGCGTTCCTCGGGTCTTTCTCGACCCATGGCGTTCTCAAGATATATTATTTTCATATGGTTAAAGAGACTACAACGCAAAAAATGAACATTGAACGTTTAGGAACGTATTATTCGTTTTTATACTCGCGTGCTTGTCTCGTTTCGAAAAATACTCTTTTATGTCAAAATAGACGCGTTTCTCGGGTCTTTCTTGACCCATTGTGTTCTCGACATATATATTGTTTTTCTGTGGTTAAAGAGACTACAACGCAAAAAATGAACATTGAACGTTTAGGAACGTATTATTCGTTTTTATACTCGCGTGCTTGTCTCGTTTCGAAAAATACTCTTTTATGTCAAAATAGACGCGTTCCTCGGGTCTTTCTCGACCCATGGCGTTCTCAAGATATATTATTTTCATATGGTTAAAGAGACTACAACGCAAAAAATGAACATTGAACGTTTAGGAACGTATTATTCGTTTTTATACTCGCGTGCTTGTCTCGTTTCGAAAAACACCTTTTTATGTCAAAATAGACGCGTTTCTCGGGTCTTTCTTGACCCATTGTGTTCTCAAGATATATTGTTTTTCTGTGGTTAAAGAGACTACAACGCAAAAAATGAACATTGAACGTTTAGGAACGTATTATTCGTTTTTATACTCGCGTGCTTGTCTCGTTTCGAAAAATACTCTTTTATGTCAAAATAGACGCGTTTCTCGGGTCTTTCTTGACCCATTGTGTTCTCGAGATATATTGTTTTTCTGTGGTTAAAGAGACTACAACGCAAAAAATGAACATTGAACGTTTAGGAACGTATTATTCGTTTTTATACTCGCGTGCTTGTCTCGTTTCAAAAAATACTCTTTTATGTCAAAATAGACGCGTTCCTCGGGTCTTTCTCGACCCATGGCGTTCTCAAGATATATTATTTTCATATGGTTAAAGAGACTACAACGCAAAAAATGAACATTGAACGTTTAGGAACGTATTATTCGTTTTTATACTCGCGTGCTTGTCTCGTTTCGAAAAATACTCTTTTATGTCAAAATAGACGCGTTTCTCGGGTCTTTCTTGACCCATTGTGTTCTCGACATATATATTGTTTTTCTGTGGTTAAAGAGACTACAACGCAAAAAATGAACATTGAACGTTTAGGAACGTATTATTCGTTTTTATACTCGCGTGCTTGTCTCGTTTCGAAAAATACTCTTTTATGTCAAAATAGACGCGTTCCTCGGGTCTTTCTCGACCCATGGCGTTCTCAAGATATATTATTTTCATATGGTTAAAGAGACTACAACGCAAAAAATGAACATTGAACGTTTAGGAACGTATTATTCGTTTTTATACTCGCGTGCTTGTCTCGTTTCGAAAAACACCTTTTTATGTCAAAATAGACGCGTTTCTCGGGTCTTTCTTGACCCATTGTGTTCTCAAGATATATTGTTTTTCTGTGGTTAAAGAGACTACAACGCAAAAAATGAACATTGAACGTTTAGGAACGTATTATTCGTTTTTATACTCGCGTGCTTGTCTCGTTTCGAAAAATACTCTTTTATGTCAAAATAGACGCGTTTCTCGGGTCTTTCTTGACCCATTGTGTTCTCGAGATATATTGTTTTTCTGTGGTTAAAGAGACTACAACGCAAAAAATGAACATTGAACGTTTAGGAACGTATTATTCGTTTTTATACTCGCGTGCTTGTCTCGTTTCGAAAAACACCTTTTTATGTCAAAATAGACGCGTTTCTCGGGTCTTTCTTGACCCATGGCGTCCTCAAGATATATTATTTTCCTATGGTTGAAGAGACTACAACGCAACAAATGAACATTGAACGTTCAGGAAGGTTCATGGTCCCGTTTTGAAAAATACTCTTTCGCGTTAACCCTGGTGAGTTCCTCGGGTCTTTCTGGACCCATTGCCTCCTCGAGATACATTGCTTTTCTACGATTAAAGATATTGCGATACGAAAGAATGAAAATTGTTTCGAAAGGTAACTTTTTTCTATCCAAAATGCACCGTTTTGTTTAAAAAAAAACCGACAGTAACCGTGAAGCCTTTGAGAATTAACCAACTCGTAAAAAATATACTACGATTAGCCTATAGCTACTTTTAGAATCAACTATCCGACGTAACAATAAAATTTGCATCGATTCGATAACAACGAAAACAATCAGGGTGCTCGAGTTATGCGGTTCGTTCCATAAATTACTAGTTACAACGTAATGTATAAAATGATCATGGACTACGCGTCGAATTTTCCGTATTCAACGAATTCGTAACTCGAACATTTTATGCACGAGAATTCGAATAGTCGCAGTGCAGTATCGAATAAATACAAAGAGAATCGCTGTCATTCACAAATGACAGTTTAGGTTATCCACAAAGGCGATTTATTCATTTATCATTCCCTCCTCTCTGCGTACAATAATTTAATCGATTCAGTACCGACCGATAAACAATTCAGAATATCACAAAGCATCTGTCCGAATGTATTTACCCGGTACTGTACACGAGTAATATACGATGTGGACTATGACACGCGGTCCCGGGCCTAACGAAAGTGTAGAAACACTTTCTTATTGCGATAATAATATACAAAATTTACTCGTAGCGTTCGAATGTCCGTAAAATATTCGAATATTAAATTATGCGAACGATCCCAGCCCCGAAAAGCGATCAGCCGTAGAAGACGTCGGTTGAATTACGTCACGCGCCTAATTTGCCTCGGGGCAAAATGAGTCGACACACCGCGAGAATAATCAAAGAAATCCGTACGCACGTTTTGCTTCCTGATATATCCCTCTAATTGGATCGCTGCATACGCGGTTTGTCTCGCACAGCGACATGTGAAATATTGATGATGTCCTACGGGTTCTTTGCGATACTTTAAGGTTGATAAGTACCAGGATTTGTTGGCGTTTCGCTACTCCATTAATCACTTTGAAAAGAAACAATGAATCAGCGAACATTCTACTGAAACTTCGAGCTGGTATGTCAAGTTTCAGCGATAGTGGCAAAATAAATATGGCCGTGCTGTACCAAGCTTACGAGCCGCACACTACGGTGGACAGAAAATCTTCAAAGTTGATGTAAAAACTGTTCCGAGAAATAATCGATCGCGGTGACCGAAAACATAAATGTTCGTTCTAAACGTTCCGTAATCTCGAGGTTCAACGGCTTTCTTGAATATAATTATACTTGAAAATCTCCGCGAAAACATCTACGGATTTCTGTTATCCTTATTGGCGTCGTAAAAACGAACGGAGAACGCACGAAGGAAACTGTGACACGAAACTCGAAACACGAATCTCAAATACTGCGAAGGACAAGGTGCGAGGAAGTTTGCCGTGCAAGTTGGAACGCGTTTGACGATTTCACGATGACACCGCTACCGATATACCCGATCCGTTCGGTCCTCTTGTATCCGGTACAGTTGGAATTTTTTTTCTCAGGCGGTTCGAAGTCGTCGGCGCAAGATAGAAACTTATTCCGCGCGAAAAACATTCACCCGAATCGTTAATGTACGCGATAAAACTGTCAACCGTTGGTTGTTTTCGCAGACAGAGATCAGGATCGGGGACGAGGATCGTTAAGCGACAGTTCCGTACATTTATCGAGGAGTTCGCGATGAAAGCGATTCCGATTGGAACCTGCTCTTGTTCCCGTAGCGTTATCTATTAAAAAATAACGCTTGTTTGTCGGCAAATAGAAATCTTCTGGAATACCCGCCGGTTTTGAGAAAGTTACAGATACATTCAGAAGGGTTAATCTTATCTCACGCTTATCTAGCCTGACTCTCGAAGCAAGATCCGAACGCGCAGAAATTCACAGGGTAAACGACGTTTAATCGGTCTACTATATTAATCGAGGCTAGTCGTTTATTGGTTTCTACCGCTGGTAATGCGCGGTAACGAAACGATACAGAAGGAATACCGGAAACGACAGAGTTTCACAAATTCGTTAACCGCGCTTTCGTACTCTAGAATTTTATTTGCCAAATATTGAAAGTTTTCCAGATTTGGCGAAAAACTCGAAAATAAATCAAATACAGGGACTTCGAAGGTGTAAGATGAATTTTAACAATTTTCCAGCTTTGGTGAAAAATTCGAAAATAAATAAAATACAGGGACTTCGATGGTGTAAGATGGACTTTCAAAATTTTCCAGCTTTGGTGAAAAATTCGAAAATAAATAAAATACAGGGACTTCGATGGTGTAAGATGGACTTTCAAAATTTTCCAGATTTGGTGAAAAATTCGAAAATAAATAAAATACAGGGACTTCGAAGGTGCAAGATGAATTTTAACAATTTTCCAGATTTGGTGAAAAATTCGAAAATAAATAAAATACAGGGACTTCGATGGTGTAAGATGGACTTTAAAAATTTTCCAAATTTCGTGAAAAACTCAAAAATAAATCAAATGTTGGGACTTTGAAGGTGTAAGATGAACTTTACCACGAGATTTGCGCCAATGGTTTGCATTGTAAGAGAAACTGTTTAACGTATCGAGGTGATTCTAATTCGGACGAGAATTGAATGTTTATTTGAAGCGTGATCCAAATTTTTAGTCGCGAGAAACGTCAAGTCGAGATAAAACGTATCGGAAGTTTTGTTCACGGTGAAATATTGCTGTGCAATTTTCGAAAGCCTGTATTAAAAAAAAGAAAAAAAAAAACTGAAAAAAAAGAATCGATTTCTTCCACCCCGTACGCGTGGAAAGCCCCGGTCGAGTCGCTTCGATGATTTACGTGGTCGAAATAGGACGAAGTGAGACACCACGTGGTCTGGCCTAAAATCGTTGAGAAACAAGCATGTCAATGCACCCCGACGAATTTCTTGCAGTTAAGTCATACCTGTGCTCCCGTCACCGACGGACGAGTAAACAGAAAAGGAGACGTTACACGCTCCGTAAAAAGCGTTACAAAATACGCGCATCGTGAGACTCGCTCGAGAGTCGTCGTTCACCTAACTCGCTACTAGCAAGAAGCAAAATGACCGGTGTTACTCAACAAACCGTACAATTTTACCGTGAATAACTCGCGAGCGAGCGAGCGAGCGAGCGAGCTAGCAAGCGAACGAGCACGCGCGCGAGCGAACGCGTCCGTCTAAACTCGTATCACCGAGGAAAGGAGAAAGGGAAAGAGAAAACTAGAACCGGTGATGGAAGAGGAGAAACTTAAACGAGCGTGTGTGTACGTGCGCGCGTATTCGCGTGTGTAGGCCCGTGTGTGTGTCAGAGGACCAAAGGTGGATGCACATTCCCCGAGCGTATTATAATTGCACTCGAGGCTGGAACTCGAATGCCATTAAACCAGTCACGATCGCTTGGCCTTGGACTGCAGTTGCACATATCGTCCCCCTTCTTCTTCGTTCTTCTTTCACTCTCTTCCCTCCCCCCACTCGGTCCGCTCTTCCCCACCATCGCGTCGTCGTGAGCCCCTTCCCCCACCCTCCCTCCGTAACCCACCGCGGCGTATAGTTCTCACCCGTTCCCACCGACGCGACGCGACGCGACGCGACGCGCGGCGCTCACTCCACGATTCCCACCGTATCCTTCAACGTCTCTTTTTCGGCGCTCCATCGGGTCGCGATTATAAATAAGTCGCGTTCGCCGGTAAGTCCATCGAAATCGTGGAAAGAAGCGAGATGCAGCTCGCCACGAAGACCGGTTCGCGCCGGAATACATCCACACTGTCGCACGATCTGTTGACTCGGCGAAAAATATTCTTGCGGTCAATGGTGTTGCGTAAAAGAGTTCACCTTGCCGCGCGATTCTGATTCAACGCGGGCACGGAGGAACGATTCCATCGTGGAATTTCTTTTCGTTCGTCCAGGTTCGCGAGAGACGATCATCTGGTTTCGGTTTAGCGACGTCGCGTCCGGAGTTGATTCGCGACAGCGACCGAGGAGGAGGGACCCAGCATGTGGCCGAAATGTACCACTTGATAAATAATTTCCTGGATACACGGTCTCCGTCACGCTCGACGAAACTCACACCTATGCGCGTCGAGATTCGTCACGCGTTCGGTGTAATTGAAAGTTCGACGACGACGTAGAAACGGAGCCATCAACGACCAGATCGTACACGATCGCGATAAAAGTATACCCGAGCGCGTTACCGAGTCGGTTTTTACGAAAGAATACTTCTCGAAGGTTATTTTTTAAACGCAAAGCACAAACGGGTTAATCGCGCGTAACCCGAATACGCGTACTCGCGCGCGCGCACGTATTCAGTCTCGGGCTGCGGGTTTCGAGAAAAGGAGAACGACGCGTTCGAGGTTTCGTTCTAATGAGAATCGGGCTTGAGGATGCGCGAGGCGCGTGTACAAAGCACCGGAACGCCGGACTTTATCGCGTTTACATGGAAGCTGCGGTTGAATATCATCGTGGCCGAACAGAGCGTAATTTAGTTTTTCGTTTAACGTAATTTATGCGAACCGGTGTAAACGATTATCGAGAACGAACGAATCTAGCACGAAGCATCGATTAACTTTTCTTTTTTACAGCTCTTCGAGAACAAAAGCTCTCGGAGAAGAATTTCTTCCTTTTTTTTTTTAACGTAAAGTCACGCGTCTAATATTCGTTGTTAAAAATTCGCTCGAATCGCGACACCCGAGGCGCGAGCCCGTTTCATCGGAACGCAACGAGTTTTCCCAAGAATTTTTTATTTCGGCTACTCCGTTTCGCGAAGCACGAGTAACAAACGGGGGCAACGCGAACGTGCAAGGGACCACCATAAAAATTCGCGAATCGGGCAATGTGTTACGCATAAAAGCAGGTTTAAGGTGTTTGCGAGTACCCCATAAATTTCACTTTCTTTCTTAACAGCGCAATTTCTCGCGAAGCATTACCATTCCTCACGAAGAATGGGAAAATTATGTAAATGTCCGTGACTTCGCCAAGCCGTCTGCGAGTTTGTTCGTCTATTTCTGTTTTCGATTCGTCCTGCCACGCTACCGGTTAGCGACGTCACTCGCGAAGTTAATAAAATCATTGCGATTGCGCAACGTCCTGTTTCGACGAAACATTCTTATCGCCGCGCAATTAACAACGTACACGCAACATCGTGGACACCGTAACGCACACCGCGACGAGTACTCGAAGGGAGAATTTATGGAGAACGTGGTACCGCGTCGATTGATAACAATTTTTCCACGTCGGGAAACGCGAAACAGTAACTCCTCGATAAAAGTCTGAATTTGCGCTTCGATAAAAGTTCCAGTGTCGTCCCCGCCCACTTGTTCCCCCACCTACTCACGCGCCCGGCGTTCCTGTAAACAAAAACCGGCTGACCGCAGACAGAAGCGATCCCTATCGCGCGCGGGATCGACTTCCATTCGATAATGCGAATAAAGTGTTTCCTATTTGTCGTTTATTTATTTATCCTTACATCTATCTTCCGTATAATAGGAATAATCAGCGACAACGATCGATTCCGTTGGTCTCTCGAGGCAGAAGAAACACGCGAAGATCGAGTTTGGACATCAAACGCAAACTTTTTAACATTCAACCTCGATAACGTTGTAACCAGTTGCATAATAAGATCTCTGGTATTTGTTTTTATTCGTATTTATAATTGAGAAAGCCTGTTTTGCAAATTTCGGCGCTACCGAACGTATCATTCGCGAAAAAAGTGCATCGTTCGAAAAACTTGGATCGGAGTTGGCTGACATCATTTTGCGCGATATTGTTACGGTGAAATTTCGAACGAGAGGGATTGGATTACAATTGTAGGAAACAATTGTAGCATTCTTAGTTTTCTCGCAGGTTCTCGTACTTGCGTCTAATTTTATTTCGCGCGCCGAATAAACTGAATGAAAACGGCAGACTGGGCACCTCTGGTAACACGTATAATTAAAAACAGTCGGAACGGAGTCGCGTTTGGACTTATTTTCGTCGGAAAAACCTCGTTAACCCATTGGTAATACGAGAGTATCTTGATGAGACTCGAAACATCGCGCCGTTGCAGGAAAAGCGACACGGCTGGAAAATGTTTAATTATTGAATTACGTAGAAGTAGATTTTATACGATTTCTCTTGTACAATTTTTCTTCTACTCGTCACTACGACCGAATGAATTTCTTTCGAAAAAAATTCCCATCCCGTTGTTCGTTAATTTCTTCCCGCGACCCACTTCTCGCTAATTCTGTCGCGATAAACGAACCGTAATTGATAATAATCATTAATAATAATTACTGTAATTCCATCGTATCGGTTGCTCGTTTGCAAACTGAAACGCAATTCTATTAGATAGTTGCGTTATCATTTTCTCCCCTCGGTAACCAACAATATTTACGTTACGTTAAATAACGCAAAAGTACGTTCATACCGCTAAGCATTCGGAACGAATTTGCAAGGCTTTTTCCACAGTGTTCGCGCGATACGATAGACGTTACATTTCCACGAATTTGGAAAAATTTTAAGAATCATCCGAGTGTGCTTACCCTTTGCACCGGACTGTATACGTATCGTGTTGTTAATCGCGAAAGGATTTCACTATGGAGAGTATCGATTCGTTATTCGCGTCGGTCGAACAGCTCGGTTTTGGTTAACGGGCGGTTGCCCAAAGTTGCCATTAATGTCATTCTTTCCCAATGGTATTTCACCAATGGTATGGAAACAATCCGTTCGGTGAAATCGTCGAGAATAAACGAACGAAATTTTCGATCATCGATGCGATTGTACGTATATCGCGGCAACGAGCGTGTATCGAGGTAACGTCGCATCAAGGAGAATGTAAACCGATCGAGGAGGGGGGGAGAGGGGAGCCGTGATCCGAACTTGACAAACAGAGTCGATGGGGATGATTCGGGTCTCCTTAAAAAAGAAATATTGAGAAACGTGCCGCGCCACGTGCTTCGGATTTTTCTCGTTTCCTTGGCCAGACGATCCGAGGCAGTTAACCTTTTAAGTAGAACGTTCGGAGTTCTGATTCGTTGCAGAATGCTCGTGATAATTCTGATACCGGACACGTATAGGTTACCCAGCCTCGATAAAAGAATTTGCCGTCGCGGTCAAGACGAGAAAATCTTTTTATTTTTTTCTTCCATAGAAATCTTTGCATTTCGTCCGCCACGAGATGGACACTTTTCTTTTACGCGAGATACTTTAAAAAAGGTTTACACGTCCAGACGAATCTAAACTGTTATAATCAATATAATATAACATAGAAATCTTTGCGTTTCGTCCGCCACGAGATGGACACTTTTCTTTTACGCGAGATATTCCAGAAAAGGTTTACTCGTCCAGACGAGTCTAAACTGTTATAATTAATATAATATAACATAGAAATCTTTGCGTTTCGTCTGCCACGAGATGGACACTTCTTCTACGCGAGATATTCCAGAAAAGGTTTACTCGTCCAGACGAGTCTAAAC
The DNA here is from genome assembly GCF_051014685.1 of Ptiloglossa arizonensis. Taxonomy (NCBI): domain Eukaryota; kingdom Metazoa; phylum Arthropoda; class Insecta; order Hymenoptera; family Colletidae; genus Ptiloglossa; species Ptiloglossa arizonensis. Next base: position 440,601 of record NC_135052.1, read on the forward strand.
TGTTATAATTAATATAATATAACATAGAAATCTTTGCGTTTCGTCCACCACGAAATGGACACTTTTCTTTTACGCGAGATATTCCAGAAAAGGTTTACTCGTCTAGACGAGTCTAAACTGTTATAATCAATATAATATAACATAGAAATCTTTGCGTTTCGTCCGCCACGACACTTTTCTTTTACGCGAGATATTTTAAAAAAGAATTACTCGTCTAAACTCGCCTAGACCGCTATAATTAATACAATAGTAATAAATCGATATAATTTTGTAACGATAAACCTAATACCTATCGAGAAGAACTACGACAGATGAATAGTACCAAACGTATCCGTGTTTTCATAAACAAACAGAGATTTCTGTGCACACGGAAACCGGAATGTGTTCCTTCGAGTGATACGTTCGCGTAACTCTCTAACTCCTTTGAAACAGTATGCACGTAGAAATTGTAATTTCCAGTACTCTATAAGCTGCAATCGGTAATGGAAACGTTTCTTTGATCGTGCAAGGCTCACATAACATTATTTAAAATTGAAATATATTCAACGTTTCCAATACCAACACTCCGTGCATACTTTCGGATCGTGCGTGTGTGCGTGTGCGAAAAATATTCGCAGCAATTGATCGCAGAAATCGTCGACGAGTCTCTATACCGAACCTAAACCGTGCGCAAGACGAATTCTTTTCTCCCTTTATGCGCTCCGCGATGCAACAAATCTTTGTAACATTGTTGCCCCGTACCGGTGGCCTTCCGATTTCAATTTCAAAAGACGTTCGCGCTCGCTCGAGACAAATTTGCGAATTCTTCTCACGCTGGCCCGTCGTGAAAGCGCAACCGAGAACAGGGGGCCCGTTGATTAAAAGGGAACAAGGTGTACCGGATATTTTGTCCAGAGGCGACTCCAGGTGCCTTGCAAAAGAAAAAAAGAAAAAGAAAAAAGAAAAACATAAAAAAAAGAAAGAAAAATCTACTGCATCTGACTGACCTATTCCGGCATTCAAAGTCGAGCTATTACACGGCCTTGGACGTGCACGGTTCGCCGTCCACCTGTTTCCCCCAAAAAACGAAAGTGACCTTGAAAGTTAATCCGACCACAGTTGTTCCTCCTCAATTATCCTTAACGAATATCGCGCCCTCTTCCAGGAAGTGATCACCGGGTCCTCCCGTTCCATGAATCGTAACAGATCGATCACGATCGCGTCCACCCGCGCGAATCTTTTAATTTTCCCTTTGGAATCGATCCGCGTCGCGCGATCGATTTCGCGAAATGTAACTGTACGGTGCACCGGGATCTAAACGGAGACCGTAAACGCGACCAGGAAATTAATTCACAATGGAGAGAAGCCCTTCACCCAGCTGCTGCGATGCGATGGACGACGGTCGGGATTCTGAAGTAGTTTCTTTCATACTAAAGACTTCCGTTCTATGCGCGGAATGCGAGTATAGTAACCCAGTGACATGTAAGGAATCCTAACGAAGTGATGCCCTTACTTCCTACACACCGATGACTCAGTCGAGCCGCGCGAAAACGATGCGCACTTCCATTATTCCGAGCGAAAGAACAGATTCTAACTGGCGTTCAACCGAGCGCAAGAAATACTCGAGAAACGTGCAAGTGTATGCTTATTTGTCTCGCGATACTCGAAACAAATATCACGAATTGTATAGTATCGACGGGCACTGTTTACATTTTCGTTGGAAATGTAAACCGGCCCTTGATCCGCCTCTCGGTGTATAACGATTGATTGGTAATACTTGGAGATACACGAGCAAAGAAATTGTAGAGAAAGAACAAGAGGATAAAGTTGAGCAAACGAATTCGATTAGAATCGGTAGCGAATCGATGTATCGGGTTGCTCGGAAAGTCGTGGAATTCGATCGAATGGCAGAGAAACTGGAGCACGTTTTTCACAATCGAATATTTTTCTCGATAAGATTCAATGGTGGATTTCAATCTATCGGGAACTTTTTCGCTCGAAACGTATCGAAAGTGTTCTACGAACGTTACTATGAACATTGTTAGGTTGTTGGGAAAGTCATTTTGTTTTCCAAAACGGAGAATATGTGATTTAATAGAATGTTTATACACTCTAAACAAATCGTGTTTCATTTTCACCGAAACATGTATAAAAGTTTGTATATAAACATTTATACACTCTAAAAAAATCGCGTTTCAAAGAAACGAAACGACTTTCCGAACAACCCAATAGTTTGACCAATGAGTCAAAATGGAAGAGTAAATTGTGCAACACTTTGAACGATTCGTTCTTAAAAATGTTTCTTGTCTGAAAAAATCGGAGAAGAGAAATAAAGTGAAAAATTAGGGAAAAAATTACGAACGTGTGAGGAAGTATAATCTGCGCTTAAATATCGTAGCGTTAGAAAAATTCTATTTCGACCGAGAAAGTGCAAACCGAGTTAGAAATTGCAACGTGGTAATTCCGTCGATTGATACGTCTCGGCCGAAAAGGAATGCGCAGGAGTATGTACGAGGGATCGAAGACACTCGTATTTCAAAATTGGGTCGTAAGATGGGGTTCGGTGTCGATAAACGTCACGGTAAACGCCAATATCGGAGAATCGGTGCACACTTCGAGAACAAGGTATCGATACACGGAGTATCGAAAAGAAAGCGGCTCGCCGTCGGAAATTATCGGGTTGTTCGGAAAGTCGTTTCGTTTTTTCGAAACACGATCTTTTTAGTGTACAAACGTTTATGTATAATGTGTACAAAGATGTATAAACATTTGAGTGTACAAACGAAACGACTTTCCGAACGATATAAATGTTTGTACACTCTATAAACATCGTGTTTAAATAAAAACGAAATGACTTTCCGAAGAAGCCGATAGTTGAAACGTCGAGAAATTGATCGCGGAAAAGGTGCCGCGATTGGTCCCAAGTTCGCATAAATTTCTCAACGTGAGAAATAAGTGTAGAAATAAACATTTATGCGTATAAGAGCGTTCCAAAAAGATCGTGTTTCAAAAAAACGAAATGACTTTCCGAACAATAGTGTGTAAACATGTATAAACTTTTGTGTAGAAACATGTATAAACATTTGAGTGTACAAACGAAACGACTTTCCGAACGGTATAAATGTTTATACACTCGAAAAAGATCGTGTTTCGAAAAGAAGAAAAAACGAAATGAGTTTCCGAAGAAGCCGATAGTTGAAACGTCGAGAAATCGATCGCGAGAAAGGTGCCGCGATCGGTCCGAAGTTCGCATAAATTTCTCAACGTGGCAGAAATCACAGCGAGCCGCGGTGTCACGGTCGTTCGCTAAAAAACAGGTCCACGTCCACGGGATGTAAATATACCCACTCCCGTGGGCAACGTGGCTCCCTCTGTCCCTGTTTCTCGCCCGCGCGCGCAACAAGCGTCTCCGTGCCCGACGGGATAGTAGAACCAGGTAAATCGTTTCCTGCCGGAGGAAACGCTGCGTCCAGCTTTTATAATGCACGCCACGAGGAGAGGCGAGAGTCGCGCAGTGGAGCAGTTTCGTTCGAGCCGAACCGTGTTCAAGACCGTCGAACGAGCTAGAGAAGGAGAGGGGTAACACCAGACAGGAGAGAAAGAAGGTGCAGGAGGGACGAGTAGAACGCAACGAGCCAACGGAGGGAGGAGAACGAGAGGAGAGCAAAAGGAGGGATCACGGAGGCGAACACAGAGATGCATACAACCGAGCAGCACGGCCGTGTGAGGACCGAGGGAACGGGCTGGGGGACGAAGGGGAGGCCTAACGTCGTCCTTAGCTCTCGGACGGTCCGGCCTTGAGACGCAGCGACGCTCAATGCGAATACAACGTCGCCTCCTGCACCGGAAACTGCAATTCCCCGAACCTAGGCCAGCCCGGGGGAATCGTGTCGCGTGGATCCCTCGAAAACTGACTTTTTTTTCGGACGTTCACGAGGCCCGCATCCACTCGAACAGGTGTTGGCACGTCGAATCGAAGGTTGCTCAACGTTTGAAGGGCATACGCGCCGGTAAAGGGCGAGTGGTGGCTCGTCGACGAGGGGGATTCGGCTGCACGAGAGGAGGGACGATGTTGTCGGTTCCTCGAGCAGTGTTCCGGGATTGATGCGAATCGAAATTAAAAATAGGTCTGGGTCGGTGCATTGCTCGCGCGATCGACGTCCGATGGCACTCGGCCAGCCATCATTACGAATCGTACGAACACGAATTCGCTGCAGAGGGCATTATTTGTTCGAAGAGACCGCCCTTCTGATATGCAGCGAATCGTTGCTCGGACTTGGTGAACCAGGACGACCGATTTTTTACCAATTCGGGAATATCTACCATCGTTGAACGATCGAGTACTTGGGTGGCTTCGACGAGCATGGTTTGTCTCTTTATAAACGTCACAAACGTATAGTTGGATATCCTTTGTTGGTGCGATGGTATAAAAAGACGATCGTTGCTCAAACTCGATGCACGAAAGCCGTATTTAGGTAGAGAAAACTTTTCGACGCGTTATGAGTTTTTATAGTTTGCCTTCGTTACGTATCAACTCGTAACGCGTCAAAAAGTTCTTTCTACCTAAATTCGCTTTCGTGCATTGGTGTTACTTTTTGACGCGTTACGGGTTGGTACGCGATGAAGGTGAAGTATGAAAACTCATCGGTGAATCGTCAATTGGTATGATTTTACGACGAAACGATATAATATTTTTCGAACTTTCGAGCGTTCGAAAACTTTTCTTTTGTGCAATATGGTGGATCGATGATACCTTAAATATGTATAACGTTGTATCAATGGTTACATTGTAGCTAATTTAAAATAAACGCTCTTCTTGCCTAAGAAGAGAAAGAAACGCGACCAATTGAACCAAATAACGAAAATTAAGATGGACGCAAAGAAAAGAAAGAAGGAAAACGTTAAGTGCGTATCCAGGAAGAGCGTTGAAGTTTTGTATTATAATTATTGTGTTGTTCGGAAAGTCGGTTCGTTTTTTTTTTTGTTGAAAATGAAACATGATTTTTTCAGAGCGTATAAACATTTTCTTAAATTATATATTCTCCATTTTGGAAAACGAAATCGCTTTCCGAACAACCTAATATATATTATATATTCCAAGTTGTATATATGTACATAAATGTGCAACATTGCGTAATTTTTGTCACGAAATATCCTTCGAAAAGGATGTAATTTGAAATCAAACTTGGATACCGGATAAGAAATTTCGTGTCGAAGAATTGAACGCGCTTTAAGCCGAGCGTGTGCCTTTTTATGTAGACAATACGACTACAAATTGTTGTAATTTAAATATGTTCTTGTAAAGCTGCAGAAAATTTACAACCGTACTTTTTTACCACCCACCGAAAGAAATAAATAGAGGTTAAGTTGGCCACACGATTACGCGCTTACACGTTTATTTGTCACTGTAGATAAATTCAGTTGAGAGTTGAACGTTTGATAAGTTTGGTTCTTGATAAATGATTCGATTCGTATCAGTCATTTATTTACCAAAAGAACAAAAATATTTCAACGATTCGTCGAACGAAGCGAAATGAAATATTTTTAAATACGGTAGAGATTACACGTATAACCTCGTAAACGTAAGTCTACCAAAATTCGCACCTGTTGGACCATTAGGGACCTATTAGTGCTAATTTTTTTACCGAGGATCTCGACGTACTTCGTATCCGAGGAAATAATTCTCAAGTGCGCGTTCGGCGTGGCCGAAATAATAAATAGGCAAAAAACTCGTTTGTCGGTGCATTGCTTGAAAGCTTCCGTAGCTGCTTCTTAGGGAGCTATTTTCGCCTAGCTCGTAGGTAAATTTAGTACGGCAGACCAGTTTCTCGACATAGTGCAGCGAGTCTGGTTGATTTTTCTTCTTTAAGCCATGCGAAACGACACGTCAGGATGGCCGAGCGGTCTAAGGCGCTGCGTTCAGGTCGCAGTCCACTCTGTGGGCGTGGGTTCGAATCCCACTTCTGACAAAATCACTTTTTTTTTTTTTTCGCATCGTCGAATTTCTTCTCCCGTACACCGACGCTTCGTTCGCGTTATCTCCGCCGGCACGACCTAATCGTTCTCGCCGATAAACGAACTCTGAATTCTCTTTTTTTTTCGACCAGAGTGTACCTTCGTAACCAACAATTAGCTGAATCAAAAATTACGTAACGCTCGAGATTACCGCGTAGAAGCAAACGCGGATACGATCGTTTCGTATCGTGTACGAATAAATGTCACGAAATCGTGTAGAAATTCGTTCGTTCGCGTGGACGAAAGTCACGGCCGGGAATACGATGAACGTCGTGAAATATTTCCATCGGTGTCGCGAAACGTACACGTCGGCGTTGCGATTCGACGCGTCGTCTTCGGTCCAACGTTTCTGCCGATCGTAAATTTCATCGTTCGACGTTACGATTACGCGTCGGAGGTTCGCGAGAGGCAAGTGCACCGATTCCACGCGACGCGTTCGCGTTTATGCCCGCGCATTCCTGTGCCATTTCTCACTGGACTGTACTCTTGTATGTGGCGGGCTCAAGGATGAGGAGGAGGAGGCGGTGGTAACCTTGGTTAGAGCATAGACGAGAATAGGGGTAACATAAGGCGAGAGGATAGGTGAAACCGACGTGTTGCCGAGCCGAAAAGGACGGAGCACGGTTTATGCAATACTTTAAAAAAATTTTTTTTTTTTTTTCTTTTTCGTCATTTTTTCTCTCCCCTCGATGAACAGTAACCCCGACGCGGAACGTAGGAACACGTCCACGTTGCTCGTGCCGTTCCGTGGAACGCGAACGAGTCTCTCGACACAGTTTCGAACGAACGGGCTGGAACAGGTGGAAACGGCGCGGTAATAAATGAACTAGACGTCTACGTTTTACGATCGAGAGGGGAACTACGCTAATTATTCGTGGGGACACCCAAGTCTCCAGTTTTCGTTCGCTGGATGTCGTAATCCTTTGTGCGAAACGAGTCCGGTTCTTCCTGCTGAAGTTGTCAAAATAAATAACGGGGTCCACATTAAAGTTTAAAGCCAGTCGGCTGGCACACATACACCATAGGCGCTGATTCGCTACCTCCGTTCTCCCCTATGCTTCGCGTAACCTTGAGAGTCGTTCAAGCGACGGCCATCTTGCCGAGATGCACTTTTGTTTTTTGCTTGTCCAAGACTCGCCAGTCTCGCTCCTGTCTCTTTCTCTCCCCTCCCCTCCTTTCGCGTCTCACCGCTCTTTTTATCCTCGTTCACCTAACAATCTCTTCTCTTCCCTCCTTCGTCCCTCCCCTTCTCCCCCCCACAGCCCGTACCGACCGCTCGTTCTTTCCTCGTTCCTCTTGGCTCGCCATTCTTTCTGCCGTGCACTCCAATCCCCACTCTCTGCGCTCGATTCCTCTCCAGCGTGCTTCAACATCGCGGCAACTTGCGCTGGTGTTCTCCATCCGTTCGTCCTACATGCCTCCTACCACAGATTGCCAAGAGAATGCAACCAACCTTCTACAGCTTCTCGTGCTCGTCTCCTCTTCCTCTCGTTCGCGTCTCCTCCTCGCGCCACCGCTTGTTTAGACCCTTCTAACGACGCTGTCGCTCGACGAAATTTTGCGTTAACTAAACAACGTATCGCTCACGGCCGGATCGACCGATCGTACGCGTTATCCGTGAGAAAAACGTAGCTACGTTTTTATCAAGCAGCAACCCGTGCTCCAGTGGCCCAATTTTCAAGGTAGGTCGGTCACGTGGGCCGCGGCTGTACCGGGAATATACGAACACACGTGTCGTACCTGTACCACCGTACGAATGTCATTGATTCACCAAACGGGATGATTGCTTCCCGAGGTATGTATTTATTTTCGTTGAGCCGAACGCGTCGATCGTTTCGGAGGATGCGAACCGCGTTAAGTGGAAGCCACTTTACGAAAGATCGCGTTCTCGATGGTAAATTTTATGCGAACCGCGAATCGTGGACACGGTGGACTTATATTTTGCGCGTGAAATCCACCGTGCGGGGAGTAAGTTCACGAGACTTTAAAACAGAGGACGATTCAACTTAGAGTTCAACGCAAGAACGTTAATAACGTTTTTATTGGATCGCGTTGAAAAGAAATTTGTACAGAAACGGTGCAAAAAATCGAGGATCGGGTTGACGTTATTATCGAACGTATGTGAACGTTCGAGTGAGTTCGAAGTTAAATTTTTTTTTTTTTTGTAACGTTCGTGTAAAATCGATCGTACGCAGAAATCGGTTAAATTCGTTCGAGCGAACGATACCGATGCGCCGATCGAGTTACACTTTCGGGAGCGCGACGGTTTTGTATCTACACAGAAAACGTGTTCAACGCGGAACGCGTGCAACATAACTCGTTACGTCTCATGATATTCAGTCAGCTTCGGTAGCTTCGCTCGAGCTATTGAGTCACTCGCTATAAATTAATAAAGGCTCCGCTTGTTTTGACGGTGAGACGCAATGGTTATTGACCAGCAAAGCAATGAACTCAGACGCGACGGTGTGTCGCGCAATTTCTGAAACCTTATCGTCACCTCTCTTTAGGAATATTTGTTTCTTTCGAACGACGACGGTCGTTCGCTTTTGTCGACACTTTTGGTGCTGACTAAGCAGCGAACGCGATACAAACGTCCAAGGAGGAGTGTCGATAATCGATCTCGAGTTTTATATTAGAACAAATATAATACTCGAACGGACGCGCAATTGTGTTCGATGTCGAATCGTAGATAACGTTCGTCGCTCGAAACAGCGAACGGGCTCGTACGGCGTTCGTCGTGGGTTAACGTTCGATCGTCGTCGAATCGTTTCGCGCGAGACGAGCTCGCTCGTCGCGAAAAAGATATACGTCGCGGGCGATTTTGTTGCAGACGGAAAAGAAAGTCGCGCGAAGACGGAGGAGGCTCGTGCGCGCGGCTCCGAGGGCCGAATTTCGTGCGCGTCGAGCGATAGGGCAGTGGCTCGCTGGTGGCGCCACTGTCGAGGACGGCGGCCGAGTCAGGAAACAGGCGGCCGGCGCATAAGCGGCGTCGAGCGCCGCAGTCGCGCGCTTGCACTCTCAGCGGTGAGCGGAGTTTGTAACTGTGCGTAATAGCTCCAAAACGTCTTTTGGTCTGTTTTGTTTGGCCGTTTGTCTGCCGCCGCAACACGTCGGCCCCGCTGGCTCCCGTCATCGATTCTCGTGGTCGTGTCGGTCGGACAGAGCGTACCGTAAAAAATCGTGCACGCGAAACTTCGACGTTGTTCCCCTTTCACCGACACGGTGCGTCTATCATCGACGAAGAGAGCGAAAGAGAGAGAGAGAGAAAGAGAGGAGGAGAGTGTGCGAGAGAGAAAGACACGGAGGAAAGAGGGAATCGACGGTGACGAGGGGAACGAGAACTACGAAAACGACGCAGACGACGCAGACGACGACGACAACGACGACGACGACGACGACGACGACGACGACAACGACATCGACATCGACGACGACGACAACGACGACGACGACGACGACGACGACGACGACGACAACGACGGGTCGCCGTGGTTTCGCGAGGCGAGGCCGGCCGAACCGGTGCGAGAATCCGTGATCGTTCTCCATCGCATTGCGTGGTGCATGTTCGAGATACAGTCGGAGCAGCGGCCGTGGAAAAGCGACGACGTTACAGAGATTTGATTGAAAAAGCAGTGACGTGTGCTACACGTGTATACCTTGTGCAAGTGTTTCGATCGGGCCTGCCGCGTTAGAAAGGACCGCCGTGTCACTCGCAGACCACCGGGATTTCACGGTGTATACCTCGTCGTTATGTGAGTACAAGCATTTCTCTTTTTCTTTCTCCGCGGTGACGGTTTTCGTTCGACCGCGGGCCTTTTCCCATCGTGTTGTTTTCCCGCGGAACGACCGCTGATCGCCCGCTTTATGGGACACAGTTTTGTTTACATCTGTCGCGGGGCAAAGTGTGAGGTAGGTTCGTGAACGAATGTGCGCGCGAGGTCGGATCGAGATCCGGGAGTGGGTCGACCATGGAGCTGGATAAAATTTCGAGGGAAAAGCAATTTCGAAATGCTACTTTACGCGGCGACGCTCGCGCGAATGCAAATAGAATAACGTCTAGGACGTGAAATAGTGTTATTCGAGTGGCGAACAGGTGCAACGAAAATAGTCTGTTTGGAATCTCGGGTACTTGGAACGTTTTGACACTTTTTACGACGATGAAAATAACGCGGGTAAAATACGAGAGGGAAATAACGACGCGGTCGGATCATTTTTTGTTTACATTTCACCGATTCTTCGGGATCATTTTCGGAAGCTGAAGAGTGTTTTGCATTTTTTCACGTATTCTCGGAGCACGTTGCCTCGAAATGCGACAAAGCGGGATTTCGGCTCGGGTCCTTGACGTCTTCTTTGGTTCGTAACGTGGAACAACACATTGTTCGAGTTTGCGATACGCGGTATACGCAAACCGAAGTAAAATATTCCGGCCAACCGAGCGAGACCTTTTTTTCAGATTTTCATATTGTATTCTACGTACTATTTTATTTGCATTTTTCATGCATTTATTTCGAATAATAATTACACTCGTGTACATATACAGCGATGTAAACGAAATAATGTTTCACTCGGATCGTAATGGGTCAGACTCGCGAGTAACATAACCTATTTATCGTTTTGTATTCTAAAGGAATATTTTGTACAGTTCGATGAAGTACACACGCTTCCACGGTGTTCCCGTTGAATTTATACGGCGAACTTCGAATATTACGTTTTCATAGTTTCCGATAATTCTTTTCGTCGAATAGATGTAACGCAGTACAGTGACTCGCGACACTGACTTGGTCAATATACAACGCTAGTCAATGGTATCGGAGTCGACTTAGCAGTTACGGAAATGTAACAGTAAAATCCAGATTCCGATTCACTTTCGTAATAAACCGTAAACGTGATAAATATTACTCGCGTAAAACTATCACGAGCCTACCTCGGACCACGATTAATAGCGGAAAACGTGTTGGAAATAGAATACGTTCTAAAAATATCCGTTCCGTCCAATCTAGGCCCGCGATTGGTTCGCAAGCGACTATGACAACGACCATAGACGAAATAATTTCAATGCAACGTACGCGAAGATGTCTCGCGTTATTCGTATCCGATCGAAAGTATATAGTGACGTACGTGTTGTGCTCTGGGTCAAAATTTACGAACATTCGACGTCGTATTTTCGACGTTTTATCAATCGAACGTAAATATTCGGTGTAGATTTCTATCGGAGGTTCGAGTCGGTGTGAGTTCTGTATCGCCATACTTTCGTACACTTTCATAATGAGTCGTAAACTTGATAAATATTCGTCGAGTAAATATATCGGAAGCCTATCTCGTCTACCATTAATAGCGGGAAACGAATCAGGAATAGAATACGTTCTAAAAATATCTGTTTCGTCCAAATTAGACGCGCGATAGGTTCGCGAGTGACCATGACAACGTCCATAAACAATGTAAATTCCTCGCAGCGTAGTTTCGAACGGCCGTTACTCGGTTTCGTGATCGAAACTCTCGGTCGACAGTGTGTCACATATTTGAACTCGAGTCACCCTGGCGTGTTTTTTTGCCGTGGTCAGTGCCTTCGTGTTTACTCGGAGGTAGTTGGAGTGTAAACAAGACGAGATTCGAGCCTCGAGCCACGAGTAGCCTTTGCTCGTGTCGCGGTCCCGATGTTTCGTAGCGATTTCCTTCTTTTTTTTCATTCGAAACCAATCTCTCCGGAGACTCGGAGAGAAAGGGAGTGATAACGGGCACAAAAACAGCGGTATTCGTACAATGAGCTCGTCGTCGTTGGGGCTACGTGACGACTTGTCGCCGTGGAAGTGTCCCTCGCAACGAGTCTGTTCTTATTACAAATTCAAATTTAACGATTGGCCGCAGCCACTTGGAAATTTAAATCTTTAGATATCGTTGCTGATTGAAACGAATCCAACCAAGTTCGAGATTGAAAACGGTGGTTTGACGTTTGCCCGGATAAATCTCCCGGTTGGATCGAAGTGTACCGCCGAGGAAAATTTTGCCGAGTTGATATTTTCCTTATTTTCTTTTTTTTTACGAGTTTACGGAAAGAGCGGGGGGATTTGAATCGTTCAAGTTTCGTTGGATTATTCAACGTTCGGCGGTTTCGTTCGCGTTTACGACGTTCGGTCGCGACATTTCGAGATATTTATCGTTAACAAAAAGCGTTACACGGTTACACCGTTTACCGTTACAAGATATCAGCATCGATAGGAAATACGCGAAACTGACCTTTCGCAACGAAGCGAACCCTTTTCTCGTCCGAGAAAAATTAAATACCATTTTCTACGGACCGCTGTTTTTAGAACCGATAGTAGAGGCACGAATTAACGTTACCAACTACCGAACCTAACCTCCTCCGACGCACGAGTACTCTCGAATCGAGTTTTTACGGTGCGTACGGAACGAAGTATGATTTTTTACGAAGACGATTGTTCGATAAGTCGTCGTTAAAGGTTCGATTGTTCTATCCGTTAAATCCGATCGTCGAATAGAAGGTTTCGGGCGGGAAAAAAAGCGAGGGAAACGATTGTTTCCACTGCACTCGTGGGGTCTCTGGCGTCTCGCGGATATAGCGAGCTACGAGTTTTTTTTTTCTTTTCTCTCTCTCTCTCTCTCTCTCTTTGCGTATTTCTTTTTAAACGTTCGAGTGAGTTGTGGCGTCGGTCGAGCCGCCGTCGCAGTTTTATCCGATGTAACGTCGATAGCGCTCGATAAGGAGGCACGGCCACGGAGAGCGTACGATTCTTCGGAGACCGATAAGAGCGTGCATTATCACGGTGCACATCCACGGCCTCCAATGTCGTCGTCGCGCTACGAGAATGGGCCGAAGATAAGCACCTGTCGCTCGCGTTTTACCCGCGGTGGCTGCCTTTGGGTACAAGAACAGAGCCGCGGTTACGTAAGTCCCGACGCCGTCTTAAAAAACTGCCTTTAGCGTTCCCAATTTCGACACCGTGACCGTTGCAACTTTTATTCCTTTTCTTCTCTTCGTTTCTTTCGTCGGCGAATATTCAAAGGCTTTTTTCACCGAGCAGACACAGACAGTATCCTCGATTATTGATGTCGATCGGCCGCAGATGTCTTCCCGTATTAAAACTCACGCGCTTCGTCGACGCGCGGATGGAATTTTTTTTTTTTTTTTTTTACAAAAATTTCCAACAACTCGCCGCGACTTTTTAAATTTATTTATCAAATTGAATTATTTATTATCGTTTTTTTTTGTTTTCGATTTTTTTTTTTTTTTTTAGAAATACTCGTTAGGGAAATCTTCTTCTTGGAATTCGGGTACACGATCGTTATTCAGGATCTTTTTACAATCGACTCGACGGAGTTTGTCGCAAGGTTGAGAAACTTGTAACGAAAGGATTTTCGCTTGTTTCACTTTCTAAAATATCGTTACTGTTCCTCGTAACCGTGTCTCGACCGAGGCCAAGAGATTCCACGAGGTAAAAAAGTTTGTTCTTCGTTTGGCGATGATCGTGGAGGCGGTCGTTTCCAAAGTGACGCGGTTCAGGATCGACTAGCATCCGATAAAGTAATTCGATCGACAACGCAGTAATTGTACGATGAAGATTTGTAACAACGAAAGAATTTCTCGGGCCATTTTCTCGGAAAAAAGTAGCAAGTCGGAAGGTTGCGCGGCGATATTTCAAAGTCGAGCAATGTTTGTTCAACTCGTAACTAGGTCAGGTCTGGCTCAATGCGGTTTCACGAAACGCGAAATCGTAAATGTAAATGAAATCGGAATAATCGTCCACGAAGTGGAAAGGCCGTCGTCTTATTACGTTTTATGTATCTGGAGCACTGGAAACCTAATTTTGTTTTTTTTTTTTTCGTACTTAATCGTATTCCGCATTCTGAGAAACAATCTTTACCTTTTCAATGATAATTGTAGGTCAATGAATTACTTATCGATCGTTTAATATTTGTAACGCGCAACCTTCCGAGGTTACATTAATCGTACGATCGTCGTTTCATGTTAAATCCCAACGACCATCGCAAACGAATTATTCCTTCGTAATTATTCGTCTCTGATATTATATAGCCTTTGAAACTCATTTCGTCTTGGTGCATCGACGCGAATAAACAATACGCTTCGTTAATTTCAAAGAGAATCCAACCGAGGAGCACGTCAAGCGACGAGTGCTCTTATTCGTCCATATTTTTTCGAATTATCAGCATTCGCGTCTCCACCTATTAACGCTCGTTTCTTTTTCTCTTTCGCGGCACGCAACTGAGTATACAAACACGGAAAACATTCAATCGACGGTATTTGTTCTTAACGTAGAAAGGAGGAAAGAGAGAGGAAAAAAAGGAAGGAAAAAAAAAAAAGAAATACTGTAATGGAGAATGTGACATTTGTCAAAGAAGTATCGTCGTTCCTCGTTCTATGCATCGAAACCGGTTCTGCTCGCTGCGCATGCGCCCGCGCGTGCGCAGTGGAATCGGATTACAGTGCAGCGGCAATCATGTTAAATAACAGAAGCAACGACCCATCTCCAGGAATATACGAGCGAACCACGATGTACGCCCGTTATTCCATGGAGTAAAACGAGAGGGCCGTTGTCGGAAGACAACGATGACCCGGTGACCCGTCATTATCTAACCGACAGCGGGACTTTTCTTTCGTGTTTTTACTTTTCCGCTGGAATCGATAGCCGCCTCGATTTCGAGTTCGTCGCGCGATTCACGCTGCTTGACCGACCGGAGTCGTCAGGTTCCCTATGTTACCGACCCCGCTGCTTATTGGCTGAATCCGTGCATGGTATTCCTTATTCCCCTTCCGGGACGAGGAAACCCTTCTCGTACAGAATGCATTTTTAACCAGGCCACCGAGGCATTTGCGAGCAGATCTTTGCCGAAGGGATTACACCTCGTTCGTCGGGATCCTTTTAAAACGCGACGTTCGTCTTGCTCCCGCATACAGCGTCGGAAACATCGCCCGTTAAATCACGGTTTCACGGACCCGGTGAATTCTAGATGGAAAATATCGAAGCCGAAGAAAGATTCATGGGCTACTTCGCGGGTTAATTGCGTCGAGCGGTACGGACCTACCGCGAGTTATTTACTCTCGCGGGACAAGGTTAGACGATCGCGGACGCGCGATACGGTAAAAGTTATAGGTTAGGTTCGTAACAATACGCAGCTGCTCGTTCTCTCTTTCAGACTTTCATCGAACTTACGATGACGTTACTTCTATACCCGTGGAAGGTTAACGCATCCATGGTCGAACCGTCGTTACGGTGTAATCTTATAATTATAATTATCTTTCGAACGAGCGAGTAATAGACCGTGGATATCGGTTTCTGATAAGGAAAAAGAACACTGCGACTCGTGCCGTGCATCGATGCTTTTACGCCCTACTGTTTTCACGTCCCGTTTCAAAACGCGTACGAAAACCCCGGAAAGTTAAAACTCGCTCGTGAAAATATTCACAGCGTGTACGGGGCGGAAAGAAAATTTCTCGTTTCCGCAAGAAGTCTCCGGGGCTTGTTTGAACAGAGCCAACTGATTGTTTTTACTGTCCGCGTAGCCAGCGCGGACGCGTTCGCGCTCGCGCTCGCGCACGCTCGTGTAAATTTAAATCGTCGGTTGCAACATCGTCTCTCACGGCCGGGTCAACGGTACACTCATTTCGCAGGCGAAACGCAGCGAAATGTCGCGAGTCCGTCCGATTTCCCTCTCGATCCGCGCGGCCCATTGTTTTCGTCGAGGCTTATCGGGATGAACGCGCGACACGATAAAATTGAATGTTCGGCGGCCTGACCCGGTGCTCGGTGTACTGAGCGAACGGAAAGCATCGGCTCGCCCGAGATGCACCCGCGGCGCATACCGATTGCGTCACCCACGAAAAATAGGCGCGCGTCCCAATTTCACGAGTGTTTTGACCGACAGCTTCTCGGTGAAACGTCCAGTCTCCCGGTTACGAGAGATTACGATATTCCACGACAGGTTGCACGGTCGTTCGACCGTTTTCAGCGCGAGTTCCACCAGCCGCTCGGGGAACGCTCGAGCGACGATGCTCGCGCCAAATTCGAGACGGGGCATCCCCTCTGACGCGAATTCTGATGTACGAAACAACGCGCACTGGGTCATACTTCCCGAAACCAGTAACGGGCCCAGTACCACCGAGCAAACCGGCATGCTTGACCCTGGTTACTTGCTCGTTATTTTTCCTTTCGTATTTTATCAAAAATAATTAAACACAATTATGTTACACCAGTCGAGGCGTTCACTTTTCGTTCAACGTATTGGGTTGTTCGGAAAGTCATTTCGTTTCCCAAAATGGAGAATATATAATTTAATGAAATGTTTATACGCTCTAAAAAAATCATGTTTTATTTTCAGCAAAAAAAAAACGAAACTACTTTCCGAACAATCCAATACTTTTAAAAATATTCGTGCACGCGTTTATTTTATAAAAATGATTAAACACAATTATGTTACACCAGTCGAGGTATCCATCTTTTGTTTAACGAACTTTTAAAAGTATTCGTGCACGTATTTATTTTATAACAAATAATTAAACATAATTATGTTATATCAATCAAGGTATCCATTTTTTGTTTAACGAACTTTTAAAAGTATTCGTGCACGCTTTTATTTTATACAAAATAATTAAATATAATTATGTTACATCAATCGAGGTATCTATTTTTTGTTTAACGTACTTTTAAAAGTATTCGTGCACGTATTTATTTTATAACGAATAATTAAATATAATTATATTACACCAGTCGAGGTATCCATTTTTTGTTTAATGTACTTTTAAAAGTATTCGTGCACGCTTTTATTTTACACAAAATAATTAAACATAATTATATTACATCAATCGAGGTATCCATTTTTTGTTTAACGAACTTTTAAAAGTATTCGTGCACGTATTTATTTTATAACGAATAATTAAATATAATTATATTACACCAGTCGAGGTATCCATTTTTTGTTTAACGTACCTTTTTGAAGTATTCGTGCAGTTAGTTAAAATTAGACACTATATCGATGCAATTCAGTCGTAAAATGCAGTTTCGTAAAAAATATAGGTTTTTATAGTACGTTGATCGTATAGTGGCCAATAACTGAACATTTTTTGATTATGTTAGCTCGGTAATACACAGAGGTACTATTCGATATTTGGTTTATTAACAATGGATATTTCGAACACGAGTAAAATTACCGAGAAAAGTAATGCATTACGCGTATAAAGTAATACGTGTAAATGAAGCGCGGGAAAAGCGTAAATTACAATTTAAACTTAATTGAGCTTTAATTAAGGAGAAACTAGTAGAATACTAAAATATTCGGTATAATTATCACAGAAAGGTGTGTGTAAAAAGAAACCTATCTAAATAAATCGGTTAAAGTGCGTGAAAATTGTCGAAATTATGCCATTCGGATATTTTATTAGACAAGGCATTTCAATCGAAATAGGCTATGTTAATTATCTCGTTGTTTTATGTTTAGTTCTCGGACACTCGGTGTGTTAGCTTCGTTTACAACCGTGTAATAAAACTGCTCGGATTTTATGCCAGCCGGAAAAAAAGATGTGCGAAAGAACGATAAGTTTATGGCCGAACGAAAGTCGGAGTCAAATAAAACTGGATCGAAAAATTTGGAAAATGTTTCTCGGTGAATTTGGCTACATAATCGAGAGAATTTTAGATGTTTGAAAGATATGAAAACTCGTGGAAAATTGATTTCATGTTCGAAGCTTTGATAGATATTATTGGGTAGTTTTCTTCATAATTTAATTTCCACTTACATTTATTCAGAGATCTCTAACTCGAATGATTCTCTCGTCTCATTGAATTAGAATTTTATCAATTAATTTCGGAATTAACGTCTGTCGAAAATAACGTTTGTACGGTCTTTATCTGATCGAAAATTCGTCCAAGGTCGTGCGTTACGAGTTTTCAAGGTCATCGAAATTAATTTGAACGGAATAACGATACGTTCATCGAACGATCTAACTCGCGGATGTATTAATTTTCAAACGACCTTGAACCACGATCGCTACTTATTTATGGGAAAAAGATGAATTTTTCTCCGGAACGTTTGCGCTATTTTTCGTCAGGTAAATTGTTTCTTTTCCCGAGGTTGATTAAAAAATCGAAATACGGTCGTACCGTGTCTGTAATTTGTAAGAATTGAACGCGACGTTGCACGATCGGTGTAAATATTTCGCAGCGATAAGAATTAATTTTCGTTCTGATGAAAAATTCGCGGTACGAGCGTAAACGCAACAGAAATTTCCCGATTGAAAATTTCATCGGAGGAATTCCCTGGAACGTAGAATTTTTCACAGCGTCGGGCCATCGAACCGATAAGGAGCAATTTTATCGTCACGGTGCATTTACTTCGAGCGTGTTTCCGCGCGTGGAAAGCTACGAAAGCGAGCGTTCGATAATATTCGAGATCCACGGGCAGTGTGCAAGCTTAATTATTCCGTACGCCGTGGCACAAACAAACTTTCTTTTATTGCGCTCTCTAAAACCGATCGCGAATTCAGGCCGTGTTTCTTTGACGTTTAACCCACTGACTCGACGAATCGGATCGACTCTTAAACAATTTTTCGTTTAAACGATCACCGTACCCGTCTCGGTCTACGCTCTGTTCGAACTCAAATAAACCAACCGGAGTGTGTATTTTTTTTTTTGTTCCGAACACTCGTGCGAACAAAAAAGTACAATTCGTTGTTTCGTTTGATCGTAAGAACAAGTTGGTCGTAACCGGTACTTATCGTTTCGAACGATACAGACGATCCTCTTCGTATTCATATGAACGCTTAAAAAATTCCCAAAGCTAATGTATACTCGCAATATCAATATTGAAATACTGTTAGCGAACAAATATTCGCGACGAAAGCTTCGCCGATTGTGATACCGAAATCGTTACGTATAAATTAATATTACGAAACTTGAAGGGGAATTAAAATATTTTCTCGATGTTATTTAAACGAATCGATTAACAACAGACGGTACAATCAATGTGTTATCACGATTGGTAATATTTATAAACAAGATATATATATATGAAATTGAAAATTAATACATCCGCGAGTTAGATTGTTCGACGAACGTATTGTTATTCTGTTCAAATTAATTTCGATGTGTGAAAACAGTCGAAGTAAAAAATTTGGATAAATAATGGATTTATCGTTTATTTCGTCTTACATGAATCTGGTACGTTATAATTATTAAATATTTCTTGATTACTGATACACGTGCAATGTAGTTCGGTAATGTTTCATTTTCGAAATTTACAATCTGTCACGTACTTTGTCAACGCTAGTGGACAATCGATCGATAGCGATATATTTAATCTACGTCGGACAGCGCAACGGTGTTCAATATAAAGTGACGAGGATTGCAAAATTGATGCGGTTAAGTTTAACCCCCGAGGTATTGGGCTAATATATTGCCTCGTTTAATTTTGGTAAATATATTTCAAATTCGCGCTATTCCGTCGCACGAGATAATATCGGTCGATAATTCTGCCATTTTTTATCACAAGAAACGACTTAAGTCGATTTCCATTGTAAAACAATAAAATGGAGTTTAACAAAATATATAAAATACATATTTCAAGATATCGTGGGTTGTTTACTGCACCCGATATACCGTAAAGTAAAATTTCAACGATGCGTCCAACTACCAATATTATTTTAAAACACCTTTTATTTTCGTCCATGGTTTTCACTACCCGAAACTGTTATTTAAGAAAAATGTTCCTTCTTCGTTAAATGCAAGAAAATTTAACACCGAGATAATCCGAATACTCGGATACAAGGTAATCGAAATACACTGAACATTGTACAAAGTTTTCCCGTGAACTGCAACCTACAAACACCATTTCCATTTCATAGAACAACCCTTTATGAATTCCTTGTCAATTGCATCGACGTAAACTATTCTACGTCGTATTTTACTACTGCATTAAGTTTCACGTTCGCTATCGATTCCGTAGTTTTCAATTACACTTACGCTTGGAAAACTATATTATTTTCACATTTCGAACTCCGACACCGAACGATACAATTACCGAATTTGTGTCACGCGTTTGTGATTATTCGCGTATTTCGATCGAATTGATTTTTCTTTTCGACGAGCGATCACTCTGCGAAATGAAGCGGCAAGTTTCGTTGGTAGATCGCGCGAAATTCCGGCGAACGACGCGAATAAGTTTGTCAATTACACTTACGCTTGGAAAACTATATTATTAGGGGGACCGGAAAGTAATGTCGTTTCCTTACATTAAATTCAAACACATAAATTTTTAACGAGTTTTTATTTTTAATCAATGATATAATCACCCTCATTATCAACAACCTTTTGCCATCTAGTGTGCAAATTTTCAATGCCGGATCGATAAGAATCAATTGGTTTTTGAGCAAAATATACAGAGATGGCATTTTGAATATCATCCAAATTTGCAAATCTTTTGCCACTTAGAAAGTGTTGAAGCGATCGGAATAAATGGAAATCCGATGGTGCAACATCGGGCGAGTATGGTGGGTGAGGCAGTACCTCCCACCCCAATTCATTAATTTTTGCCAAGGTTCGTCTTGCGCAGTGCGGTCTTGCATTATCGTGTTGCAGAATAACGCCTTTTCTGTTGACAATCGCTGGCCACTTTTCAATTAAAGATTTATTTACACGATCTAATTGTTCACAGTAAAGGTCTGCATTCACAGTCTGTCCAGGTTTCAGCACTTCAAAATGAACAACGCCGCGAATACTCCACCAAACACACAAAAGGGCCTTTTTGGGGTGTAAACCTGGCTTAGCAGTACTTTGTGGCGATTCATTTGGAGAGAGCCACTGCCTTTTGCGTTTTGGATTATCATAAAGAACCCACTTTTCATCTCCGGTGATCAAGCGATCAAAAAACGCTTCTGTATTGTGCCGTTGAAGCAATAAGTTGCATGTGGTGGATCGGTTAGCCTTGTTCTCTTCGGACAGATTATGCGGGACCCAAATACCTGCTCTGCTTACTTTCCCAATCTGCTGCAAATGTTCTTGGATGGTCGACCAAGGTTCGTTAAGACTGTTTGACAATTCCTCGATTGTCTGACACGGATTTGCTTCCACTTCCGCACTTAACACGTCATTGTCTAACGTTGTTGGTCTTCCTGATCGATACGAGTCGGAAAGATCAAAATTACCGGATTTGAACTTGGAAAACCACCTTTGGCATTTACGAACGTCTAATGCATTTGGATAAACATCGCAAATGTTTTTGGTAGCAACTGTTGCGTTACTACCCTTGCGAAACTCAAAAAGCATTCAATGCCGGATATGTACCTCTTCTGGTATTTGGCTGGCCATTTCATCCAAAATTGTAAAGAAAAATTTTAAATTTAATTATTTACAACTAAACAAGTCACTATAACCTCAGAATGTCTTTGCTACGACTTTAATGTACACAATGAGCTGACAAATGACAATCAAATAGTGACATGCGCAGAAACGACATTACTTTCCGGTCCACCTAATATTTTCACATTTCGAACTCCGACACCGAACGATACAATTACCGAATTTGTGTCACGCGTTTGTGATTATTCGCGTATATCGATCGAATTGATTTTTCTTTTCGACGAGCGATCACTCTGCGAAATGAAGCGGCAAGTTTCGTTGGTAGATCGCGCGAAATTCCGGCGAACGACGCGAATAAGTTTGCCGGTCGTGTGCGCGCTGTAATTTTCGTCGTTGTTTGCGTAACGATGAAACGAAACGTTCGAAGGTGGCCCCGAGTGTGTTTCGAAAAAGCGATCCCGTGGCTCGAGCATTAAATTTCTCCGCGTTACGACGTCTGTCGGGCTTAAACGAAACAGTGTCTCTCGATCGGTTTTATCGTCGAGCGACAAAGAACAGGATTTCGCCGCGAAACAGCGACTGGTAGAAGCAGTGACGATTCGACGGACGAGCACTTTTAACGAGGTCTCGATCGCGCACACGCTAATGTCACGGGACCGTATCGGAGCGACGAATAAAAATATAAACACAAGAAACTCTTTCACTCACGCACTAAAATGCACGGGATCGCAACAGAATCACTTAGGTGAAGCAGCTTAACTAAGTCTTTACTTCGTAAAGTAATTTAATAGATAGCGAAATTCACGGTTTTAGCTGAATATCTCCGTAGAGTATGCGACTAACGAAAGTGACTGTTTAACGTGATAGTTCCGTAGAAACGTATAATGGCGAACCAGCGTAATAATGAAAAGGTGCGTAGCGGGTGACGGTCAAAGATTCACACTCGAGTAAGGTTGAACAATCAATGCTAATTTATTCAGAGGGCAGCGGCTTATATACATGATTTTTGGTTATCGGTGATCTTGGTGTTTGGGTTTCGTGGCGGTCTTATCGGCGTGCTAGGTGGTCCTCACACTAACATCAAAATTACCAGAGGGATCAATTTTAATTTCTTTTTAGAACTTATTTTCAAAATTACTTAATCATTAACGGTCCCCTCGCTCGCGATGGCCGGTGAGAAATATCCAGACGGAGAATTAATTGTATTTATAAATTAATTCGTCTCTTTTCCTTCTAATTTCGACGAGTAACAATATTCTTAGACCGTATCGAATTGTATCGTCGTTCGCGTAGGTCAGAATGAAAATAACTGGATTTTCGAAGAAATGAATTCTACTCGATCGAAATATGCATTGCATCGATGCAATGCATCGACTGCACCGTGTCTTGCTTTTAAATTGATGGGAAAACGTATTTGCAATTCCTTCGTCGGTACCGTATTGTTTTCTTCCGTGGAAAATATAAATAACAACGAAAACAATTTCGAGTAATCCAATGAAAAGCGCGCAATATCTTTATGAATACTGAACAGCGCAACGAACATACTTTACGTCTACTTGATTAATCGCGGTCGACATTCAACCGGCAATTTCGTGCGGTACAATTCAATAGGTCGTTCAAAGTGAATATTTTGCGGTTAGTCAACGAAACGCAGACAGTGTCAAATAATATCAAACGATACTCTTTAGGTGTCGGTAGGCAGTGGAAGCTCTAGGTTGATTTTAATTAGCGCTAAGCACGATGAGTATTAACTCCTGTGTGTTAAACGCGAAATTATCTCGTGAAGTTAACTCTTTGGATGACGCGTAACGTGATTTTAATAGAACATGATACAGCGAATACGCGCTTTCACGGCCAAATTGACATAAATTCACCAAAATTGAGAACGGGATATTTTTTGTTCCGTTCGAATCAAAGA
Organism: Ptiloglossa arizonensis; assembly: GCF_051014685.1. NCBI lineage: Eukaryota > Metazoa > Arthropoda > Insecta > Hymenoptera > Colletidae > Ptiloglossa > Ptiloglossa arizonensis. The sequence goes on from NC_135052.1 coordinate 463,836, forward strand.
TCCATACTTCGGGGTGCGATCATACGGATCCAATCGCCAGATAGTGCGGTTTAACGATTATTAAAATGCCGATAAACTAAATTTCGTTCGAAGATCGATCGTTTTGTTCGAGTTCTCGGTTCGTGTAACAAGAATGATCGCGCGTTGCTTCTAAACCGTATAACGAATGCTAGGTCGAATTAAATGTGTCGTTAACCTCGTGTATGCGAAGGGTTCCTTTGTTTATAAATAAATAAATTAATAAACGAGCAAGCGAGTGGTGAACGAGTCGTAAATGAGCAGGCAATGAGCAGTAATTGAGTAGTAAATAAGTAGGAAAGGAGTAGTACATAAATAGCGAACGAATGATAAATGACCAGTAAATGTGAATTGTAATTTAATAGCAAATGGTCGGTAAAGGAATAGTCAGGGAGTTGTGAAGGAACAGTAAACAAACCGTTCGCGAGTGGTAAATGATTGGTTATCGAACACAAGTAAAAGAAAAACAAACCTAATTCGGATCAACCATCGCAATACCAGAGGTTCGAACGACCACGTCTGGGTCCAAACGGACCCGTAATTTGACCTGGCTTCCACGAATATTTCGAACAAAGATTCATTTCATCGTACCTTTCGTATGTTGGTTATATTGTCGCGTACACGGTATGGTAAGGCCTGTATAATTGTTTAAATACATATCGACATTTAAAAAGAAACATCTGATGCTGCGAATTACTCGTATTAATTTATTAAGAAACTGAATGTATCGAGTTTTCGACAATAAGAAAATTCGCCTTACGTTATGGATTAATTTCTAAGAAAAGTCGTGGATAAATTAGCGATACAAAAATCCTGTTTTTGTACATTTGTATTCTCGTGCAAGAACTTTGTTTCTACCTTCAAACCTACACTTACAAACTTTACAAACTGAACCACATCGGATTATTTATTTCCTCGTATCTGTCTCAATTTCCAAGGAAAGTAGTGGATAAATTAACGATACAAAAATCCTGTTTTTGTACATTTGTATTCTCGTGAAAAAACTTTGTTTCTACCTTCAAACCTACGCTTACAAACTTTACAAACTGAACTACATCGGATTATTTATTTCGTCGTGTCTATCTCAATTTCCAAGGAAAGTAGTGGATAAATTAACGATACAAAAATCCTGTTTTTGTACATTTGTATTCTCGTGAAAAAACTTTGTTTCTACCTTCAAACCTACGCTTACAAACTTTACAAACTGAACTACATCGGATTATTTATTTCGTCGTGTCTATCTCAATTTCCAAGGAAAGTAGTGGATAAATTAACGATACAAAAATCCTGTTTTTATACATTTGTATTCTCGTGAAAGAACTTTGTTTCTACCTTCAAACCTACGCTTACAAACTTTACAAACTGAACTACATCGGATTATTTATTTCCTCGTATCTGTCTCAATTTCCAAGGAAAGTAGTGGATAAATTAACGATACAAAAATCCTGTTTTTATACATTTTTATTCTCGTGCAAGAACTTTGTTTCTACCTTCAAACCTACGCTTACAAACTTTACAAACCGAACTACATCGGATTATTTATTTCGTCGTGTCTATCTCAATTTCCAAGGAAAGTAGTGGATAAATTAACGATACAAAAATCCTGTTTTTATACATTTTTATTCTCGTGCAAGAACTTTGTTTCTACCTTCAAACCTACGCTTACAAACTTTACAAACTGAACTACATCGGATTATTTATTTCGTCGTATCTGTCTCAATTTCCAAGGAAAGTAGTGGATAAATTAATGATCGAAAAAAAAAGTTCCTCTGGGTCCGAGAAGACCCAGACGTTGCAAGGCGAGGGTCGATCGGCTCGAGTAACCTGAGCGAACGAACTCGAAAGTGGATCGTGACAACGATCACGTGGATTTACACGAAAGAGGAAACGGTGCAAGGGCTGCACCGGCACGATGCAATGGAGATTGCAGAAACACTCGGTGGCCGCGGGATCGAATTTTCCGAGATTCAAGTTGGAGCGGCGCTGCAACACGGCAAGTGCACCGTATTCGAGAACGTTTGCGGCGAGAATGAGAAGGATGCGTCGAGCGAAGTATGATGAAAGGATGCTTCGAAAGAGCTCGTAAATGAGGGGGGAAATATGGGAAAAGTGGTAGAACGAGTCCGCTTTCAGATACCGAGGATTAAACTCTCTCTAGCGTGAAGAGTTTTCAGGGGAAAGGAACGAATTCTCGTATATGAATTTCATAGGCGAGACGCGTCCCGGTGTTACGCGGTTCACAGTTACGATGATTCTTTCTTCGTTGGACACTTCGGGATCGAAAACTCGAGGAGGAACGCTCGGGGTCAACAGTTCGAACGAGCATTCAGAATTTAGAAGATATTTCGTGTAGCCAGGAATAGAAATTCAAGGGACAGTCGGGGATCGAGAACTTGAAGCGGGCTAAATTTATCGAAATTTGGCGGATACTTGGCAACCGGAAGCCTGAATGGATATTCACGAACTAGGTATATTCGCGCGGTAAAAATTATTCAAGACCGTTCCGTATTTGGAAGACATCTTTCGTACTTCGAGGACGAGATCGAAACGATCCAAGTTGGCTGTTGAAAAACGTCCGACGTGAAAAAGCAAATAGTTATTGACGTTTGTTACAATTAGGCACATTCACGTGGTAAAAATTATCCAAGATCCTTCTGTTATTGGAAGACATCTTTCGTACTTCGAGGACAAGATCGAAACGATCCAAGTTGGCTGTTGTAAAACGTCCGACGTGAAAAAGCAAATAGTTATTGACCTTTGTTACAATTAGGCACATTCACGTGGTAAAAATTATCCAAGATCCTTCTGTTATTGGAAGACATCTTTCGTACTTCGAGGACAAGATCGAAACGATCCAAGTTGGCTGTTGTAAAACGTCCGACGTGAAAAAGCAAATAGTTATTGACCTTTGTTACAATTAGGCACATTCACGTGGTAAAAATTATCCAAGATCCTTCTGTTATTGGAAGACATCCTCCGTACTTCGAGGACGAGATCGAAACGATCCAATTTAGCTGTTGAAAAACGTCCGACGTGAAAAAGTAAATAGTTATCGACCTTTGTTACAATTAGGCACATTCACGTGGTAAAAATGATCCAAGATCCTTTTGTTATTGGAAGACATCCTTCGTACTTCGAGGACAAAATCGAAACGATCCAAGTTGGCTGTTGAAAAACATCCGGCGTGAAAAAATAAATAGTTATCGACCTATGTTACAATTAGGTACATTCACGTGGTAAAAATGATTGAAGACAGTTTCGTATTTGGAAGAGATCCTTCGTAGTTCGGGGACGAGATCGAAACGATCGAAACTGGCTGTTGAAAAACGTCCGACGTGAAAAAGCAGTTCGCTGTGATCGTCACTGTCGCGAGACCCTAGTTGTAATAAAGGTCAATAACTATTTGCCCGACGGGCTGCTTATGCAAGTGTCGGCTAGCTGCCAGGTATTTCTGGCTGACACGTTCGCTGGGGGTCACTAGATTAGCCGAATTGGCAGGAATTAGCATCGGTTTCCTTCTTTTCTCGACAAAAGTCATCCCTACCCTCCTCTATTCAATTAACTTTTCGCCAAAAGGACTGGGAGCAATGTAACATCCTCCGACGTTCAAAGAAGACAAGAGAAAGAGTATACACGGGTCAAAATAATTAGCCGATCGTCCGGTTAATTGACTTTATTGCTCAGCAAGGTTCCCACATACTACACGAGTTAGACATTGAGTAAAATATACTGTTTCTTTCGTCTCCGGTGTCCGAATTGTTCTCCGGTATTATCAGACTCGGAGACCTGCTCGCCTAATCAGTTTCGAGCAGCGTGTTAACAGATGTCAAGCACACGATGATCGTAGAATTTTCGTTTAAGCCATTTATTTGCATAACGATTCACGATCCGTGGCGTCGATTCCCACAGGTGTTACCGGGTCGTATATTTTATCAATCGGTTCTAATCGTAGACAATAATAATTAATCGTTGGTTCTAAAAATAGCCAGGTCGAAAGAAACATCGATGAAGAATGTTACTTGATTTTGAAACGGTACAGCGTTGCTCTGTCATCGACGAGAAAATTGCTTCGGAGACACGGATACAAATCTTGAATAATTATTAATTGTGCACTTTCGAGCATTTCGTTGCGCGTTGGTCGATTTATTTTAGATCCCTCCACTTTGTTGCACACGATGTTAATGTAGAATCGGACGGATGAAATTATAAAAATTATCGCAAGGTGATCGTGTTGCAACGATCGTGCGTAGAACGAACGTATCGGTGATACGCGTTGAAAAAAAGTATACGCAAAATAGGCTACGCGTAATTGATCAAAGTTGTTACGAATCTCGAGTAGTCGGGTAGACGAATGCGTTGTTGATGACAGAGACCGATGGTATCGTTACGCTCGAGATTAGAAATAAGACACCTAAACTTGACGTCTTCCAGACATTAATGAGATTTATCGACGACATTGTTACCTATCTTTTTGCGACTGGTTGCGTTAAAGGGGCGGTGATAAGTTTCGAGGATTTATGGCTGTTGATGAATTCAATGGGATATTCATTGGGCAGGATTCAGCGGTGTTTGCAGGAGAATTGATGCTCCATAGTCAAAGCGTGTCGAGTTTCTCGGTCAGCGTGAATGTCTTCATCGAGTTACCGGCTTGGCGCTAAACCAGGCTTCGGGACAGTTTTATTTACCAGTGTACAGTCCCTGAACGATTACCAATAGGAGAAGTCTTCGACGAACTTACGAACGTAATTGCATTCGTTTCATTTCTAGAGACTGTTCCTACTTTGCGACACGGTTTTCCTATTAGGTGTATTCCTTGGGGCATAATTTTTTAAGCAAGCATCCACACGACGAACGAAGTTCCAAAGTACCGGACCTACGGCGCGTAGACGCAACTGCCGACAAATAGTGTGTTATATTCACTCCACACTTGAGGTACAAGAGGCTCGAGTTCCATATTCATGCCATTCGTTGTATTCGAGTAATTGCGACGCGACGACAATGCCGCGAGCGAGAATTCTTTCTTCGGTTAAAAAGACGCAACCAGTCCATCGCGCTAAGGAGTTTCTGCAACTCTGTACAAACTGGTAGATCGATTGTTTAAAGTCGATTGTGACCGTGGACGAAAACCTTGGTCCTTTGTCGCGGTTTTCTTTCAAAACTGAGTCCACGGAAGTAACGTTGACGCGAGGGCTACAACGAGAAATTAAAAATCGGTCAATTTATGAAAATATCGGGCTGTTCGGAAAGTCTTTTCGTTTTCCAAAATGGAGAATGTACAATTTAGTAAAATGTTTGTACACTCTGAAAAAATCGTGTTTCATTTTCACCAGAAAAAAACGAAACTACTTTCCGAACAACCTAATAGTAACGACCCCGATTTTGAAAACCGACGAGAGCACAATTTCGGTGTATTTTAAGGAGAGTAATAAATTTTGAATACAATGTCGATTTGCTGCAACAATTTTGTTCGATTCTTCGAAGAAAAAAGATGAGAAATTTCTTTTTCTCGAAGAATCAAATGAATTTTCTTCTTTTCTTTCTCGAAGAACCATGCAGATAGTAACGTTTACAATTCTTTTTAACGAGCGAAAGTATACTTTCGATCGATTTTAAGGAAAACGATAAACGTTGAATACAATGTCGGTTTACTGCAACAACAGCGTTTGGTTCCTCGAAGAAAAAAAAAGAAACGAGGAAAACTAACGTCAGTTCGTACGGTTTGCGGCTGCGAAGACATCGATGAAAGAATGCGGATTTATCGAACCGAGTTACCCGCCTTGAAGCCTAGATTTAGCACCGTGCGACAGTTACCTATTTTCGAAATTGAAATTCAGCCTTCGGGGCTGAAAATTTCGAGACGACGAACAGGTGAAATCGGGCGTGTTGGATCGTTTCGAAGACAGTAATAAACTACCGCGCGTAAAAGGAAACCGTGTTGAAAAATAATCGACGAATCTTCAGTTTGCGATCGATCATTCGCAGCTGAACCGAGAACTTTGAAATCACGATACGTGCATCTGGAACGTCTTCTATCGCTATTTATCTTCTTCTTGGTTTCGTTTTGCGTAAGGTCTCGTCTTGGGATTCATCTATCGAACCGAGTCTTTCCGCCGATCGAAATCGCATAACGCGTCGTTCCCTTTTTCATTCAACACGAACGTCTCGCTAGATCTGTCGGAAGAATATAAATTCTGCTCCAGTGGCACCATGAATATCAGTTGATCGCCGCATCAGCTGACTACGCGCCGCGTCAAGGCTGCCGGAGAGATCAAATGAATAATGTACCCCTTTCAGCCAGCTGCATAACACATCTCGGTTCATTTTTAATACGCGTCTGATAATAATGTTACGCGCGACCGTGCACGCTCGGACATTTACAACGCGATACTTCGCGCAAACCTATGGAAGTGGAAGTGAATTTTTTATTAACCCGGAAAGTCCAACCGTGGATACGCAAACGAGTTCGCGTTATCGTACGAAGTAAGCTTCGATCTCGGTACAAACGAGAACGAACGTTTACCGAAAGTGTTCGTCGAATCGAGGTTAGGAGCAAGATCAGAGCGAGAAAAAAAGAACTTCGAGACGTGAAAACGACGCGGATGTAGCCGCGAGTTCGCAATAGGTGAATACATACCGTACGAAAGAGTGTTCGTGAGTTTAAGCTACGGAATTCGAGTTTTTAAATAGTCGGTGGCTCGATCGGCCGAGAACCGACACGACCGGACCGATGTTACCGGAGTTGAACGTTATTGAAATTAAGAAATAGGTTACACGTATCGATCAACGAAGTCGGTGTAAAGGAAAATGTATGCGTAAAAGAAGCTTCTGAGCGTTTAAACCACGGAACTCGAGTTTTGGAATAGTTCGATTGGAAGAGAACCGACACGACCGGACCGATGTTACCGGAGTTTTGATAGGAAAAACGTTATTGAAATTAAGAAATAGGTTACACGTATCGATCTACGAAGTCGATGTGAAGGAAAATATATGCGTAAAAAAAGCTTTTGAGCGTTTAAACCACGGAACTCGAGTTTTGGAATAGCTCGATCGGCAGAGAACCGACACGACCGGACCGATGTTACCGGAGTTTGGATAGGAAAAACGTTATTGAAATTAAGAAATAGGTTACACGTATCGATCTACGAAGTCGATGTAAAGGAAAATATATGCGTAAAAGAAGCTTCTGAGCGTTTAAACCACGGAACTCGAGTTTTGGAATAGTTCGATTGGCATAGAACCGACACGACTGGGGCTCGTAATAAGAGAAAAGCTTGTTGAAACGAAGAAACGCGTTGAATCGATCGACAAGATCGGCACAAATGAGAATACACGCGTGAAAAACGCGTCCATAGTACGAACTATATGGAACTCGAGTTTCGAAGTAGTTACAGTTCGATCGAGAACCGACGCGACCGGGTAACGAAGTAACAGTTGATAAAAAGAAAAAACGGGTCGACTCGATCCATTAGATCGGCATCGTGAGAAAATACGCGCGAAAAAAGTATTCGAACGTCGAAGCTACAGAATTCGAGTTTCGGAGTAGTCCGGGGCTCGATCGGCCGAGAACCGACACGACCGGACCGATGTTACCGGTGCCCCTAAAGAAAAAACTTGGTCGAAACAGGTTAGATACGTCTACGAGTTCCGTTTAAATGTAGAATGTACGTGTAAAAAAGCTATTCGTACACGAACGCTAAAGAATTCGACCTTGCAAGTAGTCGAATCTTGTCACCCGAGAACCTATATATATATATGTATATATATACACACATATATGTGTATATATATATATATGTACATATGTATATGTATATGTATATGTATATGTATATGTATATGTATATGTATATGTATATGTATATGTATATGTATATGTATATGTATATGAATACACCTCGATCGATTCTACCGAACGAGACAGAGCTCTCTGAAATTGCCTTGGTAATTGATCTTGGTAGCTGTAGCGAAGAACCGGATTCGAAGGCGCGCGGCTCGCATAAAGAAGCGCGAGAACGACGATTCGCGGCGACTTTGACGGCGAGCATCGTTGCCGGGAGTAACAACTGCGAAGCTGCAGCCAGTGCAATCGTCGGCAGACGGGCTAACTTCGCATGACGTCACCTCAGGCAGCGTATCATTTTTAGCCCACATATACAGCCGCGCCGCGCGCTCGTCTCCCCCCCTCCTTCGCCTCTTCTGTTCCTCCTCGTCGACTCGTGTGTACACAGACGCGCGCTCGTGACTGCACACACGGCCGACACACTCTGGACAGTGCGAGTGACCGAGTGCGCGGTATAGGCCAAACTGTGCAGCTCGTAGCGATGGTTTCGACCGCTTCGCGACTCGTTCTCGTTGGAACAAATTCCTTCGGAACCACCGACTTCGACCGAACAATCCCGACCGAGCTACTTTCGAGCATCCGAGCGAACGCAACTCGATTTTCATTCGATACGAAAATTTTGTAGCGGTGTTTCGCGAAGAGCGACCTCGCGATCCGAGGAGACTGCGAAAGGAAATTTTTAACCTTGAAAAATGCAACGAAATATTTCTGTTCGTACATCGATGTACATTCTCGCGTGGAAAATTTGGAGAATTTAAGGGATTTTTAGAAGCTTTAACACCGATTGTACGATCGTGTCGCTGAAATTGTTTTTTCGTCTCGAGGAGAAATACTTTTCAATATTTTTGCTCGACGAGGAACAACAACGGTTTCTTACGGTTTTTAATTTCTTTTGTCGCTTTAAATGTACCACTCGTCTCGTTTAATAGATTACTCCGAGTAAAGAATTCAACGAACGAATATCGATAGTGACTATTTAATTTTGAATTAAAGTAACTATTTAACTGAAACAAGCGTAACGAAAACTTCTTGTGTATTTCGGGGCACGCGTGAAATTTACAAATTCATTATTCCAAACGTACGAACATCCCTAAAATTTTACACTTGGCTCCGGCGAGAGATGTGGACACGTTCCGTGGAATAATTCGCCGGTGGTACGGATACATAGTGTCTTCATGAGTTTACGATGATGGAAGAGATACGGGCGAAGAGAGGTTATGAGAAATTTATAAGCAAATTTCTGAAACTTCGACATAGAGGAATTCATTTAGGCTCGCCGCGAACGACTGAAACTTGCTCGTGTTGCCGAGCTATTAGGGAGGTCGTACTCGATGCACTGGATCGAACCGAGCCACTTGGGATGTTTGATCGTTTAAGGATCGCGACGTTGGTTGCATATGGCACGAAGTTCGCGCGATCTGAATTTCTACCGTATTCCACTCGAATGCGATTAAAACGGTGATTTTAGAAACGGATGTGGACGATCGGATCGCTTACGCGTGCCAGAGTATCAAAAACACGAAATGAGCAAGGAAAACGTCACAATCGCGATCTGTGATTGAAGATTGAAGATCGTACACCGGCTTAGTGTTTCGTTTCGTAAAAAGTTTGCACTCTGGTTCGCGAGCCGCTCGAATACATCGCTACATGCAAGCGTGGTATCCAGCCCATGTTTTTGTAGGCGATAGTATGTCCCACGATTGCATTGTGGGCGCTTTCCCTTGGCACTACTGACCGAGGTGAAAACATTGCTCGCTCATACCGAGAGTTCTTGAGGACGACAGACTCTGACTACGTCAGCGGTTCTCAACCGGAACTTCTCGGTGCTCCACAATTTCTTCAAACGGAAAACTCGACACTTCTTCGCGCTCGAATTGAACGAATTCTCAATTGAAAATATTCGATTACAGTCTACAGGGAACAATGAGCGGTAAAACTCGACGTTAAATAGCAAAGAAACCCGAATTAAAAAGTATGTGCGAAAAGTGCATTATTCAAAATGAATGGACGTCGGTAGGTTTACGCACTCGTAGAAACCTTATCTCGGATGCGATTAACCGTTCGTACCGAGTCCTCTTGCGGAGAATTTGAAAGAAATCCTCCTTAGCATCGAGGAAAAAAGTGACGATAACCGGTACGAAGCAAAGTTGGAAAAGTTGATATTTAAAGTAGCAACGGGGAAAAAATTGTAATCGAGGAACTAGTTTCGCGAACGTTACGCTCGTGATATCGTATAACGTGCACCTAGTGTGTGTGTACGCGTATTCGATCGATCTCGAATGGAGAAAATTTTAATAAGTTTTCTCTAATTTGAATTAAAGAAGGTATGCATTTTATCGGGAATATGAGCCGGTTCCACTTCAACTAATGACATTCCCTCGTTCAATCGTCTCCCTGAAAGAGGGAAGACTCGTTCGTTAACGATTCGGTTGAAGACATATCGGATCGGACACGAAACTGCGCGTTTCGTTTCCACGAAACCGAGATTCTCGGGACCGATCGTTCGAAACAGAAAATAATAACCGCGTCGGAGATTGGTGGACTATCGCCAGGTCCGATCGTTAAATTACCGCGATTCGGTGAGTCAGATTCCCATCAGGAATCCTAAAACCGACTCGGTTGTTCCAGTTAAACAACGCGCAACCGCGAGCCGTGGATTATTAACGCGTTTCTCGCGTGAGATAAGCAAACCTAACCTATAGAATCGCGAGCCCGCCGATCGCGGTGGCGAACATCCAGCTCGGACTATTTCCAATATTGATCTACACCTGTCTGCTCGTTCGATGAGAACTCGACGTGGTCATTTTTATGGTAACAAATACATATTAAATGTCTCCCCTTTTCTATTTTCTTTCAATGCACTTCGGTTCGAATCTCGTTCCAGTATACTTGATTCCGACCTTGTCGACCAATTAGTGTACAAAGTTTGCGCGTGCCTTTTTATTTTTTTTTTTTCTTTACGAATAAAAATAACACTGCAACGCTTGTTTCGATACGCGAAGAGTATCCGAGAAACAATTATTCGTTTCTTCGAATCGATTATCGGAGTTGCAGCGTGGTTAGTATGAAAAATTTACCGTACGAAACAATCTCTAGTATTCTCGAAAGCACAGGAAACGCGAATAAATTGTTCGTGAAAATTTGTTCAATTCCCTGCGTCCGATCTATCGCTGTGCACCAATGGGTTAAACCCGTATTTAGTTTGCCCGACTAACAGAATCAGCGCAAGTAGAATAAGAAACGGTTGTACAGACAAACGTCGAGATAGTTGGATTTATCGATTTTTTTTCAGCCGGACGAAGCCTCTCTGAAACTGGAACGTCTACACATTAGTCGATTAGATTCGGTAGAATTACTCTGGGATATTTTTCCAACGCAAATACACGGGGCGATTAAAAATAGAATCCATTTAACTCACGTCCGCAAATACCGACTTTGTAAGTGTCCAGTGTTGCTAGCGTGTTCAACTTTCTACTCCGATTTTGTCGCGCGACTTTTTCCTCGCGCTACGCGCTGTCGAAATAAAGAAAAATCGACGAAAATGTTTTTTTTCTCTCTCTCTTCCTTTTCGTAATCGAGGGTGTTTCGTTCGACGTTCGATGTAACAGGTGTTTTCGAAACGAGTCTGGAGAAAGCATCAATACAGCGTGCGTTTATAGCGATATCACGGTGAACGAAACCACTCCCATAGCTATTAGGGATTCACCGAGCGTCCGATGAATAAAAATGCATCCTCAGCTATTGTCCTCAGCTCGTTCTTACTCCGTGCTAGCGATGCACATTCCGGCTACCGCCATCAGAAACCGTGAACGCCTCACGGTTTTACTTTCGATTCTACCAAAAAAATTCCCACTCCCCGAATATTGCACGTGCTTCGCGTCTGACCATCGAAAATTGAGAATATCGTGTCTATAAATAGTCCCGTAAATTATTTACAAATTAATCACGAAGTTACAATTTTTTGAACAGAAAAGAAGCTACCGGAAACTCTACGCTCTTATTCGTTTTCTCTGATATAAAATGTAGGTGTGTATTTCTCTTCCGATGTCACGTGACCTTGTGGAACATTGCATTGCAAAGATTATCATCGAATTCTTTTTTTCCCTTTGTCCGATAAAATATTCATAAATATGCATATATCGGTCCCTTTAATGAGACGATAAATAAAAATGATTTCTGTACCCTTATCTCGTAGAATTAGTCATTTAGACGTTAATTTAAAACAGCACTTACCTCGAGACATCTTTTATGCAGGACTGTCCACTTGAAATAAAACATTCGAATAACTTTCCTTATTTTCAAAACAAAGAGAAAAGAACATTACAAAGGGATTCTTAGAATTTTTAAGTTTCGAAGGTTTACTTGCCTTTTGTGTACGAGGCGACGCATTTTTAGTACAGTTGAATACGATTTTAAAACGATCTTGGAGTCGAACAATTAAATCTAAGGTAATAAATCGATATTGACAAGGTGACGAAGCAAACTTACTCTACTCAGTTTGGTAAGTGGTTGAAAATGTTGCAGTCAGTACATTCTCTCAAACGCACAACAGATCGCAATGGTCTTAAGATCGTCTCTGTTTTAAATTAATTAAATTCGAGTTCATCGTTAACTCGCAATTGGTAATGGTTTAGTCACAGCTCGGTCATAACTCAATGGTATTTTAGTCCTAAATCTTTCCTACTGACGAATCGCTAGAAGCCCGTACAGATTCAGTTACTACTCGTGCCATTCAACATTCGCAATTAACTTCAATTACCGTCAGTCTTTAAACCGTGTTATAACTCTGCGTTATTGCGAGAATCTGTTACCGAAATATATTCTATTGTTACGATATAGCTCTGTCTGAGTATCTCACGAGTGGATTCCAACAATACTTCAAATAAAAGGAAAAACTACCGTGCTAGCCTAACCCTTTGTGACTCTTCGTTTTCTCGAGATCAAAATTATTTCAAACACAAATAATTCGTGTTGAATCGTTTCAAATATTTTGACCGAACGTTCAAGGTTTTTCATCGACTCGTTCAATAGCTACGAGTTGTGCAAAATTTAGCACATTACACGTAAATGATTCAGTGGTGACTTGGTAAAAAACTTTTGAAATTTACTAATTTTTCCCTGGAAATAATAAACACTAATAGAATCAATGAAAGTAATGTATTCGAAGGAACGTAATTCAATTACCGCGGCTTGTGCTACACAAAAAACTGTTTTCTTTCTGTACAAACGTAAATGTTTTTATCAATTTTACACGTGATAAAAAAAATTTGCTTTTGCCTTTACGATGTGAAAATTTGCATCGATAGTAGCGGTACTACCGATCCATAGAGAGAAAATAACCGATGCAATACAGAACCTTTCTTCCAGTATGGACCTCTTTGCAACTAGTTTTTTTTTTCTCAATTTTCTTTGAAGTTGGCGCTATTAACACTTTCATCGGGTATTGGGAAAAGAGGAGGAAAAAAATCGAAGCTTAAACAAACATGTCGGTGATTGTTTCAAAAGTGATAGCGCGTTAGAAAAATATATCTGAAAATTTGATAAATTTTTTCATAAAGGAGTTCTGTAAGGCCACAAGGCAGGTATCGCGATTATTTATTTCATAAATAAATTTCATAAGATTAACACTCTGTAATTAATCTACAATTTAACCGAAAGCAATTTCCAATATTTCACAATTTTTAAAAAATTGTGTCCGAGATATTGGTGTTCGTAAAAGATACCTCCGAGTGCAAAGGGTTGAACTTGTATAGCCTCTAGAAATATTTTATTGGGTATTGAAAACAGGGGAGGAACAAAAATCAAAGTTTAAACAAGCAGCACGATTGTTTCAAAAGTGATCGCACGTTAGAAAAATATAATATCTGAAAACTCGATATATTTATTTCATAAATGAATTCTGTAAAGCTACAAGGCAGGTACCGCCATTATTTATTGCATAAATAAATTTTGTAAGATTAACACACTATAATTGATCTACCGTTCGACTGAAAGCGGTTTCCAATATTTGGTGAAAAATTATGTCCGAGATATCGGTGTTTGTAAAAGATATCTCCGAGTGCAAAGGGTTGAACTTATACAGCCTCTAGAAATATTTTATTGGGTGTTGAAAACAGGGGAGGAACAAAAATCAAAGTTTAAACAAGCACGATTGTTTCAAAAGTGATCGTACGTTAGAAAAATATAATATCTGAAAACTCGATATATTTATTTCATAATAAATATATGTAATTAATCTACCGTTCAACTGAAAGCGGTTTCCAATATTTGGTGAAAAATTGTGTCCGAGATATCGGTGTTTGTAAAAGATACCTCCGAGTGCAAAGGGTTGAACTTATATAGCCTCTAGAAATATTTGATTGGGTGTTGAAAACAGGGGAGGAACAAAAATCAAAGTTTAAACAAGCAGCACGATTGTTTCAAAAGTGATCGCACGTTAGAAAAATATAATATCTGAAAACTCGATATATTTATTTCATAATAAATATATGTAATTAATCTACCGTTCAACTGAAAGCGGTTTCCAATATTTGGTGAAAAATTGTGTCCGAGATATCGGTGTTTGTAAAAGATATCTCCGAGCGCAAAGGGTTGAAGTAACACAGCCTGTAGAAATATTTTATAAATTTTGGAAAGGCAGTTAACGCGTTAAAACACGACGTTCTCGCCCTCGGGGAGTCACCCTTGAAAAGACAGAGGGACGAGTGCATCAGTGCCCTACGCGTTGCATAAAAGCGCGCGTGTAATGCAATTGCGGGCGAGCTGCAACCGCCTGTGAGCGCGCGGAGGAGAAGAAGCCATGTCGTTGCACGAATATGCGCGCGGCAAGTGCGCACGCGTGTGCAACGAACGATACACGTGCGTGGCTGGTTCGCTGGAACGCAGCTCGCGCGAGTTGTCGAATCTCGCGATCGTGCTCGAAACCACGAGGACACTTCTCGAACCGAATGCGTAGTTCTTTAAATGGTATGTACATACAAAAATACAGAGTTTAGAATACAAGACGAAACGCGTGTAACCTTCGCGATAGACGCAACCACCGAGAGACGCACTCGATCGAACAAGACATGCGTACACTTTCACAGGATGGTTCGTAGGTGTACCGCGAACGTTTCAAATATAATTGATAATAATTAGAGAGTAAATGTCATCTCATCTTCCGTTTAATATTGTACACCTATAGGTAGAAATGAAACGTGCAACAATTGTACAAAAGAGAAGATACGAATGTAAAACTTTATAGCGAAAGTAAATAATTATTAATTCGAAAAATGAATTACGCAGGTTCAGATACGGGAGATGACGAGACATTCCGGGAAGGATTCGTTTATAAATTAATTTGGAAAAGATTTCGAGATCACCTCTGCCTTTTCGAACAGAACACGCTACTTTTTTCATAGTTTCGTAAGTAAAAGCGATTAATTAATTAAATCACTTTCGGTAACTGTCTAAGGTTATCGCTGACGTTCAGTGATACTCGGGGCTGACGAAATAGTGATCGTCCAACGATATTCGATGTTAACCCCCGTTCTCGGTTTCCTCGCGCGCCGTGCCTCGAAAATCAGCTCGCGTTATTTTCGACGTCCGGTATCGAGCACGTAAGATCGATTAACCTTGTTAATGTGATCTTCGACGAGATCGGATTCTCGATGTCCGCGTCTCCGTTGGCCGGCTGAGCAGAATTTTCACGATCGTAGGCAGAATCGATCCGTCGATCGAAAGTCGTTCGACTGCAGCCCGAGTTCGCAGTCGCGTAAATATTTATCGAGACACGAGGGGTCACTCGGCGGAAGTGGTAACATCGGTGTTGGTATAGGTCAGTTTATTTTCGAGCGGAATATATTATCGATCGTGCCGTTAATCGTATGTATATGCGATGTAGACGCACAAGTGGACCGACCGGCCGGTCGGCCGGCCGCGCGCTCCGTGCGTCGTTCATCTTGTTTCTTTTTCCATCCCGTGTCATGGCGCGAAAAAAAATAGTCCTCGCAACGAGACCAAACTAACCACCAAACGGTCGCGCTTACTTATCGTCGTTCCCGATCGATACGTCACCGGTGCTACGATTCCTCCGCTCTCTTGAATAATGGAATAATTCCGATGAAACTCGTAGCGTAAATCTCTCTAGGACTGTTCCACCGAGAGATGCTTCGAGTTATCACCGATTCGAACGATTCGATTCGATCGATCGTGGAACTCGATCGAACAGCAGAGAAACTCGAGTACTTTTTTCACAATCGAATGTTTCTTCTCTCGATAAGATTCAACGGTGGATTTCAATCTATCGGAAAGTTTTTCGCTCGAAACGTATCTACGAACGTTACCATGAACATTATTAGGTTGTTGGGAAAGTCATTTCATTTTTCAAAATGGAGAATATATAATTAAATGGAATGTTTGTACATTTAAAAAAAATCGTGTTTCAATTTCACCGAAAAAATGAAATTACTTCCCGAACAACACAATAGTTTTCCAGCTTCGTTACGCGTCTTCGAAAGTCAAACGAGGAGATGTACGTTTGGTAACTTTTCACTTTGTTTATAGCGCCGTACGATACAATTTGTAACTTTCTCAACACCTTGTGTGTTTTTCTTTTCACAAGTTTCTTTTCTCTCTCTTTCGCTTTTCTATTTGTTTCTTTTTCTTTCTTTAGGCGTTACAATGTACGTAAAGGGCTTTCGTTCGTTTGTGGATAAATAATAATAGTAAAATACACGTATCCGTCGATTGGTGCCACGCTGGGTGTACTGTCCAGCTATGAAAACGATACTGTAGAGAGAGAAATGGTAGTTGAGCGAGGAAAAATGTACAAAGGCAGTGATAAAAGGGAAAAAAATCTATAGAGTAGCAAAGGGAGAAACCTGGTATAGAAACGTTACCAAAGGGTGAAAAATTATACGTGCGCAATCTTACACGGAGGAAAGTTCTCAAGAGAAAGGTCTGCGAGAAATTTAAACAATTTCGTAAAAGAAACTCGACCCTTTTTTATCCGAGCCAGTAAATTGTACACCGTGGACAATAATTTGACCGATATTGAGTTTCGAAACGTGAACCGTTTTCACGAGCACACGGAAAGCGGAAGTTGACGAAAGATGCGTTGAAAAAACGTGAAACACGTCCTCTCTGTTTATTGTGCTAATTTTTGCTGGCCAAAAGTGGCACATTTATTTTCACCATTCCGTTTTCTTTCCACGAAGAAACTCGCTCGTCGATTTAAACCGAACGCAGAAGTGTCGGCCGAGCATGAAACATCATTTTACGTGGACAATGGGAGCGTGCACGATTACGGGGACGTAAAACAGTCGGCATGCCAATGACACGGCAGCAAAGAATCGTTCTAAAAGAAGAAAATAGTAATTTGCAGCCAGCGAACGAGAGCGTAATAGCGCTCAGCCTTGACCATGGCTGGTCGCATGAAAGCGAACCTGTTTACTTGCTCTAGAAAATCCCTGATAAACTTTCCAGCTCTTCGTTTTCGTTCGAGAACAGAGGAGAGCTGCTGCTGCAAAAAAAAAAAAAGAAAAAAGAAAAAAGAAGTATCCGTAATCCACATCCGCCCGATTTCCATTTCGTTTGTATTCACGTCCTCTGGCATCGTTATTTGCAACGCTGGAAATTAACTCGAATCGCTCGTTTTCTCTTCGCACGAGCGATCAAAGCTTCCACCCTTTCGCGCGCAATTTTGATTATCCTCGCGAAAGATTTGCAAATTATGCTCCCAGGAGATCTCAAAGTTCGTTAAATACCGCGATACTCCAGTTTCGCGAATTCGCGATCGCGTATGTCGTGGAAATTATCCGGTTTATGTAAACAAATATGGAAACTCGTCTTTTCGTGGAAGTTTTTCATTTTTTTTTTTTCATTTTTGGAGGGAAGGTTCTATTCGAGAAACAAATTCGATAAAACGGGTGCACGGTTCGAGGCTGTCGGTTATCGTCGTTTTTAAATTTCTTAACGTCCCGTGCTACAAGGTTCCAATGGTAACAGTTCGACGAGGAAGAAATCGATTGGTTAGATGACGTTGTCAGAAACGGATATCTGTTCGCGTGGAAACCTCGGCAAAACCGTGAGGCTTATGTAACCTCGATAAAACGAGACTTCGAGGGAACTCTGTCGGACTCGAGACAATCATTGACACGCCGTGGGAATACAGAAGGAACGACCGACACGATGCTTTCGATCCGGAGACGAATTCTCGGATGATTGAATTTCCTCGAGAACGAACTACGCTATCGATACGGTTCTTAGCCCCGAAAAACGATTCGTCGAATCTATTGTTTTCGTTAAGAAATTAATAAGCTTCGACGTCGATAAGTTCCTGAATTTACGTATCGAAAGTGTAGTTTAGCTCTCGATGTTCAAACCGATGGTTTTTCAACTCTTTTTGCGCACGGTGAAGCAAGAAAGAATTTCTGCTCCGTTTAATTCAATCGCTGGGTACACGATTCAATTATTTTCAGCGACGTCGATCGATCGAATTATTTACTCGTTTAACGCAAAATCTCTCACCGAATCGAGTGCTTAAGAGAGATAAATTGGAAGAAACATACGAAAGAAAGAAACATTTTCTTGAATTCAAATTTAGGAATGGGGCATTTATTAAATGGGATAATAACTTCTCCAAGGATATCGCTAGCCTTGAAATCGACGTCCTTGAAGAGGAAATATGATCAGAAAGGATCGCAAGGAAATCTGGGGATGCAATTCGACCTAATATTTGCAGAATAGTAGCTAAACGACGAACAAAGTCGACGTCATCGTTGGACATTAACATTGAGAAGAAAAAATATTCGGAAAGAGTTGCATGGAACTCTTAAAACGGTTCGAGCAAATATTTACAAAATGGCACCGACACAACCAATAGAGTCGAAATCGTTGTTGGACATTAACATTGGAAAGAAAAAATATTCACAAAATGTTGCACGAAACTCTAGAAACACAGTTCGATCAAATATTTACAAAACAGTACCGAAACAATCAAGAGAGTCGAAATCGTCGTGCTCTAGAAAAAAATGTTCAGAAAGAGTTGCATGGAACTCTAAAAACAGTTCGAGCAAATATTTAAAAAATAGAACCAACACAACCAATAGAGTCGAAATCGTTGTTGGACATTAACATTGGAAAGAAAAAATATTCACAAAATGTTGCACGAAACTCTAGAAACACAGTTCGATCAAATATTTACAAAACGGTACCGAAACAATCGAGAGAGTCGAAATCGTCGTCCTCTAGAAAAAAATGTTCAGAAAGAGTTGCATGGAACTCTAGAAATACAGTTCGATCAAATATTTACAAAACAGTACAGAGAGAATGAAAAGAGTCGAAATTGTCGTCCTCTGCAAGAAAAATGTTCAGAAAGAGTTGCACGGAACTCTAAAAACACAGTTCGATGAAATATGTAGAAAAGAGTATCGAGAGAATCAACAGAGTCGAAATGGTCGTTCTCGACGAGAACTGTTCGGAAAGGACCGCACGATCCTCTGTTAAAGCTGTTCGAACAATTTATTTACTCGATAGTATCGAAACGGGCAACAGAATCGAAATCGACATCGTCGTTGGAGCGAAACGAGCCGGTAAGGTCTGAAAAGTGACACGAGTCGAGGCAGCGATTCCTTCGTCGTCGCCAAGTACCTAGAAACCGCTATAAGGGGCAAGCGAAACGCAACACGCCTATTTTGCAACACTGGCAGCGTTTCCATCCAGACGAAACAGGCCTGGTCTGGTGTTGTGATACCCAGCCCTGAGTTCTGATACACGTCCGAGACGGCGCGTGAAAAAACAATGAGCGCAGCCACAACAGGACGTGCATTCACGCACACGAGCGGCAAAGGACACGCTGATACCATGGCGACGGTCTGTCGGTGTGCCTGAACCAGACAAGGTCATTCATAAGTAGCTCAAGTTCAACTAATAGTATTGTATTACGATACCTACGGCCCTCTTCCTTTTTCCTTCTCTCTCTTACGACCTTCCCGTGTCGCTCCGTCCCCCTCCCACTTGCGATACTCGTTGCGTTCACACGAGCGAACAATGCCTGGCGATCGGGCATGTTAATTAATTATTGTTTGGTCGTCGCTCATCGATTTTCGTGACCGTTGCGTCTACCGTAATCTCGAATCTCGAAGAATCGGCGAAATTCGTCGATGAAACATCCGTGAGAATGTTTTTTCTCGTTCGATGAACCAAGCTTCGAGTAATCACCGGTTTCGAAGTCACTCGTTGTACAATATTACTAGGAGTGAGCTTCAAGAGTTTTCAAACAATTGGAATATGTCAACGAGAATGTAGTACGTTTCTTTAAAAACGAAAGGATCGTTTCAAGTATATTTTTAATTCCATTCTCGATCAAAATTCAAATAATTACTAGTTTCAAAGGGTTTGTAATAATTTGATCAACCACTGTACAATATTACTAGGACTGGGCTTCAAGAGTTTTCAAACAATTGGAATATGTCACCGAGAATGTAGTACGTTTCTTTAAAAACGAAAGGATCGTTTCAAGTATATTTTCAATTCCATTCTCGATCGAAATTCAAATAATTACTAGGTACGAAGGGTTTGTAATAATTTGATCAACCACTGTAGAATATTACTAGGACTGGGCTTCAAGAGTTTTCAAACAGTTGGAATATGTCACCGAGAATGTAGTACGTTTCTTTAAAAACGAAAGGATCGTTTCAAGTATATTTTCAATTCCATTCTCGATCGAAATTCAAATAATTACTAGGTACGAAGGGTTTGTAATAATTTGATCAACCACTGTAGAATATTACTAGGACTGGGCTTCAAGAGTTTTCAAATAGTTGGAATATGTCACTGAGAATATAACGATACGTTCCTTTAACACTAGATTTACCAACCGGTGATTTTGACATGTTTCACCTTTTTTGACAAAGAAATTTATTTTAAATTCCATAGCGTATTTTCAAAAGACGTTACGACTTATCTTATTCTATACATACAATCAATCTCATAAGTTCCTCTATTACCTCAATTATTGATTTTCCTGAGACACGTATGAGGAATAACTTAATATACCAAAATCTATCGGTAGTTCTGGTGTTAAAAACGAAAGTACCGTTTCTAGTATATTTTCAATTCCATTCTCGATCAAAATTCAAATAATTACCAGTTTCGAAGGGTTTGTAATAATTTGATCAACCAGTGTAGAATATTACTAGGACTAGGCATCAAGAGTTTTCAAACAGTTGGAATATGTCACCGAGAATATAAAAAATTTCTTTAAAAGCGAAAGTATCGTTTCAAGTATATTTTCAATCCATTCTCGACCAAAATTCACATAACCACTAGTTTCGAAGGGTTTGTAATAATTTGATCAACCACTGTAGAATATTACTAGGACTAGGCATCAAGAGTTTTCAAACAGTTGGAATATGTCACCGAGAATATAATAAATTTCTTTAAAAGCGAAAGTATCGTTTCAAGTATATTTTCAATCCATTCTCGACCAAAATTCACACAACCACTAGTTTCGAAGGATTCGTAACGATTCGATCACTCCCTGTCCAATATTACGAGTATCTGAGTCGAGAAAGACCCGAAGAGCGCACCAGTGTTAAAAGAATGACAACTCGAGGGACGTAGTTAACCTTTGTACCGTCTCTCGTATCTCGAAGAGGAACGGGGACGTTCCTCGGATGTTCTTCCTCAACCCCGAACCACGCGACCATGAATTTCGTTAAATTCCAATGTCTCGGATACGTTTCGTAGATAAACTCTCGAAACGTCCCAGAGGGGGTGACGTTTCGCAAAAATGTCACGTATCTTTCCCGCGCTAGTCGGCTCCCGGAGTAGTCTCGCCTCCGTGTACCCCATGGTTCCTCCAGTGTTCGCGTGCATTTAGATCGAATCTTCGTGAATCTACGGCACAGACCGAATCCGGATAACCGGGCTTATAAAATTATTGGTAAAGATCGTCGCCGGTGATCGCGAGCGTAAAAGCTCGCGCGCCAATGCCGGATAAATGACCAACGCTTTATTAAAACACGATGGAATCGCTCTGGCATCGATACGATCGATAGCGTCGAGAAATGATGAATTCATGGTTCCCGTATCCGCGTAAACATTACGAATTATTTCCCTATTGTCCTCCAACGAACGGTGTCGTTGATTCGGTTACTCGCGTATCGTGGAGCCGAAAGTACAAGAGTTCCTCTTTTTAATTTTTCATTCGATAGTTTTCATTCACCGTATCCACTGTGAATTGTTACTAAAGGGTGTTTATCGGGTGATTTCTGGTTACGATGGATTGCTCGATGAGTGTTGTCTTTCGATAAGAAACGGAGATGTTAGGTTCGTCGTTTCAATTTTCGAAAGATGGGACTACTGTTCGACGAACGTGTGCGAAGTTCCATGTACATCTGTCGACTCGTTCGTATATTTACAGTTGTTCAAAGTCGATGCGTCGTGGTATCTTTTTTACAATGGAAAAAACGACGAAACTTATCGAACAACCTAGTATTTTGACTAATTTTGTTTCTCTCATGAATTTCGGTAGATTGAATAACTTTTGCGAGGTTTTCTTTAAGTTGTGGTTCCAGTTCGTGTTCACAGCGAAGAATATTATATTTTGGACAGTCGAGAATTAGGTGGTTCCTTTTGACAATAGACGAGGGTGAGAAATTTTCGAGTGTTCAATTTTTATACGGATTACGGCAGTTTGTTCTTTTCCACTTGAAGTGGTTCTTTTATTTTCTGTGAAGAAAGAAATCCTCCAAGTTCCACCGGTGTTTCGATTTGGTTCCGATTTCTTCGTCTTCTTATATTCTTTTTTCGGAGAGATGTTTCGATAGATAATCGACGAGTTGGGTATTTGTTTTGTAATCTGGTCGGTTTTTTCGTTTCGTGGACTGCTTACGACCACCGGAATCCATTACATTTTTTCCCCTTTTTCGGCGATTTCGTGGTACATTTCCTGAATTTGGACGAGGATATCGTTGTCAGATGGCGAAGTACAAAGGTTCCTCTGTTTTTCGGAAATAAATTTACTCGTCCCGCGAAGATTATAAAACAGTGGAACGTTTCTGCGTCGAATTCCGAGGAGTTCGAGGGAGTTCGAGGTTTACGACTCTGTTTACGGAACGTCTTTCCCCGTTCGAGGAAAACTAACGAAGAGTAGATCGTGTTTCGAGGTTTGTTTATGATTTTCTACCACCGCGGAGGAGTGATCGAGTCGGGGTAAAAATTAACAAAGATATCCTTACAAACGATCGTAAAAATGAACAAATGAACGGGTTATGCAGAACGAGCGAATAAAAATGATTATCTGAGACATTTCGTTATTTACGAATTCGACAAGAAAAACACTCGTCGAGCGAATGTCTTTTTAATATTTTATCTCTTATATTTTCAGACATCGAGATAACCTTAATTGTTTTTTTTCTTTAACGATAGTGCATACTTTTTTGCTCCCAATGATTGATAACCAAGTAACCTTGAGATGACCTTAATAATATACGCGGTAATGTTTAAAAAACGTGAACTCAAGTTGGTACCTCTGAAAATATAAGACGTGAAAAATTCAAAAGGCATTCGTTCGATGGTGGCGTTTTTTGACGAAACTGATACATAACCGGATATTTCGGATAACAATTATTATTGACTCTGTATGTTATTTTTTCGCGACGATATTCTGTCTTTATTTGCATCGATTCGAAACGCGACGAGGAAAAGAAAATTCTACCTCGATACTGTACACGATTTCCCGTGACACGGAAACAAAGAGAGCAAAAAGATCATTAATATGGTTCTTTTATCGAGTGAACCTTCGTCGAGCGAAACGTTCAAAAATTATAAAAAAGGCACCACCTACGATTCTCGTATTCGAGGGTAGGGAACAGTTCGAATCGCTCGTATCGAGCGAATTGAACGTGAGAAAATCTACGAGCCACCATTTTCTATTCCCAATACTCTATTTTCCCGATTCTACGGCCATTTTGGCCCGTTAGAACGAATCGGGACGCGTTTCCAACGGTCTCGTCTGCACGTTTCTTAACGCAATCGTAACGTATTACGACGCACAGTGGACAACGTATGCAAATTGAGAACGAAAATGGAAGGCGTCTACGCACTTCCGGACAGATGTTAGACCTCGTGCACATTGTGCGTTCCTCTCCTCGCGCCTATTGCTCTCCTTCCTGCTTTCTTGCTTTCCTTTCAACCATCTCCTTCTCCCATTGTCCGCGTGGAAGAATAACAATGTCCACCGTGCTAACGGTTACTCGTGCCCAGTTCACTTGCATCAATAGAATATAACTTTTTCCCGTCGATGGTTTCCTTAACGCGACCAGACTCGCTGAACGCGTTACTCGAATGGAAACCGAACCGGACTTACGGTACAAACGCGAACCAATAACGAACGTACAATTATGCGTGCTCGAATCGCGGTGACCTGGACTCGCGAAACCGAGTACACTTTAACCATTTTACGAATCGTAAACCGAATCCATAAAATAGACGCGGGATCAAACGCGAACCGTAAACGCGAACCTGACCCAAACACATCGATAGACCTTAGGATCTTTCGAACAACGAAAGCTGACCGAATTCCTCGATTACGCAAAACAGGTCCACGGAACGATCACGATCCGGATGAAACGAATATCAACGTGCCGGGTTCAAATCGTTCGACCAATGGTGATTCAGACACGCGCGGTAAATACAAACCGAACTCATAAAATGGACACCGAGCAGGAACTGAACTGAAAGCAAATGAGTAAAGGTTACGTGGACCTAGGCCGAACAAACGAATATCGACTCGTGAAGTCTCAGTTGCGCGGCTAATGGTGAACCGGCCACGCATGGTAAATAATAATAAACTGGATCCATAAAGCAAACGTCGAACAGTTCTCGCAGGTACGAACTGGACCTTGCGCACGGGCGATAGTTGGGTGTTCTAATATGTATGCGTAATGAATCATAATAAAGGGGTGCACTATTGTAACCGGACTCGCCAAGTATCGTGCACACGTGAACCGGGTCCGGGGATCAAACGTGTCCCGAGTCGAGCAAATGAGTATCGGTTTACGAGGTTCGTGTCATTCGACTAATGATGAACCGAGCTCACTACGTAAATACATACAAACTGGATCTATAAACTAGACATTGAACTAGACCCGTAGCGCAGCCACGAACTGGACCAAGCAAATGGGTAAGAGTCGTATCTAAATCAGTCCCGACCATGTACGGAGTCCTTTACGAGGTACTGTCTACGTGCCGTATTGGGTGTCTATTGATCTCACATGTGTAATGCAGCATCGACTGTAAAGCATTCCTCTACCGTAGCAACAAAGGAACACCGGGGAAAGCTGCTATCGCTCAAGGAGTAGCTTTGGGCGGGACTAGACTCGGTAAACGAACGCCCACGAATCCAAGGACTAAACATAGGCCACTACCAGAGCACGGACCGGCTCCCAACTACCCTCCAACTGTCTTGCACAGTTTCGACCCTTCGCGTTAGTTTTCAAGCTATTGCGGGTGTCGAATATTCTTTTCGACGTATGTTTCACGAGCGATGGAAAATACCACGTATACGTCGCTACGAGAGGAATTAATGGAAAAGTTCAAAATTGAAAAGAATCGATAGAAAAGTCCAAAATTGAAAAGACTTTGATTCAGCAGAAAAGTCCAAAATTGAAAAGAATTTTATTCAGTAGAAATGTTCCAAATTGAAAAGAATTTTATTCAATAGAAATGTCCAAAATTGATGGACTTCCACCTTCGTTATCAACATTTTTAAATATTTTCAACGAATGCCCGATGAGTGATGGAAAATAATACGAATGCATTGGTATGGAAAGAATTAATAGAACAATTCAAAATTCATAAGAATTAATAGAAAAGTGCAAAATTGAAAAGAATTTAATTCAGCAGAAATGTCCAAAATTGAAAAGAATTTTATTCAGCAGAAAAGTCCAAAATTGAAAAGAATTTTATTCAATAGAAATGTCCAAAATTGATGGACTTCCACCTTCGTTATCAACATTTTTAGAACATTTTCAACGAATGCCCGATGAGTGATGGAAAATAATACGAATGCGTCGGTATGGAAAGAATTAATAGAAAAATTCAAAATTGATAAGAATTAATAGAAAAGTCCAAAATTGATAAGAATTAATAGAAAAGTCCAAAATTGAAAAGAATTTAATTCAGTAGAAAAGTCCAAAATTGAAAAGAATTTAATTCAGTAGAAAAGTCCAAAATTGAAAAGAATTTTATTCAGTAGAAATGTCCAAAATTGATGGACTTCCACCTTCGTTATCAACATTTTTAGAACATTTTCAACGAATGCCCGATGAGTGATGGAAAATAATACGAATGCATTGGTATGGAAAGAATTGATAAAAAAATCGATAATTGATTTTACCATCCACATTATTAACACTTTTGGAACATTTTCGTCGAATGTTCGATGAACGATGGAAAATAATATGCGTCGGTACGAAAGAATTAATGGAAAAGTCTAAAAGTGATTTTACCATCTTTGTTGTCAATATTTTTTAAAAGACGCTACAGAGGACTATTTTTATTTTGGATTCAGTTTATGAGTTGCAACACGAGACGGTTGAATTTTCCAGGATTTCGAAGTTGGGCCGTGAGGCAACTTTCCGTGAAAATAACACGGTGAAAGAACGTTGGAAAATCAAAGTTACCCAATAATGAACGTTGCTACCAACTATTATAAATTGAAGCCTTGGTTAAGTTAAGGTCATACCTGCTGCACCGTTTTAAATATTTAATCCCATTACGGACTAGAAACTGACTTAACCGAATATTATTAGTGTACGAGTAAAGTGTATACTTTGTTTCAATTTCGACATTGTGAAGCTTCGCAAACTACACGATGCAATTCGAAAGAAACTAGTATCTACGGTCGTTTATGCAGACGTTTCTTCGTGCCAAGCCATAAGGGAGTACCTCGAGACGATATTAGTCTAATCTTGATCGTGCTAATAGGTAATCTTTAAATTCATACGGTTGCAAAACCGCAAAATATTTATTTTACAAAGATATTATCGCGTACTGTCGACGTGTGCCTATTTTTCTGATAATTTTCTCAAATTTCATTCATACCCCATCCAATATCAACTTACCCTAACGAGTCAGATAATAATTCTCAACTTCTCTCAATTCACCAAAGTAACATTGCATTCTTGAATAAAGCCGAAACGATGTCACCCGTTAAACGAATAGAATTCAATCCATATTTGCACTCGTTGTACATACACCAACTGTGCAATATCGGAAGAGATGAAATACAATCGATCATTGGCATACGTTTTACTCGAAACGCGTTGCAAATGGGGATAGATGAGAAACTGTCTTCTAGGACGGTTCGTCGGTTGTAGTTTGATTTATTTAAAAAAAATCGTAGATTTCGGCCACGTTTCGGGGATTCTGTGTTCGACGTGCGAGGAATAAGAAACGGGTTGTAAAAATGTATATGACTCGTGTCTACGATACTAATTACGGTGTCCGAAAAGGGTGACCCTCGAGTTCTCCCGGAGATCCCATTCCACGCGTCGCGTCGTCCGGCTTGGCGGTTTAATTTCGCGTTGACGTAGGTCCAGGGTTCTGCATTGTCTCCCGTTTCACGGTGTGCTCGCATGCGTAGCAGGTCGCGTTGCGAACCAGTCTTCGCGCGTATACGTTCTTTGTTGCCCGGGCTCCATCCTCACGTGAAGTGGCCACGCACAAACGCGCGCGTCGCTCGGCGATCAGAGGGTGAAATTAAAAATACCGTGAAACCCTCCCTTGGCGTTGTCGTGCCACGCTCGTCTCTCTGTTTTCCTCTGACGCGTTCAGGGCCGTCGAGCACGAAAACGGAGCCCCGTTTCCCTTTTGTCGGTTCGATCGGGGCCACGCCGCTGATTTATAGGGTATTTACCCTTCTATTTATGGCCCGACTGGATCGTTCCAATGGTGCTTCCAGAGGACGACGATTATTGATACTAACACCGCCATCTTGAGATCGATACGGACGATCGTTAAAGGAACGGGGATATCCACGTTGAATGGAACAAATCGACGGTCTTTGCGCGATGTTTATTCAAATTTGACTAGTTTCAAATATCAAAATTACTTTTATTCAAAATTACTTGATTATCGATACTGTCGCTATTATTTTGAGGTAAAAACGATCGTACAAAAGAAAGAATAATAATCGTTGAATGGAAAAAATCGACGATCTTTGCGCGTTATTTATTCAAAGTTTGACTATTTTCAAATATCAAAATTACTTTTATTCAAAATTACTTGATTATCGATACTGTCGCTGTTATTTTGAAGTAAAAACGATTGTACGAGAGAAAGAATAATAATTGTTGAATGGAAAAAATCGACAATCTTTGCGCGTTATTTATTCAAAGTTTGACTATTTTCAAATATCAAAATTACTTTTATTCAAAATTACTTGATTATCGATACTGTCGCTGTTATTTTGAGGTAAAAACGATCGTACAAAAGAAAGAATAATAATCGTTGAATGGAAAAAATCGACAATCTTTGCGCGATGTTTATTCAAAGTTTGACTATTTTCAAATATCAAAATTACTTTTATTCAAAATTACTTGATTATCGATACTGTCGCTGTTATTTTGAGGTAAAAACGATCGTACAAAAGAAAGAATAATAATCGTTGAATGGAAAAAATCGACAATCTTTGCGCGTTATTTATTCAAAGTTTGACTATTTTCAAATATCAAAATTACTTTTATTCAAAATTACTTGATTATCGATACTGTCGCTGTTATTTTGAGGTACTGAACAATCGTACAATAAGAACGATAATTGTTGAATGGAAAAAATCGACGATCTTTGCGCGATATTTATTCAAAGTTTGACTATTTTCAAATATCAAAATTACGATTCGTGTCATCTTGAGCTACAGACGATCGAACATGGTGAATCTGTACAGCAGAATTTGTTAAAAATAACAGGAAAGTTGTACTATCGCGAGAATTAATTTTTCTCTACTGTTACTCGTGGAACGCGACTTCCTCGTTCAAAGCGCGGCGGGATACCTACAGTCTTCGTTATTGATCCGTTCATAAGGCGATCGTCATCTGTTAACCCTTTCGCTCAAGGCGCGTTAAATTTAGCACATTGAGTTTCATATATTTTAAAACAAAGTGGAAAGCGATTTTAACCGTTATTTTGCATTTTCCTACAGCTGGTACATATGTACCAACTACGTTGAACGTGTTCTTTCGTTCAGATTCTCAGTCAAAAAAAAAAATAAAAATTAAATTACCGTTTTACGTCACGTATAATCTAACGCACATGGAAAATTTTCTTTCTGCGACAAAAAGTCCACTTTTATGATAGTATTCGTCGATATCCAGTTTTTTGAGTATCGTGTGAGGCTTTTTTTCTGCCTTGGAGCGAGTACTCGAAGGTACATCGTGAGATAATGATAATAATGAGCACGGTAAATACGATCTTTGAAACAAATATTTTCTTTTTCACCTTTTTTACAAAAGTACCTCTGTCGAGTATTTTAATAATAGAATTATTCGTTTTAATTTTCTTGCTGAATATTATCGTGTATTTTGTGTATTTATAGAATAGTAGTTTACGCTGGTGATGTTATTGCCAAGCATGGTAAAAGTTGTCTAACAAGTTTTTGTATCTATGATTCTGCATTGAATGCTGTTGAATAATATGATTATATAAGACATCGTATCGGCGGTGCACTTTTAGATATTGTGAAAGTTTGACAGATCCACGAATATAAAAAATATTGCAGTTTCGGAACAATTTTCAAATTACTGAATTTCGAAGGTGCCTACTTACTATTCCCAATTAAAAATGTACACAATTTGCTAATCTAATATCGGTGTAAAAAATCTTTCCGTTTCTTAATAAAGGACAAAGGAAAATTAACAACGCAATTCTCGAAATTTCTTCTCTGTCACGTTCGTTTAGCACACTTTCGTTCGCAAAATACCATAATGCGATTTTTCTGTTCGACACTTTATCAAATTTACAGGACTTTGGTTCTAAGAATTAATTTTAAGAATAATTCTTTCGTATTCGGTGAAATTCGTGAACACGGTTTTGTATTGTTGATTCAACGAAGTGAGAAATCTCCCGTCTCGTCGTTTATTTCAATTGTTCGTTCAGCTTGTTTTGCGAATACAAAAGTAATTTTCGAACGCGCGTTGGTTTTAACGAGCGATTCGTTCAAAGATTGTTTACGGAATAAATCGATCGTTGTATTGGGACCATTGCGTAGGAAAATTATTCTTATTTCCTAATTGCATCAAACAACTTCGGATCGTTTGGAAATAAATGTACCGGACGAACATTCAAAAATCAAAATGTTTCAAAATCGTTCTTTATGAAATTAGGAAAATTATTCTCATTTCCTAATTGTATCAAATAGCTTCGGATTCGTTTGGAAATAAATGTACCGGACGAACATAAAAAAAATCAAAATGTTTCAAAATCGTTCTTTAGGAAATTAGGAAAATTATTCTCATTTCCTAATTGTATCAAATAGCTTCGGATCGTTTGGAAATAAATGTACCGGACGAACATAAAAAAAATCAAAATGTTTCAAAATCGTTTTTTAGAAAATTAGGAAATTATTCTCATTTCCTAATTGTATCAAATAGCTTCGGATCGTTTGGAAATAAATGTACCGGACGAACATAAAAAAAATCAAAATGTTTCAAAATCGTTTTTTAGAAAATTAGGAAATTATTCTCATTTCCTAATTGTATCAAATAGCTTCGGATCGTTTGGAAATAAATGTACCGGACGAACATTCAAAAATCAAAATATTTCAAAATCGTTCTTTAGGAAATTAGGAAATTATTCTCATTTCCTAATTGTATCAAATAGCTTCGGATCGTTTGGAAATAAATGTATCGGACGAACATAAAAAAAATCAAAATGTTTCAAAATCGTTCTTTAAGAAATTAGGAAATTATTCTCATTTCCTAATTGTATCAAATAGCTTCGGATCGTTTGGAAATAAATGTACCGGACGAACATAAAAAAAATCAAAATGTTTCAAAATCGTTTTTTAGAAAATTAGGAAATTATTCTCATTTCCTAATTGTATCAAATAGCTTCGGATCGTTTGGAAATAAATGTATCGGACGAACATAAAAAAAATCAAAATGTTT
Organism: Ptiloglossa arizonensis; assembly: GCF_051014685.1. Taxonomy (NCBI): domain Eukaryota; kingdom Metazoa; phylum Arthropoda; class Insecta; order Hymenoptera; family Colletidae; genus Ptiloglossa; species Ptiloglossa arizonensis. The sequence goes on from NC_135052.1 coordinate 494,847, forward strand.
CAAAATCGTTCTTTAAGAAATTAGGAAATTATTCTCATTTCCTAATTGTATCAAACAACTTCGGATCGTTTGGAAATAAATGTACCGGACGAACATCCAAAGATCAAAATGTTTCAAAGTAATTCGTTCCGATTATTATCGATTTAAATATTTTGATAACGACTCGCGAACGCAACAGTGTTCGTTTACGAGTACATACCGTTCGAACTCTCGTCGTTTAACGAGCTCCGTACCAAGAAGAGAACGAGACCAGGAATTCGGTTGTTTAAACGAGCAACTGCAACTGTTATAAATTCATAAACTTCGCCGTGTTTTCGCGCGCGGATCGCTCAAGAGTCTCAGACGGTCGCCGCGTGCCAGTTTGCTCGCGTATTCGTGGAAATTAATTTTCTGCCTCCTAAGAGAAATGCATGAATGTTAAGAGCAGCGTGCCTTGCGATCCTCGGGCAAACACGTACCATTCCATTTCGAAAGATATTACGTTCCTGCCTCGTTTTCAACCCAACTGGCGAGGAACCGTGCGCCGAAAGTTGCGAAAATTTATTTAGAGCCGGTTGTATACGTTTCATCGATCACGGTTACGAGATCACGTTTAACCGTGATTTTGAAACACACCTCTAATTAACACGATACGAGTATTGCGGAATGACAAAAAAAAAAAAAAAAAATATATCAGAGGTTAGCATTAGACCAAGATATAATTAGTACTTAAACGGTTCAATCGGTTTCGTAAATATTTTCTCTTGCGTATTTTCATCCGAAAGCGAAAGAAACAATCTCTTGCAACGTATTACAAATAATTGTATACATTATCGGAGATTATTTGTCGTAAAAGTTAACGAAAAGAAAGCATTTCACGAAGTTCGGTAGCAATTCGATTCGTTTTGTATTTTCTTTAAAAATGTCATTTTCGCTATTTATTAGCCCGGTTCGAATTGGATAAAATTTACATTTACGTACACTATCGGAGCATACGGAGAATTCACAATCCCGTGATATCGTTAATTTGCAGAATTCCGATAGAATCATTTCTGATAGACACTTTTAAGGCTCGAATCTTTGAGAAAATATAAAAAGAAAAGAAAAATCGACCTTTTTTCCGAATTTACTCCCATAAGGGGATTAAAAAAGAAACAGTGGACTGTTTCGCATTGGTATTCCGCGCCCGTGTTTACTAATGTTTTGAGCACTCACGGTATTTTCTCCGAGTAAAAATAACGAAAAGTGTACGAAGAAAGTACCTTTAAGAAAAAAGAGTCCTCATGGCTGACACGATTCCAACCATCTTGCTAATCTGAAAAAAGAACGGAGAAACAAGTATCTCTCTTAGAGAGTGAGTACTTATGCCATAAACTAGGAAGAATTTAAAATCCTGATAAAAATTGCTACAACCTCTGAAAGTCAAAGATTCGATTTTAAGCGTTTTCTCATCTTTAGTAGATTAAAAAAAAAAAAATAGTAAAAATGAATATTTTTAAAAAATCTTCAATTCAGAAGATAAAAACCGAAGATTCCCTCCAAATTTCACATCGATCGGCTCGCTAGATCCTGAGATATTCTGTGTCAGCCAATGAAAAAATGCGGATTGGAGAACGCGTTGAAAATTTTCGTCGCGCACTCTAAACCTTAGTAACTTCGTTAATTTTACGAATTCCTTGTGCACGGACATTTTCGAAAGCATATTCCAAACTTCGGATTATAATACATTGTTTATTATAATATACAGAGACCTCGCATATTCAGTAACTATTGTACATATGAAAATATAAAATCAGGACGAAGAGATATACAGCAATATAATTTGGCGGTAACGAGGACAGTGTCGTGTGTGCTTCTCGACTTGGAACTGATCGAAAGAACCAAAAATTCATATTTCTGCACCAATATGATGTACAATCCTTAAAACTTGACACGAACCGTCGACGTGAGACGCTCTTTGGATCATTGTTGCATTGCAACACATGTAAAAAAAAAAGTTCAATTTTATTCGAAATTCTAGATCGGAATAACCCCTCGTGTCAACGAATCATCGAGCTCGATCGCAACGAGACGTAGTAACGCGAAGCTAGGCCGAGAAATCCGCGAGATCGTTCTCCGAGTAAAAATAACGAAAAGTGTACGAAAAAAGTAGCTTTAAGAAAAAAGAGTCCTCACGGCTGACACGATTCCAAGCATTTTGCTAATCTGAAAAAAAAAACGGAGAAACAAGTATCTCTTTTAGAGCGAGTCCTAAAATGGTCCGTGTTCCTCTGTGTTCCAGATGGTGGTGGTAGTTGAACGTCCGGGGGAGGAGGGCGGCAGCAAGGCCCAGGGCAATGTGGCTTGTAAGCGGGAAAGCTCGAGGAGGTGATAACGACTTCTGACCTTACGTGAGAGACCCTACCGTGGCGGAGAGGGCCTTGCCATCGATCGTCAAGTAAAAGGCTCACCATTCAGAAGAAAACGAAGAAGAGAAGGCGGAAGAAGCAGCAGAAGACGAAGAAGAAGAGGCGACGACGGAGAAAAGCAGTGAGACGACGAAGGAGGAAGAGAGGCGAGCTCTAGGGGATCAAGAAACACGCACTAGCTGGGAGAAAGGGTGGGGAGAGAAAAAGGGTGGAAAAAAGGCGAGGAGAACCTTGAAAAAAAGTTAGTCCCTTCCCCGTGGCGTTCGCCAGACAAGACATTTCTCCCCAGCGGGATCGCTGCGTGTGTGTATCGCTCCTACGTTTTAAAACTTCTACCTTGAGAACATATACCTCGTACGAACAAGTACCTTCAAACTTAAACCTCTTTCGCAGCGCAATAGTGCCTAGGCCCCTCCGAAGAACTACAAATAATAAATAAATAAATAAATAAATAAATAAATAAATAATAATACAAATAATATTATTAACGATAACGACGTTATATATATATATATATAAATATTATATATATATATATATACACACACACATTACGTACAGAGACACGCGCGAGACAAATTTATTGGATACGATTTAAGTGATCTATATAGTCACGAGAGAAGAGTTTAAACGTTATTGTATGTTCGGCCAGGAACAAGTCACGTGCACCCACTCTGTGTGACTGTCGCTCTATATCGCTCTCGTTCTCTATACGCACACGTATATGTATATATTATACGTGTGTACGTATCCGGAGAACACTATACATACAGGTCTCTTTGGATAAAGAAAGCAGCGACCTGCGATCACACTCGGCATTCGGGCACACCGCAAGGATTCCATCCGGGTGTCGTCGTGAGATTTTATCAGGAATTCTCGTTGATAACGGTATCCACCATACCCCGCCCCAACACCCTCTTCATCCGTAAAAATCCACCCACCCAAACTATCGCAAACCGCAATCTATAACCGCCCCGTTTAATCGATTCTACGAACCAGGACAGCGAAGTACCTGCAGACACAGATATATTTATAATAATAATTTATATAATAATAGCGATACCGAACTAGTAATAAACACGACGTTAGTGATAACGACTAAGAGCAAAGAGAATAATAATATTAAATAATAGATAGATCGCTACGTAATAAGTGAAGAGAAGAGGACGAAGGAGACAAACGGAGGATCGTACAACAGAGTGTGAACGCTTAATAATTCTATACGCGCTACGGTTAGAGTACTTCTACTTTGCGGTTGATCCACTCAACGATTGCGGGGGTCCTGCTCTACATATACGATCAAGGTACGTGCCGTTTTATTTTTCGTTCGTAGTTTTGCCCTCGATGGGGGAAAAGAGGTCTGCTGCTCCTTGCAACAGAGGGTTTCCATTGGAAATCCTGAACGCGTGTTGCAAAATCATCGTAAATCGTTCCTCGTCGATCGATCTTTGGGATTTTTTTTCTCGCGAACGAAACAAAAATCGATTTTCAATCGAACGACCGGGATCTACTCGATGAAAAATTCCAAAGATCGTTTGTTCGGTTGCTGTCAACGTCTCGTGTGTACTTTGAGATTTTTCAGGTCTACACTTTTACGTTTCAGGAAGGAAAGAATTAACGAAAAGTCAGAGTAGCAGTAGTGAACCGATCGTTGTTTAAAAAATCAAGATTTATCTCTGAAAGATCGATTCTTTGGAAAATTGATTCCCAATCGGGAGTTTCTAGGCGATTCGCTCGGCTGATAGGGTTAAATCAAAATACTGACTGTATTGTGTTTTCAATTTTAATATTCTTCCATTCTATTGTATCCTTAATGTAATTAGGTGAACAATGTCTCGAATATACAGAATTCGTGTTTTCAACTGTATTGTGTAGCAAGAGGATCAAGGAAGTACAGAATCGTCCAATCCAATCTATCGTAATAGCTTTTATTATAGAAAAAGAGTATCGCGATGACGCGATCCCTTTCCTTGGGTCCAGAAAGACCCAAGAAATCAAGATCGAAGCATCCTATCAGATTGGTACTATCGCTCGTTCAAAATTTCGGGTGATCCATCTTCAATCTCCATCTTGACCCCTAGAAACAGCCAGGTTAGTTTACGGGCATACGAATACCAAGTTGTACTTATTTATCGACAATTTTATCTAGGTTTTGCAGTCTACGGTTTCTTGACCGATTTAGCATCGAAGTGAACACAGTCTCACGAGACTGGAGGTGCACGCGAACACCAAATTACACTTGTTCATTGATAATTTTACATTCGTTTCGCTCTTTAAGGATTCCTAATCCGTCGACCCAGTATAAACGTGAACACGGTCGCAGATTTCAATGGACACGTTCCATCGAGCGTCGGACCGATATCATCCTATCGGTTATGTAACAAGCAGTAAACACCGACTGTCGTTGCACGCTCGTGAAGTTCGAAGAAATACTCCAAGTGCTCGCCTAATTCGACGCAACTCGTCCTCCCTTTCTGGTACACACCGGATTCCATTACGTTTCTCACGATTCTACGATCGGAATCAATTGTTCGTATTATTATCCCGTGTTCCTGTACCTTCGGTGCTCCAACTTCCGTGGTAATCTAATTTTACTGCCAATAGTGACGTATAACGTAAACTAACATACTCCCACCGAGGTACTCGGCTGGCGGATGTGTAGATACGAGTATTGTAATCCACGACAGAGATTTTCGAGCAACCTCTTGGGTTCGAATCTCGAGGAAACCGGTCCAGAAATCCCGTAGCTCGCGATTCTGTTTAAGCTTGGAGCACCGAGTTTACGATACGTCGATCTCTATTTAGAATGGATTACGTAACACGGTGAAACTCCGAGTCCTTCGAATCTCAATTAGAATTTCGAGTTCTCCGCGGCTACAAATGATCGAATTAAAACCGACCAAGTGAGGAACGGATACAGAAACTTGTCATCTCGAGGCCATGGAAGAACTCGGGTCCGCGTTCGAGATCCAATCCACGGGGATGTCCTTGACACTGCGATTGATCCGAAGAAGTGTTCCTCGCGTCGCCATTTCGAAGATTTTGGGAGACACTCTGGTCATTTTCGGAACGGAAACTCGAGTCTCCTTCCTTTATTTTTTTTTACGATTTCCTCGAGACTCGAGCGTTAGAATTTTTGTTCGGTCAGATATTTTTTCTAAAGTTGCTTCTTTAGAAATTTGTCGGTCTCACTTCTTATGACCTCGATTTCACCTCTTATGACGTCGGTCTCATTTCTTATGACACCGATCTCGCCTCTTATGACCCCGATCTCACTTCTTATGACGTCGGTCTCATCTCTTATGACACCGATCTCGCCTCTTATGACCCCGATCTCACCTCTTATGACCCCGATCTTACCTCTTATGACCCCGATCTCATTTCTTATGACCTCGGTCTCGCCTTTCGTTAGAATTGTTTATTGTCTCGAGTCTCACCGGCATTTGACCGACTGATGATTTCACTATGTTTGAAGAAATAAATGTAAATCAATATATCTATAAGTTAACAATATCTCGTTATCGTTCTTTCCACGGAAGGAAATTTAAGATGTCGAGAATCTCGTTATCGTTCTTTCCACGGACGGAAAGAATACTGGTGTCAGTGAAAGAGTTACGTATAATTATTTAAAAAATGTTAAATCTTTCTACGATGAAATTATAGTTGTTTCAATGTTACATTACGACATATTCGTGTATCGCATAATTTCACTCCGGTACATTAATAATAGAGACAAATGATTAAGTTTCTATGAACTATAATTTTTCTTAATTTCTCGAAACGTTTTGGGAAGTACTATTACCTTCGATTCATTTTCTAATCGTCACATTCGGTCCGATATTTCCGCAAGAATGAACAACATAAAGTATCAGGTGCCTTTCGTTTAACGCAGTAATTAAACAAGTTACATTTGCAACGTTGTCGTGTTTATGAATGAGACATCCCTTCCATCTACGAACGGTCACGTGATACGTTAGCAGACACGAACAACGTTCCCATTCACCGCTGGCATAACCGTTTTTATTTTTTGTTCGTTATCTCAGTAGATAATATAATAGTTATTAAGACATTCTTACACAAACTGAACTACTTTTTAGTCACATTATTAGTACGTTTCTCCATTTACCATCAAAAAGATTACCTTCTGATCTTTTGAACGTTACAATTGTACATTTTCTAAAAACACATAAATTTCATATAAAATTCAGTGCACCAAAATTGTGATATTTATGCAATTCGATAGAAAAATCAATAATATTACAATTTTCACGTCTGAGGAAACATCCTTCGATTCATAAATACCTATATACCCACGACAAAATTCTCTTCTTAGAAACATAAGAAATAAAGCCAGTAAATACAGACAGATACTTATTCATACTATACATTATCATACTAAAATATCTAATCTTTCTAATGGTATAAATTACAACTAGAACGGTCCTTTAGTTTCCTTGGTATTTTATCTCAAACAAAATTTGTCTCAAAAGTGTTCCATTCGTACCATCCCTCCAAAAATACTTAACCTACTTTCAAGTGGGTTACTAGTGACCAAAATCGCAGATTAGACTCTTCCACAAAACGACTAAAAAAATTTCTTAATCCCGCCTCGTGTACGATTCAGTGTCCATTATTTTACCTGAAACAAAATTTACTTATCTCAAAAGTGTTCCGTTCGTACCATCTCTCGAAAAACACTTAATCTACTTTTAAAGAGGTTACTAGTGACCAAAATCTTAGATTAGACCCATTTACAAAAGAACTAAAAAAATGTCTTAATCCCCTCTACGATTCGACGTCCATTACCGGAACCCGAGCACGGGAGATCTTGGTTCCCCATTGGTAGGATTGTTTTTTTGTTCCTGTTCGTCTCACGGTGTTCGGCGTATTCGCGCGGCAACCGATCGGCGCACGCGTTGCGGAAATTTTTCTCACGCTGGGAGATCCTATCGGGTTGCTTTCTCGGCGTCCCGATAGGCGTTTCATTAGCGAGCGTTTGATCCGCGATCCGGAAAGAGGAAACTTTTACCTGGATATCTGGCCGCGCGAATCTTCATTCTTGCACGATAATTAGCACCCTCGGGTGGACGAAAAGTAGTTGCGTCGGCGTTACGCGCACCACTCGTCCATCCGTCCGTCCGTCCGTTCGTTCGTTCGTTAGCTCGCTCCTGCGCACGCGCGCCGCTACGTAGAACAGAGGGAGAGTCGCACGCTAGCGAGTGAAAGGTGGCCGATACCTTCTCGCGGTATTTATCTTCTGCGTCGATCTTCGTTCCCCGTTCGGTGCAAATTATCCAACGGAATTCTTTTACGATCGTTGCTCGACATTCGACGCTCGGTCTCTCAGCCGTTCACTTTCACTCGCGCGAACGCAGCAGCGCGCGTCGCGTCGATGTCTCTCGTTTCGTTTCACGATCATTCGGCCCTACTCGGGCTCACGTACGAAATTCACGTTCGAGGCACGGTTCGTAATCCTCGTGGCCTTCCTTTCAGCCATCGACCCAATGGCGAGCCACCGTCGGAGATTCGGATTACCAACGCCGAACGTAGAAGGTTAGGAGCGTTTTCGTGCGCGTGAATCGCTGATAAATTAACTCCTCGGCTCGCCTCGCCGTGGAAAGAGGAAAGACCATTTCAAAATCATCCGGAAATTTGCGATCCGGTTCTCGTACGATGTTACGATAACTCTTGGAATTTTTTTTCAAATGACACTCGAATTATACGTCGAACGGAGGTTAGGAGCAGCGTTCTCGAGCGCGCGAATCGCTGGTAAACTAACTCCTCGAGTAACTATGGCGTGGATCTTTTCGAGATTTTAAAATCATCCGGGTTTTCGTACGATGTTACGGTAACTCTTAGAATGTTTTCAAGTTAAATAACGGAACGGGGTAGGAACGTTTCGTAGCGAACGAATAGCTGTAAATTAGCTTCTTGAACAACTTTGGTGTGTCTCCTCGAGATTTGAAAGTCACCTGGAACTTTTTCATTTACGAGTTTTAGCAGCGGTTTTGGTACGGTGTTACAGTCATTTCTAGAATTTGTTTAAATACGAATTGTACTGAATCCGGAGCAATTAGTAGCGCCACGAAGTTGTAGAAGATTCCTCGTCGAAAAATGCGTCGAAATTGTGGAATCCATTTTCTTTGTACGATTCTTGGCTTTCGAGAAAATTGCGTTTAAATAGGTTGCCATCCGCCATTACTGCCCATTGCCAAGAACCCGCGCGTTTCGCGATCTTTACACTGGTTTTTCTCCGAAAAGATAACTACCACGAATAAAGTTTACTCCGCATTATTTGCAGACTTTTGCGCAAAGAATCGGACACGTCCATCGCGTCACGAATTACTCTGCACGCTGCACGAATGAAACGAAAAAAAAAAAGAAAAAAAAGAATTCAACGTCGAACGTTCCTCCGAGGAAATATTATACATCGAACGTACGAAATTAAACATTGGTAATTTGTTCGACAGAAATGTTAACATAGCTCGCAACAACGATCACAGAGGATAAATCGCGGAAGATAGTTACGCACGTTTGGCTGTATGCACGAATTTCTCGAATTGTTTCGTCGTTTTTCTTTCTTTCTTTTTTTCTTCTTTTTTTTTTCTCGAAAATCTCTCCAATCTTCGGAGTTGATTCGAGTGCAACGCATCGATCTCACTTCTTTACCGCAAATCGCGATAACAAAATGACAGGAACGATCCAGAACGAGTAGAAAATTTCAGAAAAATACGAATGCCCCGCGATGTAAGATTCAGATCGGGGAAAAATGCAGTTGCAATTTATTTCTTGCGGTTCCGTGTACCGAGCAAATTGTAAGAGCAGTCAGATTCAGGTGTTTCCGTGGAGTAATCTGTTTCTTGGGTGAAAAAAAAAAGAAGTCGGGGAATTTACAGCGTTATTAGGTATCGAAGTGCAGCAAGTGCATCAACGTCACTCGCACTGCGGTAGGTGATACGATGGTTTTTCATCGTAGGAAGCTAACGGACACCTCGGCCGGTCGTTTGGCTCACTGGTAGCATAGAGTCATTGTCCGGCATTTACGTGACGAATTTCCCGTGCTCGTCGTCTTCGCGAGTATCGTTCTGTCGTTCATGGCCACGCTATTCGCATTTTAAGAGCTTTCTAAGAAGCCTGGGCAAGCTAGCTGCTGGCGTCGATAAACTCTGCCTTTCAACTTTGTTGTCGGGTTGGGTTCTTCTTTGAACGGAGTCGTTTCCATTTTTACTTCCTTTTTCGTTGATTCACGAGACTCTTTTTTTCTTTGGCCATTGAACGACCATAGTCGATTCTTGAACCACGGTGAATGGACGTGGCTTGTTTATCACGAATACTTGGGAAATCGATTTCGAACGAACGCGAATCGTCGATCGAGCGCTCGAGAATTTACGAACAGTCGTAAATTGTTGATTCTTTAACCATCTTGCGAACAATTTTGGATTTTCATCGAGAACGATAATGCATCATTTTGCGAACATTCTCGAAGTTTCGATTTACGAACCGTGCATTATTTCGGAACGGTTGATTTTATACCGAATTCTCGTGCATTTTATGCCTCGAGTGTCCGTTTATTTAATTCGAAATAATCATTTTTTGCACTTTCGCTCGGAATACGGGAGATTCTTTAAATAATTGTTTATATCCGACGACTTGAGCTTCGAACGAAATTCGTTCGTTCGTACAACCTGTGCGTAGAAATCCACTTTTTATGGGAACGCCTTCCAACGAGTTTGAGAACCACTGGTTTAAATAGTTCGCTATCTTTTTTCTGTGAAAGTTTGTTTACGAGCTAGATCGTATCTTCGAGAAGAAAATGCTCTTTTTTTTGAAACTTCTCGAACCGAGTAATTTGTACAAAGTGAGAAATGAAACGTTACGTAAAGGTGCACGTTTTTGCCAACGTACGACCTTCTTTGTTCATCGTTGGTAAAATTTCACCATTCGGTCAATTGTTCTCGATTCTTTTCCTACGAGGAGTAAGTTGGAAATCGCAGTTAGATATCAACGGCAAAAAAAAAAAAAAAATCGCGGCTCGAGAAACAATACGACGAAAAAAAAGTGTTTAGTTTTACAGTTAGCGAAAGCTCGTTGAAATTCTCGACCGTATCGGCTCACACGTGCTTCGATTACTCCTTCTGCGTCTCACGAAGCTCGCTCGTGATTTTGCGCCAAGTCTTCGGTCAATTCTCCGTCTTATGCTCGAGACGGCGATTATATTTGAATGAAATATCAATTTCAAACGGTAAACACACGGATAATTAACTTTCTAGGTCGGCAGCTTAAAATACACGTTGGAACATAATGCGATGAAACACAAATTTTCAATAATCCACGTGTCGGTCGATTCATTGGACGAACGAATAATCTTCCTTAACTTATCGATATCTTAATCCATTAAGTACCAAATTATTCGTATCTCAAAATCGACGTCCACGTTTCACGCGTTGCATTCAAAAATACTGTACGAATGAAAAAAAAAAAGAATTTATTCGCGAAAGACAAAATTTTGTTTAAAGGTGCATCGTGTTTTATAATCAAGACACTGGTATCCAGAAGTATTCGATAAATCGTAATAACGTAAAGTAACGATTAACATTGTTGACAAAAATTGGGAATGTTCTGAACTTGAGAATCCAAGTAAATTGTTGCTGAATGTTCCTTTCTTTACGCATAATATATTACAGGAAGAGTTAGAAAATTCATCTTACACTTTGTTCGAGATTTCAATTCGTACCTCGAAAATTACACGACGTTGGAATAAATTTAATATCGGTAAACAATTTGTTTCACGAGTGTTCCGTAAGTTCTGCTAAATTTGTCCTAAAATGTAAATTTTTTCAGGAAAATGGGGTACATCGATACCCCGACGTGCAATATAAACGATGCTATCTTCTTTTCAACAAAAGCTATCAACTACGCACGCAGGTTGACACGTAATGCACAAAACGATACAGGGGGTGAGTCACGCAATTTGATCCGGTCGTATATCTTATAATTGACAATAGAAGCAAGTGGCACAGGAAGAAGCTGAACTGTTTAATAATATCTAACTTCCTATGACGTTACTTTTTCTGCGAGTGCAATGTTGCATCAGCGAAGTGCAACCGGTCGCACCAATTTAGTACTCCACGATACTCTATGCAATAGAAATTATAGAGAAAGACGCTCGAAAAATCAGTATTTTGTCAGACATTTTGAAATTTTCAATCACGTTTACCGCACCTGCGGCGATCGACGAGTATTCGTATAATTGAAAAATTTCAATTACCGAATCGTGCATTTTTCGAACGCGTTAGACTGTTTTTTTTTCCTTTTTTTTTTTTTTTTAATAGACAGAATAAAACGTGGAACATTGATATTTTGGTTTCTGTAGACGACGATAATTTCAACTCGTGCCTAGTATGTTTGTTCATAATTGCGATGATGGAACGGAGCACGGGGATTGGTTAATATTAGAAATTGATCAACACGGAGGGAGAAGCTGTTATTTCGCTTAATTAGTTCGAGTCGTGTGTTCGATTTCGCGCAAAGCGACCACCGCCCTCGACTAATGGCAACTTTCGGGCACAGGATCGATCGTTTCTGTTCCGCACGCGGAAATTCCGCATGTTCTTTCACGGTTGGTCTCGCAGATTGTAAACTCGCGATGTGAACGAATCTCGATCCGAAGGACACATAGAACAAACGAATCGATCGTTAATCGGTAGCCCTGAACAATTCGAATTATAAAATTGATAATTTTACTCCTCCCTTAATCGTTTATGTTTACGACTCACCGTACGGCCGACAGTTGCGCGAACAAAATATGACTTGTTACAGTGGATTAAATTTCATCCCCCGAGACGGAAGAAAATTTTGTATATTTCCCATTGTTTGCAACGGTAACGCAAAAATCCACAGGTGATGTTCTCCCGATAAACGTACAACGAAACATGTACTAATTCTCATTTCGCATTAACGGAGCGTACGTAATGCGAGGCTCGCTGGTCGTTGCTCTGTCTCTCTCGCTCTCGTTACGTCGCGTTTTCCTCGTCGAACGGTACGCGCGTGGCTGAGTACCAGCTCGAGATAACAATTCGCTGCATCGAGTCCTCTCGAAGTATCGCTGACTCGGAACCGGATTGCGATACTTCGAGAACAGTACGAAATTTGTTTATCCAAATCGATGCATCGACTTTCCAGTGGACTCGAAATATCGAATTGCTCGGAAAGTCGTTTCGTTTCCCAAAACGGAGAATATATCATTTAATCGAATGTTCGTACACTCTAAAAAACAATCGTGTTTCATTTTCACCGAAAAAACAAAAAACGAAATGACTCTTTGAACGACCCAATACATTACTCAATCCCATAACGTAGAAATAAAATCGTATCTAACGTTTGCTAGAAATATCGTTTAACGTGTCTCAACGTTTGTTACGTAAATCAAAATGAACGTCTTTCTACAAAAAGTACCTTTCGTTGAAGATTCTCGACAAACTGGGCTACTTTTCCCAGTAACCTTAAACAAACTTCTCATTTCCCCCAATACTGCACAGAGTGAAACTCCGCGCAACGATCCCCAACGAAACACACTTTCCTCGTAAACTATCTCGCATGGAACACCTTCGAAACTCCCTCGAAGTACGATACTACGTTAAACGACATAATTATCAAATAGAATATCTACCGATTCATCGACGACCGACGTTACCAAATCAACGACGAGACTCTCTCAAAAGTTCCCTAGCACCGCAATCCGACACGGTAGCGCTAAAAAATCGTTCTGAAAGTATTTCACCGCGTAGCCCGATTTCGAGTCTCCGAGAAGATGCAACGGTCCCGATTTCGTGGCTCGAAAGCGGGAATTATCCGCTAAACGAATGAATAGCTACATCCGGCCGACCGTATGAATCTATCGTTGCGACGCAATGTCGAGCTGCTCGCATCCGGCTGGCTTTATCAATCCTACCCGTTGCAACGCAACGCAACGGAACGCAACGGAACGCAACGCAACGCGATGCAAGACCGCGGCGCGGCGTGGCGCGGCGCTCATCGAACGATCGATCGCGGTCATCGAAGCGACCCTCGTCGAGCGAAACCGCGCGATCCCGAACAGGATTCCGATAGCTCGAGCCGGCCGTAGGTTTCGCGGGCGTAACGGTTCGATCGATGGCGGCGCGGGCCGTTGCGGCGCGCCGGGCGGGCACACGGGCGGGCACGCCCGCGTCGGGCAACGCGCGGGAAACCAGAGGCGAACGGGAGAGTCGAAATCGGTGGCGCGCGGAGACGCAAGTGTATTCACAGGAGCGTGCCAGCGTGCACGGTTGCGACACTTGTTTTGTGACCTGGATATCTCCGTTGCTCCGCTCTATACCCACTACCACCGTTGCCCCCTGGTGTCCCTTTCCCCTTATCCCCCCGGGGCCGTGTGTATCACCCCTGCTCCCGCTGCCGGCGGACTGCCCGACCCGCGTCGATGCCATTCGAATATCTGGTTCACCGTGCCTCTTGACCACATGCCGCGCGACCACTGCGTGTCACCCCTCGACTTCATCCCCCCGCGTCACCTCATCAATTCTTACACGAACCCCTCTGACCTCGTCCTTGACTTTTTTTTTTTGCCACGCTTCGAGCCACGACGAACCGGAGCGGAGAACCGAGGGCGAGAAACCGAACCGGGCCGAAGCTTTCGATCAATTTCGAGTTTCGCCACGGGAAGAGACACACGCTCGGCGCGGAATTCGACGAGGAAACTCCGGGATTCCGGTACGCTCGCTCGAAAGTGTATTGGTTCGAATCGTGCGCGTTCGTAACGGTGTCCGCGTTTATGGTTCCTCGTAAGGACGCCCGTAACGTCTTCGTGCGTCGGTCTCGTGGACGAAGTTTCTCTCGAATCGATCGTTTCGAGCTGTTATCTCTCGGAGAGTCGTTTCGTTTTCCAAAATGGAGAATACACGATTTGATGGAATGTTTGTACAGTATAAAAAATCGTGTTTCATTTTCACCGGAAAAACGAAACGACTTTCCGAACAACCCAATATATTCTCGAAAACGTTCTTTTAGTTTCTCCAGGTAAAGGAGGATGTTAAAAATTGTCCATTTTTGGCATCGCCTCGGAACGAAGAATTTATGCAAGATCTTTCGGAGTGTTCTTCAAAGGAACGATAACTTTTCCAAAAACGAGGGGAAAGTCGTCGAAAAATTATATTTTTTGTTTCACGGGGAACGATCCTGAAGCTTTCGTATAAATGTTTCGTTTCCAAGGCGATGTAAAAATCGGTCATTTTTCTTAACGCACGTTTTCCTCGATTACGCGCTTCGATCGTAATTTTCGTACGAATCTCGATTAGAACGATACACGTGTAACGTTCCATTTAACGAACAAAGTACAGAGCGTAGTATTTGAATATCTTTGAAATAATTTTCAAATTTCCCGCGGGAAAGGTTCGGAGGTTCCGATCGCGTTAAAATTGTCGCGAGAGCTGGCTGTGGTCGTGTTTGCGGCGTGGAAGTGTTAATTTAAGCGCGTTCGCAGGTAGGAGGTTATTAATTTATCGAACGGTGTATCGTAACGTTGTTTGTCGAGGTAACCTAACGAGATTCTTGCCGCGAGAAAAGCGAATCCGTGGTATGGCACAGAATCGAACGTTTTAAGGTTCAGTTTCGCTACGCGCGAACACGACACGCGCGCAAACCTTGCACAAGCGTCAGAATGTAACCACGCCGTAAAAGGATCGGGAATCGGTCGCCATCTGAAATCGCCGCCAAGTCCATGTTTGGTCGTCGTTATCTCGTTTTAACAACGGAAACCTTTGAATCGTTTCACCTATCGTGTATCTCCCTCGCTCCTCGTCACGAACCGGCTTATCTTTCTCTCGTTCTCCCTTTTTCTTTACCTTTGCATAACTCTCCCATGACGAATTTCTGGAACAATGATTCGTCATCCGGAGCCGAAGTTTTTTCTCCGCGTTCGTCTCGAGCATCTCGCGTTCGGTTGGCTACTCCTCGTTCGATTTCATTCGGGCGAATAGATACATAAATACAACGAATGATCGAATTATTACCAACACTTGGAAATTATTACTTATTGAACATCGATAATCTTATTTGGTCGAGAAAATGGGCTTCTAACTAAAAATTTCGAACCTTTTCTTCGAACGTACGTCGTTAAAGGGATACTTATAAATTAAATTTAGTATTGTAATATTTTATATTTTATATATTTTTCTTCCATTTGAGAATATTTTTGTATTTATCAATTGCACCGAAGGGGACCTAAATTGGGACCAGACGTGTTTTTTTTTAACAGATCGGAGATTTTGTCCGTCGATAATTTTTATTTTCAAACAATCGATTCTTCCCTCGTGCTGTTACATTTTTCTTATTCTTGAGAATATTTTTATATTCACCGATGATATCGAAGAGAGATTCGAATCGGGACCGAAACATTCAAGTGCAACATTTCCACCCGACTGATTCGTCGTGTATTGTCTGTTCCATCGACTCCGAATACGACGAGTAAATATCTCACGAACGATTCGAGAACGATACACGTTCCCCTCGAGCGGTTACTCGCGCTTACCGTGACTTTGACTCGGCAAACACGGAAAGATTACGTTCGCGATGGAATTCATCCCGATGTCTGACCCGCGTCGTAAGAATCTACTCTCGTTTTCCTCGGAGAAGTGTTTACGTTGTGAATGGTAACTCGAAGCGGTGCGCGCACGACTTTCTTTCGACCCGTGCTCCACTTGCCACGAATAGACGAATGGCTTCGCCCATGAGCGAGCCTCGATTCAAAACGAACCGCGTATCGTTCAAATTACGATTCGATGCACTTCCGCAATTTGGATTCGTATCTGTGCATCATTTAACGCAGCCTTCTGTGAAAATCGTTAACCCCTTCAGGGACGAATCGTTACGTTCGAAGTGCATCAAAATTGACGTTGCATCGTCGGGGAATTTACTTACGAACACGTATTCACAATGGTAGCCATTACTTAATTATTGGGTTGTTCGAAAAGTTATTTCGTTTTCCAAAAATGGAGAATATATCATTTGAGAAAAACTACTACGAATGTATAATTTGGTAAAATGTTTGTACACTTGAAAAAAATTGTGTTTCATTTTCACTAAAGAAAGACGAAATGACTTTTCGAACGACCCAGTATGATAATATCTCGAACAAATTGCAAAGAAAAGGTACAAAGTATACTTTCGTCACCGATTGCTTATATGTACTACAAGATCGAATTGTTATTGCGAAACGAAACTGAAAATTGGTAACGTTTCGATAACTTTGAATACCAAAGGTAACATTACCGATAACCACAACCTTAAAGTTATTCGTACGCTTTCACCTGTTATTCACCGAGTAGAGTACGATCGAATTGTTATTACGAAACGAAACTGAAAATCAATGACATTCCAACGTCGAAGACTCAAATACGCTTTATTAAACGTTCCGTTGCATAATTACACTCGTGGTTCGTTCTCGCTAGTCACCCACCGTATCTTTCCTCCATCTTTTTTTTTAACAAAAATTCCCTCTTTGTAACTTTTCCAACGAGGACTCCCTGTCCAAATGTCTCATGGTGTAAACACCAAGTTGTTCGATGAGTTTCGTCGTTCTTTCCACTATAAAAAAAAAAAAAACTACTATGACACTTCGATTTTGAACAACTGTAAATATACGAACGAGTCGACAGATCGACGTGAAACTTCGCACACGTTCATCGAACAGTGGTATCATTTTTTCGAGAATAAAAATTTTCTCGTATTCTCTACTCTAACAGAGAAAACTTATCTAGCAGCCTATCGAATGTTACTCTCCGCGTATCTTGCCTTCAAAATTTACCCTAAAACGTCTCCCGTGTTTGAATCATCGTTCCCGGAATTTTCCCGCCGAATTTCCGGCTGACCCAGTGAGGCGATCGATTCGCCGTTTTCCGGTCGATCCTGAAACGCGCACGTCGCAGAGATGAGTCCGCGCACCGGTTTGCGACCACAGAGAGAAACCCTTTTCCGTCTCTTTCAGCGGAGATTTAAAAGCTCGAACAGAGACGGAGAAACTCGCGCCGTTAAAGGGTGTATGGGCGGGGTTTGGTATGGGGTACGCGAGGGGTTCGGTGCGGTGGAGTTTTGTAAGATCCATTGTGCGAACGGCGTGTAATCTGCGTTAGGCTTGGAAACTACTCCGGCAGCCAATGATGCCACCAGAAAGAAAGACAAGGGAGCAGGTGGGAGGACGAGGAGGGGGTGAGAAGGAGAGAAAGAGGAGGTAGGGATCGTTGGGTGGGGAGTGGATGATAAAAAGCCCGGGGAACGACAGAGACGGACCGAGAATGAGGTAGGTTGGGAAACGAGGGGGTGGAGGGCGGGAGAAGCCGACGAGTGTTGAGACTGTATTGATTTCCATTCCGGGCCGTCTGGCTGTAGTCTAGTCCATATCCGGTGTTCTTCGTTCTCTCGCGTCGCGACGCGCGTGCACACGCACAATTCGACGCGTCCACGGTGGTCCGGGAATCGTTGGAAATGTAGGCTGAGACGGTCCGAACGAGAAGACGATTCGAGGAGAGGAAAGGTGCCTCGGAACGTTCAACGATGGGACCATCTGCGCGCAAACGTTACCGGAAATCACGGTGCTACCCTCCACGCAGTGGTTCTTAACCTTTACGCGATATCGTTTCGTACAGCAGCTTGTCGTCTCGTTACGAGTCCACGGAAATTAACCAAACCGGGAAGGATGATTCTCGGACGAAAATGGGGGGCATTGTGTCGCTAGGTTCCTTTCAAAGGTATATCGGTGTAAGTTGCAAGGGACGTAAGTTTTTTACGGGAAGATGTAAATGTAAATGATTCTCGAACGAAAGTAGGGGATACGATATCGGTAGTTTCTTTTGTAGAGTTTGTAGGTGTAAGTAGGAAGGGACGCAAGATTTCCACGGGAAGATGTAAATGTAAATGATTCTCCGACGAAAGTAGGGGACAAGATGTCGGTAGTTTCTTTCGAAAGGTATATCGGTGTAAGTAGGAAGTCACGCAAGTTTTATACCAGAAGATGTAAATGTAAATGATTTTCTAACGAAAGTAGAGGATACGAGGTCGGTAGTTTCTTTTGTAGGGTGTGTAGGTGTAAGTTGGAAGTTAGGCAAGTTTTCCACGAGAAGATGTAAATGTAAATGATTCTTTAACGAAAGTAGGGGATATAATATCGGTAGTTTCTTTCGTAAGGTTTATCGGTGTAGGTTAGAGGAAACGAAGTTTTTCCACGAGAAGATTTAAATGTAAATGTAAACGATTCTTTAACGAAAATGAGAGATATGATGTCTTCTTGGAAGTCGACAGAGAGGAGGCCAAATTAACAAACCTGGGGAGAGATTCTCTAACAAAAATAGGGGGTATGATGTTGGTAGTTTCTTTCGAAAGGTATATCGGTGTAAGTAGGAAGTCACGCAAGTTTTCCGCGAGAAAATGTTAATGTAAATGATTCTTTAACGAAAATGAGAGATATGATGTCTTCTTGGGAGTCGACAGAGAGGAGGCCAAATTAACAAACCTGGGGAGAGATTCTCTAACGAAAATAGGGGGCACGATGTTGGTAGTTTCTTTTGTAGGGTGTGTAGGTGTAAGTTGGAAGTTAGGCAAGTTTTCCACGAGAAGATGTAAATGTAAATGATTCTTTAACGAAAGTAGGGGATATAATATCGGTAGTTTCTTTCGTAAGGTTTATCGGTGTAGGTTAGAGGAAACGAAGTTTTTCCACGAGAAGATTTAAATGTAAATGTAAACGATTCTTTAACGAAAATGAGAGATATGATGTCTACTTGGGAGTCGACAGAGAGGAGGCCAAGTTAACAAACTTGGAGAAAGATTCTCTAACAAAAATAGGGGGTATGATGTTGGTAGTTTCTTTCGAAAGGTATATCGGTGTAAGTAGGAAGTTAGGCAAGTTTTCCGCGAGAAAATGTAAATGTAAATGATTCTTTAACGAAAATGAGAGATATGATGTCTTCTTGGGAGTCGACAGAGAGGAGGCCAAGCTAACAAACCTGGAGAAAGATTCTCTAACGAAAATAGGGGGTACGATGTTGGTACTTTCTTTCGAAAGGTATATCGGTGTAAGTAGGAAGTTAGGCAAGTTTTCTGCGAGAAAATGTTAATGTAAATGATTCTTTAACGAAAATGAGAGATATGATGTCTACTTGGGAGTCGACAGAGAGGAGGCCAAATTAACAAACCTGGGGAGAGATTCTCTAACGAAAATAGGGGGCACGATGTTGGTAGTTTCTTTTGTAGGGTCTGTAGGTGTAAGTTGGAAGGGACGCAAGTTTTCCACGAGAAGATGTAAATGTAAATGATTCTCGAACGAAAGTAGGGGGCACGATATCGGTAGTTTTTTTTTTTTTTGTATGGTTCATCGGTGTAGGTTAGAGGGGATGAAGTTTTTCCACGAGAAGATGTAAATGTAAATGATTCTTTAACGAAAATAAGGGATATCGTGTCTTCTTGGAAGTCGACGGAGGGGGGCCCAAATTAACAAACCTGGGGAGAGATTCTCCAACGAAAATAGCAAGCATAATGTCGATAGTTTCTTTTATAAGCTCTGTCGGTGTAAGTTGGAAGCGACGAAGTTTTTCCGCGAAAAGAATATAAATGTAATCAGATTGTGTGGAAGCAGTCCTTGGAAAATTTATGAACGTTGAGCCAAGTTCAGAAAAAATTGTATCGGTGTAGCGCAAGCATGAGAACGGTGAAAATACGCGTCGGAGAGTTTGAGGATGTTTTCGACTTTTCTTCAAGCTCTAGCATGGAAAGTAAAAGTATCGGATAGTTCGAAGTAACATTATTTTATAGTATTGTCGGCGACAATTATTTAAAAGTCAGTACATTGTAATAATACGATTTGTATTTTTCCCATTTATTCTCGATTAAATATTATATATATATATATATATGTATCTTTTTCTTTGGTATGTATCATCACTGTTCTCATCTTCGTGCAATATCGATTTAATGTTTGGTGGACGACCACAAATTTTCCAACGACCGCTTCCATGTTATAGGAGTATATTCACATTTTTCTCGTGCAAAAAGTTCGTCGCTGCTAAGTTACACCGATAGACCTTACAGAAGAAACTACCAGCATTGGATTATGTCTCCTTTTTTCGTTAGAGAATCTCTTGTCTGCTTCCTGGTTTTGTTTTTATTCGCATCTGGAATACCTAGCTCGTGAATGCAAGTATCATCGGAGTTGGATATCGTATTTTTATAAAGTGTTGTTAAATCGGTCGGTTGGAACTGCGAACGAAACAAATCGGATCGCAAAAATATAATTCTGAAAGTGAATTGGAAAAAAATTGAACGACAATTACGTATTTCTTTTTTATAAAAGGTGATGGTAACTGACTAATAAGTCCCTCTTAGATTCGGGGCCCGGAGGAAATGCCCCGTTTGCCCAGCGCTTAGGGCAATACTGCCCCTTGGTACACGTGCTGCACGAATATGGATAAATATATGGATAAATCCTTTTTCCATTCACAAAATGTTTGATTACAAAATCTATCCGTCGAAATTTACTTAGACGATTTATTTATTCATCATTCCCTTCTCCATTGCGTAATTATATAAAAAAAGTCGTACAACAATTCTGAGTACAACAAAGTATCGACTTTCTTCTGTAATACATTGTCCTGAATCGTTTCGAGAAATCGTAGACTTTTCGTCAAGTTTTAACAAAGAGTTCAAAAAATTTCTTAAACGATTTATAAAATTCACAATAACGTTAACAACAATACCAAATCACATATCGTCTCCATAAACATTCTTTTACCAATAAGAGGAACCTTCGAACCTAATCTGGATACACTACAATCGACAGATGTAATTCCACATCGTCTCGATCGATTTCTATTCGATCGATATCGGTCACACAGGCTCGTAATTACTCCGTGACACTTTCGAACTTGTCTCGATCTTTATTTCACGGAACAGCACCGACTAAACGCAAAATATCAAAGCACCGATACAGAGAGACCGAAGAGCACATCGTAAGGGATGGAAAATAGGTTTTCGCTTCGTAATTGACCGTCTCTAATTGCGATCCAGGATCGCGTCCCCAATTGCGTCACGGTGAAAGCAACATATATCGCTTCCTCGGTGGTTATTATTTTCTTTTTTTTTTTTCATCCACGCTGGTCCTCGTCGCTCGCGTTGCATCCACGTTACGCGCGAATTCTGATTTCGCGGACGACCGGTTCCTCCTCGCTTTCAAACGTTTACTGCTGAGTAAGCCCTCGTAATTAACCCCTTAGCGAACGAAGTTACGGAACGAAAACTGTCCTACGAGGCCCCGTGTGAACAGTTCACCTTACGAACGATGCAACGCGATGATAGATTTCGAATCAGTCATTCGTACACAATCCCACGTCACACTTTTCACAGTAGTGTCTCCAGTCTTTCTTTTTCCTCTTTTTCCCCACAAAATACGCAACGTCTTTGCAGATCTCATTTAATTCCACTTCGGTGCAATTTTTCGGAGATAATATCGCGTTGAACGAGGTATTGTAACGAGGTTGGTTCCTTGCCTGGTATTTACAGTGAACGATGTTACGAACACTTTGAAAGTGGTACTTGTTCGAAGTTTGGTCCAAGAAACATTTGGAAATTGAAAATGGACATGAAATAATGATACTTTGGTTTTCAAAAATAATTTCAAAGGTACTTTTATACTCGTAACGATATGTTACAACTTTTAGTGTAAAAGCTTTACAATAGTCGTAAAACGGTGCTACGAATTATCTGCATTTTCGATTCCATTCTCGACCAAACGAATAATAGTTTCAAGTGAATAATAGATTCAAATGAATAATAGAATTGTGTTTGTAATATTCGATCATCCACTATGGTGAATTTTGTGCGATGTGACGTTAGAGACGGTATATAAATCTTAAAAAAAAAAACAAGATTTCTCTCAAATCTCCAGAGGTATTGTACTTTTTAAACAAGATTTAGGTTCGTACGATAGGTAATTCTATTACGAGAAATACTTCGTTGAGCTGTCCATTCTAGATGAACGAAAAAGAAAGAAAAAGAAACAATACCTGATTGCGCACCATAGATAGAAACCTCCACGAAGAATAACGTTTGTTACTCGACTAAACGTCGCTAAATGTTATAAAAAAAATAGTCATATTCTGAAACGTTAAAGAACACACGTGTACGGAAAGTGACGAGAAGATTCATCGAAGTTTTATGTCATAAAAGAACACTTTCATTCGAAGTTACGATGCTACGAACACTTTGAAAGTAGTGCTTGTTCGAAGAAACACTTTGGTGAAAGAAACATTTGGAAATCGAAAATGGACATGAAACGATACTTTGGTTCTCACAAATATATTTAAAGGTATTTTTCAAATCGACATCGTTCGTTATTTTCGTAACCGACGAACGGTTACTCCGTTTAAGAGACGATCGTTCGTACACCCGTGTAGACAGAAAAAACCGATCGACGATTCCGCGTGGGCTCTCGCAGAGGTCGTGGGACTGGTTACTCGGCGGTTAACATAAATATTTGCGGACGCGTGTGCAATTTATCGATAACGATAACAATTCCGGTTAATAACAGTATTAACGTCGGCGGAGATAGCGCGCGGAAGACCTCACCGATGTCGAGACGCGTAAGTTGGTTGCACGGTCGGTTCGAGGCAAAGTTAATCCTAATCGGTGATCCAACATCCGCAGTCCAAGAATATTGCGGGGAGGGGAATCGTAATCGACGCTAGAATTAGAATTAGTCGAGCCATCGTGTGGAAGGATACTGGTTCTCGTCGGATCGGGCTCGATCGTGCCCCGTTGATCGTGTTCGGAGTTTCAACGTCGCGACGGTTTAAGAACACTGCACGCAGAAGACACAGGTGGTTTAAAACCCACCTGTAACTACGGATCTCTCTCTCCCTGGGAATTGGGTCTGCTCGATCGAACGTATCTCGGTTTAATTCGACTCGAGCCGATCGGATGTTTCTTGTCAGGAGGAATAATTGACACGTGTCGAATTAAAGTTTATTTAAACGCGACACGATTCGATATGCGAGCGACACCAGCGTAAGAAAGAACGAAACTAGACGATCGTCGAACAAGTGAGTACGATCGAACGGTTTACGGAGATCGGTGCTCGACGAGGAACTTTCGGAGTAAAATTTTCAAGACGAACGCGTAGAAGATTTTGCGTCTTCGTTCGCAAGCTTGAACTCTCGTAGCTTCTAATCGCTGGAGAAGGAACGAGAATCGATTCGTAATTGGTACGGTATCGAACGTTCGGAAAAATATAGAGACGAGGAACGTCGTTTGTCGTTGAACGTTACGATTGACGCGTGCTAAATTGAACTCGTGTAACCGATAAACGAGCTGGTATGAAATTTCAGGCAGTGTGCAAGAACACGGTTCATTGAAATTTAACACGATTGTAAAAGGAACGACGAAGGTTAGATGACTATCGAACGAATGAATTAGATTCGAAGATCTGCGAAGATGGATGGTTAACGAGGAACCTGTCTTGTAATAGGTGGTGAGATCGCTACAGAATTGGATATTGAGGAAAATATGAAGACTGTGGGACTTTCGAGGAGTCGTTTCTTGTCCAATGTAATAATCGAATTGAACGAGGTATAAAATTGAACGCACTGTACACTGACACGGTTTATTCGAACTTAACGCGTTACGATGCAAGTGAAACCTACAAAAGGAGGTAAATCGGTATCCAATCTCCAATTAAACATTCGTAGTCGTTTCTCAACGAAAAGAATTATATTTAATTAGCTCCTTTGATTTTGAAATTGTCAATGTATTATTAGATTAAATTTAATAAACCCTGACGATCGATTTATGTAAACGTTCGAGCGAACTGGAGCTCGACACTCGAGCTCTTCGAACCAAGGTGTACGAATAAAATATTCTCCACAATTTCATATAATCGTGAACCTCTAATCGTTTCTCAACCAAAAGAAATATATTTAATTAGTTCTTTTGATTTTGAAATTGTCAATGTATTGTTAAATTCAATTTAATAAACCCTGACGATCGTTTATATAAACGTTCGAGCGAACTGGAGCTCGACACTCGAGTTCTCCGGATCAAGGTGTACGAATAAAATGTTCTCGAAAATTTCATACAATCGTGAACCTCTAACGAGAACATTTCGATAATTTTGAAAAAGTTCCATCGAGTTTGAAAGTTTCATCCGTATCGTGTAAACGTTCGAGCGAACTTGAGCTTGACATTCGAGCTCTCCCATAGTCGAATAAAACCTTCTCGACGATAAACGAACAATAGGAGACCGTTTAAGACTAACGAGGACTTTTCGAATCCCATTTTACCGATCCTCGGTTAAATCGTGTCGGTTCTCGCTCGATCCGCGATCAGTATTGCCCGCGTTGTTTCATCGAGGGGTTATTCAAGGTGGAAGAAAGATTTTCGAAAGAAACTGCAACGTCCACGATCAAAAGACAGTTTCAATCTCCCTTCGGCAAAGGAGATCGTCTCCGCGCGAGGAAACGTTGAATGCGAGCACGTGGCCCCCCGAGGACAAAAGCCAGCGGTAAAGAAAGTGCCCAAAAGACGTCCATGTTGTTTCGTAATCTGGAAAGGTCTGATAAACGCGAGAAAGAGAAGAACGAGCTGGAGGAGTAAACGAAAGGAGACGTAGGGAGGGAGGGTTTCGCGAACGAACCACCGGTTGAAAGAGACCCGAACAACACCAGCTGGTTCCCCATTTATGATCCACGATAGAAGCGCCTCCATCGTGCACAATGAGACGCGTTTATAAGTGGAGTGAATGCATGCGAACGACGAAGGAACGACACTGAACGATCCAGCGCGCGCGGCGTGCCGGCGTGTTCCAGCGGCGATATAGACGCGGGGGTATTGATTTCAGGGCATAAATAGACCGTGGTCTCTATTATTCAAAATGTACTTCTACCCCTGGCCGTCCGACAACGCCATCCTCCACTCGGAAAATAATAGCGGTGGCAACGTTTCCGCGAGATCCTTTATTTTTACTGTTCCTCTTTATCCCGATCCGGTCCAACTCCTGTCCTTTCTACTTATTTAAACGGTTCTACGGGGACGATTGATTTTCCCGCGACTCCTCGCTGAGAAAATTCTTTCCGATTTGAATTTTTCACGCCCGTTTTTCTCGGGCTTTTGCCGAGCAATCGATATTTTTTCGTTTGCGAGAGATTCTTTAGAATCGGATTTTTTTCAATCGGATGTTTCAAATTTGTTCGATTATTTCTCGATTTCGAGCGATTCGAATCTCTACCTGCAGGGGTGGCGCGAACTTTTCGAAACTCGATATTTATGTACGCGGTGTGATTGTGTTCGATTGTGTTTCGTTAATTGCGCGTGTTTTTTGTTTGTTTCGAATGTAGCTTTGGATTCGTTTACGATTGTTTCGATTCGATTGTTCGGTCAGTTTCAATTGTTCCAATCGAGGATACGTAAGTTCCAACCAACCTGACATTTAGACGTTTCTTTGTTCTTTTGGTACAGTTTTGGACAGTTTGTTAACGTTCGAGAATAAAGTGTGCACTGTGAAAGATCATCGCACGACTTTGTAACTGTACACGCGCGAATATATATCATACTTATTTCATTCGATTGCAATTGTACATTATTACACGCGCGTATATTATTACTTATTTTACTACATTACTTCATTTTTCGGTTCTAGGTATTTTGACAATTTTTATCGATTTTCGATACGTATTCTGGGATTTGAAATTAAAAATGTCTTTACAATCGATCTCCAATGAGACGAATAGATCTGGAAAAATGCACGTGATCGACGAATGGACAGAATAGGGTCGTTTCGTAGTTTTCGGAATAAATAATTCGAATCTAATTTGTTTGTAGCATCGATCGCGTCGATACACCGCGAACGTTCCTTTTCTGTTTTCTTACTCGTCTCGTTGGTTAAGTCCAGAGAAAAATGGTCGCAAAGTAACCGTTGGATGTTTCGCGTTGCATATTTTCTTTGCACATTCGGTTCTGTGGAACGTTCGCGACACTACCATGAGTCGTAAGCGTTGAATCTTAAAAAGGTGAACAAGACGGTCGAGTATAGTGTAATGTATATTGTAAACGACAAAAGATAAAACGTCCATTGGAAAATGAAGTTGATACCAATAACGTTGAAATTGACTGCTGAAACTACGAGCAGAACGCGATGTAGCTTTGTATCGAGAACGAAAATGTTTCAAAGTCGACACGTTCTCGTTGAACTTTCCCCTTATGCGCAGAATTTATCGTTGTCATTTATTCGTAACAAAGGACCTCAAGAAGGTTTCATTTTGCTCTTCACCGTAATGTCGTCCGACCATTGTGACCGATTCTACTTACCAAAGCTATTTTTCTTACAACGATCGATTTTCACGCGATTTTGCGATTTCGATCGTTCGAGTACTTCCTGGAAGTATGTTTACATATATTTCTGGGCTAGGATTTTCGATATGTTGTAACTTCTCTTGCTGTTTCCACTTCTATGGGTTATTTTTCAGAGCAGAGCGATCGTTGTGCGATTCTTCGTGTCTGGATGTCTTAACTTTGCACGATTTACGTTTATAAGTATCTCTAGACTTCGATCTCCGAATTGATATAATTTCTGTTGCTGATTCCACTTCTATGGGTTAATTTTCAGAGCAGAGCGATCGTTGTGCGATTCTTCGTGTCCGAATGTCTTAATTTTCCCTGGTTTAAGTTTGCGAGTATTTCTGGGTTTCGATTTTCAATTTTGTATATATTTCGTTACTGTTTCCACTTCTATGGGTTAATTTTCAGAGCAGAGCGATCGTTATGCGATTCTTCGTGTCCGAATGTCTTAATTTTCCCTGGTTTAAGTTTGCGAGTATTTCTGGGTTTCGATTTTCAATTTTGTATAACCTTCGTTACTATTTCCACTTCTATGGGTTAATTTTCAGAGCAGAGCGATCGTTATGCGATTCTTCGTGTCTGGATGTCTTAACTTTCCACGATTTACGTTTAGAAGTATCTCTAGATTTCGATCTCCGACTCGATATAATTTCTGTTGCTGTTTCCACTTCTATGGGTTATTTTTCAGAGCAGAACGATCGTTACGCGACTCTTCCAAATATTTGAACTTTCCGATCTGTAAAATATTTGCGATAGTTCTTTCCCAAGTGGTTCTAAAGATTCTCTTTCGACTGTTCCCGAATTCTTTAACCGATATTCGAGCTACATTAACGAACATTTGTCTTTATTTTTCTCTTTCCCTGTGATTAAGTCCACCTCGTGCAGTTTCTACTTGTTTTGACGGCTATCCTTTCGGGTATATCGATATACATTTATAAAGTTTCTGTTTTTTCCTCGATCTGGTTCGACCGGCATTGCTGTTCACGGTTATATTTCTTTCGATCGCCGTGCTAAAAGCCCGAGCAGTTTGTTTTCGTCGAAAGAGGAGCTTAACAATCGTTTCACGGTCGTAACACTTCCATAGATTCTTCGTTCGAAAGATTAAGCATTATTTAAAAGTTTCTCCCCGGTTCGTAAATACGAAGCAAAGCGACTCGACGAAAGTAAACAATTTTAATCGTTGCAACGACCATCCTTCAGTGATATTAAATTCCATGGCGGTCGAATAAAGCGATTTTCACGGTTCCTTGTTTCGGTAGAGTGTTCACGATGATTTGGAACGCGAATTTCCAAAATCTCGAAATGCATCTCGCAAGAATGCATTCTACTCGTTGCATCGATCACCAGTCATTGTGCAACCCTTCGAACAACCGTATATTCTCGTTCGTGTTTTGCATATAACCGTCTACCTGCAATTATTTAAAGCAAGGTAGAAGTGAACGGAGTTGTTTCCACCATAAAAGGTTAACGAACACCGTGTTCTCGAAATTTGTTCGAACCGTAGCGTAAAAAGTAAAAAAACTCGACAATTTGTCGACGAACTCGTTATTCCGCGATATCGTCAACGACACGAATACTATTTGAAAGTTTGCGACTATAAAAGTTCCTCTCGAGCTCTCTGGATAAAGATTTCAAATTTTAGGCAACGTAACGTTCATTGCATTGAAGTAAATCGTTCCTGAAATATTATTGCCGATGATTCAACGACTCTGCGCGAACGCGAAGCAAACAAAGAAACTACGGAGAAAGAAAATTGAAATTCGAAATCGATTCGAAGAAGTTCTGGTAAAGAATCAGGGTCAAGTCCCTGGACGAAGACCACGCTCGTCCGCGTGTACTAGAGATCGGGGAGTGTGGGCTCAAGATTAATTTAACTCCGTTTTACCTTGGCTTTTACACGACCCTTGCCACTCCCACCTTTCGCCAAGCGGTGTCTTGTCCCGTCCTCTCGCGTCCTCTCGCGTCCTCTCGCGTCCTCTCGCGTTCGTTGCAGCGTTACAACGATCCTTGAAACACAATCGCCTCCTCCAGACCCAACCCAACCGTTTCGAGCATTTCGAATTTCCGCGACTTCCTGTCGTTCGTTTCCTAATCGTTAATTCCGAACCGGCGGCTTCGGATTTCAGACGGTGAACACGCGATTGTTATTCGCCATCCCGTGGCCTTTATTGTTGCCCGGGATTCTTCCGACCGACCGTTCGAGAGCGACTGATAAAATATCGTCATCGATCGCTCGGATCCATTGTTTCCTCGAAACAGAGCGCACGGAGCACGAACGATAAACTCGATCGAACGAGCTTCTGCTCTTTTTTGTTTCACTCCACTCTCTCTCTCTCTCTGTCTTTGTCTCGTTTC
The DNA here is from genome assembly GCF_051014685.1 of Ptiloglossa arizonensis. Lineage (NCBI taxonomy): Eukaryota > Metazoa > Arthropoda > Insecta > Hymenoptera > Colletidae > Ptiloglossa > Ptiloglossa arizonensis. The sequence goes on from NC_135052.1 coordinate 523,997, forward strand.
CCTTTTTTTCCTTTCATTTTCAACGAAGCTTTCTCGACGACGCGCAACCAGACCGCGTTCGAAACGAAATCGAATCGCGTTCGGAAAGATCGCGACTCTTCGAACGAACATCCGTTACCGACACTGTAAACGCCATCTGTCGCTGGTATTATTTTCATCGACGGTCGTACGTTCGAGGTATCGACTGTGAAAATTTCAACGCGAACCGAACACCCGTACGCGAGTTATTAACATTTTAGTGGCACTCGTTCGGGCCGCGTTCCGTCGCGGCGCGTAATGGAGCACACCGGTGATATTAAAGCGCGTTTCGAAACCGAGGAAATAGCCAGCAGAACGCACGAAACGTCGAGGGAAATTTCCCGCGATAATTGCGCGTTCTGTGCATCACCAGCATCTGAATACCATGGACGGTTCAAAGACGACCGAGGGGATTCGAAAGAACCGATGTCGTTTGAAGTCGGTGAGCAGCGACGTACACCCGCAAAAAGCGCGGGAACGCATCGCCATCGATTCGAGAACGATTGTTTGCGAACAATTCGAACTTGCGAAATTATAAATGAAAATTCAATTCGGAGAACGTTCAACGAACATTCGAACCGATCGATTATTTAACGAAGAGATAGCGTACAAAGGCTGCTAGGATTTAACGGTCGATATCGGGATGTTCTGTGAGTAAAAGTAAGGAAAAAGACGTGTAAACGTAATTGGATATTTGGACAAAAAGTTGTAACAAAATATGAAATCGTAACGAAGTTTCTTCAATTGTTTCTTTATATTGTAGTTATAGTTTCTTGTTTCTACTCGTAGAATGTACTGGCACCGATCGGTCGTTAAATTCTGGGACACCTTGTACAATGTTTGCATTCAAAACGAAAAATGGCTCCAGTTGACACAATTTCTTTCCTCGCGAACGTTTCGAAATTGACGTTCGCTCTGAATTCCATCGTACCATCGAGAACCTAAATCTACAATCGAAATGTTTACGGAGAAACAAACTGTACACGATGCAACCGTCCGACTATTTTGCGTTGTTTATCGTTTACGAAGCAACGACACGAACCGGGACTCGGTTCGTTCGTTTACCGATCGACATGGCGGATAAGCCTCGGCGTGTAACCAAAGTTGCGTTAAATACGTTCGGTTACACCGATATTACCGATTAGAGGCGGGAGTTACGAGCATACCGGCAATTATGTTCTTTGCCTTTCCCCCATTTCCTTGAACACGTTCCTCGTGTCGACCTATTACACCGTGCGAAACTACTAAACGTTGTAAATTCACCCGATTATATTCTCCAAGAAAGGTCTCGAACATTGTTACAATCGTTGCGCAATTACGTCGAGGATCGAACGACCACCGTTCGATTTCTGCTGAAAAATCGAATCGAAATCGTCGAAAGAAAATTTTTCGTTCGAGGCACCGTTCGCGAGTTACGCGAGGTTAAAGAACGAGCCGGCGCGGGGCTCGTCGCGCGTTGCCCCGACGAAACTCGAATTACAAACTCGATTCTCTCGGAAACGAGGCCGCGTAGGGAAAAATTTCACTGCACGTTTTCGATTCGATTTTTCGCGCTGAATCGACCGATGGTTCTCTTGTTGCGCAACTCGCTACGGAACACCTTGTACGAACGCTTTCGCGAGCCGTTCGTTGCCCATAACGAAATTCCAAAGCGAATTATTGCCTTGTTGGCTTTTTGCTTCCGCCTATGATTAGCACCGTGCTAATAATTGCCATTAAACTCGCGATGTATCGAGTTCGCTACCCCCCCCCCCCCCCCACTCCACCCTGTGTTGCAACCATCCGTCCCCGCCATTGCACCGCACCCCTACCTCGTTGAAAGTGCTTTATGGAATATTATGCTAATATCGCGTACGTGGTAACGCGCACGTACGATACTCTATCGTAATTACGCTATTGAGCACCGTAAACTCTCAAGCAACGCGTTACGGTGTTGTGCACCGTAATAGCAGGTACGAGTCTGTAACGAAGAAATTCACCGCGCGCCGACCGCAGACTCGCGCCGCGTCTCACGTGCGTTCGAACGCATTGGCGTGCATGCACACGGTAGACAGGTTCGGATACGGAATGCGGTTAAATAAATCCGATTGTTTTCCAGCTGGACTTTTTCCCCTTCGAACATTCTGCAACGAAATGTTCGTAGGTGAAACAACGAGTAACGGTTAAGTATTCGTTTACCAGGTTGTTCGATCAATTTTGTCGTTCGATGAAACTTATCGAACAGTGTAGTACTAGATTGTTCGATCAATTTTATCGTTCGATGAAACTTATCGAATAGTATAGTATCAGATTGCTCGATCAGTTTTGTCGTTCGATGAGACTTATCGAACGGTATAGTATTAGGTTGTTCGGAGGTCGTTTCGTTTTTTTTTTTTTTTTTTTTGGTGAAAATAAAGCACGATTTTTTTAGAGTGTATAAATATTTTATTGTATCATATATTCTCCATTTTGGAAAACGAAATCACTTTCCGAACAACCCAATACTAGGTTGCTCAATGAGCTTTGTTGTTGGATAAAACTTATCGAACAGTATAGTACTAGGTTGTTCGATAATTTTTGTCGTTCGATAAAACTTATTGAACAGTATAGCACTAAGTTGCTCAATGAGTTTTGTTGTTTGATAAAACGTATTGAACAGTATAGTACTTGGTTGTTCGATAAATTTTGTCGTTCGATGAAACTTATTGAACAATATAGTACTAAGTTGCTCAATGAGTTTTGTTGTTTGATAAAACGTATCGAACAGTATAGTACGTGGTTGTTCGATAAATTTTGTCGTTCGATGAAACTTATTGAACAATATAGTACCAAGTTGCTCAATGAGTTTTGTTGTTTGATAAAACGTATTGAACAGTATAGTACTTGGTTGTTCGATAAATTTTGTCGTTCAATGAAACTTATCGAACAATATAGTACTAAGTTGCTCAATGAGTTTTGTTGTTTGATAAAACTCATTTGATAAAACTATTGTTTGATAAAACTTATTGAACAGTACTAGGTTGCTCAATGAGTTTCGTCGTTCGATGAAACTTATCGGACAATACTACATTGAACAGTACTGTTCAATAAATTTTATCGAACGACAAAACTTATCGAACAACCGATTATGCTCGATTCCAACCGAATCGGGAACAAAGTCATCGAAGCATGTGGTTTTACGTTATCGTCCAAGAATGCAACACCCTTTCTGTTCACCAACTCTGGTCTTTTTCCATCGATCGTTTCTTTTAATATTTGTAACTGTGAACAATAATAAGTTGTTCGATACATTTTGTCGTTCAATAAACTTATTGAACAGTATAGTACTAGGTTGTCCGATAAGTTTTGTCGTTCGATAAAAGAAAATAAAATAAATTGAACAGCACTACATTGAACAGTACTGTTCGATAAGTTTTATGGAGTGACTAAAGTTATTGAACAATATTACATTTGGACGTTATCGGTCGGTATGCATTAGGTGAACGAATTAACGGGGGACGCCATTCTGAGACGTCAAAAAATGAGTAAATTTTGCGAATTCTTTTTCCAAGTAGTTACTAAACGAAAAGAAAAATGGTTTAGTTACTGAATGAAAAATGTAGTGAAAATTAATCTTACGTGCATACTTTGATATATTGGCGTGACCTAAAAAAAGTTTAACGTGTGTAAATTTAGGGAGTAAAAATTAATCTGTATAATTTATACTGTCTTATAAATTATATCGGTTGTAACGATGCAAGAAGAGAATTTGAAATTGAATTTACAAGAGATAAGTGTGTTATTACTTCTCGAGTGTTGTACTGCGAGTATGGAAACAACCGTTAAGTAAAATTTATATCAACATTGATTCAACCATTGTGATAAAACGAACGAAACAACTATTTCTTACAATGTTTGGGAAGGTTGATCCTACCTAACAACAGAAATTAGCTACTAATTGAATTATCGATTCGGATGTAAAAACGAAGAGAAAACTTTTGACAAATGTTGTTTCGAACAAGGAAGAGAATATTATTTCCTCCTTAGTGAGATTTTGTTGAATGATATAACGTTAAAACTTAACGCGTGATTTCTTCGGTTTCTGTTCTCATGGAGATTATATAGACGACGGTTAAACAAAATTCTTTCGTCGATGAAAATTATTTCAAAATGGTGAATCGTTCGAAAGAGTTCGAATTTTGCTTTTTCGTTACTCTCGAACGAAAACGTGGTAATACAATCGTTATAAACGTCGTTTACACCACGGATCCCCACTGTAATTAAACCGATTCGTTTATTTCCTTCTAAATTTTTTTTTGTTTTTTTTTTTTCGTTTCGATTTCCGTGTCACGCCAACGGGGAATTTCTTGCGAGCGTCGATTCGGTTTTGTTTAATTTACATTTTACAGTTATCAGGGATGCTGAAAATATTATTCGTGTAACCTATTGGAACGGGGAATATCGTGGCCGAGAGTTGATTGCTCGTTTGACTGGCGAACGATAGCGGCCGTTATGTAACTGTATTAATACGTTTGATAATGGTGGTAATTTATTTTGCGGTATAATTATTGCATCAACGTCCCTCGCCATTGCTACGATACAATCGGCCAGGGTTATCGATTACTCGGAAGGTCTACTTGGATTTCGCATTTGTTGTCGCGTCGCTAAATCTGCGCCAAAATCTGCAATATTATTTGCAACAAATCTCATGGTAATTTTACAGAGAATATTTTACACAGAGCTTGAATTATTTCAAAGCAGTGACATATATTTCTCGCAAAAATGATCCAGTTCGTACATAAAACAGAAGGTAATTTAAAAATTGTTCCAATTGTATATTCAAGGAACATTAAAAAACCACAATGTTAGCTTGGATAAAATAACTGTGATTTTTAAAACTACTGGTCCTCGACTAGTAGAATAGGGATCGTCGTAGACAGACGTCTGGTTCACGCCTGGCAAAATCTGCAATACTATTTGCAACAAATCTCATGGCAATTTTACAGAGAATGTTTTACACAGAGATTGAATTATTTCAAATCAGTGACATATATTCACAACTGTATATGCAAGGAACATTAAACACTAGAATGTTAGATCGGATAAAATAACTGTGATTTTTAAAACAGTCGAGAAGTTAAACCGTCGAAACTGTCCTCTACTAGTAGAATAGGGATCGTCGTAGACAGACGCCTGGTTCACGCCTGGCAAAATCTGCAATACTATTTGCAACAAATCTCATGGCAATTTTACAGAGAATGTTTTACACAGAGATTGAATTATTTCAAATCAGTGACATATATTCACAACTGTATATGCAAGGAACATTAAACACTAGAATGTTAGATCGGATAAAATAACTGTGATTTTTAAAACAGTCGAGAAGTTAAACCGTCGAAACTGTCCTCTACTAGTAGAATAGGGATCGTCGTAGACAGACGCCTGGTTCACGCCTGTCAAAATCTGCAATACTATTTGCAACAAATCTCATGGCAATTTTACAGAGAATGTTTTACACAGAGATTGAATTATTTCAAATCAGTGACATATATTCACAACTGTATATGCAAGGAACATTAAACACTAGAATGTTAGATCGGATAAAATAACTGTGATTTTTAAAACAGTCGAGAAGTTAAACCGTCGAAACTGTCCTCGACTAGTAGAATATGGAGTGTCGTAGGCAGACGCCTGGTTCACGCCTGGCGCCAGTAGAATCGTTCGTAACGTGTCAGACACAGAATTGGTGAAAGCTGACGCGAGAAGTCAATCAGTGAAATAGTAAATCAGTGAATGGAAGTACGCGATTCACGAACAGAAACGAACGTTTCTGAGCGTAAAGCTTGGAACGACGAGACGTACGAGACTGAACAAAAAAAAAAAAAAAAAACATCACGATACGTCGTTCCAGTAACGTTTAACGGAAAACTTGTTCTCGTTACGATACCGAGCGCTTGGAAGCAACGGTCCGCTTGATAAACAATTTCCCCGGGAAGACGTAATTTATTTCTAACGAACGAGGATCCGTCGTTGTTCGTTGAAATGTTATTTTCCATACGATCGCGTCCGGTGTGCTGCGTCTTCGTTCGATCTATCGATCCGATGGGACGCGCGTGGGATTCTTGCTCCTGTGCCCGTGGAACCTGCTGGCATACAGCTCGCGTCGCGACGTAACGCGCCCGTTACGGGCAACGTGGAAAACCAGTCTCTCTTTCTCTTTCGTCTCGTGAAAGCGCGAGTGGATCGAGGCTGCGAGACCGTGTTATCGATCGCCCCTTAACAAGCCTACCTTCGAGAGCGTTTTTCAAGCACTTCCGCTCCGGCAGCGTCACGAGTATCTCGGGGGATGAAACTCGTCCCCGAAATCCCATCGACTAATTGCACTCGGCGATTCTAATGCAATTTATAGAATACAGAAAATTCGTTTCATTACAGAATATATTATATATTATATTTTATACGTTCTTTTTCATTTTCTACAACTACTCGAATCGATACTATTTGCTACTGTTTGTATTATATAATATATATAGTGTGTGTTCTAGAATTGATTTAAAAGCTTGGTATAAAAAAACAGGTTGAATTTTAATACATTTAAGAGCAAACGAGAATGCAAACTAACGCTAGGTAGACGGTTTTGCGTAAATTTGGAGAACTAAATGCAATGAAAATGAAAATTGTAACGCAGAGAGGGAACGAAAATTCACGATTATGCGTAGAAAAAGGAAGAGTAAAGATTTCGCGCTCGATCTTTTGTTCGAAAAGAAAGAAACAACTGGAAACGTTACGCAGGGCATCTGAATCGCAAACTTGGGAGAATTTTAAGCGGACTTGTTAGAAAACGTAGCGTTCGAAAGAAATGTTTTTCACAATTTCCAGAAATTTTTAAACGCGGAATCACCGGGTGCTTGATTATTTTATAAATTACATCGCGAACTTGTCTACGAAGTTTCACCGTATCTGGAACAGTTCCCAGGACAGCTTCGGACGGTTGAAACTTCGCGAAGTAGTTGCCACGAAACTTGTTCAGTTAAAAAGAATGCGTGTTACTTAATTTCGTCTTCATCGTTGCGATGAGTAGGGATCGCAATAAACGACGAAACCTCTTTGAAAACGTTCACCGATGGTTGGCCACTTTTTACGAACAATTCGGGATATTATCGTGGAACGTGCGTATTAAGAATTTTATTCCAAGGAATTACGTAAAGTACACTCCTTCCGTGAATACACATCTGACGAGTCACGTATAATAATTGTGCCTACGCGTACAACTTTACACACGATACTCGATGTCTAGTCACCGAATCCATTACTCGGTTTGTGTTGGTGGTGTACTGCGAGAAATCGAAGGTAAGAATATTGTCGAGAAACCTGAGATATCCTATGGAGAACCGACTCCAACGCTAAAGAAACCGAAGAATCTGGTACAAGTCGGCGAGACGAAATTCACGTGTCTTATGGAAGAAAAAAATAAAAGAATTACGCGCAGATTGTATTCGGTTGTTTCCCAATAACCACTCGACACGCGTGGAATCTTCGAAACGAAGATTCCGGAAAATGTTACGCTAAACCCGACCGGGTTACTCGTGCAAAAATTGAATCGCGTTGAATACGCATTCACGATCTCGACGAGTTATATTTTTCGCTTATTTCTCTCAGAATAGTCCGATAAATTGAAACTCGTTCTCGTTTTCGAAAGCGTTGATCTCGATTGAATTTATTTCATTTCGTATCGCGTTTGTATTCGGAATCAAATTTCATTCGTTTACACGTTTCTCTCGCGATACTCGGTTCGTTGTTCGTATTTACCAGGGTTTTCCTTTTTCTTCCCTCTCTTCGAATACTTTCGATAGATCCGTTCGAGACTTGAAAATAACGTGAATTTCACCGCACGGAGAACGGTAATTGAAAAAGACGTTAAATTTGCGATAATCGGCACCGGGGATCATTTTCGTTAGTCCGTCTAAAATGAAAGGTAACGACACGGTAGCAAAAGTAGGTCTCCGTTTTCAATCCACGTGTACATTCCTCGAGAAACAGCAGTCCAGTGGAAGGTGCATCGCGTGCTGGCGAGATCGATACTCGCCCTCGAGGTTCTTGCCAGTTCGTGACGACCGTAGACCAGAATGTTTGCCATAATCCAACTTCAAAGGTCACGGTGCATTCAGAATCTTGCAATTTCGGGTGCAGCACACGGTGCTGGCTTTTTATCGCGGTGATCGCCTCGAACCGTTACCTGTCGTTAAACGTCGTTTCAGTAATTGCGCGTCGAGAATATTCGTTGCAATAATTGCGGAGATATTGCTCGGAACGGGTCGTCTTGAACGCATCGAGACTTGTAACATTTGCGATCGAGTAATTAGCGTGCAATCCACTCGTTGGCATTTTCCTCACGATCATTCTATCGTGCATTCTTTATTTTACACCATTTGTGTAGCACGCCACTACGGTGCACTATTACAGAACGTTTCTATTGTACTACACTAGGTTGCTATAGAATAGTGAAACAATAATACGCACTGGCACAGGATACTGCTACGATAACGATGCTTCGCACTAGTATTAAATCTCCCCTATTTCTACGTTCCCCCAGTATACACATTCGAAAGTCCCAGGATATTTATTCATTTTAACGAATTTTTAACGTAAATTGTTCAAATTATTTTCCTTTACTCTTGGGTATATTTATGAAAATACGTTCAGCGTTGGCTAGGTGAAAAGAAAGTATTTAGTCGTTTAAATGTTTGAAATAATTAGAAACGTATTTGAAACGTGAAACGAAGCTGAATGGAATCTAATGAGAATTTTACGAGACGAATGGAACAGTATCGATCGAGAAGTTACAAAAACATGGAGGATTTATAGATGAAAAAAAGATCTAATTAATTATTAGCAATGTTGGTGAGATTCTGTGTAAATTACTGCGTATATTTTTTATTCTAGACGTAGCTAATAGTGTAAAGCGGGTAACTGAAAGAACACTTACGAAACTGTCGCAAAGACCTAATAAATTAACGGATATTGTTGAAATATTCACCACGGAATATTTCTGCTCTTCTTAAATTTTACACTATTAGCTACGTTTAGAATAAAAATATGCGCAATAATTTACACAGAATCTCAATATCGTTAACGCTAGATTTACCAACCAGTCATTTTGATCGATCACGACTGTTTTTACAAAGAAATTTATTTTAAATTCCGTAGCATATTTTCAAAAGACGTTACGACTTATTTTATTCTATGCGTATTATCAGTCTCGTAAGTCCCTCTTTTTCCTCGATCATCGATTTTCCCGAGACACGTACGAGGAATACTTTAATGTATCAAAATCTATCGGTAGTTCTAGTGTTGATAATAATTGGATCTTTTTATCATTTATTATAACATCCGGGCCAACCGTATCTACTGCAGTTGCACAAAATGCACCACCCCCCCACTACCGCGATGCAAACGAAACGCAATCCGTGACGCAATCGGAAGATCTGTTCTGAAGTCCTCGAAACGAAATGCAAATATCGTCGTCAATTATCCCTGATCGATTAAACGCTTAACCAATTGTACTCACAGATGTCGACTCGAGTCTAGGCCCAAAGGTTGTCTTAGAACCTAATCGCGACGTACTGTTTCTAAATTCTCTCCTTCGTTATTATCGTTACAAAATTACGATAACATTGAACGTACACGTCGGTGTATGAAACGTAGTACCTTGTGTATTTCTTATCGATCATTTCGACTCAACGATTTCAGCGCATGTTTGCTTGTAAACACGAGCGTTACTACACCCATGTTTCCAATATTATTGTTACAAAATGCATTTTATTCACCCATTACAAACGATCGAACAGCTTACAGAAATAAATTTCGATCGAGATTCCAAGCAAAAGATTCGTATCACGTTATTGAAATTACAATTCTCGACACAACAAAAATCACTCTTACCAACGATTAGGAAAGAACGAACACGACTGTGCACGGTAGAAATAATTAATATTTATTATTTTACATAACAACTCGGGCCCAAAGATACACGTCCCACGTGTATTTCTACGTGAAAAGTACCAAAATTTTTCAAACTTTTCGCGATATTCGTTATTCTTAATTCAAAGAAGAACTAAAACTCTAGCTAGAGAAGACGAACTCGAGATTTTGATGCTTTTTCCAAATTTGTGACCAATGTTTCCAAAACTCCAATTCTATTCGAAAAGGGGCGTGATGTGGTGGTCGAAAAAAAAAACCCAGTACTGGACACTTGTCCCCGAAATATATAATACCTATCGGTGCTACCTGCTCCCGTTAGGCTAACAACGGATCCGCCCTCTAGCCGAGTTCGGTCGACCGGAGCAAAACTCGCCCCAGCAGTCACCACTTAACGAGGCCGCCATAGCCTGGATTTCGCACCCCCATATACCTCGATCCGCCATTGTTCCCCCTGGACACCGTCGCGAACGATCCTCGCAACGAACATTATCAAGAAAAACGAAAGGAAATGCTGCGTCGCTGACCCGTGAACACGTCATTCTGTACGGTACAATTGTTGCCCCAAGTACCTCGTCGAACACTCGGGTTCAGGAACTGTGTAGCCGAAACGAGCTGTTACCAAACACGTGTCTTACGTGCCTAATTTATATCTTTTTCGTTCTCGAAACCGGGCAGACTCTGTAACATTGATTGACACTATTACTGTATTTCAACGTGCTATTTTATTAATTCTACCGCGATATGATATAGGATGAGAGTATAGCAGATAGTACAGCATATAGATGTCCCGATAACTGTCGGTGTCCTTATTTTATGTAATAACAATGTTTACGCTGAATCGTAAATAGAATAATTTTAATACGGTGGAACCTCGGTTACGCAAGCCCTGTTACTAATTGTTTCACAATTCATGCACCATCTGTACTTGTCCTTATACGAGTTTTCAATTATCTAAGATCGTTTCGGTCCACAGTATCTCGGATAATCGAGGTTACCGAGTTTGGATTTTGTTTTTGCGTAACATTGCATAAATATTGCGTATTTGTTTATACTTGATACTCGAAGGTAAATACCGGGAGGTGAATGTGCCGTTTAAGAATGAAAAATGCAACCAATGTAAGTAGAAAGTGTGGGAATTGTAACGTGGCAAAGGTAATGATTTTACATCTTAGTTTTCTTGTAATTTGCAACTTCGTTAGAAGAATAATATAATTCTGCGGTCGAAGAAATTGGATGCTTCGACTGGTGTAATTGCGTTCGTTTATTTGTCAGAAAATGTAGAAGTAGTGCGAGTATTGAATAGAGTAACGCGCATCGGTGAAAATAACAGATAGAGAAAGCTCATCGATGTACTGTAGATACAGGTAGAGTAATATGTACCAGTGTAGATACTAAACACGTTGATATACATCAGAGTAGATACTAGATAAGTTGATATATACCAGCGTAGATACAAGATACAACGACATATACTCGTGTAGATACACCAATTTATAACTATGTAGATACTAGATACAACAATACACGTACATCAATATATTATACTGTATACAGTGATATATATATCGTGTAGCTTATAGGATGTTACTACTGTGCTACACTTCACTAGTATACGATACAGTTATTACATTACACCAACTTATGAATCCTATACTTACTTAGGATTATACGTATAACAATCCAGTATTTTAATACCAATGCAATGTAGTGTAATATAATAATTTAGTAATTCATCAACAAAGTATTGCACGATAATGTATCGCTAAATATAACAGTATCCTATATCGATATAGTATATTAATATAATAGTATCGCATACTACCGGTATATTTTTATTATTATTATGATACCGTGACACTGAAGTACATCACGTAAATCACGTCAGTGGTATAGCTCGACTGCTACCCAATATATTACGCAAGTACGTGTTACTGTACCACTATAATACGTTTCTCGTGTGTACATCATAGTAACGCTTCGTACTGTACCATACCGACGGAATTTTTCCATTTGTTCCCCATTTGTTGGAGCGTGTAATTTTCGCAGGCGAACTGATGTAATATGCCAATGGGTCTAATTAATATAGACGATATTCGCGAGCCGTCGATAAGCGTCGAATGTGCGTTCGAGGACATCGAATACGGGCCAAGGTAGCAAACCACGATTTGCCGGGCGTAAATTTCAAAGACACTCGTTCGTTGTACGGACACTCACCGTGTAATTACACGGTTCCTTATCTTTTAGTTACGTCAGTCCAGGCTGACATTTTCCTTGTGGCCCAGGTTCTGCGAGCGTCCGTTATTCCAGTAAATTTCACTTTATGAGAAAATATTCCTTTTAGTGAAATTTCTTCGAGAAATTAATTTCTAGCCGAACAATTACTTCCTTGAACATCATTCGTAATGGATGAACTTCGATTTGCATGTAATTTCAAGATCAATTTCAATGCAAATAATTATACCTCCCGATTATCGCGATAGAAAAACTTTGATTTTCTATTGAAAAAATCGACTCCAATTTTTGGCTCCATTAGTTCAATATCCCAAGTAATTTCATCTTGGGTGAACATATTCCTTTTAGTGAAATTTCTTCGAGAAATTAATTTCTAGCCGAACAATTACTTCCTTGAACATCATTCGTAATGGATGAACTTCGATTTGCATGTAATTTCAAGATCAATTTCAATGCAAATAATTATACCTCCCGATTATCGCGATAGAAAAACTTTGATTTTCTATCGAAAAAATCGACTGCAATTTTCGCTCCATTAGTTGAATATCCCAAGTAATTTCATCTTGGGTGAAAATATTCCTTTTAGTAAAATTTCTACGAGAAATTAATTTCTAGCCGAACAATTACTTCCTTGAACATCATTCGTAATGGATGAACTTCGATTTGCATGTAATTTCAAGATCAATTTCAATGCAAATAATTATACCTCCCGATTATCGCGATAGAAAAACTTTGATTTTCTATTGAAAAAATCGACTGCAATTTTCGCTCCATTAGTTGAATATCCCAAGTAATTTCATCTTGGGTGAAAATATTCCTTTTAGTAAAATTTCTACGAGAAATTAATTTCTAGCCGAACAATTATTTCCCAAATTTCCTAATAATGGATGAAATTCAATTTTTCATCGAAATCCTATTTCTTAGTTATTCAAATATTCCACCAACGAAAGTAGATCTTCCAAATCTATTCTGTTCTACGAAAAGATTTTCTTCGAGTATCCCTTTGTATTTTGAATAATTTCTTTCGAGCGGAAATACAGTGTTACAACGGTCCTTAAATTTCTGTACACATATTTCGAGGATATTTCGAAGGCAGAGAGACCCGCGCTATTTCGCTTTCTAATGGTTTATGGAGTCGTGCTAGGTCAAGGGCTGAATACACGAGCCACGCATCCTCGTGAGCGGGTGCTTAACGATCACCGATGATTTGGAATCACGTAGTCGATTGGCTGTCGGTTGATATTGTTCAGGAAACGTCGAAGTATGAAAAGCGAAGAACCGATATCGCGCTAAGAAATTGTGCTTTTGTTTCCAAAGGATGCGGTCGCGTAACGAAAAGAAAGGAAAAACAATTCCAGAGCGCTCCACTCTTCCGATAAGAGTACTCTGTGCGAGGCAACGTGTCGCTCAAACCGGAACCTACGATTCGAGACGAATACTTTTCCAAATAAGACGAATTCCAGCGCGTACACCTCCGGAGGAAAGTAGTCGCGATAAATATTTTTTTTCATTTTCGGAACGCGCACGAATGTCGGCGTTAATACCGGAACGAAACAAGGTTAATTGAACCGTCGATAAATTTTCGCGAGGCATTCGCATGCCGACTGGTCGCAGCGGCAGATTTAACGAGCGATATTCAATTGGTCCTCGAAAATCGTTCGTTAAAGTTCCAGTTTGTCGAGACAATCTCAAAATGAACGGTCCACGGTCAAATTTAATACAAACGAGTCGATGGTAATAATTGCCTCGCGTTCCCTGTGTATAATTAATTTTTTATCGTCGAATATACAGACACCGGCGATTACTCGTTACTTAATTTATCGCCGCTTTTCGAATCGATTAAATTACTACCGCGATCTTGCGATTTTGCGTTAATGTACAATGTTCTATGGAAATTTTCTCTCTCTCTCTCTTTCTCTCTTTCTCTTTCTCTCTTTGTGCCCCCTTTTCGGTAATTAATTAAAATTCGATCGAAATTATTTCGCTGAAAGGCGAGTGGCAATTATCGAATGGCCGATATTGAATATTGAAATCCGGTACGATAGAGCTCGCGAACGATACAAACACGAAGGAGATCAGGATCGCGGTGACGCTCACGATCGGTATAAAATTGCAAATAAATGCGCGACGGTACGAATAAAATTGAAACGAAAGCGAAAGCTGGTGATTCGTGGCGCCCGGTTCGGAACGAGCTACTCGAAATAACGGACAGAGGGAGAACAAAGAGGCTAAAGATCAGTCCCGTGACAGTTTGTTGATTTATGAAGCGATCGCGACGAATGATTTATCGATCGGTGTAGTTCGCGGCCGAGAATCGGGAAAATAACGCGCGTTCGTCGAAACGGGAATAAAATACGAGGCAGCGTACGCGCGAATACGTCGCTCTAAATAATTAGCAATACCCGTATTTGGGGAACGGACTGTGTGTATCCAATTAACCGAAAATCAGATCGACTCGATGATTTATTACTCGGTAAGAGTGACGCAACATCGGAGACGGATGATCTTTCGACGAATAAATTACGAGGGACGGTTTTAGAACGTGCTCATCGGTGACGTTGGGCTTTCGGTGAGAATACCGGGTGCGGCGAGCTTTCCACAATTTTTACTCGAATTCTGGGGGCAAGGTGTCACGGATAAAAAGTAATAAATCGTTTCGTTCACCGTTCGTTGAATCTACAATTTTTGCGAACGAATCCAGAATGAAAAACACGTTTGTAGCCGATGTAACGTTGCGGTACACTTTCACCGGTGGTTCGTCGTTTGAAAACAAGTCGAAAACGTGGTATACAATTTTTCCGCCCGATCTGTCGTTTTCGAGATACACGGTTTCAAAGATCGCGAGTCGCGTGCGCTGTTGGCGCGCCTCACCGATGCGTTTCGAGTGAATTTTGCTCGAAAAGAAGAGATTCCACGAGAAAATTATGCTTCACGGTTTTTCCTTGTTTTTCAACGAGGAACCGAACTCTGCTCGATCTTCTTGCGAATTGCGCCGAATTTCGTACACGCGTCCTGTGAAAAATTCCAAATTTTCTTCCTATCGAACAATTTCTTTCTCGAATATTTCCTTTCTGTCGAAAGAAACGGACATTTTTCGAACGTACAAGTATTCGTTGCGGTCACGGGGGTAACTGTTCTCTATGAAAAAAAGGAGTCAGTTTTTCCCAACGTCTTGCATCCCCCTCGCATGGTGGTTCCCATGATCGTGGCAAGAACGCTCTTAAATATCTGAAACCATGGGACGAAAAGGATCCTCGACCGAATAAAGTCACGGATCGTATCGCAAAAACATCGTGATTTATGTATTTTCGTTTCAGCGATGAGAAACAAAACTACGAACTCTACACTTTCTTCGTGTTTATTTTGATCGACGAACGGCGGGAATCCTTTAGTGTACGAAAGTAGATTGAAACGCTTTAGAAATGAATAAAAATTTCGTTTGGAAAATTTCACAAACTTCGTCGTCGCATTTGACACGCGATCGCATAATCCGTTCGTTTCCCATCGGTTGGGAGCTCGTCTCGGTAAAAATCAAGGAAATCGTGGTCCCGAGAGGAAAAGATGTCGCGCGTTGCTCCGGTAATCGGATAGCTAACTCCTGCGCGACGTGGCAAGGTCCTTTTAAGGGTAACCAGGTCACTCTCGATTCTCCTCCTTCCACGCCATCTCCTTCTTCTCCGTCTTCTTCTTCTGCTCGAACCGCTTCCACGGCCGGGAATTTCCCGCAAACTTCCCGGTCACGTTCCTCGGCTTCTTCGCTGCATTCCAACGGAGGAATTGGGTATAGAAATGCAGGTAGCCCGGTTATGATATTCCCCGATCGACGCCTCGCTCGACAATCTCGTTGCACGAAATTCATTAGGAAATTTTGTTTTATTTATCGATGCGAATAGACCGCGGGTTTCGCGCGTCTATGAGAAACACGTGCCGAACAAGAATATAATCTACTCCCGCCAAATGAAATATTAATATCATTGGAATTATTTGACAATGTTATTAGAATATAGGATTATTTTACAATATTATCAGAGTATAGGATTACTTTACAATTTTGTTAAAATATAGGATTATTTTACAATATTGTTAGAATGTAGGATTATTTTACAATTTTATTAGGATATAGGATTATTTTACAATTTTATTAAAATATAGGATTATTTTACACTATTATTAGAATATAGGATTATTTTACAATTTTACTAGAATGTGGAATTACTTTACAATTTTATTAGAATGTAGGATTATTTTACAATTTTATTAGAATGTAGGATGATTTTACAATTTTATTGGAATATAAAATTATTTTACAATATTATTAGAATATAGGATTACATTACAATTTTATTAGAATGTAGAATTACTTTACAATTTTATTAGAATGTAGGATTATTCTACAATTTTATTAAAATATAGGATTATTTTACAATATTATTAGAATATAGGATTTATTACAATTTTATTAGAATATAGGATTATTTTACAATTTTTTTAAGATATATATTATCAGATTATAGGATGATTTTACAATTTTATTGGAATATAAAATTATTTTACAATATTATTAGAATATAGGATTACATTACAATTTTATTAGAACATAGGATTATTTTACAATTTTATTAGAATGTAGGATTATTTTACAATTTTATTGGAACACTGTTAGAATTATTTTTAAATACGGAAAGTAAGTTCTATTATTAGCGAGTTTCAAAAAATATTGTGCGGTTTCGGTCGCTCAGACTTGCATCGTGTTATTTTTAAACAGTCTATCGAAATGGAGTAAAGGAAAATCGTACGTGGCAAAAGAAATATTTTTAACGAATGGTTAGAAGGAACATATGTAGGTCATTATGTACGCCCCCGCTCGGAAGTTATAGGATACTCATCTGCTTCGACAAATTTTGATCGCGAGGTATAAATTATACAAATTATTTTACTGTACTCTCGCGATCTGTATTTACAGACGTGTGTTCAATATTAGCCAAGTACGACAAAAATTATTTAACCGTCGAAACTTTTCAAATAACGAACCAAATATTATCAACGACATCAACGAAATTCTATTCAAATTATCTCACGTGTGTCTCAGTCTACCCGTAGCTAATGTAAACATTGTTTTCTTTCTCCGTTACTTTTCCAAGTGTTCGTTTCTGTTATTTTAATAAATCTTCCATGACTTTCGGGGGGTGTACACGTTCGAGGGGTCCGATTCAATTTGTTAAGAAATATCGGATATAACGCGTGTTCCAAATCGGGTAACAGTGCCGGAGGATTAATCTCGATTCACGTTGTCGCACGAGGGACACTCGTGCCAAGTTCAAGACGCATTGAACGTTAACGAAGTGTCAAAGAGTCCTCCCCGGTGTAAATATCGCAAATACGTGGTGTCCTTTGCGCATTGGTACGAATCGCGCGTTAAACGGTTGCTCGTAAATTACCATTTTAATAGGTCGAACAGCCAGTTGGATTATTTTCGTCTTTATTATCGAGGTGTATCGTTTACTGTATCTGGCACAGCCGGTCATGGGTTCCAGTCTGACGTGTCCAATGATCCCTCGACTTGGCACGGTACCCCTGGCTACGGTAGTCGTTAACCAATGATTGCGACACTCGGGCTGTCCTCCCCGCGCACGTGTAACCGAGATAAATTCGCGAGCCCCCCACCTGTGTATTTAAATTGGCACGAAGTCGTTCCTCCGCGACGAGCCGGAGGAAATTGTTCGATGTCTCTTTCGCGACTGGGTTGTCCTTTCGAGGTAGACGCCGCGATTAAATATCGATTCGGGTCTTTGGTTACTGGGGGGAGGTGAACTCTGGTTCGAGGGGGGTCTTACGGTTTAGAATGTGGAGAAAAGGGGGTCGTACGGTTTGGAACAACGAAAGGAGGTGGTTCTTCGTGAATTTTTCTCGCGAACATCGTTGATTGTAATAAAATATCGATTTATCGCTAAAAGGAGATCAATTTTTATTTGAGAGGGACCTTACGATTTGAAACGTCGAGAAAAGGGGGTCTTTCGGTTTGGAACACCGAAAGGAGGCATTTCTTAGTGAATTTTTCTCTCGAACATTATCGATCGTGACAAGATATCAATTTATCGTTAAGGGGAGGTAAATTCTTATTCTAGGGGGCCTTACGATTTGAAACGTCGAGAAAATGGGGTCTTTCGGTTTGGAACACCGAAAGGAGGCATTTCTTAGTGAATTTTTCTCTCGAACATTATCGATTGTAACAAAATACCAATTAATCGTTGAGGGGAGGTAAATTCTTATTCTAGGGGGCCTTACGATTTGAAACGTCGAGAAAATGGGGTCTTTCGGTTTGGAACACCGAAAAGAGGCGTTTCTTAGTGAATTTTTCTCATGAATATCGTTGACTGTAATAAAATATCGATTTATCGCTAAAAGGAGATCAATTTTTATTTGAGAGGGGCCTTACGATTTGAAACGTCGAGAAAAGAGGGTCTTTCGGTTTGGAACACCGAAAGGAGGCATTTCTTAGTGAATTTTTCTCTCGAACATTATCGATCGTGACAAGATATCAATTTATCGTTAAGGGGAGGTAAATTCTTATTCTAGGGGGCCTTACGATTTGAAACGTCGAGAAAAGGGGGTCTTTCGGTTTGGAACACCGAAAGGAGGCATTTCTTAGTGAATTTTTCTCTCGAACATTATCGATTGTAACAAAATACCAATTAATCGTTGAGGGGAGGTAAATTCTTATTCTAGGGGGCCTTACGATTTGAAACGTCGAGAAAATGGGGTCTTTCGGTTTGGAACACCGAAAAGAGGCGTTTCTTAGTGAATTTTTCTCATGAATATCGTTGACTGTAATAAAATATCGATTTATCGCTAAAAGGAGATCAATTTTTATTTGAGAGGGGCCTTACGATTTGAAACGTCGAGAAAATGGTGTCTTTCGGTTTGGAACACCGAAAAGAAGGCGTGAATTTTTCTCTCGGACATCGTCGAGTGTAACAAAATGTCAATTTATCGCTAAGGGGAGATAAATATTTATTCAAGGGGGTCGTACGGTTGAGAATGTGGAGAAAAGGGGGTCGTACGGTTTGGAACACCGAAAAGAGGCATTTCTTCGTGAATTTTTCTCTCGAACATCGTCGAGTGTAACAAAGTATCGATTTATCGCTAAGGGGAGATAAATTTTGAATTTTCTCTCGAACATCGTCGAGTGTAACAAAATATCAATTTATCGCCAAAAAAAGATAAATTTTGAATTTTCTCTCGAACATCGTCGACATGTATTTCGAAAGCAAATGTATATTCTTTTCCGGAAGTAAATATCGATTTGTGAAACGAGTATACGAATCGAAGGATTCCGGTGAAAAATAACGCACCGTCTTGGAGTTCTCGAATTTTTTAAATTTATTCAGTAGGCTTACTCCGACTGGCCTAGAACGAAACGTGCTACTTCCCTTTATCTTTGTCCTACCGTAACACCGATGTTGTGTCACCGATTTCTAGCATCGTGCTGTGAATTTATACGTCAATCGTCAACCGAGAAGACGACAGTAATACGGTAGAAGTGCACGGGGTCCGCAGAAACGAAGAAACGTTGCGCCAATGGGGCAACTTTCTAGAGTTTCTAATTCGTCGCTAAATTAGTTAGCAGATTCGCGAATATATTTCTCGTGTGTACGATCGGCGAAGTAACTTCGTAACCGATAGTAATTTATTCGTCCTATCCACGAACGAATGAAAATCAGATTCAAATGGACACCGATGGAACGACGAAGTTAATCCACGGATCTCGATCGAAACATCGGATAAGAGGAAAGTTTGCGAATAAACTCAATACCCTTTAGCCTCGATGTGTACAGTTCGATCGTAGACTTTCACGAACACCTGATCGTGTAGTCCGACCCTGGCGACGATTACGTCAAGCATTTCTTGGCGATGATTCGATCCCGAAGAGGGCGAAGACACTGTCCAATGCACTCGCGGCGAGTATTTCAGCGTTCA
This sequence comes from Ptiloglossa arizonensis, assembly GCF_051014685.1. Classification (NCBI taxonomy): domain Eukaryota; kingdom Metazoa; phylum Arthropoda; class Insecta; order Hymenoptera; family Colletidae; genus Ptiloglossa; species Ptiloglossa arizonensis. The sequence goes on from NC_135052.1 coordinate 544,163, forward strand.
GGGTCCGGCGTAACCTGGACGTCGACTTTCAAAGCTTCCCCTATAAATAGGCTTGGCCAGAGTTGACGAAGATAACGCAAGGCCGAGCTCGTTGGGAACAATAGCCAGGAGAAATACAGTTGGTCAATATTCCGTATCAACCGCGCGGTCTTTGCACCAAATACTCGTGGAAACACAGTCTCGGGATAAAAGTAACCCTTGCGAGCCAGCAACGAGATTCTTGCGACGAACGTCTATGGTGGTATCGGAAGTATTCAATAGGGTTCGTGAATTATGGAAAATAACGGATGGGCGACACTCGAAGTGCAGTGAGTAGAGTGAGGGAGTAGAGTGAGTAGAGTGAGTAGAGTGAGTAGAGTGAGTAGAGTGAGTAGAGTGAGTAGAGTGAGTAGAGCGGGTAGAGTTAGTAAAGTGAGTAGAGTGAGTAAAATTAGTAAAGTGAGTGAGTAGAGTGAGTAGAGTGAGTAAAGTGAGTGAGAGAGTAGAGTGAGTAAAGTAAGTAAAGTGAGTGAATAGAGTGAGAGAGTAGAGTAAGTAAGTAGAGTGAGTGAGTGAGTGGAGTGAGCGAGTAGAGTGAAAGGAGTGAGTAGAGTGAAAAAATCGCCCTTCGGGAATGGTAGTACATATTTTAAACAAATCGAAGTATAGAAGCTTGAAAAAAAGAAAAGCAGAGAAAGCTCGATATCCTTTTCTATTATCGCGAAGTATTATACGTTTCGTGTTCCGAGCAAGGCCACGAACACACGACTCGTTACGATCATTTCTTTCTAATATTGTTTCGAAAGCTTGCCACCGGAATGGTCGACGAATGTTTTTGAAAAATCGATCGTTACCCGATAGATCGGTTCTTGGAAAAATACAAAGGTTCCCGATCCCTGTAACAGGCCCGTGTCGATGAATTTCCTCCTGTTAACGTTGCGAATTGTAACGGTCCCGCGGAGGTTTTAAAGCGGATTCGAAACGTTTATTTCGAGAAGGGCGAACAGTTCGATTCGCGAAGAAAAGCAGAAGGGGATGGGTTCTCCCCTCGTTTAGTCTGAAAAGTAAAACGCGACACCGATAAATCTTCGCCCGAAGTAATGGCGGATAAACTCCCGGGCTTCTTTGCTTAGAGCGCGGCGAGACGTTGGTCCAATTCTCCTCTTTCTCTGTTCCCTCGTTAATTCAGCGTCTGCGAGAACAAATGGACCGACCGCTTCCTTTTTCCTTTCGTTCAATCTTAGAACGAGAAATATAGGTCGTGACGAATTCAGGAAGCGGCGATGGTCCCGTGCCAAAAATCGCGAACGCTCCAACGTTTTCAAAGTTCACGTTGCATCGTCTCCACTTTACGACGGGAGGACGTGAAATACAACAAAAATATTTCCTCTCGCGCGCAACGGAAAGAGTCTCTGTTTCGCGTTCGTACCGTTGAAATTTCGCCAACGGTTCGCCGCGTCGTCCAAAACATTGTTCGACCCGAGGCATTGTGTCGTCGGGCAGTGATCTAAGTTATGCGCTGTTTGTTGCACGGAATTGGACGATACGTTCCCGGGAACGTTGTATTTTGATTTTTCGCTCGACGATACTTCTTAAGGGGTTCTTCGGGGGATGTTGATGCGCCATAGGTGTCCCAGTATCTTCGTTCCTGTTTATTCGAAGGAAATTTTATTTGGAATTAAGTGGTGACATTGTGCGCACAAACGTTGCCACGAGCATTCCAATTGTCATCTTGATGCGACAACGCAACGTTTGGGATGATTTGAATACGTGGAAATACGGTTCGGAGCATTTTTACTACAGTTTAGAAATTATTCGATAGGAGTTTCAAGATCAAATTTATGTATCAAATTTTGTTATTTATTGTCCCCCAAATCTTCTTTATTATTGATTACGGATGAGTAAAATTACTATTGGTTACAAACGAATACATTATTATTGATCACGTATGAGTAAATTACCGTTGGCTACAAATGAGTATATCATTATTGATTACAGGTGAATAAATTACCCTCGGTTAGAAATGAGTCAATTACCGTTGGTTAGAAATGAGTAAATTACTATTGGTTAGAAATGAGTAAATTACTATTGGTTAGAAATGAGTATATTATTAATGGTTACGGATGAGTAAATTACTGGTGCTTACATATGAGTAGATTATTATTGGATACAAGTGAATGAATTACAGAGAACGTTAAACGCTCGATAAAAATTAACGCGTAAAATTAACGAAGAAACAACGATGTACCAACCGTTCGAGAGACGATCGTCAATCAACGAATTTAATTGTTCCAACCGCCTCTGAAACGACCGTTAATGACAACGATTAACGGTAAAACGGTAAATTTGGAAACTTGAAACCCAAAATCAAAAATTGGTATTTCGCACAAATCGTTGGAGCAGGTTCCAATTTTGTTTATTTTCGTAATCTCCTCCGTACGACGCCCCAGTCGCGAAAATTACTTCCGTGTGTTCGCTCGAGCTTTAATTATTCAATAATCGGGTCGAACGAGTTACACTTATCAAACGTTGGCTCAAGTTTCGCGTAAATTTTCGATCCATCGTTACAGGCGTCCCAATTGGCTCGTTCCTCGACACCAGGTGTCGCTAACGGATCGACGAACGATCACGGCTACCGAATGACGCAAAATCGAGGTTTCTTGATTTTCCGTTTCTCGTTAATTATCGTCGCGGGACATACACGAAAGAGGCGCGGTCACGTAACATGGAACACACTCGTAACAACGTTCTTTTATTCGTGTAAAGTGCGTCCAGCCACGGTTGCGTTATCAGCGCGTCACGGCGAGCTGCGTCCTCGTTGCGTCGCTGTTGCCCCTCTCCTCCCCTCGTCTGACGTAGCTTTTCTCCTTGGTTCTCACCGATGTCGTCCAACAATGCACTCCCGTCTGCTCGGATATAACCTCACCATTGTCCCCTCGACAGTTTCAGACACGCGCGAGAAAGAGCCACCGAGAGACCGAGCGAGAAGAAGAACGAAAGGAGAACCTTGTATGATATCTCGATGAGATACAGAGTGTCTGCCTTGACTCCCTGAGTATAATGCGGACATTCAGACACGCCGCGGAACAACAAGCGAGAAGTAGGCCCCGGGTTGTCTCGGTTTTTGCGAACCCTTGATCACTTTTCGCCGGCTGCAATTTCGACGCTGCGCGAAATAATTTTAGGCAGCGTTGTTTCGAACCTTTCAAGCGTAACGAGACGTTTCATCGAAGGGCTGGAGTCGTTCTTCGAGAACTCGAGCGAAAGCTGTACGGTGAAACATAACGAACGAAAATCGACGAAAGTGTACGCGCGGGTTTTGTTCTTTTTTTTTTTAGAAAAAGAAAGTAGCACCACGAGACGATGTTTCACGCGACGAAAGTGTTTGTTTCATTCGATGGAAACAAACGTTGATTCGAGTGTTTCGTTTTTTTAATCGCGAACGTTTCGGAGAATTTATTTGTTCATCTTCGGCAACGGAACGGGGCATTGTTAGGGGAACGTATGAATTATCGGTTGTTAGAAATCGAATTGCAACGATTATTTTACAATATGTTCGAAAGATTGGGAACGAATTTGCATCCCTAAATCGGAACACCAGCTGGCGATAAGTTAGGTGTTCCAGACGAGAGAGAATGTTTGCCATAAATTGTGATTTGTTTTTTTTACGCTAGTTCTACGTTATTTATGGTGGTCCTCCGTATAAACGGTTTGATAACTTTGTATATTTATTGTTTCAGGTGAGTTCGAATCAACGACGATCGCCCATCCACTGTCTAACGTTCGATTATTTGGCGTCAAACTCGGACATCCTTGTAAGTTGCACGAGCATATTTATGCGAACGATATTTCTTGAAACGTAGCATTTCTCGTTAAGTAGAAATTTCGTTCGAATTTTTCGTTAATCAACAAGAAATTAAAAAGGGGGACGGTAGGACTGTCGTATTGGTAATAGCGAAAAATACGATACTTTTGTATTTAGAGAATTAAGCACCATTTGCACTTGACCTTTCGCTGCATACACATTGCGATATTCGTTTCTTTCTATCAAACGTTTCGAGAAACGAAAGAAAAGCTACAAAACCGAATCGAAAGAAATTTCTTGCAATTCGAAAGTGTAATTCGTCGTTCAAAGAATTAAGCCCGATTCGCACTTAAATTTTCATCTCCAAAACTTCCTCACGAGTCTCATTGGGTTTCTTTTTTTTGCAAAAAGAGGAACCCACAGGTACACAATCGAAAGAAATTTCTCGCAATTCGGAAGCATAATTCGTCAATCGGAGAATTAAGTCTGATTCGCATTTAATTTTTTGTCTCCTAAACTTCCTCACGAGTCTCATTGGGTTTCTTTTTTTTGCAAAAACAGGAACCTACAGGTACACAATCGAAAGCATAATTCATCAATCGGAGAATTAAGTCCGATTCGCATTTAATTTTTCGTCTCCAAAACTTTTTCACGAGTCTTGTTCAGTTCCTTTTTTTTCGCGAAAATTACAACTACACAATCGAAAGAAATTTCTCGCAATTCGAAAGCATAATTCGTCAATCGGAGAATTAAGCCCGATTCGCACTTAGATTTTTGTCTCTAAAATTTTCTCACATGTCTGGTTCAGTTTCTTTTTTTCGCGAAAATTACAGCTACACAATCGAAAGAAATTTCTCGCAATTCGAAAGCATAATTCGTCAATCGGAGAATTAAACCCGATTCGCACTTAAATTTTCGTCTCTAAAATTTCTCACGTGTCTCGTTCGGTTCCTTTTCTTCGCGAAAATGACAGATACACAATCGTAAGAAATTTCTCTCATTTCGAAAGCATAACTCCTGGATCGGAGAATGAAGCCTCATTGGCGCTTAAATTTTTCTCCAAGTTGCTCGCAATTCGAAAGTATAATTCGTCGTTCGAAGAATGGAGCCCGATTCGCGCTTAAATTTTCATTTCCGAAACTTGCTCGCGAGTCTCGTTCGGTTCCCGTTTTACGCGAAAAATGTCAGGCATATCCCACGGATACACAATCGAGAGAGATTTCTCGCAATTCTGAAGCATAACTCGTTGGTAGAATTAAGCCCGATTCACGGTTGACCTTTCGCCGGGCGAACGGTTCCCAAAAGCGTTCGATCATTTCGATCCACCCTCTGCCGTGGTCCGCGCGAGAAAAGCAACCATCCGTATCGTCGGCAACAAAAGAGCCACAGAGTAGACCCCGAAAGGGTACAGGCCCGAAGTTCCCAGAACGGCGCCGGCAATCGGAGAACCCGTCCATGTGACGACCGTCCTCTTCGTTTTTTCACGAACGCCCACATCCTTTATCAGGATGCATTCACGGCTGAGATCACCGATCCTGGCAGCACCGGCGGGTTCAAGGCCGATTTACGAAGGCACCTCCTCACTTTCGCCCCTGCCGCGCCACCAGCATAGATACCTATACCTGCGCGGCGTCGCTGATTTTTCTTATCTGGCCCCTTGGCTCTGGCTCTCGTTTCTCTCACGGCCGACGACATTCCTGCGGGATCAAAACCGTGGCGCGCCTCTGTTTGCGACTATGCCCCGCGAGACGCCGATAGGACGATCGTGTTCCTTCTCTCGGTGTCCTTTTTTTCTCTCCACCTCCCACCGGTCCCTTTTCATACGTGATTTTCTACACCGATTCCCGCGAGCTTTTCTTTCGATCCTTAATTGCCGGTACGCCTCGCGTCTCGTCGCCTCGTTCGTTCCCAAGATTTCATTCTTTTGCCTCGCGTCGATCGATTCCGCGTACACGGAGCGATTCCAGAAACTGGGCCGCGGGCAACGATATTTCTCTAACGGGTAACGTACAGCTGGACGACCACGACGACGATAAGAAAAACGTCTTTATCGCGACCCGCGAGAATGTACGTAAACGCGAAAAGAACGATTTTTTCTTTTCACTTTTGTCTTTCGTCTCGCCGTAGCCGAACAGCGACTTTGATTCTCACCGCCCGGGTCCGTTCTGACCCGGACGATGACCCACGAAACGAGAAACTCGTCCACATCTCGTGCTCGTTATGGTCGTTGAGTGCAAAGAATTTACAAATCTCTGACGAAGCTTCGAGCCAAAACTCGGTCGAGACTCTTCTAATTTACTCGATGTCATTTTTAGAATAAATTGCACGAGTCTTCCACGACACGTGTTTACAATTCGATACAGGTGAGACTCTTCCAATTTACTCGGTGTAATTTTTATAATAAATCGCACGAGTATTCTACGGCACGTGTTTACAATTCGATACAGATGAGACTCTTCTAATTTACTCGGTGTAATTTTTATAATAAATTGCACGAGTATTCCACGGCACGTGTTTACAGTTCGATAGGAGAAAGAAGGGTAGAGACAACGTTGCACAATCGAGTGTTTCCCCGGCTGTGTAATAACAATACGTTCGAAAAATACCCAAGGGTGGTCGAATCGAAACACAAGAATGCTCGTTCGTTTCCGTTTCGAAACGTCCTACTTTTCATTGTTCAAGATGCGACAACCCTGGCTACGAATCATCCCTTTAATTGCACGCGGCAACCTACCCGAGGTCCGTTGTTCCGAGCACCGGTTTCAAGATCACGGTATCTCCGAAACCTGTCCGCGAGTCTGTTCCGTGGAAAAGAATTGCAGGGGGGTCGAGAGAGAGAAAGAGAAAGAGAAAGAGAGAGAGAGAGAAAGAGGAGAGGGGTGGGGGTACAGCAAGCAGGATTTACGCGACTCGCCATGACGACGCAGGGATTCGGGACGGTAGGGAAATAATTTGACGGCGCATGCGCGTTACGAAACAGCCCCGGAATAAACCGGCGAGCACGAAAACTCGCGAAGGGCGAAAGGAGGGGAGGGGCTGGCTAGTAGAGTGTTGCGGGGTGGGGGTAGGGAGTAGTTCGCGCGGACCGCGTGTAATCTTTCGAGTTTACTCGCGTCGCTACGACAACGTTTATTATGCCGGCGACGAACGCCGAGTAAGAACATCAAACGCGCGCGTTACGCGCACTTGTTTACGGTGCGTTTACACGGACTCGCGTTGTCCCGACGTCGCCGTGTTCTCCAGCCGTACCCGGTTACCTTTTCTCCCTTTTCCGCGACCGCGTATTTTCACCGCCGACGAGCTATACGTACCAGTAGTTGGTCATTTAAGAGGAAACTTCACGTATCTTCTCCAGTTCTTCGAACACGGAGGCTCGAGCGTGTCCCGAGACCGAATTCGACTCGACAACTCGTTCCAAAAATACATAACCGTGGCAAGACGTTACTTTGTATCTACACTTGGAAATGAGGGTAATAAGCGACGAAAATTGAACATTGTGTTTTTGTTCTATTTCTAGTTCTGTTGCACGAATATTTTGAGAAAAATATTGAAAAACGCACAGGCATCGCGAAACGTATTAGGGTAGTTTTTTGGATCTGTTAAGAAGGGAGTTTGTAAAAAATAGAGAAAGAACAACAGTGCTGAAAAATACATCGAAAATGAGACGAAACGTACATTTGATGAAGATTACACGAAACAATTATGCGTTACACGTAGACAGCGACGAAAAGGTTATTTTTTTATTATTTTTTTTTTTTTTAACTACGGTGCGTCGAAATGTAACATTTAATAAAAATTCTAAGGTAATCTAATATGTGGTTTCGTAATTGAAATGCTTCTGCTTTTTCCCGTAATTGTTCGTGCTATAGGGTAGAAGATATTGAACAAAAACGTGATTCTTATTTTTTCTTCTTTATTATCCTCCAAGTAGAGATGCAGAGTATACTGCTTCAAAAATCATTTTATCAGGGCAAGAGTTTCGCAGCACATTCGATTTGGAATATTTTCTATTGGGATTATGATTTGCATTATTTAAGTAATCTTGACAACGATTTTATACGTTTTTAACTTTTGATTGCAAGGAACGTGTACCTTGTTTTTAGAAAATCTCTATGCAGACTGAATCGACACAAATGTCGAAGAGGTTGAACGATGCAAATCTCCCAAACTCTTATCTGGTCCTTTCATAAACACTATCTCTTTCGTGGAATCTCAGTTCCATAAATTAATTTTTGTCCAAAGTTAAAGATACTTTTCAACATTTTCGTTGAATAATCCCCGATACGCATTTGAAATATAAAATATTTCTCATCGAATCATATTTCCTTCTCAAGCCCCAGATTCACCTTTCTTGATAATTTAAATTTATTTTCCATCCACAAAGTGTATTACATTCGACGAATAAAAGAGACTCAAATTTCGACCATAGAAATTATCAAAAATTCTGAGTCGTAGCACTAGATTTCTGTTTCTAATAAGCTTCCAAAATTTTACAAGGAGATCATAAAATCGAGTATTCTGAAATACGTTTCGATACATCCGCGCAATGCGATATAAAGATCCTGAGAGTAATCGAGGAATTCGATCGGAAAAAAACATCGGTAAATCGTGCCCGTGTATCGCGTCTATCCTTAATCTCCGGTAGCCTCGAAGATAAACAGCGATAAACTTACTGTGATTTCAAGCAGAAATTTGTTTGCTCTGCTCTCGATTGCTTAAACATTCAAAGGGGACGTGACGAGATCTCTGTGATATCCATCGGAGGGAAACATCGGAAACCCGCGACTTATAGTATCCGACACCTTACTGGTTCTTAATCACCGACGTATACGCGATCGCGATGGACGATAAGGATCTCGGGACTCGAGGCAACATCGAAATCCGATTTCTGGTGTCGGATTTCTTTGCCTTGCTCTCTTGGAATAAATACACCGTACTTTCGACCCAGGAAAACGCCACGAGTTTTCGATATATATATATAATTATTATAAAAGATGGTTCACAAATATCCATAATTTAGGTAATCTACGTACCAAAACATTTGAAAAACATCGTACGAATGTCTTGTATTTTTTACTTTTCGAATTATAAAGAATTAAAGAAAATATTCGCTAACATTGAGTCGCACAATCGCTTAAAATTGTCAGGAACAACACCTTAGGTAACTTTTGGTTGTAACTTCAAGTACAATACATTAGGTAACTTTTGGTTGTAACTTCAAGTAAAACACATTAGTTAACTTTTGGTTGTAATTATTGGTCGTACCTTAACACACACTAATGCACTAACATTAAGTCGCACAGTTGCTTGAAAATGTCAGGAATAACACCTTAGGTAACTTTTGGTTGTAATTTCAAGTACAGCACATTAGGTAACTTTTTGTTGTAACTTTAGGTACAACACATTAGTTAATTTTTGGTTGTAATTATTGGTTGTAACTTTAGGTACACCACATGAAGTAACTTTTGGTTGTAACTTCAGGTACAATATATTAGGTAACTTTTGGTTATAACTTTGTGTACATTACATTAGGTAACTTTCGATTGTAACTTCAGGTAAAACACAATAGGTAACTTTCGATTGTAACATCAGGTAAAACACATTAGGTAATTTTGAATTGTAACTTCAGGTAAAACACATTAGGTAACTTTCGATTGTAATTATTGGTTGTATCTTAACACACGCTAATGCACTAACATTGAATCGCACAGTTGCTTAGAAATGTCAGGAACAACACCTTAGGTAACTTTTGGTTGTAACTTCAGATACACTACATCGGGTAACTTTTGCTCACTTTATCACCCGTCGTTGTCCCCACCAATTCTTGGAAATTCATACACGCCGTGTGCAGTATTGCCTCGTTATAGATCGTCATTCGTGCTTCGTTGTAAGTACTTTCTCCGCGACCGCTAAACCGGGCGCTACTGTATTCCTCGAATAACGTTTTCTTTAATTCTCCGCAGCTTGAAAACTAAGAAATATTAACCATACATCCACAAGGTTGGGTTCTAATTAAACGTCGTGCAGCGACAAATCTTACAATCTTACTAAAAAGAAACCGAAGATAATTCGTGCTCGTGTTCAAATCGGACAAAATTCAACATGCGTTTCTCTCCTTTGTTTCCTTTTCGTAATCGGTTGAATCTACGAACGATTTTCATCCCTTATTTCTTTTACAATAGATACAAGATTCTTAATCTCCAATCTTTTATTATCTATCAGCAATTGCTCGGATTAATTAGTCAGAACGTTTAGAAGCCCAAGACGTTTCTTGCTTGTTTCACTGTACAGACTCACCCTCAGATGTACGTACATTTACGAATCACCCTGTAGTTCTAATTTTTCTAATCTTTCTCGTTTCTAATTACCAGGAGACTCGAAGACGAACAACCGAATGTTCTCCGCCCGATGGAACGGTTTCGTTTCTTTCTCTCGCGGTTATTCGCGATCGCGGATCAATTTCCCCTTTGTTCCGTGGCTCTGCGCGGATTGTTTCCCGAATACGAGAGGGACTCGACGTTACGTATCTCTGCCGGGTTTTATCACGGTTTCGAACAGTCGCGAAGGCGGGCGCAATTATACGCGATGAAACGGAACCTTTTCACGTGCCGCGCCGCCTTTAATCGATCATTTAGCGTCCTCGGTGTCGTTTCCAACAGGCTTGGCCGAGTTCGTCGCGTCTTCGTGACGCAATGCGTGTTACGTCGACACGAAACAGTGAACACTGGAATAGATTAGTGTCACTCGGGAGAAGAACCTAGCCCGATCCACGCGTGTCGAGGGGTTATTCTAGTCCCGAGCTTTCAAAAAATCAATTTTCTTTTTTTTTTCTTTTTTTTTTTTCGTTTCTAGCAGCTCGGCGTACAATTCGATCGAAATTCGTGGAAACGAGTACGATAGAGGGAAAGTATGAATTAGTATTTGTTAAAACGAGTACGGTAGAGTAAACGTATGAATTGGTATTTGTTGGAACGTACTTCTTTTTTATTTGTACGTATGACCCGGGTGTTATAAAATTGCATCTTTTTGGAGGGAAAATTGCGCGTGTAATTTACAACTCTCGATTTAAAATATTTTGTAGTTACAATGTTTCAAGCAATGAAAAGAATATTTTGATCAGAGACACAATTTGGTGCGATTTTTCTTCCATGATTGTTGAAGAAACGTCGAATCATCGAATATAGAATTTCAAAAGTTTCATATTTTATGACAAAAATAGCGCACTCGTTTGTAATTTTTCTAAGAAACGTGATATTTCGAAAAGTACGCGTCGATATTGGAACTCGAGGTTTCCCGCGCGATAAAAATTATTTCGACGAATAAAATATTGTAATTATTGTCGAATGTCACGGTAAACATCGTTGAACTTTTTTCACCGGAGATCAGGAAGGGAAACCCGCGTGTTGCTGAATTACGAAATAAGCTCGTTAACTCGTCCCCTTTTTACTCGGTAATCCAGGGATTGAACTTTCAGGGTTTAATAATACTATCCATAAAAATTCGTTAATTTTATAGATCTTTTTTCTACGTTCGTGGAGCATCTTCAACGATTTCGGTACGGTTGTTATAGAAGTTTGTGTAAAAATTACGAATAAATATTTTTAGATTAAATATTCAAACGACGGAAGAAAGGAACATCGACGCGAGATCGATGGACTTTAAAGGAAATAATTGATCCTAATGAGGCTAATACCGTACAGCTACGAAATATCGTTAATTTTATATTCCTCCTGTCAGGTTATTAGGACTACTTATCGCTACGTTATAGTTGCTCATTTAGTAACAGTTTCTCGTAAAAATTGATGGCAAAATCGAGCTCGTCTCCTTTTTGCTCGATAATCTAGGATTCGAGCTTGCTCTAGAGCCTGAATAACCTGTCCGATATTAAGAATGCAACTTTCTCATCCGTTTTTAAGGTTTTAACGGGAAGCATAAACTTCACCAACGATACTTCGGCAGAGTTATTAAGCTCGTTAGAGCAAAGCCGCATTAAAGAAGCGAATTTGCGACCGGTCAGGCACAATTTATCGATTTCGCGGAGGCTTAAGTTAAAACGAGTCCTCATCGTCGTTTCGGAAACGAGAAAAAAATAATCAATTTCAGGCAAACGGTTAACCCAACTATCCTTCGTTGCAAATGTAAAAGAGTAATTTAAATGCAACTATTCGGTACAGTGCAACGAATTGTTGTTCATCGTCCCCGGTAAATCATTCTGTTCGTATAATTTCGAGCGATCGGGCAAAAACGTGTCCAAAAGAATCCTGAAAATAACGATATTGATCACAATATTTTCGAGTTGTCGTTATTTATCGAACTGTCGACCCATGTTTTTAGATCGGCCCGTTTATTGAGTTATCGGGTCGGTTAAAAATTATTGGACATTTACTCGTGTCGCTGTTAATCGCGCTATAATTATTAGCAGTAAGAATAAGTTGAAAAAAAATACTGGTAAAAAGAAAATAAGATTTGTTAGAAGACGAGTCAATATCGAAGATTCGTTTTGTCAGAAGAGACGATTTATTCGATAAATATACACTAATATATATAAACTGAAAAAGTACTGGTAAAAAGAAAATAAGATTTGTTAGAAGACGAGTCAATATCGAAGATTCGATTTGTCAGATGAAACGATTTATTCAACGAATGTACGCCAATATACATAAGTTGAAAAAGTACTCGTAAAAAGAAAATAAGATTTGTTAGAAGACGTGTCAATATCGAAGATTCGATTTGTCGGAAGAAACGATCTATTTAACAAACATAAACGTTTCCATTAACCCTAGCGTAATTCGGTGAAATCTGACAGACCCCGGTCAACAAATATAGCTTTATAACTGGTAAAAGAATAGCGTCTAACGTACGAGCTTTTGTATACCCACCGAGTAATTCACTGTGCACGAGTCAACACACTGCCAGTGTCCTCTGAGTCAGCGTGTCCTACGTATCGAAAAGTAAAGAGACAATGGATCCATTTAACCCTAGTAGAGCACTGACGTGACTTTTTTCGATCAAAGTATAGTTGCTCAAAGTTATCGATCTATATTTCACCTTCTTGTATTCGTATTTATCGATAACTTATTGTGCAATATTCTCACGTGATTATAGTCGAAATTAATGGTACATTATAGTCTCGATCTGTTTAATTATTCAACGAAATATTATTCTCTAAATGCGATTTCTCCTGTATCGTATTATTCGATTCTCCGTAGTTTTATTTTTAATATAAAATTATAAATAATAAGTTATGTAACATTCTTACGTGATTATAGTCGAAATTAATAGTAGATTATAGTCTCGATCTGTTTAATTATTCAACGAAATATTATTCTCTAAATGCGATTTCTCCTGTATCGTATTATTCGGTTCTCCGTAGTTTTATTTTTAATATAAAATTAAGAATAATAAGTTATCGATAAATAAAAGTATTATTTATCGATAACTTATTATGCAACATTCTTACGTGATTACAGTCGAAATTAATAGTACACTATAGTCTCGATCTGTTCAATTTTTCGACAAAATATTATTCTCTAAATGCGATTTCTCCTGTATCGTGTTATTCGATTCCCCGTAGTTTTATTTTTAAAGAACTTTCGCATTCCCGAAAAAGACCGCATATACACGGCCGAGAAACGTATATTATTGCTCCAATTGACCAGAAAAAGAATATTACTAATGAAAATTTATTTTCACAGTCGGAGACAAGAAATATATTCTGGTCTTAAAATATTGTTCTTTAAACGCCGTGATTTCTCCTGTATTTTATTATTGGCTCTTTATATTTGTATTTTTCAAGAAATTTTGCATTCCCAAACAAGACCGTATTCGCACGATATAGCTACACGCCGAGAAACGTTGAACCAAATAAACATATATTATTGCTCCGATTGGCCAGAAAAAGAACATTCCTAACGACAATTTATTCCGATAGTTGGGATAAATATTATATTACGGTCTTAAAATATTTTTCTTTAAACGCTGCGACTTCTCCTGTATTTTATTATTAGCTTCTTCGTATTTTTATTGTAACAGAAATTCACGCACGCGGTTCGCACACTGGAGAACAGATCCGCGACTTGTTTGACCAGCTGCATATCAGAATTGCAGCATTCGTTCGCGCGACCTTGCTTTCATCGCCGAAGATATATTGACCCGAATGAATATTTAAGTCGCGTCTGTGGATTTTTTTATCCGACGATTAATTCGCCTCGTTACGTGCGAAATTTTCAAGAGCCGCGACGGAAATTGAATCGGGGATAAGAAAGTCTTGGTTACGTGTACACGATATGAAAATTCATTCTTTTTTACCGATTAGAGTTCATAGTTTTTATCGCGATATTATTCTCGATCGTTGTGCAACGTTTTTATACGATTCGCAACGACGAGAAAAATTCGTTTCGGTTACGAATCGAATGTACTCGCGATGATTTCTCACGAGCGTTGTAATTATTTGTGTTCTTTCACGGATCGAAAAAAAAATATATATTTCAATATCACGGTGTTTCGTAACGATAACGATTCTTCGTTTGGAATCTTTTTAAATGTTCGGTTACAATTATCGTTGCGTAAATCGGGCCGCGTAGCGAGCCGGCTTGGAAAAATTTATTTATTTATTTTTTTCTTTTTGTTACCCGTCGTAACGGGTTTAACGCACGCGAAATATTTTCATATCGTTTTCCTAACGTTCGAGAGCCCCGTAGTTGTATAATACGAATATTTAATAACACCGCGGCGTAAAAGGCGCCGTGAATACAAATTGAAAGGTTAAAATAAATGAAGCTCGTAAAAGTCGTGCGTGGCGAACCAGTGAAAAACGCAGTTTCGGTAAATTCGTTAGAATTTCTTTTTTCGTTGCGACAGGTTTGCGAAACGGTTCACGTCCACGATCAAAAAGAACGTTGAAGAAGAGTAGCAGCCACTCTAAATGTTTTCGGAACGCGTGCTATTTTCAGGCGTGTTACCAATTCCGCGAGTGCACAGTTCTGACGCGTCTGCGTCTCGTAAATTAATTCCCATCGTTCGACCGGCAAAACTATTTCGAAATCCGCAATTCGTGTTAACGGAAGCGTATAAAGTTCGTTAAAAATGTCTCAACGTTTCGTCGCCGACCACCCCCGCAATTCCGATGCAACTTTCGTATTTTTATCCGATTCTTTCCTTATTTTCATACGATTTTTTAACACGATGAAAAAAGAACGAGCGAGCCCGTGTGACCGACTCGCTTACATATTCTAGAAAATCGAATTTATAAGAAAGATTCTCGAGACTTATTTGCAAGAAAATGCGAAAAAAGAAACTCAACGTCCGAAATGTTATTCGAAAAATCATTTTACGAGCGACACGGACTCTTTCGTTAAATTTTAACAACGAAAGAATTTTGTTGACCGAGTTCAAATGTCTTTGCGGTGCTCGATCAAATCTTGTAATAATTTTACGGGATTGTTGCAACGTCGAGAATATTGCTGCAAAAATCATTTTACAGAAAGTGGGCTTTTTCGTTGAATTTTTACAACGAAAGAAATTCGTCGATCGAGTTCCAATGTCTTCGCGGTACTCGATATTATTTTGTAATATTTATTGAGAATTTTTGCAACGTCGAAAATCTTGCTGCAAAAATCATTTTACACAAAGTGGGCTTTTTCGTTGAATTTTTTCAACGAAAGGAGTTCGTCGACCGAGTTCAAAGTGGTACTCGAGTCTTCGCGGTACTCGATAATATTTTGTAATAATTTTGCGGAATTTTTGCAACGTCGAAAATATTCCTACTAAATGATTTTACACAAAGTGGGCTTTTTCGTTGAATTTTTTCAACGAAAGGAGTTCGTCGACCGAGTTCAAAGTGGTACTCGAGTCTTCGCGGTACTCGATAGTATTTTGTAATAATTTTGCTGGATTTTTGCAACGTCGAAAATATTCCTACCAAATGATTTTACACAAAGTGGGCTTTTTCGTTGAATTTTTACAACGAAAGGAATTCGTCGACCGAGTTGAAACGTCTTCGCGGTGCTCGAGGAAATTTGATAATAATTTTTGTGGACGAACGAGAATCAGAAACTGTAGTTTCGCAACGCAGTTGCATCGGGAAGTGCACGCTGCGCGCGCTATTTCGAGATGCAGAGACCCAGTTGCATTTTGCGACCCGCTGCGACGAAACCCGGCGAACCGTTCGCGTCCCATCAGGAAATTCGACGCCGAGCGAGCCGATCCTCTACAACGTTTTATCGACCCATAAATTTCGCTTTCGAATTTATTCCGCGTTTCATGATTTGGGGCGAATCGGTGCGATCGCGGCTCAGTGTTATTTCCCGCCAAGTTCAAGGGTCCCTGCCAGGATTCTCGCGTCGACCCAAAAACATCGTGACACGTGTTATCGGTCAGAAACGATCAAAAATGCTCGTAGACGGAATTGAAATCGATCACGAATATTTTCTATTTTTCTCGTAACTGCACACGCATTTCCGTTATAATTTCAGCCATCTTACTCCAAAAAAAAAAAAACGTCAACATATAATGGTTATCGCTACTATTTAACCAAAAACTTCGTTGCAATTGATCGAACCTTAATTGATCCGACTCTACGAATCGATTCGAGTATAAGAAAAAATGAGAATTGAAATTTTTTACAAAATTAATTAAAATTTCGTGTCCTTTCGCAAATTTTGCGACAATCTTTAACTTTCGAGTCGCTTCTTTCGACGAAATGTATCACCCGGTCGATTTATCGAATCGTTTCGGTAAAAAAAATTCGTCGACTATTCCTTTTTAAATTATATCTCGCTTTCGGCTGCTATTACAATTTTTCACGAGTTTGATATTCACTCGTGAAAATCTCCGGTCGTCTCTGTTGATGAATTTCGTAACAATCTGGCCTCCCCTTTTCCGGGGAACACGATTCGGAAAGATTCATTTATTCTCCTCCATTTATTCATCAGCGCGTTCATTTCCTTCGATGAATGTTGTAACAGTCCGCTCGAACAATTTTCAGCCCGCGAACGGGTCCATCATTGTCTGACCTCCTCCTCGATGTTCCAGACGAAAAGGAAAAGAATTCTCACGAGATACCACCGAGTATCCTTGGCCGTGATCTACGAATGGACCAATGATGTCGTGTCACGGAGTTATTTTAATATCAAAGACGCTATTATTAGCGCGTGACCCGATAGACTCGCTCGTAGAAGAATGCTCTTTGCAGGTCAGCGAAGTACATACGTCGCTGGAGCACGACTTGTTCTACCAATTATTCAAATCATGACACGAAACGGTTGTGAAATATTTTTTTTATAAGTATCGCTTAAACGGTTACGGAACTCTTTTACAAACAAATACCATTGAAATATTTTAAAGGGTACCTTTTTGAAAATCTGTGCAAACGTTTCGTTCGTCTGACCGAGAAACGAAGAAATAATAATTCTCGATAATGGAAGCTTTCGTTCGAACGGAATGCATGGAAAATAAAAATGAATATTCTCGCCTAACGAATATTCGGTTGGTCAATTTTAAAGAGACTCTCGATCGGTCATTTTTACATTGTAACGAACACTCGATAACGTTGAATGATTTATCACGTCGCCGGATGTAAACATAATGTTTAGAACGATACGTACATATTACGATGTAGTATATTGTCCGCGTGATAAAAGTTCTGAAAGAACTGCTTTCGTGGAACATTTATTATACAAATTCTAAAATATCTGTTCAGCGAGAACAATTTTTCAAAAAGTTCGTAACGGTGGACATTTCTTCCATAAAAGTGTCACGTGAATAGATATTCTTTTAAAGGCAAAATATAGGTTTTGTAAGAATTTAAAGAAACAAAAGTTAACCGTCTCTTTCGAACTTTTAATTTTGATACGTAAAATGTCTTTAATTAAAAATCGATTACTCGATTATCCGACAGGCGATGTTTCTCAATATTTCGAATACAAATTCGAAATTTAAATTGCAGATCCATCGGTAACGGATAAATAGTCGTGGAAAAAAATAAGAGCAGAAGTGATATTGTAAATGGAAGCTAATCGTTAAAATATTCCTGTTACTTCGTCGTACTGTCGTTAACGACAACGAAAATTGTCAGAAACGAAACAGAGAAATTTGTGCTGTCTCTTCACCGATTCGAGATACCACAAATGCACACAGAATGCAACGAGTACGTGCACGTAGACTGCTGCATTTCCTATTTCATCGAAACAATTACCTTGAAAATTTCACTGTTCGAAATAACAGAAAGACACGACACGAATAAGGAAACTGTTGGATAACAAAACACTCGATCTTCGGTATTCTATACATTTCGGATAGAATAGAAAAAACATTGATAATACAGAGAAATAACAATACAAAGAACGCTGTTCTAATTAATTTCTCTACTTTTTGTATCGAGGTTTATCAAAATAAATTTCGTTAAAATTATTTATTTCGAAAATGAAAAAGTTAGTCTAATATTATTGTTTAGTTATTCCATTTTATCGATATCTAGTTTTCCGACAGTTTCGAGGGACGATTACACTTTTTTTGCGAATGGAACCGTGCAGAAATACCGAGAGAGAATATTCGAAGAAGAAATATTTCGCGATTTATTTACTCCGGAAAGAAAATAAATAATTCCATTTAAAGAAACGTGCGGTTGCACTTTGCAGGTACGTCGTTGCACTTATAACAAAAAATGAGGTCATGGGAAGATAGACCTTGTTATAGTATTCAACTTCTTTTTTTTTTCTAACATCTTTTTCTATCTTCGACGAGAAATGAGACACGACCCGTCCCAATTGCGCAACGTACCCTGCCTCGGAGCTGGACAAACTTTATTTGAAATGAAAATAAAGAGTAACTGTTTGAAACAACGTTTCGCTCTTTTATTTCGCGCAACGTTATTTGGAAATAACCGAATCTTCGATTTGTTTGAAATAACAGGTATTTCAAATAAACTTCGAAGTAAGAAGTACTTATTTGAAAGAAACTTCGAAATAATGTGCGTTATCGTTCGTACAACGAATAAATATTTATTTGCCTGTTTGGACATTTATTTGCCATTTGCAAATAGAAAGCTAATAATTTTTAACGAAGCATGTAACATTTTCGTTGAACTTATAGAACCGTAGAATATGGTAGCGAAGTTTGTACGGTTATCTGATAAACATCCTGTATATTTATGATTTTCATAAATCATTATCATATAGTGTATGCAAAGTTATAAATACGTATGACGGACGATACGCGCGAAAACTATCGATGGAGTAAGATTATTTGGAATAAAAATTTAATCGTACGAACAGAATGCAGTTCTTCTATTGTATCTAAATGATAAAATGACCTCTAAACAAGATAACATATTTTTTTAAATAGTTCTACAAGTAACGTTATTTCGAATACTTAGTAACATGAGCAACGTTATTTCAAATACTTAATGACATAAGCAACGTTATTTCAAATACTTAGTAACATAAACAACGTTATTTCAAGTACTTAGTAACATGAGCAACGTTATTTCAAATACTTAGTAACAAGCAACGTTATTTCAAATACTTAGTAACATGAACAATATTACTTCAAATATTTAATGACATAAGCAACGTTGTTTCAAATACTCAGTAACATAAGCAACGTTATTTAAAATACTTAGTATCATGAACAACGTTGTTTCAAATACTTAGTAACATGAGCAACGTTGTTTCAAATACTTAATAACTTGAGCAACATTATTTCAAATACTTAGTAACATGAGCAACGTTATTTAAAATACTTAGTATCATGAACAACGTTGTTTCAAATACTTAGTAACATGAGCAACATTACTTAAAATACTTAGTAACATGAGCAACGTTATTTAAAATACTTAGTAACATGAGCAACGTTACTTCAAATACTTAATAACTTGAGCAACATTATTTCAAATACTTAGTAACATGAGCAACGTTATTTAAAATACTTAATAACATGAGCAATGTTATTTCAAATACTTAGTAACATGAGCAACGTTACTTAAAATACTTAATAACATGAGCAATGTTATTTCAAATACTTAGTAACATGAGCAACGTTACTTAAAATACTTAGTAACATGAGCAACGTTATTTCAAATACTTAGTAACATGAGCAACGTTGTTTCAAATACTTAGTAACATGAGCAACGTTGTTTCAAATACTTAATAACATGAGCAATGTTATTTCAAATACTTAGTAACATAAGCAACGTTACTTCAAATACTTAATAACATAAGCAACGTTGTTTCAAATACTTAATGACATGAGCAACGTTATTTCAAATAATGATAATTTAAGTAACGTTATCTCAATAGTGTTCAGGTATGCTCTGCATGTATTCCAGATGGAAAGAGAGATCAATCGCGGGTTAAGGAGAATATGATACTACGAGTAAGTAGAATGTGGACAGTGTCGCGTAATTTTTGATTAGTGGCAAGCCTTACGAAGGCTGACCTTAAACGTCTGATCCAATACGACTCGTAATTCCTTTCAGGATTGATCTTTCTCCCTATTATACAGATCAACGCCAGAACAGCTGTCGTTTTATTGCCAGACAATTCGCATTTCCGACCACTCGTGTCGCCCTGATAGTTCGAATAACGAAATTTATGACTACACCCTAAAGCAGTATTTTTTCAAAGCAGAGGGGCGCCTTACACAATCGAAGAATATAAAAAAAAAATATGGATAACATTTTACTCACATTTCTACCAATGCGTAGATCATCGGAGTTTAACAATTGTAGAAATGTTTTTTTATTATCATTTTACTATTCACATCGTTCGATAAATGTAAAAAAAACATCATTTCTAAATTCGAATTCAAGAAAATTATTCAAACACGTTACTCAAATTTTCCAAGTACCATTTATTTATCACAATACTGTACGTATCGCAAACACTCGATTCAACCAGAAATTTTCCTCAAATACTTTCCCGTGTACAATGAACAATGAAATTCAATCCATCGAAAGCAATTTATTAATTTCGCGTTGACCTGATTCGGTAGAAATTATATCGTTCGAAATAAACAAAGATTAAAAGCGATACCGATCCGGGAGGTTTGTCAATTTTACATACCGTATTACCTACACCGTCGAGAATTCCGGATATTTCGTTACTTACATAATTCCGTGTCGCAATATTTAAAATAATTTAAGAATGAAAGACAGGTATACGTGTAACCTTGAAGAGGTTGATTTAAAATAAACGGAAGATTTCTGCCCATAAATCTCAGCTGCAGGAATTCTTTTTTCGTTACGCGGCATTTGGCAAAAAAAAAAAAAAAAAAAAAAAAAACAGAAAAGAAACAAATTTGTTAAACCACCGCGGTGAAGACCGAACGAGAATCGAGGAATCCCGCTAGCCCGGCCGATCGAGGAAATGCGGATGGAATAAAGGTGTCGAAGCCGAAGAAAATCGCGCACGAATCACCGCCGATCGTTTCCCTTCTACCGTCTCGGTGACTCCGACACAGTTCGAAAGATTACGCTGCGTGACATTTGTTCTTATCTCGGGCTACGTACGCGGCAATTCCAGCCAGATCCCTCCCCGTATCACGAGTAGAGACGTGCTCGCGCGACTTGGCATTCAGCCTTGTTCTATGAACTAGGTCGACATGTGCGGTGCATTGACAGAGAGAGTGTTCGCGACCGTTTATCTCCGTTCTTCCTTCCGCTTTGCCTGTCTCCCGATTTCTCCATCGTTCCTATCTCTGTCGCGGACTGTACCAGTTCCACCAGTTCTCTCTTCACCCACCCACCCCCCTCTTCGTGTTTTCTTTTTTTCTTTAATTTTTTCTCCTTTTTCCGCTAACATCGCGTTTCTTTCTTCGATTTTTTTTTCTCTCTCTCTCTCTCTCTCTCTCTCTATAGACCGAGCAGATTCTTCTCCACCGTTCGCGAAACACCCTTTTTTTGTTGTTGCGGATCCTCTGTCCCTCTTCCATTCAACGTGCACCGTTTTATCACAAGTCACGATGTACTCTTATCCGCGCTATGGTTTTTTGCGCGGTGTCCCGATCTTGTTACGACGCCCGTTTCGACTGTTCCTTTTCTCTTCGGTCGTGACGTTTTTTTTTTTTATTTTTTTCCTCCTCCTCCTCCTGCTCCTCATCCGCTCCCTGTTCTTTGCACTTGGCTTTGGGAGGTTCCGCTCTCCACGCTCTTCGCTGCCCTCCAGTGTTTTTTTTTTTTTTTTTCTTTCGACCCGTTGGCACGTGTCGTACACTAGTTCCACGTTCTATTGATTCGTTCTTCTTCCTTTTTCTTCTTCTCTCTCCCTCCCTCCCTCTCTCTCTCTCTCTCCTTCTTTTTAGTTCCGTTGTTTGACTTTGCTCGTAGTTTTCCCGCTTCGTTTACATTTGCCCCCGTTTCTCGCGTTTACCTTTTGTCGGCACGTTGTAATTTTCCTCATCTTTCCGCGGTCTCGTCTTCGTTTTCTCGAGCATCCGTTTTAACCATCATCGTTTCTTCTTCGCCCCTGTAATTTTTATCGACACCCCCTCCTTCGTATCCTTTGATCATCGTTCCCGATCCCTCGCGGCTTTTTGCTCTCAATAATCTTCAATTCTTTCTTTTTTTTCTTTTTCTTTCTTTTCGTTTCGTTAATTGTATTCGTAGCCTCGGGTTTATCATGGCCCCCTCCCCCACCCCTTCTTTTCATTCCGCCGTTTGAAATTGCCCGGTAATTTTTCTTTCCTATTTGACTCTCTCGATTAATCTCTCTTCCCTGTAGCTTTTTTGAATAAAAATTGTCGCTTTCGATAATCCCCCGCGGGGAGGAAATTGTACTTTTGTTAAAGCGAGTCCAGTCTGGTGTTTCTCGTTCGCCTTCTTTCTCAAACGTTATTCCGTCGAATTAAAATTCAACGACCTCAACGCGGTTCACGACAACACGACCCGGGTCTAGCGGCAACTTCTTAAGTATCCGCGCGTGACCGATAGTTGGGCTATTATCGTCGATCGTAAACTACGTCCTCGTTAAATAAAAGCCTTGTAAATCTTTGTATCGGTGCTGGGATTTGAATACGAGAGAGTCGTAAAGAAATAGGGACGCGTTTGAACGCCTTTTTCTTCCTTATCGTTATTTTCGTTACGACGAGACCAATAATAAATACGACGTCTAAGCGTTTCAAGCTTCGATACGTGTCGTACACCGTGACGACTGAATCTTACAATCGGTGAAATAAATGTCATTTTTCCGGATCGTTCGATCGAACGTGATCGAATTTTGTCATTTTCGTTCAATTTACGCGTTATCGATGGATTACCGTGTCGGTGAATCCCAAGTTAATAAAATGGTATCGTCGGTTGCTCGTAACGTAACCAATACGAACGTATCAATTTAGAAAGCGCGTTACGCAATACTGAAATTTTACTTTGCAGCGGGTGCCACGTGCTGCAACACGCGGCGCAAGACGTTAAATCGTCTTTATTCGTTTGTAACTACACACAGATGGGCGTTTATGATCGAGAAATTACGCGCAGGCTACGGTTTAACCCTTTAACAGTTTAGCGCATCGAGGAGACGCTCGCCAGCAATAGGGGCGTGTACACTGTTCAATCTGAGCGAGATACGCTCGAGGGGAAAAATTTATTATTGTACACCGAGCATAGGCGATAAATTGAAGCTGTATATTGCACGCACGCCTCAGTTTGTTTATCCCCGTTTCCCCACCCCAATGTTCTTTCTTTAAACCGTATTATAAAATTCCAGTACCTTTCAACGTTTGGTACCGCTATCGCTGTTATACGTTAGGCTTGATCACAGCAGCGCGAAAATTTGCTTTCAAATCGCTTCGCGTGCTTTTCGTTCCTACGATGTAACAAAGACATTATTATTATTATCTGTCCATTGTTCCAATGAACGTAGAAAGGAATTCGCAGTAATTTCTATATATGATACCAAATACGTTATTAATTCCGAAGAATTTGGAACACTGTTGCTTCGAACTTCTTTTTAAAACAAATATTACCTTTTATAGTTTGCATCGATGGACGAAGGTAACGGTTATACTTTCCAAATCGATCGAAAATCAGACGAATATTGTTCTTGACGATAACAAAGACGATCGAGGATTAAAAAACTATTCATTCGTATGATTCTATGATTCCAAAGAATGCAACCAAAAATTTGCAGCGAGTGATTTTTATATACGATACCAAAGACACTATCGTTTAACTGAAATTTCAATTATTTCAGAGTGCAGCGAACAATTTGCACCGAGTAATATCATCTTAGTATTATACGAGGAAGGTAATGAAAAACAAAAGAATATATGCAAAGCTACGATGCGTTAACGCGAATGAAAGTCGAGTATTTAGTGTTCGTATGTGTATATTCTGTAAGTTATCTTTTTACGTGAAAAAAATGAGTAATGTTATCTTTTAATACATTAGAAAGGAAACTTCTTATTTTACTAAAAAAAACGGCACGAACTTTCCGGACTATAACTGGTACATATTGAACAGACGTCTGCAAATAATTATACCTAAATTGTAACCGATAACTAACATTCCAACGAGTCCAAATTCCCTGGACGATAAATCTTGTCCCCGTAACCACAATTTCGTACAGAAAAGTGTAATCCATAAGAGCAAAGTGTTGTTGCAATTAAAACCGAAACGGAACAGTGCATTTTGAAGAACGTCAACTTGCAGGAAATCGTAGGTAAATTCACAACGAGAAGAACGTGGTATAGAAACGGAAAGCTACGAATAAACACCTGAAATGCCCGAGACAACAGTCGCTGATAATTTCTGTCGCGCTTCCTCGCGATTAATATTAATCGTCAACGTTTTGAAACTCGTTGAAACGAGAACCGGCGCCTTTCTCGCGATTTCCGCGTATTTCTCCAAAAAGCTGATAAAAGACTCAAGGATATCTCATCGGTTCTCCGTTCGATTCTCCGTTAAGATTTCCACCAATTTCGACGAAAAAAGGATTCGCTGTTCCGTGAGCATAATTCAACACCCTCGACGAACTTGTCCAATGGTCGATCGTTTTTCTCGATTCTCAAACATCTTTCTTAATTTTCCATCGCTCTGTCAAACAACCATTTCCCCCCGCTATCGTCCCCCTTTCTTCGACTCTTTCGACCCGTTCGTTAATTATTTCCATTCTTCTCGGATCCTTCCAAGCAAGGATTTTTCATCATTCTCCGACCCGGGCTCCATCTCATTTTCGCGCACGCATTTTTCGATAGAGGCTCACCGTAGCGTCGAGCTCGTCTTTTCATCGCCGCAGACGCATTCGTTGACGGCGTCGACGTCGGCGTCGACATCGTCTCTGCCCTACTTGCAACGCGCATGCACGCCGCGTGCAGCCACGGAATAAGCGAGAAATCGATTTCGACCCCTTCTTCGCGAGCCTAGACTCCTTCCGAGTAAGCGACCACGCTTCTATGGCCGGCCCACTCGTCGATTTTCCGCTTAAAAAATCAACCAGGGACACGCTTCTTGGCGTACGATTTTCAGCCATTTCTACGCGTATGACCCGGAGAGGGTTACCACTGGAAAATCGTCCCCCTTTTCTGGGCGGCCATCGTGCTGCAAATACCCTTGTCTGTCACGTGACTCCGATCCAATGGACGAACTCGAACCACGATGGAGCTACACGTTGGAAGAAGTTTCATATTTTCACTCTTTCTTCTTTGCTTTCTGTTTCTCAAGACTCGTATATAGCCTCTAACGTCACGTTGTAATTTTGCTATACCGAACCTCGTTGGAGCGACACGTTGGAAAGAATTTAATATTTTCACTCTTTTTCGTATACTTTCTGTTTCTCGTATATAGCCTCTAATGTCACGTTGTAATTTTGCTATATCGAACCACGATGGAGCGAGACATTGAACAAAATTTAATATTTTCACTCCTGTTTACTGCCTATTTCTTAAAACTTGTATGTCCCCTCTAACGCCACGTTGTAATTTTGCTATATCGAACCACGATGGAGCGACACGTTGGAAAGAATTTAATATTTTCACTCTTTTTCGTTTACTTTCTGTTTCTCGTATATAGCCTCTAACGTCACGTTGTAATTTTGCTATATCGAACTACGATGGAGCAACACATTGGAAAATATTTTATATTTTCACTCTTTCTTCTTTGCTTATTGTTTCTCAAGACTCGTGTATAGCCTCTAACGTCACGTTGTAATTGTGCTACACCGAACCACGATGGAGCGAGACATTGAACAAAATTTAATATTTTCACTCATGTTTACTTCCTATTTCTTAAAACTTGTATCTCCCCTCTAACGTCACGTTGTAATTTTGCTATATCGAACCACGATGGAGCGACACGTTGGAAGAAATTTAATATTTTCACTCTTTCTTCTTTGCTTTCTGTTTCTCAAGACTCGTATATAGCCTCTAACGTCACGTTGTAATTTTACTATACCGAACCTCGATGGAGCGACACGTTGGAAAGAATTTAATATTTCCACTCTTTTTCGTATACTTTCTGTTTCTCGTATATAGCCTCTAATGCCACGTTGTAATTTTGCTATATCGAACCACGATGGAGCAACACATTAGAAGAAATTTAATATTTTCACTCTTTCTCCTTTGCTTATTGTTTCTCAAGACTCGTGTATAGCCTCTAACGTCACGTTGTAATTGTGCTATATCGAACCACGATGAAAGAATTTAATATTTTCACTCTTTTTCGTTTACTTTCTGTTTCTCGTATATAGCCTCTAATGTCACGTTGTAATTTTGCTATATCGAACCACGATGGAGCAACACATTGGAAGGAATTTAATATTTTTCACTCTTTCTTCTTTGCTTATTGTTTCTCAAGACTCGTGTATAGCCTCTAACGTCACGTTGTAATTGTGCTACACCGAACCACGATGGAGCGAGACATTGAACAAAATTTAATATTTTCACTCATGTTTACTTCCTATTTCTTAAAACTTGTATCTCCCCTCTAACGTCACGTTGTAATTTTGCTATATCGAACCACGATGGAGCGACACGTTGGAAGAAATTTAATATTTTCACTCTTTCTTCTTTGCTTTCTGTTTCTCAAGACTCGTATATAGCCTCTAACGTCACGTTGTAATTTTGCTATACCGAACCTCGTTGGAGCGACAAGTTGGAAAGAATTTAATATTTTCACTCTTTTTCGTATACTTTCTGTTTCTCGTATATAGCCTCTAATGTCACGTTGTAATTTTGCTATATCGAACCACGATGGAGCGAGACATTGAACAAAATTTAATATTTTCACTCCTGTTTACTGCCTATTTCTTAAAACTTGTATGTCCCCTCTAACGCCACGTTGTAATTTTGCTATATCGAACCACGATGGAGCGACACGTTGGAAAGAATTTAATATTTTCACTCTTTTTCGTTTACTTTCTGTTTCTCATATATAGCCTCTAATGTCACGTTGTAATTTTGCTATATCGAACTACGATGGAGCAACACATTGGAAAATATTTTATATTTTCACTCTTTCTTCTTTGCTTATTGTTTCTCAAGACTCGTGTATAGCCTCTAACGTCACGTTGTAATTGTGCTACACCGAACCACGATGGAGCGAGACATTGAACAAAATTTAATATTTTCACTCATGTTTACTTCCTATTTCTTAAAACTTGTATCTCCCCTCTAACGTCACGTTGTAATTTTGCTATATCGAACCACGATGGAGCGACACGTTGGAAGAAATTTAATATTTTCACTCTTTCTTCTTTGCTTTCTGTTTCTCAAGACTCGTATATAGCCTCTAACGTCACGTTGTAATTTTACTATACCGAACCTCGATGGAGCGACACGTTGGAAAGAATTTAATATTTCCACTCTTTTTCGTATACTTTCTGTTTCTCGTATATAGCCTCTAATGCCACGTTGTAATTTTGCTATATCGAACCACGATGGAGCAACACATTAGAAGAAATTTAATATTTTCACTCTTTCTCCTTTGCTTATTGTTTCTCAAGACTCGTGTATAGCCTCTAACGTCACGTTGTAATTGTGCTATATCGAACCACGATGAAAGAATTTAATATTTTCACTCTTTTTCGTTTACTTTCTGTTTCTCGTATATAGCCTCTAATGTCACGTTGTAATTTTGCTATATCGAACCACGATGGAGCAACACATTGGAAGGAATTTAATATTTTTCACTCTTTCTTCTTTGCTTATTGTTTCTCAAGACTCGTGTATAGCCTCTAACGTCACGTTGTAATTGTGCTACACCGAACCACGATGGAGCGAGACATTGAACAAAATTTAATATTTTCACTCCTGTTTACTTCCTATTTCTTAAAACTTGTATGTCCCCTCTAACGTCACGTTGTAATTTTGCTATATCGAACCACGATGGAGCAACACATTGGAAAGAATTTAATATTTTCACTCTTTTTCGTTTACTTTCTGTTTCTCAAGTATCGTATATAGCCTCTAACGTCACGGTGTAATTTTGCTATACCGAACCTCGATGGAGCGACACGTTGAAAAGAATTTAATATTTTCACTCTTTTTCGTTTACTTTCTGTTTCTCGTATATAGCCTCTAATGTCACGTTGTAATTTTGCTATATCGAACCACGATGGGGCAACAAATTGGAAGGAATTTAATATTTTTCACTCTTTCTTCTTTGCTTATTGTTTCTCAAGACTCGTGTATAGCCTCTAACGTCACGTTATAATTTTGCTATATTGAACCACGATGGAGCAACACATTGGAAAAATTTAATATTTTCACTCTTTCTTCTTTGCTTATTGTTTCTCAAGACTCGTGTATAGCCTCTAACGTTACGTTGTAATTTTGCTATATCGAACCACGATGGAGCGACACCTTGGAATAATATTTTCACTCTTTCTTGTTCGCTTCCTGTTTCCCAAGACTCGTATATAGCCTCTAGCGTCACGTTGTAATTTTATAGCAGTGGTACGTCACCATGGTAGGTGTCAAAAGTGAACGAGTTCGAAACATACCGATTGTCGCACGCACGAATATTTGCTCTCGCATTTGAGTAATTACGGGGCAACAGCCAACACGTCCAGTGTTGTTTGAGTTATCGTTTCACGTTCGTTCGAACATTTAACTCTCGAATAAAGAAAATTACAACAGCGCCGGAGTGCAACAGTGATAACGACAGTGAGGTTTTCCAAGACTTGGGCAATTCTGAAAGTGCTTCCAATTGTTTCGACCTCGCAACAGTTGGCAATATTGTTCGTGCTGAAAGAAGAAAATTGTCGAACGAAGAGGAAAGTGACGTGGAACTGCGAAAATGTTGACAACGACCAGGTCGAAGATTGGATTTAAATCGTTGTTTATGTACGTGGAAATTTATTTGTAAACATTTACGTTTATAAATAGTGTCTAGAATTTTGTAGAAACGTTTGAATTTCAATCTCCTTTGCTAATGAACTTGTATCGCAGAAATTGCAGCGCAAGCGAATTTATATGCCAATGACAACATTGAAGATAAAAGGTTAACATCCAGAACAGTATGGCAACGTTGGAAAAATGTTTCGTACGATAAAACGAGTGGTTTTCTTTTAAGTGATTTTATATACTCATACTCACACGGAAGATTATTTTTCCAAGGTCTTCACCGTGTATTTACATGAAACTGTTTTAGGAAATACCGTACATTAAAAGGGTAAAAATAAACAATAAAAGACGATACGTTTGACATAATGTAAATATTTAAAGTGCTTCGTGAAATTATTGAAAGAACTGTTTTTTTTCGCGAATATCAAGCGTATTCGTACCGAGTAATCTTCGTAAAACACCGACCGAATAAAACTCTTAGTCAGCGACAAGTTATACACAAAACATTATCATCCGATAATGGTGAAACTTATGTTTACCGCAGTTGCCCGGATCTTCTATGATTCTTCGTTCGAACCAGTAACCTGACCAAAGGAGGGGCAAATATACACCCCCTGTACAAAATTACCATTTTTTAAATATTTGCACCGAATCCACCTTAACGAATCTTTAAGAATAGTTGCACTATTGTTTCTAACTTCTTTTTAAAGAAATATTACCTTTTATAGTTCGCATCAATGGAGGAAGGTAACGGTTATACTTTCCAAATCGATCGAAAATCAGACGAATATTGTTCTCGACGATAACAAAGACGATCAAGGATTAAAGTACAATTTATCTGTACGATTCTAGGAACGAACTCAGCTGCAATTACGTCACAGCTCGACCTGAACGTTGATGCAACGTGCCAACGTTTCGATCGATGTGGACACTCTCGGGGAATGAATTGTTAAACGATCTTAAAATTATAAGTACACGTGCACACGTACAATCGAAGGTGCGAGTAATTACAATCTCTTCGTCGTTGAAAAACTTTGAATCGAAATGCACGTATAGATGAATATACGTCGTGACGGTAATAATAAATCACAAGAATCGACACGTACGAGATCGATTGAAAAAGTCAGACCGAATCTACGTACCGATACACAAAAACTGAACCCTGCCTTCGCGAAGATTTCCGCCAAGAGTGACGTCACAGGCCGCTACTTCATACGTGCGGTCTGTTTCATCTATCAAAGACAGTCATTGTACTGTCCTTCGTAGTATCGCGATACGCGTATTGCGTAATCCTGCTAATGCTACGATTTTTGCTAAATTTATACGCAGTGACGTTGATATCGCAGCTATTCCACCTCGATATTCTAATTTCATCCGATCGTAAACACGTGTCGTTAACCTATTTATTCTTTTCGATCGACGCGCACAATTCTTCTCCCCTTTGCACACAAACAATGCACACGTGTTTAAGAGTACGAACAATTCTCAGGATTTATTATTATTATCGCAGCACACGTTCATCCGGTGAAATATCCATTGAAATCGTAAGATTTACGCGGGCGAACGAATTGTATAAATCTTTGTTCAGTTTCATCTGTGTTTTTATCGCTTAAGAAACGTTCGTAAATATCGTTCCTAAATCACAGACGGTACGAGGGAAACGTGACAGGACTCTCGTGGTCGTTTTGTCGCGTGGAGTACAATACTTCGAAACAGATGTTTCTTTTTCAATTTCTCAAAGTCGTGTCAAGGTCACTTTCCGTTTACTCAATCGGAGCACTACGTTTTCGTTTCGACATCGCGGGAAGATCGGAAAGAGAACAATTCGACCACTTTGTGGCGACCTTGACACGACCTTGAAAAATTAAAAACAAGAAACAAGTGTTTAAACAACTATTAACAATAACTAAAAAAAAAAAAAAAAAAAACAATCGCGTTGCATCTCCCACCGTTCGGTAATTATTTGTAAACACTCTATACGTATTCCATAAGCTTGGATCTTCCCTAGAAAAATTACATAGTCGAAATCACAAGTTCGATGAACGTATCGACGGTGAACGGAACGTTGAATGAAAAAAAGACAAATATTGCAAAACTGTCGGGAATAAAATAGCTCGTTCGTTCGATAAATATCAATTTTCGTTCGAAATTCATCGCCGGGTGACGAACGACGAGGTGTCACGACGCCGCCGCCGTCGAAGGGGAATTTTTTAAATGGTCGACGAGAAAAATCAGCTTGGAAAATGTCGTCTCGCGCGGCCGCTTTTAATTCGCCGTAGTCGACGGAGAGTTAAGGTCACAGTTACGAACTTCCGTTCACGAGACATCGATCGGGGCTCTCTCGCGTTTCAAAGAAACCGTGTTACAAGCCAGCCTCAAGAGAGAGAGAGAGAGAGAGAGAGAGAGAGAGAGAGAGAGACTCGTCCAGAGACAAAGTAAAAAGTCCCGAGTCAGCAGAGACGAAGTCGCGAGTCACTCTCGTCGATAGCGTAGGAACATAATTCAGCAGTTTCTCAC
This sequence comes from Ptiloglossa arizonensis, assembly GCF_051014685.1. Taxonomy (NCBI): domain Eukaryota; kingdom Metazoa; phylum Arthropoda; class Insecta; order Hymenoptera; family Colletidae; genus Ptiloglossa; species Ptiloglossa arizonensis. The sequence continues at coordinate 575,736 of NC_135052.1, forward strand.
GAATTCTTCTCGCTTCCTCCTTTCCTCGAGGATTTCGAGTTCGAATCTTCGCGGTACGTTTCGATAGCCGTAACTCTGCTAGGCGTTCGATGTATCGCGATGGAAAGTTTTCCCGTATAGACGAACGAGTTTACAGACGAATTAATAATCGTCTACGCAGCGTAACGAGGTCCCCGTTCAAAGTACTCGTCGCGAAAATGAGACGCGACTAAATTTACGCGTTTATTATTGTCCTTATTGCGCGTTCTTTCTAACGATACCCGGATCCAGTATCCGATTTTTCAACGATCGAAATAGACGGGAACGCGAACAACGAAAACAAGCGAACTCGCAACCTCGATTACATAAAACCGTGAGGTTATTACGGTAGAATTGAATTCAGATAACAAAAGCGGGGTTAATTATAAATTACGAATGCGATAATGTTCAATGTCCACGTGTACGAGGAGTGGAGCTGTACGCGAGTACGAGCGATGTCTAAAGTCCGAGAGATTCTTCTCAAACGATTCACCGAGCGATTCTCGCTCGGCAATTAGGTATCGGAGTCGTTTTATAAATAATTCGAACGGATCGCGGTGGAAAAACATCGATCTACGAAACAACAGGGTCGATACCTCGCAGACACCGATCCCTCGATTCCGTTGTAAAGTGTCCGCGGTAAGAACGCTCGTTCGCGGGACTAATTTGCGGTTAATTGATTCGAAAAGAAACTAGACTAGAATCCATTGGAATTAATTCGCTACCGGAGTCACGGAATTTGAGAACCTTCCGTAATAATAACCACTCCGAACGATCCGATCCGGTATCTACCTAAGATGAATTAGGCTTGGTGTATTCCCCCGTGGCAATTATTCCGCGAGTAGCAAAGTCTTGCGCGACTTTGAAACCATTAACGAATCCAGAAATAGAACGTCCAGAAACCTAAAATCGATCTGATAATATTTACGAGTCTGTTACGGTTACCGTGTACACAAATAAAACGGCCGGTGAATTTGAAATTCTAAACGTAATCTTCCAGTACGGGCTCCCACGTTCGTTCCAGATCTCAATTTTGCAAGTCGAACACCGCCGTTAATTAAAGAACCATTCCAGTAGGAAGCACGAACGACCGTCTTGAATGGAAGACAGACGTCTCTAAAAAATTATTTTCCTTTCAATTAAAATTTTACACCGCATTGCCAGGTTCTCGTTTCGCGTTACTTTTTTCGCACGAGCATTCTCACCGACCGATAACGAGCACTCGCAAAAACACACCGCCATCTTCGTTCCTCTCGACGATTGTTCCGTATCGATCAACGTAAACGCAAACAGAGCAAACGGAGAGCGTTTGGGACAACTGGTTAACGTTCGAGGACGATTCTGTTTATTTCCTTATTTATCGTACGGCGGGATAAAATCCAAATGGATTATCACTGGACACGCGGGTACACTCGAGCAAGTACACGTTGACTTCGATTGTTGAAAGCACCAGGTTGCTCATTCGGATCAATGTCGATCCCTATCGATTCCTCCGAAGTGTATCATCGGTGTGAAAGAAGAACGTAGCTGCGTCCCAGATATGGATATTAACATCTTCACCGATATGCACAATTCCACTTTCTCGATCGAAGGTTGAACAGAAGATACATTACGGTTTGTTTCACGTTTGATGACACTCTTTTCGTCCCTGAGTTTCTTCGGGAACCGTCTCTGGGATACGTGGACGATTTCGGAAGATTTCAAATGTCAAATATTCTGAAGTCTAGCTAGGAATTTTAAACGATCGACCTGATTGTTCACACCGTTCGACCTTGTCTTCCATAACGACGAATTCGTACCAAACGACCGAAAGACTAAATTCCGAATGGACCTTGAAATTTTTTAAAATCGATTAAACCTGGAATACTCGGTAGAATTATTCGAACTAGCCCAGGAACTAATCTCCGGATCCATTCTTAAATAATCGACTAAATCTCGAACGCTTCGCAACCTCGTTCGGGCTCATCCGGTAATCTCGAGAAGCTGACCAAGCGCTGAACGTTTTCAGACATTTTCATAATCCAGCCAGGAATCTCAGAAAGCGACCAAATCCTCTGCAGTCTGTAATCTTATTTCGTCTAAGAATCTTAAAATCGTGATAAAGCGCTCAGCGTTTCGACGTTGAAAGATTCATCAAAATTTCAACACTTTTTAAATGTTCTACGATCCGTTTATAATTTGACCGGACAGCTTTGTTCCCTGTGATGAAAAGAAAAAAATACAAGTTCGAGTGCACGGAAACATGACACAATATACAAGATGAAACGATGAAGTTCGGCGAGTTTATCCAGGAATCTTAAAAGGCTGACCAAGTACTCGATATTGGGCAACCTTGTCTCCGTTTATCAAACGTGTATCTTACAACGTAATCGTACACTTCTCTCGAGTTCATCTACAGCTGAAAAGAAGGAATAGAAACGACATTGATCAAGTGTTATCGAACTGTGAATAATAAAAGCTTGTGAAATTCTAAAAGTTGTAAAGCTTGTAAATTTCTAAGGCTTTGGTTTATCTAGGAATCCTAAAAGACCGACCAAGCACTCGCTCAACATTTGGCAACAATTATACATTTCTCTGAAATTCATCTAAAACTAAAAAGAAGGAATAGAAATAACATTGATCAAGTGTTGTCGAACTGTGGACATCAAAAGCTTGCAAGATTATAAAAAACTGATCAAGTGCTCGATGTTTAGCAACCTTCTCTAGGTTTATCAAACGTGTATCTTACAATGCAACTGCAATGAACTCTTCTCGAGTTCGTCCAAAGCTAAAAACTGGAAATAGAAACGACATTGATCAAGTGTTGTCAAACTCTGGACATCAAAAGCTTGCAAGATTATAAAAAACTGATCAAGTGCTCGATGTTTAACAACCTTCTCTAAATTTATCAAACGTGTATCTTACAATGCAATTGTACATTTCTCTCAAGTTCATCTAAAACTAAAAAAAAGGAATAGAAACGACATTGATCAAGTGTTATCAAACTCTGGACAACAAAAGCTAGCAAAATTCTAAAAAGCTGACCAGGTGTCCAATGTTTAGCAACCTTCTCTAGGTTTATCAAACGTGTATCTTACAATGCAATTGTACATTTCTCTCAAGTTCATTTAAAACAAAAAAGAAGGAATAGAAACGATATTGATCAAGTGTTGTCAAACTCTGGACAACAAAAGCTAGCAAAATTCTAAAAAGCTGATCAAGTGCTCGATGTTTAGCAACCTTCTCTAGGTTTATCAAACGTGTATCTTACAATGCAATTGTACGTTTTTCTCGAGTGCGTCTAAAGCTGAAAACTGGAAATAGAAACGACATTGATCAAGTGTTGTCGAACTCTGGATAATAAAAGTCCCATTCGTCGAATTTGAATTTCGTAGCTCGCGACCCAAGATAGAGGGGTTCCTTTTAAACGCCCAACCGACGTAACAATTACATAATGGCCGACGTAACGGTCACGAAAAGACTGGTATCGCGTGCCGGAGCGATAATCTCGGCCTCGATGCGGGGATCGGGGTCAACGATAGTCAGGATCATCGGTTTCTCCACGGATGCAATGGAAAAATTGACCGGGCTGTCTGAGTTCGAGCGTCGATGAATCTTGCATCCAGGTCAGATCGTCGATGAATCTTGACTAACCGAGACGCTGGTTGGTCTAATGAAACAGGTTCTTCGTTGGATGCCACGATCATCGAGGCGTGTAAAATATCGTAGTTATTATCGAGTAACCGGAACAGTTTTTGCCGATTTGAAGTTGATCACAATTAGGGACCTTCGCGAACGCAAACCAACGCGTATACGCGATACGTAACTCGCTATTTTAAAGTTAACGAAGAAACAGTAAAATCTCGTCAGGTAAGAAAGAAACGAAAATCGAGCGAATCGATGTCTAATAGTTCGTTACTTAAGAACAAATTACAACGACAATATACCCTTGTCGTCTCTCTTGGTAAGAAATCGAATTTTACGAGCGATGATAAACAGATCTTGTACTCGAATTACGAAAGATCTCGTCGTCGATGGTCTCGTAACTTTATCGTAAACATCAATCGGATAGAATTTTATCACACGGTGAAAAATCGATTTTCTACACGAATTACAAGATCTCGTCATCGATCTACGAACGACTCTGCCGTGAACACCAAAGTCGAAAGTAACTTCGACGATTTTGCTACGTTTGGTAGACTTCTGTAGAATCGTTCGTTACGAGTTTCGAAAAAGTGGAGAAGAAAATGAAAAGAAAAATTATCATCGTTGACATTTACCGTAATCAATTGGAACGAGTTTGGGAGGAATTACAGAAACAAGCCAGCATTGGTAAACAGGAAGAAAGTTTCGTTTCTTCGGGATAACGCTCGACCTTGCGGGGCAAAAACGACTCGGGCCAAGATAATGGAACTTGGATGAGAGATTATGAGCTATCCACCATATTCGCCTGACCTCTTACCAACAGATTTGCACTTGTTCCTTTCGATAACCTTTCGAAAAGCGATTCAAAAATGAAAGCGATCCGATAATGGAAGTGTGAAGCTTTTTCCTCGATAAAACGAGAAACATTTTAACAAGGATGGCATTCATAAGTTATTGAACCTTCTATCGAGAGAAGATTCAATTTTTTTAAATAAAAAATAGCATTCGTAAGTTTGTCTCCAGTTACACGATACAATGCACCGCGAACAGTATGTATCGATTTATCCGTGTGGTCGTTATCTTCCGTCCATTCCACGGGAAACTGTTCTTGTTTCGGTTTCGCGTAATCTCTCGTTTCGATTATCGCGACATTGTACACGGTTCTTGTCTTCCCTATCTCTTGCCTTCTGTGTACAACCAGTCGAAAATTCTTGTCTCCAATCCGTGTGCAATGGTCGTAACTCCGATCGCCTCACTCCCCTCTTTGGAAAGTGTGGTTGGCTCGACACGAAGCAGAGATGCCTTATCTACAAGCCTCTTAACACTGGTCTTTTCAATCTCGTATACCATTCGGTTAATTCTCGTCCCAGCCGTTCCCAGTCATCTATTTCAATTCCGCTCCGGCGTAGTTCTGAATTCCAAGCATCATTTTCCTACATATCTGTTAATTGTGCGACTCCCTTCCCTACGAAATTGCACGATCTCTCCCAACAACCTACTCTGCTTTCAAACGTGCCATCGGATCTTTCGTCCATCGACGTTTTAATATAACTCTTCTGCCCTAGTTCGATCTGTATCCCCGATTGGTTTTGCTCGTCTTATGTTCAGTCACTCGTGTTTGTTTGCACAGTACCATCGAGATTAAGTTCAAAAGCATCCTCCGACTCCACGTCGCTATTATCTTAAGTATTCTTTATATTGTAACACGTACCCACATTATTTATAGACTCGGTCGAATTAATACGATCGGTTATAGTTTCCTATCGATTGTACCGTTTCTAGAGTATAATATACAGCTCTGTTAATAATTTACGAAACGAGTTTAATACGCGGTTTCCCCGATCTGGGATATTTCCGGATTCCAGCGTATCAATACGAATATATTGGATCATTCGTCACGGTTTGTATTGTATAATAATAAAATCTTTTTTCGGATTTCGTGATTACCGTAATATTTTATAGTATTGCTATAACATTACCATATTGCTATAATATTTTAGAGCATTGCTATAACATTACCATATTACTATATTACTATAATATTTTATAGCATTACTATATTACTATAATATTTTATAGCATTACTATATTGCTATAATATTTTATAGCATTACTATAATATCACTGTATTACTATAATATTTTATAGCATTGCTGTATTACTATAATATTTTATAGCATTACAATAATATTACTACACTACTATAATATTTTACAGTAAACATTACTCTCTCTATACAACAAGTACTCTATACGACCTCTATAAAAACCGCGTCCCTCACAAGGATCAATTCACTCCATAATCGGAGCAACGTTTCTTACTTTCGATTGAACAACAATAACGAATAAGCGTCGACCGTAGGGAAAGCAACGTGGAAGGCAAAAAAATACCTAAAATACGAGCTACACGTTGACTCTTCCAATTCCATCGTTACGCACGGTGCAGATGATCAGAGGTACACCGTTTCCCCGGGCCCAGCGACTCTCTTTCGTAGTCTTCCGTGCCCGGAATCCGAAGTCTGGAGTGGCCTCCGAGAGGATCTAACCCAGACCTAACCCAGACCAAGCCGATGGAACTTGAGACGACGGGTCGCCGTGGTGGTGGCAGTGCTTGCAGCGGTGTTGGTGCCGCTGCAGGATCGATCTGATGGCCTAGTTACCAGGAGAGAGCGAGACAGGACGGAACGAGAGGGAGAAACCTAGACAGACGTGCATACAGGGTGGGGCGAATGTTGTAGACTGGAAAAGGGGTTGATTCGTTGCGGAACGATACATCTGATTAATTAAAGCGTAATTTAATCGTTGTCGAAGCTAGAGTTTCGCTCGTTGCCTCGAGAGGGCTCGACCTGAAATGTCCCGGGTTGTTAATCACGGTTCAGAGACGCTTCGAAATTTTCAGCCGGATATCTTGCACCGATTTCTTTCCCATCGACGACGACTAGGTGATCGTAAACTGTTCGTACAGCGAGACAATATTTTTTTTATCCCGTTTTCGCGTTGTTCGCGATCGACTTCGGAAACCTTTCGATGGGTCTAACGAGTCGATGTTGAACAAAATCTCGTACCTCTGGTGCGGATAGCCCTGCGACTGCTCCTTTCGAGCATTTCGATTCGATTTTCCCGCAACATTGATAACCATGGTAACTCGTAAATATATTTGCTCTCAAAGTGGTCCGAAACTGCTTCGCTTGGATCGTTAACTTCTCAAGATGATTCATAGATCGAACTCCACTGAAAGAATAATGTCGTTGAAACTGTACACGGTAACCTTAAGCTTAAAGCGTTCCTACGTTCGACTATACGCTCGAAGACTTTAGCTTCGAAACGTAGTCCATAGCCTACGAAATCCTTTACCCAACTTTACGATGTAAGTCCAGGAAAGTCCAAGGAAATATACAAGTATCCACTTGCGTCTGTTACGTTACACTAGTTTCCGTGATGTAATTCTGTCATTTTTACAGAAAAATAATATACGTAAAGGAACTCGTTAATTCGCAAAGTAATCATCCTCGTTTCGATATTCGAGACACATGCGCGATAACGTTGGAAAGTTGCTTCAGCGGGGTATGTGTGTACAAGTTCGTCCATTTTGTCGCGAAATGTCCTCTCGAGTCGACGATACCACAATTTCCGGTCCACCCTGTACAGATCCGACTATGGCGGCCTTCGTGGATACGGTACACGCTGCCGGAGGCGTGGTGGTTGGACACAGTCTCGTCGCAGAGAGGGTTGCAGGGTGGGTGGTGTTGATCGGAGGTTGTAGCCGGGATACGAACCCTGGAGCGAGGACAGGCATTGACCTAGATGTCCTCTCCGCTTTCTCCATCCTCGTCGGGTGGCTGTACTCCTGCAAGCTCTCCGTCTCCCTTCTCGCTCCTCGTTTAATTCCAGACACTGGTCATCCGCAGGATTTCTTTTTTCTTTCATCCACTTTGACAAAAGTGAGAAGGTCGACCGCGAACCGGGTTTAATTGCACCCGGATTGAGTCGATGGATCCTCCTTCGCCTTTGGCAAGAAACGAGTCGTCGACGACCAACCGATATATTAGGTGGACCGGAAAGTAATGTCGTTTCTGCGCATGTCACTATTTGATTGTCATTTGTCAGCTCATTGTGTACATTAAAGTCGTAGCAAAGACATTCTGAGGTTATAGTGACTTGTTTAGTTGTAAATAATTAAATTAAAAATTTTTCTTTACAATTTTGGGTGAAATGGCCAGCCAAATACCAGAAGAGGTACATATCCGGCATTGCATGCTTTTTGAGTTTCGCAAGGGTAGTAACGCAACAGTTGCTACCAAAAACATTTGCGATGTTTATCCAAATGCATTAGACGTTCGTAAATGCCAAAGGTGGTTTTCCAAGTTCAAATCCGGTAATTTTGATCTTTCCGACTCGTATCGATCAGGAAGACCAACAACGTTAGACAATGACGTGTTAAGTGCGGAAGTGGAAGCAAATCCGTGTCAGACAATCGAGGAATTGTCAAACAGTCTTAACCAACCTTGGTCGACCAACCAAGAACATTTGCAGCAGATTGGGAAAGTAAGCAGAGCAGGTGTTTGGGTCCCGCATAATCTGTCCGAAGAGAACAAGGCTAACCGATCCACCACATGCAACTTATTGCTTCAACGGCACAATACAGAAGCGTTTTTTGATCGCTTGATCACCGGAGATGAAAAGTGGGTTCTTTATGATAATCCAAAACGCAAAAGGCAGTGGCTCTCTCCAAATGAATCGCCACAAAGTACTGCTAAGCCAGGTTTACACCCCAAAAAGGCCCTTTTGTGTGTTTGGTGGAGTATTCGCGGCGTTGTTCATTTTGAAGTGCTGAAACCTGGACAGACTGTGAATGCAGACCTTTACTGTGAACAATTAGATCGTGTAAATAAATCTTTAATTGAAAAGTGGCCAGCGATTGTCAACAGAAAAGGCGTTATTCTGCAAGACGATAATGCAAGACCGCACTGCGCAAGACGAACCTTGGCAAAAATTAATGAATTGGGGTGGGAGGTACTGCCTCACCCACCATACTCGCCCGATGTTGCACCATCGGATTTCCATTTATTCCGATCGCTTCAACACTTTCTAAGTGGCAAAAGATTTGCAAATTTGGATGATATTCAAAATGCCATCTCTGTATATTTTGCTCAAAAACCAATTGATTTTTATCGATCCGGCATTGAAAATTTGCACACTAGATGGTAAAAGGTTGTTGATAATGAGGGTGATTATATCATTGATTAAAAATAAAAACTCGTTAAAAATTTATGTATTTGAATTTAATGTCGGGAAACGACATTACTTTCCGGTCCCCCTAATATTTTTTAGCAGCTTTTATCTTTGCGCTTCCCCCTACCCCCACCCGTGAATCGGAAATAGCTGTTTGCTCGATCAAAAATAGACCGTATATCTAGCCTCCGTTAGCCAACATCAACAGTCCTGACATTATTCTCATCGTTCTCCCTCTTATCGCTCGATGTCTCCATCCGTGACGGTTCCACCCCTTTGCTGGCGGTTTTCTGAGATATTTTTCTCCTTTTGTTTCTAACGATTTCCTCTTAACTCTGTTTCACCACGACAACTCGCCCTCGTCGTTTTATACTGGGATTTTAGAATAAATCCTTCGAGGGTATAAACAATGGAATAATTTTGTCAGATGTAAAGACGAGTTTATATACAAACGGGGATAGGAATCCCGGAATTGGACCATTTTGGACATTTTCGTAAATTTTAACCGCATTTCTGAGAAACAAGACACCAATATTTTTATCGTTTATCGTTCTGTATTTGGTAGATCGTGCAGTGAAAAAAGGGGATGATAAATGACGTTGTACCAACGACTTCGACTATTTCCCAACACGGTTTAATTTATTACAGTATCGACAGTGTATCATACGAGTCATATTCTGCGAAACGTGGAAAAGAATAAAAGGAGAAGTAAAGAGATGTGGAAATGAGTCTGCGAGAAGGAAAAAGAACATTTTTTTATCTAAACATTCGATACACAGTTTCACGTTTCCTTTCACTTTCATTGATTCTTAACAAAAGTGTCTTTCTATCCGATCGATACATTCTCGTATTATCTTTCCTCTGTTTCTTGTTTTAAATCGAAGATCGATTCTGTTTCCCAATCGATTTACAATTTCACATTATCCCTCTCTCGTTGACCTTTGAGAGAATTGTGTCTTTTGCCCTCACCCACGTATTTTCGTATCTCCTTTCTTCTATTCTTCGCTTCGAATCGAAGATCGATTTCGTTCTCCACTGTCTCATCAAAGAAGGTACAAACGATTCGGTCTATAATTCCATGCTTTCTTTCTCCCATTGATCTTTAAATTAATGTTCTCTCTTTCCTCGTCCACGAATTTTCGTATCTCCATTCATCCCCACTTTTTGTTTCGAATCGAAGATTTATTTCCATCTGTACGGTTCTTTTATCGAAGAGGATCCGTATCGTGCAAAGTGAAAACGTTTGAAATATATTCGTCACATTCGAATTGGCGGTTGTTTGGAACAAAGTCGTTGGTACATTTTCTTCCTTCGACTCGAAGGTCCTATCTGAAACATAACGGGCTTCAAGGGCGTCGTTCACCTCTCCCGCGAGTAACAGGCTTGGCTGCGACCTCCTGCATCCTCGAGCAGCTCCTGGCGGGTTCATGGCGCGTCTGGACGTCGTTGGGAGAGGGGGGTTGCAGGAAGGAGGGATTTGTTGCTCGGAGGTCGCAGCCGGGATTCGCATCCTAGAGCTAGGCCAGGCATTGACCTAGATGTCCTGTTTGCACCTCTGACGTTATTTTCTCTCTCGATCTACTCGACTCCTCTTCGCTCCAGCTTTTACGAACACTTCGTTCTTTCTTCTTCCATCTTATACGAATTTATTCCCGTCTGTTCGTTGATCTGCCTTTCATTTTAAACACTTTCTTTTTTCAAACGTACAATGTACCCCTTTGACATCGTTTCTGTATCTTTTTTTCTATTTTTGTTACAATTACCGAGTTCCGAATTTTGCATTCTCCTTGGAGAAAGTAATAGAATCTTTATTCTATATATAATAAATATTTGACACTTAAAAACTTTAATTTATTTATTAAGTCGTAAAACACTTTCTTTTTTCAAACGTACATTTCCCTTTGGCATCGTTTCTGTACCCTTTTTTCTATCTTTGTACAATTGTACAATTACCGAGTTCCAAATTTTGCATTTTCCTTGGAAAAAGTAATAGAATAAAATTCTAATTCGAGGATCTGGCACGGTGTACCGTAGAAAATATTTGACACTTCAAAAGTTTAATTTATTTATTAAATCGTAAAACACTTTCTTTTACAAACGTACAATGTGCCCCTTTGACATCGTTTCTATATCCTTTTTTCTACCTTTGTTACAATTGCCGAGTTCCGAATTTTGCATTTTCCTTGGAGAATTTCCTTGAAAATTTTTATTCTCATTCGTGGATCCGGCACGGTGTACCGTAGAAAATATTTCACACTTCAAAACTTTAATTTACTTATCAAGTCGTAAAACAAAAAATAATTTCAAGTGCAATTGTTTACGACTCTCTGCAGAATCACATCTACGCAGAAGTAAACCTAGGTAGTCGTGCAAGGGCCTTTGAAATTGTACAAATCTTGAATATTGTTTAATTTTTTGATTACACGTCACTATGGTACACCTGGAGGCCCATCACAGCATAGTGGTTCGACTAGGAATCTCACGATTAATCGTAGCTAACTCAAATCTTAATATATAGGACCTATGACTCCTTAATGGTACAAACAGAGACCTTAGACCTATATCTAACTCGAACCAACCGACATAAATCCCCCTAGTAGTTCAGTAAGGTACCTTTGATACACTAGTGACTAAAGACCCCAGATCCAGACCAACTACAGATCCTTCGTAGTGGATCGCTTTGATCCATCCTAGTCGATCCTTCCTATTCGTAATTCCAAGTTCCCCTGCTCCAGGATCCTCTGGAGCTCCAATTAGAGAGGTAATGATCCAAAGGCCCCAGATTCGCTAGAGATTCGACCAGTGACCGTCGAGATCCAAGTAGAAAACCATAACCCTTGTGGATATCTAGTACGAACTTAATAATTCCTCACGACAGCCAACTTATCGGACCATTTACGTGTCTCGAGACCATCGAGACTCTCATGACGGTCCACTTTCGAATAACGCTCAACTGTCCAGTGTTCTCACGCTTATTCGAAGCGATTAGGCGCGATTCGAAGCGTCCAGAGTTCATCTCGTTACAGAGGGGTGGACATCTTACGGTAGGGTGTACGTCTCGAGCTCCTCCTGTTGAGATTCGCTCCTGGTCGGCTCACCTTGAAAGAAGGGATAACAATGTTGGGCAAGGACGTCTGTGTCGAGCTAGGGAACCAGAAACGAAGGAACGATTTCACGGTTTTCCCGCGGAGAATGTGCTCGTTCCTCGGGAAACCTGAGATCCTGAGGTTAGGGAAAGAGAGAGGATTGGTCCGTTGCCAGGGAACCTTCATCGATCGACCCTGGTCATCAGCGATTTCTTCAATTTCCGCTCGTTCGTTACAACCGTCGTTTTCAAATTAACTCGTGGGTTATTTAACGCGTTGAATTTCGTGGCTTTCGGAGCAACCTGGAAAGTAATCTTATCCATTGTTTCGGTGTTCGTGAACGCGTGTCACGATACCGTTCCTCTTCTGGTTTCGAGCCACGATCGTCGATCGTTTCAACCTTCCATGCATCTTTGCGATAGGGAGTGTTTAACGCGCGAATTCGGCCGCTGATAAGGACCTTATCGTTGGAAACGTTGACGAGAAAGTCACGCACTGGCCAACGGGAATTATACAGGGTGTTTCCAAACCGAATCGTCGAATCGGGCCGATATATCGCGCGACCTGAAACAAGAGAAGCAGTGTAATATTATAGAAACGTAGCTCCAAAAATGTTTTCTTCAAATGTTACAACCAAATACGTATTGATGTTTCGAGCAACATCTTCGTGCGAAATTTTTGATTACCGTTTTATATTTATTATTATGCAATGTTATCTACCATTGATACGTGGTAGTACTTAATTTCTTACGGTTTATTCTAATTTTTTTCTTTTTATTGATATTTATTTCGTATATGCTATTTCATCGAGTGGAAAAGAATAATGCAAGTCTTCGATAACATTGAGACATTTGCACAGCAAGGAAACACAGTGTAAAGGAAGAAAGCTTCCGCAAATGTTTACATTAATTAAGAAACATCAGGGACGAGATACAGATTAGAAAAATCGAACAAATTGTCCTTCGATGTATTTCCTTTATTCGTGATATACTATAAAAGAGATTGCAGAAGACTTGCATTGAACTTTCTTCGGGTTTGAACTTTGTATTTGAAAAATTTCATCACGTTCGAATAAATTCACCAACGGTGAAGAAAATGTATTTCTGATGCCCTTTAAGTAGGACACAGATACCTAATGAATGAGTCGAGTTAATCGTTCGTTTGGAAATATCGTCCACGCATTTCAATGAACAGATTAGATAAACATTCCTCACCTGACCTGACATTGTAACGTATCGACAACTCGAGCCTTTTCTTGCTTTCTTCGCGTTGGATATTTCCGCTGCGACTTGTTAACAAAGCGTTTTAGAATCTGCAACCTGCAGGTACTGTCCGATGGTTTGATTCGGGCACACCCTGTAGATTCATTTGTAGAGTGGCGTGGCACGTGCATCGTTCACGCTTCGACTCACGAAACGTACATAAGTATAGCACTGTTCATAAGTTTCGTCGTTCGATAAGAAATGGCGCTATTAGATTCGTCGTTTTATTTCTCTAAAGATGGTACTGCTGTTCGATGAACATGTGTGAAGTTTCATGCAGATTTATCAACTATTCGAATATTTACAGTTGTTCAAAGTCGAAATGTCATAGTATATTTCTACAATGGAAAAACGACAAAACTTATCGAACCCTAGTATTTCTTTTCTCAAAATTGATAAGATCTAAACCTAGTAAGTTCGTCGTTTTATTTCTCTAAAGATGGTACTACTGTTCGATGAACACGTGTGAAGTTTCATGCAGATTTATCGACTATTCGAATATTTACAGTTGTTCAAAGTCGAAATGTCATAGTATATTTGTACAATGGAAGAAACGACAAAACTTATTGAACCCTAGTATTTCTTTTCTCAAAATTGATAAGATCTAAACCTAGTAAGTTCGTCGTTTTATTTCTCTAAAGATGGTACTACTGTTCGATGAACATGTGTCAAGTTTCATGCAGATTTATCAACTATTCGAATATTTACAGTTGTTCAAAGTCGAAATGTCATAGTATATTTCTACAATGGAAAAACGACAAAACTTATCGAACCCTAGTATTTCTTTTCTCAAAATTGATAAGATCTAAACCTAGTAAGTTCGTCGTTTTATTTCTCTAAAGATGGTACTACTGTTCGATGAACACGTGTGAAGTTTCATGCAGATTTATCGACTCGTTCCTAGATTCACAGTTGTTCAAAGTTGAAGTTGTATAGTATTTTGTCTACAATGGAAAAAATTGAATACCGAGCAGTGATAAAATTTATATTTTTGAAAGGTGTAACACCAAAATAAATTCACGAACGATTGTTAACTAAGTACTGTTCGATAAGTGCCATAGTATTTTTGAACACTTATTTTTTTAAGCGTTATAGTATTTTTTTCGTCGTTCGACAAAATATATTGAGCAACCTAGTAAAGGTTCGATAAGTTTGATCGCACGACACTTCCAATCGTTCTTTCATAATTAAAAACAAAGCTGCTTGTGTATATATTCGTTATTCATTTATTTATATTCAGAACGTTTTCAAACCCGGATATTCTCTTCGATAAAATATATTGTCGACAAAATACATTATCATTTCATTACGTTGTGTTTATTATTAATTTGTAAAATGTATTTTACCAAAGACCGCTCACATTCGGGATTGAAAACCGTCCGAGTGCAAATAAATGCTCATTGGTTATATACACAAAGAGTGTTTTCGATTACTTTTGCAATAGCATTCTCCGGCTAAATGTCATTTCCTGTCCGTTTAAATATACAATGGTAATAAAGGATATTATATTTACTTACGTATTTAATATCGATAAAATAATTAAAATTTGAACGGTTTCAAGACCGAGACGGTACAAGAACAAATGAAATGGACAAGAAGTTTTCAACGTTCACACTTTTATCCGCGTACAAGCGTAAAAAATTAATTTCGTGAAACGTCATACTAATTTTTGTACGTGTAAAGACTATGTAAAAGTGGATTGCCATTTATTGAATGCAATTTGGGATAAGTCTGGCTCGCCAAAGTACATATATACTGGAAATATCGATGCTTTTTATCGATCCTTAAAAACACACAAGTAGTAGGCAACTTTATTTATATTTCTATCATAATTTATATTTTATTATACGCGTATCAGGTAACCTTTCACCCTAACGATTTTCGATAGAAGTCGTGCGTCATTTAACGTATTTTATTTTATTTTATTACAGATCGTAACAAAACGTAATGTCTGTAAAAAATTATTACATTTATCGTTAAACGAAAAACTTGCTCGACGCGATAAAAAATTTGTTCCCGCAATTTTTCTAAACCCAGGAACATACAAAATTTGAATCCGGATAAAAGTCTGGATAATAACATTTTTTTAATTATTCTCGAAATAAAACTGAAATTTGAAAGATCATAGGATGATATCGTCACTGATATTGAATCGATATAATAAACGTCTTATTTCGGTGTACATCTTTGGCAAATAACATCGACAAAATTGAAATTAAATAACGAGCTTCGACACGTAAATACAATATTTCCAAAACAATCTTAAAATATATAAAAAATATATAAATATAATAAATATAGATTTATATATATATATAAAATATATAAATCTAAAATATATTAGACAAATTTCGTTGGACTTTTTCTCCACCAAACGTGTTTCTTTCGCGGTAAAATTCACTGTCACGGTAAAATTTGAGAAACACCGATACGCTTCGTGTATTCTTTCCAGAGTTGAGCGCTTCGGCACCGAATTGCTCGTGTATCATCGATAAGGGATCGGTTCCATAGGTAGCAATCATTGACGCCGAATAACGCTCCGAAAAACGGTCCTCTCTTCTTTCATTTTCGTCGAGACGATGCGAAAGGCACCGAGCGAGAAAGCGGAGAAACATCGGGAACAACATGGAAACACGTCCGGATATTATTACGGATATTGAATTCATGTCTGGCTGGACGTGCGAGTCGAATCGCAAATTGAACGTGGCTAGAATTACCTGTCGAATTTCCCCGCGCGAGCGCGGATAACAACCGGTACACGATGTTGCGCGACGCAAAATTATACATCAACAGGTAGTCGGGGTATGGTTTTTGTCGCATTAGCGACACCGAATCGGACGTGAACGTGCCAGTGTAAACAGCGTCGGTGAATTTCCTCGTCTCGGTACACGCGGGTTCGATGACTGACAACGTCAACGATTGAAATCGCAACGCGAACGAATTCTCGAATCGTACGTGTCGAACTCGAAGTCGATCAACTCGCGATATTAACCGAATCCCCTTTCCTGTCGTATGCATTTTTTTTTCCAACGGTCGGTATAAAAATTGCAATCTTTTCTTGCTACGCGTTTCAAATATTTCAAATTACGAAATCATACTTGGTGGAAGTTTGCTTATAATTAGACCGCTTTCGACGATCTTCCTCGAATTTTTATCGTTTCTTTAAATTACTCGTTTTGGTACATCGATGAGTGAAAATAAGAGATAAAGTTTGAAAATAAATCGCAACGACGATCTTTACCTTTCGTCTCGGAATTGAAGAAATTATGCTTTCGTGATTGCGCACAGCCACGATAAAATAATGTTAGAAATTGTATACAAAAATATTGTATAATTCCTCATTTTTCTCGTTATATCGATCGCAGGTAGCATCGGTAATATAATGTTAAAAATGACAGTGTCAAAGAAGTGGTAAATTCCGCAAATATTCATAATATTTTTCCTATTATATTAAATCGATCGCGCGTAGTAACGGTAAAATAATATGACAAAATTGTAGCGACGTTGATATTAAAAAAGACCGCGATAGAAGACTAATGTACGCTGTGAATTTTCACAGATTCTTCTCAAAACGATCTCACCGGTAAAATAACCGTACGATGTTACAACGCCGCAAGGAGATCCATAGACGGTTAAATGTTCGCAATACTTTCCATTGGATTTGTATCTTTCATCGTCATCGATTACGAACATTCACGGAACGTTTACGCGTGACGATTCAGGAAACACTTTTTCGATTACACGCGTCGAGGAGCCCGAGATCCTTGAGAGGATCGAATCAATTCGAAAATCCAAATCTCACCTTCGTCAATTTCGGTGTGGATCGTCGAGACAGAGGGAAAGTGACTGCGGAAGAAAAGAAAATGGAATAGAGCGTGGGTCGGTACGATCGACGGGGATAGAAACGAGAAAGAGCACCGCGAAAGGAAAGGAGAAATTGGCAGGCGGCTACAGTGGGGTGGGTCAGGGTTAGTGTCGAAGGTTAGCCTCCCTACCCAGGATCCCATTACTCGGTAGGCAGGGACAAGGGAGGAGGGATGCAGACGCCGCTCGGATCGATATTCCCGCTAGCCGCGCGGCTACTCGTATGGCTTTCATCCCCTTGCTCGTTTTCACCCCGAAGTTTCACAACTTTCTAGCCCCGTTCTCGGTGTTGTCCCGCGAGTCTTGCCTACAATTCGATCGAATTTGCATTATACAAGACTACTTTGAAACGCAGTCGTTCGAACGGGGTCTCCACCAACCCCGCAAAGGGGTGTAAACCAAGTTTAAGGGATGCTGACAAAACTCGTGGCCGGTTCGAGCAGTTTGCCTTCGAATATTCGTCTCACTGTTAGTAACATTACACGGTGACACTTTTTTATTCTACCGGGACCGTAGGATAGACGCAAAATAACGTATAGTAACAAGAGGTGGAGGTTCTATTTATTTTTTTTCTTCTTTTACACTCTTCGAGCAGTTTGCGTTCGAATATTCGTCTCACTGTTAGTAACATTCCATGGTGAAACATTTTTATTCTACCGGGACCCCACGATTCGACACAAAATAAAATAATGTATATTAACAAGAAGTGGGGTTCTATTTATTTTTTTTGTTCTTTTACACTCTTCGAGTAGTTTGCGTTCGAATATTCGTCTCACTGTTAGTAACATTACACGGTGACACTTTTTTATTCTACCGGGACCTTAGGATAGACGCAAAATAAAATAACGTATAGTAACAAGAGGTGGAGGTTCTATTTATTTTTTTTCTTCTTTTACACTCTTCGAGCAGTTTACGTTCGAATATTCGTCTCACTGTTAGTAACATTACACGGTGACATTTTTTTATTCTACCGGGACCGTAGGATAGACGCAAAATAAAATAACGTATAGTAACAAGAGGTGGAGGTTTTATTTATTTTTTTTGTTCTTTTACACTCTTCGGCTCAATTTTTGCTGAACTTTGACTTTACAAATGGTACTTGATCGTTATCGACCGATGTGTTAAATATATGCCCTTTTTACGATCTTTGGCTCGGTTTTCGTCGCCAATTTTAATTTTACAAATGTTGGTCATTACCGGGAACAATATATATGTAAAATATTCATTTCTTTTTACGATCTTCAGCTCGGATAAATGTTAACTTTAGAAATGTTGTTTATTATCGAACAATATATGTGTAGAATATTCGTTTCTTTTTACGATCTTCAGCTCGGATAAATGTTAACTTTAGAAATATTGTTTATTATCGAACAATATATGTGTAGAATATTCGTTTCTTTTTACGATCTTCAGCTCGGACGAATTTTAACATTACAAATGTTCATTATCGATGTAATTACGATCGTTATCGTCGAGTCGATAAAAGAATTTATTTTGAGAATTTATCGTGGGCAATTATCCACTTTAATTATGTTCGAAACTCGTTAAATTTTAAAGTTGTTGCTCCGAATCGAGTTCGGTAATAACCATCCGGGTTTCAACCGTGGTTCGTGGCAACGATCGAATATTTATAATAATCGCGGTGGGCGTGAATTTTTCGAACCTTCGTAACGATTACTCGATCAATGTTCATTGTCTTGGAGTTCACGAGTGAATTCATCAATGAAACGGTCATTTGATACGCACGATCCGGAAGTAGTACAACGCGATGTTCGACCTTCCTCACCGGAAGTGGTTATCGCAAAAACGCTATTTCGTTCATCGTCGACGCCCATACGAGTTTCTGACGCCAGAAATAGTCATCGTTTCGTTTGATAAGCTCGTGCACAACTGTTGCTATAAAATTAACGCTTTCTATCTACGTTGCTCGAGCAAACCTTTATTAAAGTAAACATTCACCCGAAGAAACGTTTCTTCGAACGAAAAGTTTCATCGCAATTCACCAATAGAACGATAGTAATTTTTCAACGAAGCTTGTAACATTTTCGTTGAATTTTTAGTCCATCTTTTTTAAAAACACACTGTACAATTTGCGATTCGTATAAATTACCGCACACGCGAAATATTATTAACGAAATATTGTACGTTTGTTACGCTATCCCTCTTTTTTTTCACCGTAATACGTTTATTCCAGCGACGTGGAGATTCGCGATTCGCGTTACTCGAAATATTATTTCATTTATTATTTCAAAAATGAACAAGTCTGATAAACAGAGCGCTGTAATATCGATTGAACGCATTCGTGCCAGTAATATTTCCGTCCTGGATGCGATTTCGTTCCACGTTAACGTTGAACTTTCGAAAATACAATACAAATTTTTATTTTCCATTTTCGTAACCGGATTAAAGTGATCTTATCGCCGCAAATTTTAACGAATCTAATTTATGCTTCCAAAATGTAACTTACGCGTATCGATTGACCGTTTCGTACGTTGCAACGATTAATTATTCCAAATTTTAACAGACACTGTAAAATGTTTAGGATAAAACGAATCACCCAGTAACAAAAATTAAATTATACCAACCACACCTATCTACAATGCTCATCGTGGATACAGTCCCTCGAAACTTTAATATCGAATAGTAACTCCGAAACTATTGACCTAAACCATATAGTAACAGCTTCAGTGTTCGAAGTCAAAACGATAGTTAAATCGTACAATCTATTAAGGGGTTATATACATTTGTATCGGTGAATAAAGGTTCTGCTTCGAGAAAATATTCGAGAAAAACTATTACGAGAATTAATTTCATTTTTATTTTATTAGAAGGGAGATACATCGTAGATTATTTTAAAAGATTATTGTAATTGTACGTAAGCAAACATGGCTGACGAATTAATTTCCACACATGCGTGCCGTACGATCAGCTCAACTGTTCGCAAGATTTGAATTTCCCCGATGACCCAGTCTGAAAATGGATGGAATTTTATCAAATTTTATCGTGTCGACTGTGACCTGTCGCAGGCCAATTTTGAAATTTAAAAACCGTCAAAAAATATTACGCAACTTTACACTAAAAAAGGGACACTTCGTCTAAAAATATGCTCCTCTATTGATAAATAAAAACCTGAAAAATTAGAAACTGGAACAATAGGTAAAAGATAAACTTATCGGCTGTGTACAAAATTTCGCGATAGAAATATTGAAAATTGACAAAACTGTCGCGCGTTTCAAATTTATTGTTTCAAGATCTTCAAACATGAACGTGCAATACAACTTATTATCCCCAGGTACCATCCTGTGCTTTGTCATTCCGCGAACAATTCTTCATAACCCGTTTAAAACAAATAAGACCTGTCGCAGGCCAATTTTGAAATTTAAAAACCGTCAAAAAATATTACGCAACTTTACACTAAAAAAGGGACACTTCGTCTAAAAATATGCTCCTCTATTGATAAATGAAAACCTGAAAAATTAGAAACTGGAACAATAGGTAAAAGATAAACTTATCGACTGTGTACAAAATTTCGCGATAGAAATATTGAAAATTGACAAAACTGTCGCGCGTTTCGAATTTATTGTTTCAAGATCTTCAAACATGAACGTGCAATACAACTTATTATTCCCAGGTACCATCCTGTGCTTTGTCATTCCGCGAACGATTCTTCGTAACCCCGTTTAAAACAAATAACAGTAACGATACTCGAACCATCCGGTGCGATCCAACATCTCGAACGATCGGTCTTTGATTTTCACAAAGTGAAAAACAAAGAGGACACAAACTTGATCCGACTGGAACCGAAGCACAGTATAAAAACGCTCACCGGTGGAAGATGCTGGATCAGCGTTCTCCCATCGCAGGGATCTCCTCGAAGCTGTCGAGCTACTCGAGGCTTGGGTCTCGGTGTAAAGAGAAAAGAAAAAGAAAAAAAAAAAGTTCGTGAAATGAAATCGCTACCTTCCCCCGGAATAATCGAAACAGAAGTTGGGTTACACGAGGTCGGTTATCTCGGCTGATATTGCAATGTCCGTTCAATCGTGTTACGCGACATTTTATCGTTACGTAGCCCGCGATAGCTAGCAGGATTGTTAACGATTGGACACGAATCGGCGGGTATCGCTCCGGTCGCACGACATCCAAATATTAAGATTACGCGTTGCGAGGCGGTATCGTCGAACTCGCGATGGTTGAGTTTAATAATCGATTAGTCGAGCCGGGAACAAGGCGGCGAGCAAGCGGTTCTGTCGGTGACACACGGCCTACCAGGCTGCTATTGTCAGAAGTCGGCCGTGCGTGTTCGAGATGACAACAGAGCCGGCGATGATTAATAAATCGCCGTTTTCAGCGGGACGACCGGTCTCTTGATTGAACCTACCGGGGGGAAGAGTCGAGGAGCCAACGATCGATAGATCGATGTCGAGGATAAGGGAATCGCGGCCACCACGCTGACGCAGCGAGCTTTCGCGAGAAGGGGCTCGAAATTTTCGCTCCGTTGTTTTCAAGGTCCACCTTTTTTTTCTCTCTCTCTCTCTTCATCTCTCTTCGTCGAACGTTCACGGAACTGGTTCTCTCGCAATTAACCGCGATGATCTCCGATAAATTTGTCCATAATCTCTAGCTTGTTTTCAACGAGAACCCCGACGACGACGTTCGAGAAGCTCTCTTGTCGTGTTTCCATCGTTTCGTTTCCTAAATGGACTCGTTGCGATTCTTGGAATTTGCTATTTAAGCAAAATACGAATCTCGAGGAACTCGCCAGTTTGGTTTTTCAATTTCTCAAGGGTTACTGACACGCGCGAGCTACAGGGTGCGATTTTTGAACCGTTTCGGGGACCAATCGATCCGTTGGAAGTGAACGACGGTTCGAGTTTTTACGAGATGATCGCATGCAAGTTTCATAAGCCATTTGTTATTCATTCTCCGGAGATTAAATCCGATAAATATATATTGCGTATTTCGATCTATTTGCCACGTGTACGGTTGATTTTTCTAGCGTTCGAACTACAATGATTTCGTTGGAAGTAAACAAAAATTTGAGCTCTCGTGAGACAATCGCACACAAACTTAATAGTCATTATCGAACTTAACGTTGACATTGAAAAACTTGATAAGTCATTCGTTACTCGTTCCTACGAGATCGAACTTTTCTAATAAGTATCGTATTTTTATCTATTTGTCAAGTGTAGTGTCGATTTTCAAACGATTCCCCTTCGAGGACGATTGGTAATATTTTGTTGCGCGTAAACAAAAATTTCAATTTCTCGATCATTTCACGAGATCATTGTGCCCGTTTTTAACCAGCCATTTATTATCACTTCCCACGAATGCAAACCACGGCACAATTATTTCGATCCATTCGCAACGTGAACATACATACATCAATCGTGCCACGAAGTGTTACATTTTAGATTTTATGCACTCGCGAGATAGCTACGCTAATATGGAAAACATATGCAAAACGCGAGCGTAACACGTTTCATAAATTAATATAATAACATTAATTTTTCTTTTTTCTTTATTTTGCATAAGTGCATATCCTCTGCATACGCTTAGCGTACATGTGCCCGATATACGCCATAAATGCATAAAATCCTCGGTCTAGTTGTGCTTATCGTTCGGAAATTTGATAATGAATATTTATACACGATTCTAGCGGTTACTTTCGCGCCACTGTATTTAAAACCGAAACACTATAAATGTTCGCAGAGAATACCAGAAAGAAGGCAACCATTGCACAACCGACGAATCTCACGGACGAGAATGTCATATTTAAATTTCCGTGTACTCGATTCATCATCGAAGAATTTTAATACAGGGAGAACGGAGCGTTTGGTTCAATCTCCTCGCCGGAAACTGAATTCCGGATATTTTTCGATAATCGTACGAACGATATTCCGACCATTCCGTCCACTATTACACCACCACTATGCCATTACTACACCACTATTATATCACCAATATATCACTACAATACCGCTACTATAATCACTAATATATCGCTACTATGTTGCTGCTATATCACTGCTATAACACTGCTATATCGCTGCTATATCATTGCTATAACACTACTACATCGCTGCTATATCACTGCTATAACACTACTATATCGCTGCTATATCATTGCTATAACACTACTATATCGCTGCTATATCGCTGCTATATCGCTGCTATATCACTGCTATAACACTACTATATCGCTGCTACATCACTGCTATAACGCCATGTCGCTACTATACCACTACTACATCACTCCTGTGCCACTACCGTACCATCGCCGCTACACGTTATAAATTTCACGTTCGTTCAATTAAATAAAGAATCTCTTTATTTTCCCCACTTGAACAACACCTGTTCGAACAATCGACGTCGCGCCACGTCATCGCATTTCCCTCGGCGGACTGTCAGCCGCGTCGTTTCTCCATTTTCATTTCCCATGCAAGCCTTCAATTACATTGTACTCAAATCCCACATCGCCTTTTATTCGTTTTCTCCCGTGCATTAGCTCGGCGAGTGGCAGTCCAAGCCACACGGTAATTTTCCCTCGTTCCCCGTCCGCGATCCTCTTTCTCTCCGGCTCGATACCTCGATGGCCAGTCACCGAGCCGGTGAAAGAATCCACCAGCGAGATTTCGCGTAGCTTTCTTCCGGCGGTACCTTTTTGCTCGCAGAAGCGCCAGGATAACGCGTATCGCGAGGAGGTGTTGCGCGATACACGTAACCCGCCCCCCTCCTCTACACACATACACACACACACACCTCGGTCGAGGGCACCGACTTCGAACAGTGCTTGCAATTCCGATCCACGTACACCTTAACGACTCGAGAATAGCTCCATCGACGATGTCCTTTTTCTGGCGCGCTCTAATGGGCCCCGTAGACCCCGGATTCTCCGGTCCCCTTTCGCGCGAGGAAGCTTCGCTTCGATAACTCGATGCAACCGTTCGTTTTCCACGGTCGATCCGACTCGAGCCGAGAATCGCTCGAACCGATGGTCAATTATGCGTTCGTGAAGCCCCAGGTGTAAACAAAATTTTAGGGCCCGGATGTTTCGACCTTTTGAAATTTTGAAATTTTGAAATTTTGAAATTCAGACGGGCGAATACGAATCGATAGAATCAGTGGTGGATTTTGTATATGTGTATGCAGTTTGAGGAGTTTGAGGTGCGAATGAGATTTC